>NC_035168.2:38544251-39168109 GCF_001659605.2 Manihot esculenta
AATCGTTTATCTAAGAAAAGAAAGGGAAAATGTTTCGTACAGGGAAATGAGTTATTGAGCGAGTATCCTGTCAATGACTGAAATCCCATGGTCCACTATTGTAAACTCTTGCTAATTTGGTCAGTTAAATGCTTATAGTTATCGGTCTCTTCAGTTCAGGCTTCATGTTTTCTCCACTCGTATTTGCCTTTCTCTCCCTTTGTCAGAGTTCTTTTGACTTCTTGCACCCCAGCCATATCCGTTGAGACTCACAAATCACGATATCTCTTAGTTTGCCGGAACCATATCCAGTTTCTTGGGAATATCTCTTTAAAATTGACAATATCATGTGGACAGAACTGAATCGTCTCGAGGAGATCCTCAAATAGCATGAACAGCCCAAGTACTTGGAGATCATGAAGTTTCAGCATTCCTTCCAAAGTTTAAGGCTGAGGATCCCCATGTACAACAGGATTACCATCTTTTACTTTTGAGACAGATGTTTGCAGCAGCTCAACTGCACCACAATGCTGCATATGAGTCTGTTATGATGGATCAGGCCACTTGGAAGTATCAAGGTGGCTGAACTGCCATTCTCCAATCTGTCTTGGCAATGCAGCTATCGCTGATATCTTCGAAAGTCACTCCACAGCCACTGGGTTCTCCCTCAAAGTAGTCCACATTGATTGTTTGGTATGGGAATGAAGCTGCAGATGGAAGTGGGAATTCTCTCTTGCTGCATTGAACAAAAATAGGAAGAAACTAAGAATGAAAAGAAAATGTCTTTTTGTTGGGGGGACTTAAGGAGATAGAAACAAAGTTCAATGAGAATAGAGAACTGGAAGCTATACTTAACCCTTCTTTCCATGGATGCCTCAGCTAGTCCCTTTTGGTTGGCTCTAATTCAAAACTACTTAGGTATTTTGAATACATCTTTCCATTGTGCCTTTAAGTTCCTCCAATTCCAATATTGTTCGCCAAGAATTCAATCTTATCCTTTCAGGTGACAGAAAGAAATTACCTGTGTCATTCTTTTAACTCTTCAGATTTACAGATATTGCTGCCTTTTCTTTCATTTCCATTGTAATATAAACAACAAATACAAAATATGATGCTGATCTTGTTTGCATTACTATTGATTTCCAAATTGGCTTACAGCCACCAATATTTTGCAGCTAAACACTTGTTAGATGTCCTCGAGGCCTTCTCTTTCCAAGCTGCTAAGGAACTTCATTCAATCTTATAGGTCACTTCTTTGGGCTTTAAATCAGAGTGAGAGCTTCAAATCAGAGTGAGAGCTTCAAGGACTAATGATCTATAATCACATCTCTTGAGCAAAGACAACACTCTGTGATTACAAGATTGATTTCCAGACAAATCAACCAATCTGACTACCACAGAAACTGAAAAAGAAAAGTATGACGAATTTTTAATTACAAATTATCATGCTCAATAACCTGTGCCCCCCTCCAATCTTTACCTGGCTCCACAACAACAGGCACCAGCATTGCAGCAGGGTCAGTGCAGATAAATTACTCCTGACTATACCTTTCTGATAAGGGCTTCGAAAACCATCTGAATCAAGTGTTTCATATTTTGAAGGTGGGGTGTTATAAATTGCCTTGAGTCTTTCTTGTGGTGGAGCAGCATATACTCTACTGAACTTATCCTTCAAAACTGTGAAGGTTACATCTTGAATTCTCCATGTGCCTGGTTTGTCCTCAGGCTCAGAATCAAAATCAAATAAGCCTGGAAACTCAGATTTCATGGCTTCACTGGGTGACAAAATTTCGAAAGGAGAAAATAAAGGAGAGGAGTGGGCAGTAGGAGCAACCCTTGAATCCTTGGATTGCCGCCTTTCCTCGCCTCTTGAATTTGAGATGACTCAGTATAGCACTGGTTAGAGCCACAGGACGGCGGCCATTGTTCTTTACAATAACTGCTGTTGCAATGCTAAATGGATATAGTGAGACATTGTATGTTATATCCAGGACTCCACTAGTAAAGCTGAGTTCCACCTGTAAGAAATCAACAATCACAAGTTCAGTCTATTGTGAGTTTAAAATTGTTCAGACTAATTTTTTCTGAAAATTCAGACAAATACTCGGATAAAAAGCTTAAAAGGGGATAAACTGAAGTTCCCTGAAATTAATCCTAGATTCTTCTCCCTTCCATCACTGCAGTTGATCACCAACTAACAGCAAATTAATGGCATCAAAATCAAACCCAAAAGTACCAATCAGTGTGAGGAGTGAACTAGTTTCAAGAAGAGTGAATAATGGAATGAAACTAAGCAAAGCAAATAGCTGGAAAGCATCAATGGCATGAGAATCAACATTCTTGATAATCCACTCTGAACTAGTAATGAGTGATTCTTTAGAACTAGCTTTAGAAGCATCATTGATGACCGAACCAATACCACCTATTGACTTACTAGGGTCTTTTCCTAATTTCCTGGAACAGTGAACAGAAGCTCCTCAAAACCTTCATCCTTCCAATAAACTTTTGGCTTGTAGGAAGTAACATGAGCATCAGGTAGCTGGAGCCTTAAAGGGCAGCCATTTCTAACTGTTAGCTCAACAACTGGAATGTTGTTGCATTCCAAGAATTTGATACCTTTTCTACCAAACCTTTCTTCAAGAATCTCTGGAGCAGGAAGTGTAGTGGTGGTTGCAGAAGCTTTTATTAAGCTTGGTTTGGAGAGAGAGAAGGAAAGAAGAGAAGCCATGTTAAATTAAGAGCCTTTCCCTTTTCTCTTGATGATTTTGCCAAAAATTGATTGTTCTATTTACCATCCGGATCCATCACTTCATGCGAAGGGATGGTAAGAGCCTTCTTGAGCGAATACTTCCCAACCTCAAAAGTTATTGGCATCAGAAGAGAGATCCATTGCATCAAGCAAAAAGATTATGAAGATGAAAAAGATTCAATCGATTGTGCACAAGCTGCCCTCAACATGACATCTCTGATAAATCCTTTATTGAACATTTTTATGGAGGTTTGCTGCCATCCGAAAGAAAATTCATTGATGCAGCATGTGGAGGTTCAATTGAAGATAAAACACCTCAAGTAATTAGAGAGTTAATTTCAACAATGGCAGTCGCATCCAAGCAATATGGAGATCAAAGAGAACTACCAAATAGAGTTAATGAGGTAAGTACATCTTCCTTAGCCTCACAAATTTTTGATTTAACTTCTGTTGTCCGTAGTTTGGTTGTAGATCAGGCTCAACAAATTCATCAAGAATAGCAAGTCAATGCCAATGGAGGATTAAATGGACAGCAGAGATACAATCCCTACTCTAACACCTACAATCTAGGTTGGAAGGAGCACCCGAACTTCAGCTATGCTAGGGCAAATCAATATCAAAATCTAGCCCAAGCAGCACCTCAGGAATCTAGTGTGCCCCTTGAAGAGATCATAAAATCTTTAGCAAATACGATGCAAAACCTTCAAGAGCAAAGGAGTCAAATGGCTACTTCCATGAGTGAGCTAGAATCTCAAGGGAAATTACCTTCCCAAATATAGATTAATCTAAAGCAAAATGTTAGTGCCACCACGTTGAGAAGTGGGAGAGAGCTTCAGAATGATAGAGCTAATGATAGGGCTGCACAATTGCAAAAACAGGTAGCTGAAGGAAATCTGCCAGAAAATGATCCAGAAAATTTGTTTGCCCAAACATTAGGCCAAATAGACAGGCAAACTGCATACAGTAGACAAATTGTTATTTGCCCAAACAGATAGAAGAGAAGAAACAGGCAAGCTGCTGTTTGCCCAAGCAAGTCCAGCACCCAACACAAACAGATCGTGGTCTGTCCACACCACTTCAGCAAGCAGAATTCAGATTGCCCAAACCCGTTGAGCAGGTAGCCTCGACTGAATGCCATTCACTCAAGCAGCCAGCAAAGGAGCATGAGAAAAATTATTGTTTGCCCAAACAGCGGGAGAAGGCAGAGTCTAGTTTACCCAGGCTGCTGACACATGAAGATTGTTGTCTGACCAAACAGCGAGAGAGGGGAGAATCCAATTCGACCAGATTACTAGCACAGGTAGACGCTTGTTTGCCCAAACAAGCTATACAAATGACACAAGCAGAAAGTTGTTTGCCCAAACAGCAAGATAAGATAGAAACTTGTTTATCCAAACAGTAAGATAAGACAGAAACTTGTTTGCCCAAGCAGTAGATCTCCATCCAGCAACTTCTAGAATATGCAGAAGATTAAAGTAACTTCCATGAACATTCATTCTATGCCCAAACCGATGAACCATGGTATGCAGACATTGTGAATTACCTCGCCACAGGCAACTTACCTTTTGATATGCCCAAGCACACAAAAGACAAAATAAAGAAGAGTGTAAAATACTATGTTTGGGATGAATCGTACCTATGGAAGCACTGTTCTGATGAAGTGATAAGAAGATGCATCCCAGATCAAGAGATAGCCTCAGTCCTTACATTTTGCCATTCATACAGTTGCGGTGGACACTTTGGACCACGAAAGACAGCCCATAAAATCCTTAAAAGTGGACTGTTTTGGCCTAACATTTTTCGAGATGCCTATTTGTTTTGCAGATCATGTGCACGATGCCAGCAGACTAGAAATCTAAGCAATATAAATCAAATGCCGCAAAATCCAATCATGGTTTGTGAGATATTCGATGTGTGAGGTATAGACTTCATGGGGCCATTTCCACCATCCTTTAGATATACCTATATAATCCTCGCAGTAGATTATGTATCCAAATGGATGGAAGCTAGAGCAACAAGAACTGATGATGCAAAGGTCGTAGTAGATTTTGTGAAGACTAACATCTTTGCCAGGCATAGAGTACTCGAGGCGATCATCAGCTATAGAGGAACTCACTTTTGTAACAAGGTAGTGGAAAACCTTCTCAAAAAGCACCATGTTATACACAGAACATCCACCGCCTACCATCCTCAAACAAATGGGCAAGCTGAAGTATCCAATAGAGAAATCAAGGCAATTTTAGAAAAGACAGTATGCCCTAGCAGAAAAGATTGGAGTGTACGGTTGGAAGATGCCTTGTGGGCATACAAGACAGCCTACAAGACGTCTATAGGGATGTCTCCTTACAGATTGATCTACGGAAAAGTCTGTCATCTTCCAGTTGAGCTTGCACATAAGGCTTACTGGGCTGTCAAGAATTACAACATGGATCTTAAGGAGGCTGGAGCTCATCGGAAGTTACAATTACAAGAACTGGAAGAAATCAGACGAGATGCATACGAGACTTCTTAGGACTACAAAGTCAATACCAAAGCCTTCCATGACAATTGCATTTCAAGAAAACAATTCAAGCTGGGTGATAAAGTCTTACTCTTCGATTCTCGTTTGAAATTATTCTCAGGTAAGCTACGGTCTAGATGGATTGGGCCATTCATTGTGGAGCATACTTATCCTCATGGAGCCATAGATATTCGCAGTATAGAAATAGGGAAGATCTTCAAATGGAATGGGTATCGTCTAAAACCGTTTTATGAAGGGTTTGCAATACAAGTATTGGAAGAAGTTCCACTGAATCATCCTCCATAGGAGCTGAGCTTAGAGTAAAAAAGAAAAAAAAAAGATATGTGTTTGTTTGCCCAAACAGCAGAGGCAAACCAGACCAGACGCGCAGGAACAAGAGCTTTAACCCACTTTCAGGATTTTCAATTATTTTGCAGGTAGAAGTTGGATGGCCCACATAGAAAGCATGCTGGAGTTGCTAGTCCAGCACATACTGCCATCTGCTCACCAAGACACCTAGTTTGACCAGACTGTTTGCCCAAACAGACTGGGCAAGCAACCACACCAAGGGAGTACTCAGTTTTTCTTTTGAACTTTAATGTTTCCAATACATTGAGGACAATACATGAGTTAGGTGTAGGGGTGCATATCTCTGAATTTTGATGCTTCATACATTCTTTTTTATTTCTTTTATATCCATTTAAGTTTTAATTAGCATACATTAGGTGAAATTTTTTCATTTTTGCTTTCACACAACCACAGCCTTCACACACATGTAGCCACAGTTTTTTCTTTTTTCTGTTTTGGTATGCTTTACTCAAACACATAGGCTATGTTGAATGAGCTTTCTTTCCATGACCCCATTGATGTGATGACTCTTTAAACCTAAGTTAAATTAATTGCAGTGAGTTGTATTCATTTTTGGGAATTTTCTTTTCAATTGAATCTCTGAGCTTGCTATGGTGAAAAATGAATTTCATTACTTATTAGAGAGAATAATAAAATGAAAGATGTGTGAAACAAACATGACTTATTTTAGCAATGGGTGTTGATTTGCCCAAATCATTGAGAAAAAGAAAATTCAGCAAAGGCAAAGATGTAATACCCAGCTAGACTCCGGCATCGAAATTCCTGTTTTTCGGCGGAATCTCAGATGTCGAAACTCTCTAGAAAGGGTAAAATATGTTTTTCTAAAATATTTTCAAGAGTTTTAAGGTTTTAAGTACAAAAGACGTTGAGTTTTGAAAGAAAAGCACCAAGGAAGGAAACCCAGGTTCGGCTGCCGAACATGGTAGAGTTTTGGAGTCACCTTTGGCTTCCGAAGGTGGTCTGGCCAGCCACCTATAAAAGGCCCCATGTCCGAAAATGGGCGAGTTTTCTTTTCCATTTTCGGACAGAGGTGAGTCCATGACCTTCCATGTTAGATTTGAGGTTTTTCCTTCAATCTCTTCAAGTTTTAACGAGTTTTAACTTGGTTTTGAAGATTTTTGAGCTTAAGATCAAGTTTTGAAGCTTGGAGACCCCGGAGCTCAAATCCTCTTAATCTCCAAGTTTGGGTCACGCCTTCTCTCGATCTTCAAGAGGTAAGCGTCGATCCTCACCTTCTTTGATGTTTTAAGCAAGTTGTGTGAAGGGTTTTGGAGTAGAGATGCATGTTTAAGCTAGATGTAAAATGTTAGGGTTTATATGGGTTTAAAGATGAAATGCATGTTAATGTGTTGCTATGTGGTGTTTTGTTGGGGTATAGGATAGTTTGAGACCCCTATATGCTTGTGTTCATGTTTATGCATGTGTTTGCATGAGTTGTGTTTGAGTTTGGAGAGTTAGGAGGCAAAGTGTGCATGAGAGGCTGAGTTCTGCCATTCTGGAAGAACTCAGGTTCGACAGCCGAAGCAATGTTCGGCCGCCGAACCTGCCTGTGGTGGCATGTTTGGCCGCCTAAGCTCGCCCCCGAAAGTTTGGACTTTCAGCTCTAGAGGGGAGTTTCGGCCGCCGAAGGTGCCACCGAAAATGCATGAGTTTCGAATCTGGAAGGGACCTTCGGCCGCCGAAGGTGCTGCCGGAGGTGCATGACTTTCGGCTCTGGAGGGACTTTCGGCCGCCGAACCTGTCGCCGAAAGTGCCCTGTTCAGCCTTCCTTTGCATGTTTTCTATGATTGTTTTATGGTGTTTTAAGGGGTTTTTGGGGAGTTGTTTAGAGTCATAATAGTATATGTTTGGTCCCTCATTTGAGTCCACCTGTGTAGGTTCGGACCCGAGGAACCGAGGACCCCAGCAGTGAGATAGCTGCTTCAGAGTCTTCTCAGAGTCAGCCTGAGGTGAGTAGAATGGATCTTTATGTTTCAAAGCAAATAAATTTCAATCATGTTCATGCATCACGAATGCCATGATATATACTAGGTTGTTTGCATTAGAATTCACGAATATGTTGCATTGCATATTTTGATATTGATGGGGATGGACGTTGGATGACCCATTAGTCCTCGATATGGTATGATGATGATGATACGGTATAGAAGTCCAGTGAGGCCCATTCTACGCCCCTGGCACGATGTAAGAGAAAGACCAGTGAGGGCCATTCTACGCCCCTGGCACATTGGAATGTTATGTTATGTTATGTTAAGAGAAAGACCAGTGAGGCCCATTCTATGCCCCTAGCACCATTGGAATGTGTAGAGGGCTATTGGTGACAAGTCCATCCTTGATGTGATTTGTTTGTGATGTGATGCATTCCATGAAAGCATATGTTTATAAACTGTTTTACTATTCTGCTCACTGGGCTCTAGTAGCTCACCCCCTTTCCCTTAACCCCCAGGTTGCAGGTACGGGATAGACCAGGAAGTCAGCAAGAGTGAAAAGTCTATGTATGTAATAGATAGATTGTGGACATGAGAAATAATGTAATGTAATGTATGGTAATGTAAGATATTGTATAGAGGTGTATTGAGGATAGAATTGTGCTTGGCCCTAGTGTATGGTTAATCCCTTTTGGTACATGATCTTTTTAATGAAATGTTTTAATGATGTTATATGAGAACTAAGCTTGAGTAATGTAATGTTGACCCAGCTAGAGCATTTGATGAGGGTTCTAGTATGGGAGTTTGTATGTTTATGGTTATGTTGTATGCAGGTCAAGCTTGGTGTATGAAAAGTTTAAAATTTTTTATGTAATGTATGATCATGTAGGGGATTTATCAGGTATGACAGGTTATATGTTAGGCTTGCTATGGGTCTCGGCGACCTTAAGTCGATCTGGATCCTAGCACCGGTAGCGGTCCGATTTCGGGTCATTACAGATTGGTATCAGAGCCCTAGGTTCATATGGTCGGACCTAGAGTGTGTCGGGCTCATAGATGTCATAGAAGGGCAAGCACAATAGGAAAAATCATGTCCACTAGGATAGGATGTAGAGTCCTGTCTTGAATGATGATGTGAAATGCCATGATGATATGCATGTGCATTGATGTTATGCTATGTATGATGCGGGTTCATGTGTTTCCACATGAACCATTTGATGCTAATGTTTTATGTGATGTGTGCTATTTTTCAGTAAGTAAGATGAGAGGCACTCGTCGATCTGCACGATTGACTGGAGTCCCACCAGAAAGTGAGGGCATGGATGCCCGTCCCCCTGCATTGCTAAGGGCAATGTCCTGCAGGTCTAGTAGGGAGAGTGTGTCAAGGGACCTTAGAAGGTCTTTTGATACAAGCAGAAGGGGAGCAGTTCAGGGAGGAGTATCAGCTGAGGGGGATTATAAGGATGTTGATCAGAGAAGGGATGGAAGTTTGGGTGTAAGCATGTCTGAAGAGGGCATGGGAGAATCTCAAGGAGGCACTCAAGCCTCGGGGTTTGCTCAACCACCCCAATATCAACCCTTTCCACAAGGCCCCAGGTATTCGATGGGAGGTACATCGGATTACCCTAGCTTTAACCCTTATCCCTTTTTCATGCCTTACCCCCCTTTCTATCCACCATACCCCCAATACCCAATGTATCCACCCTCACCTTTCTGTCCAAATGTAACAAACCCTAATCAAGGGGATGTTGCACCTCCTCCACCACCCCTCTGAACTTGTAGCTCCTGAAGTTCAAGTACCTAAGCCTAGCTCGTCTAGAGGGAGCAAAGTTAGGATGACAGATTACTTGAAGCTGGATGCTCCCAAGTTCGAGACAGGCGATGATCCATTTGAGTATCTGAAGACAGTTAAGATGATTGCAGATGAGTTAGGGGCAGATGACAGTAGAGCCATTCAGATGGCGGGGTTCACTCTTAAATGCAAAAAGGCCCGTGAGTGGTTTAAAAACTATGTGGACCCCAGATTGGACAGTTTGTCATGGGGGGAATTTGCTAATGAGTTTGCAGGATGGGCTTTCCCTGATAACTCAAGAGAATTAAAGATAATTGAGTTTGAACAGTTGAGGCAGACCGAAAAGATGAGTGTTGATGAGTTTACAGACAGGTTTTTGGAGCTGTTGCCGTTTGTGGAGCAAACCTATGATACGGATCAGAAGAAGGCAAAGAGGTATAACATGAGGCTCCACTCTAGGTATTCCTCCTTAATTCTTGCAGCAGAGAGGGAGAGCTTCCACACTATTGTGGATGCGGCACGGAAGATGGAGGCTAGTGCCATCATTCAGGCGACAGTTAAGCAGTCTGTGGCACAGTCTTCGGGTTCCAAGACCCCAGGCGGGGGAAGGTTGGATCCCTCTTCTCTGAATGCAGCAACTTCAGGCAGTAAGAGGTGGAGTAGCACCACCAAAAAGTCAAAGAAGAATAAGTTCTGGAATCGCTTGAAATCAGGTTTGGGACTCGGTGGTGACTCGAGCTCGGGTTCAGATGGTGCGGTATGTTTGAGGTGTGGTAAACTACACAAGGGAGTGTGTCGGTTTGGGACCACAGCCTGCTTCAGATGTGGGCAGGAGGGACACATGGCTCGGGAGTGTCCTAGGGCACCTTTTATGGCTCAGTCCCCGCAGACAGCATCCGGTAGTGTGGCTCAGCCAGCAGCTCCAGCCGTGGCTCAGGGTAGAGGCAGAGGGAGAGGGGCAGCCTCTTCTTCAGTAGGTTCCCGAGGTGAAGGTCCATCAGCTCCAGCTCGGATCTTCACTATGACACAGCAAGAGGCGAACACATCCAACACCGTGGTGTCAGGTAATCTCATCATTGGTTGTTCAGATGTGTATGCTTTAATGGACCCTGGTGCATCTCATTCTTTTGTTGCTCCGAGAGCCATAGAGAGGTTGGGTTTGATAATCTCTGGGTTAGAGTGTCCCCTCTGGGTCAGTGGACCCAAGTGTGATCCATCAGTGGCAGAGTCAGTCTACTGGTATAGTCCTGTAACGACCCGAAAATCGGACCGCTACCGGCGCTAGGATCAGGGTCGACTTAAGGCCGCCGGGACCCGTAGCAAGCCTGACATGCATCCTGAAAACCTGCTTAATCCCATACATGATCAACAACATACATAAAAATTAAAACTTTTCTTTCCATGAACATCAACCAAACTCAGCCTGTGCATAAACATTAACATAACATTGATCCCTCTGTGGGATCTCATCAGTGTCCCCAATGGGTGACATAACATATGCTGAGTTGGTTACGTAAACATCATAAAAATCTCTAAGATCATGTATTAAAAGGGATACAACAATCTATGGTCAAGCACACACTAACATCCATAAAACTCATTACATAACTATACTGTACTTTTACATTACAATTTGATCATATCCATTGCTAGCTATTACATAAGCATGACTTCTTTACTCTATCCGGACTCCCGCACTATACTGTACCTGCAAGCCTGGGGGTAAAGGGAGAGGGGTGAGCTAAAAGCCCAGTGAGCTGAACCATTAAAACACATTAATACTATGCTCTATGAAATGCATCATAACACAAACAATTCACATAAGGGTTGGGTGAACTTGTCACCAATTAGTCCAAGTTAACTCTGTGCCAGGCCTGTAGAATGGGGTCCTGGTCTTTCCTGTAAGAACATACATTACTTACCATTTTCCCAGGGCCTCCTCTGGCTCCTGGTCTTCAAGTCCCATAATCGCGCTAGACCATAAGATGGGATCCTGATCTTTCCTTACTCTGTGCCAGGCCTGTAGACTGGGGCCTGGTCTTCCTTACTCTGTGCCAGGCCTGTAGCATGGGGCCTGGTCTTCCTGTCATGGACTAACTGGGTCATCCGACATTCACCCACAACAACAATAAATTATGCAATGCGGCATATTCGTGAAAACTAATGCAATCATCCTATTGCATAATCATGATGCATGAAACATGATAAAGCATTTAATTTAAAAGATTAAGTTTTAGTTCCACTCACCTCTGGCTGACTCTGACAATACGGAAGCAGCTGAACTCACTGCTGGGGTCCTCGGTTCCTCGGGTCCGAACCTACACAGGTGGACTCAAATGAGGGACCAAACATACGTAATTACAACTCTAATATACTCCCCAAAAACCCCCTAAAACATCCTGAAAATATCACATAGAGATATGCATGAAATAGCTGAACAGGGCACTTTCGGTGCAGCTTCGGCGGCCGAAAGTCCCAGACAGAGACGAAAGTCTCTTTTCGGGAGCAACTTCGGCAGCCGAATGCTGCCTCCACAAAGGGGGTTCGGCGGCCGAAACTCCCTTCGGCGGCCGAAACTCCCTTCGGCGGCCGAAACTCCCTTCGGCGGCCGAAACTCCCTTCGGCGGCCGAAACTCCCTTCGGCGGCCGAACCTGGTTTCTGCCAGAAGGGCAGAAACTTGGTTCACATGAACCCCTTGCCTCCCAAAACCTCAAATCAAGCATATATCTCAACCAAATCATGCATACAAGTTCCTAGGGGCCTCAAAACATCAAATACCCCAACTACAACACTTCAAACATACTCAAACAAGCCACATTGTTCAAAACATCAATATTAACCCATAACTCAACATATAACCTAACATGCATTTCTATCCATAGATCTTGCATTAAACTTATTTAAAACACATAAGGAGCTTAAGATCGGCTCTTACCTCTTGAAGATCGAGAGGGAGACGACCTAAACTTGGAGATCCACAAAAATGAGCTCCTGAGTTCCCAAAGCTCCAAAACTTGCTTTAAACGCTCAAAACTTGCAATGTGAGTTTAAAACTCAAGAAAAATGGAAGAGATTTGGAGGAAGAACACTAGAGTTGCAAAGGGAAGGTCGGAAGCTTGCTGTGGCCGAAAATGGGAGAAAACTCGCCCATTTCGGCTAAGTGCCCCTTTTATAGGTGGCTGGCCAGGCCACGTTCGGGGGCCGAATGTGCCTCCGCATCCATGCAATGTTCGGCGGCCGAACTTGACTTTCGGCGGCCGAACCTGAACTTCCCTAACTCATGCTTTCGGGGGCCTAACGTGCCTCCGAAACGCATGCATGTTCAGCGGCCGAACTTGACTTTCGGCAGCCGAACCTGGGTTTTCCTCCAAGGACTTTTTATGCTAAAACTCATTAAAAACATAAAAACATTTCATAAAAACATGATTCTACCCTTCTAGAGGTCTCCGACATCCGAGATTCCACCGGATGGTAGGAATTCCGATACCGGAGTCTAGCCGGGTATTACATTCTCCCCCCCCTTAAGAACATTCGTCCCCGAATGTTCCTCAACTAGTACATGCATATCATGAAACGTAACATACATATTAAACACATAGAACACATAGATACTAACCTCTAAAAGAGATGGGGATACTGTTGGAGCATGGATTCCCGTGTCTCCCAGGTACACTCCTCAATATTGTGGTGGTTCCAAAGGACTTTCACCATCGGGATTTCCTTGTTCCTTAGCTTTCTGATCTGGGTGTCTAAGATCCGTACTGGCTGCTCAACATAGGTTAGATCCTCTTGGATCTCCACATCAGGCTCACTAAGAACCTTGCCCGGATCTGACACGAATTTTCTCAACATAGAAACATGGAAAACCGGGTGAATTCTTGCCATAGAAGCAGGTAAGTCCAGCTTGTACGATACATTCCCAATCTTTTGCAAGACTTCGAAGGGTCCGATGTACCGTGGAGCCAGCTTACCCTTCTTCCCGAACCGAATCACTCCTTTCATAGGAGACACCTTGAGCAGTACCAGATCCCCCTCCTGAAACTCTACTAGTCTTCTGCGGATGTCTGCATAACTCTTCTGTCTGCTTGCAGCTGTCTTGATTCTCTCTCTGATTAAGGGTACCACCCTGCTGGTGATCTCTACTAGCTCAGGCCCTGCCAAGGCCTTTTCTCCAACTTCCTCCCAGCAAACAGGTGACCTGCACTTCCTTCCATATAAAGCTTCATATGGAGCCATCCCGGTGCTAGCATGATGGTTGTTATTGTAGGCAAACTCCACCAAAGGTAGATGCTGCCTCCAAGAACCGCCAAAGTCCAGCACACACATTCTCAGCATATCTTCTATGGTCTGGATGGTCCTCTCTGATTGTCCGTCTGTCTGTGGATGGAAGGCAGTGCTAAAATCCAATCTAGTACCCATGGCATTCTGCAGACTCCGCCAAAACCTGGAGGTGAACTGGGGCCCTCTATCTGACACTATAGAAACAGGAACCCCATGCAGTCTGACTATCTCATCAACGTACACCTGCGCCAACTTGTCCACAGAATAGCCACTCCTGACAGGGATGAAGTGAGCAGATTTGGTGAGTCTGTCCACAATCACCCATATGGAGTCCAATCTGTTGGACGTCGCCGGTAACCCCACTACGAAGTCCATAGCTATATTCTCCCATTTCCACTCTGGAATAGGTAGCGGGTTAAGCATTCCAGCCGGCTTCTGATGTTCCAGCTTCACCCTCTGACACACTTCGCAGGCTGATACGAACTGTGCCACTTCTTTCTTCATCGCTGGCCACCAATAAACTTTCTTCAGGTCTTGGTACATCTTGGTGGCTCCGGGGTGAACGCTGTATCTTGCATTATGAGCCTCTCTCATAATGTCTCCTTTTAGCCCTATGTCATCTGGTACACACAATCGACTCCCATAGCAGAGGATCCCCTTATTGTCGAATCTGAACTCACTGTCCTTGCCTGACTGAACAGTCCTGGCAATCTTCACTAACTCTGGGTTCTCATGCTGTTTCTGAGCCACCTGCTCCAGAAACACGGGTGTCACTTTCATCTGAGCGACCAAGGCACCTGTACCAGATAACTCCAACTGTAGACCTTCCTCAATGAGCTTGTAAAACTCCTTCACCACTGGTCTCCTCTCTGCCGTGATGTGGGATAGACTGCCTAGTGACTTCCGGCTTAGGGCGTCTGCCACGACATTCGCCTTACCCGGATGATATTGAATCTTGCAATCATAGTCACTCAGCAGCTCTACCCATCTCCTCTGTTTCAAATTCAAATCTCTTTGACTCAGGATGTACTGCAGGCTTTTATGATCGGTGAAGATCTCACATTTTACCCCATAGAGGTAATGCCTCCACATCTTGAGTGCAAAGATTACTGCTGCCATCTCAAGGTCATGTGTGGGGTAATTCAACTCATGCTTCTTCAGCTGTCTAGAAGCATAAGCAATCACCCTCTCACTCTGCATAAGCACACAACCCAGTCCCACACGGGACGCATCACAAAAGACTGTAAAGTCCTCATCACTAGATGGCAGAGCTAAAACTGGTGCTGAAGTCAACCTCTTCTTGAGCTCTTCAAAACTCTCCTCGCACTGGTCGGTCCACAGAAACTTTTGATTCTTCCTGGTTAGTCTGGTCAGAGGAGCTGCAATTTTCGAGAAGTCCTGAACGAACCTCCTGTAGTAACCTGCCAAACCCAAGAAACTCCTAATCTCTGTCACTGAAGTGGGTCTAGGCCAGTTAGCCACAGTTTCTGTCTTCTTGGGGTCCACCTCTATCCCATTCTCTGACACTACATGCCCCAAGAATGAAATGCTCCTTAGCCAGAACTCGCACTTGGAGAACTTGGCATACAAGCCATGTTCCCTCAAGGTCTGTAGAACCAACCTCAGATGATGGGCATGCTCCTCTGCATTCCTGGAATACACTAAGATATCATCTATGAAGACAATAACAAAGTGATCCAGGTATTGGCTAAACACTCTGTTCATGAGGTCCATGAATGCTGCAGGGGCGTTGGTTAACCCGAACGGCATCACAAGGAACTCAAAATGCCCATATCTGGTCCTGAAAGCTGTCTTTGGTACGTCCTCTTCCCTGATCCTCAACTGATGGTACCCCGATCTCAGATCTATTTTGGAGAAACAACCCGCTCCTGCTAGCTGGTCGAATAGATCGTCGATCCTTGGCAATGGGTACTTGTTCTTGGTAGTGACTTTGTTCAACTGCCTGTAGTCGATACAAAGTCTAAGAGATCCATCCTTCTTTTTCACAAACAGCACTGGAGCACCCCAGGGTGAGGTACTCGGTCGGATGAAGCCCTTGTCTACCAGCTCCTGTAACTGCTCTTTCAACTCTTTCAATTCTGCTGGCGCCATCCTGTAGGGAGGGATAGAGATTGGTCGGGTTCCAGGCATCAGTTCTATCTCGAACTCTATCTCCCTAGCAGGTGGTAATCCTGGCAGTTCGTCTGGGAACACCTCTAAGAACTCTCTAACCACTGGCACCGAGGTGGGCTCTCTGACCTGACTGCTAAGCTCTCTCACATGAGCCAAATACCCCTGACATCCCCTCCTGAGCAACCTACGAGCCTGAAGAGCTGATATCAGACCTCTAGGTGTACCCCTCCTGTCTCCTCTGAAGACAACCTCAGACCCATCCTGACCTCTGAACCTGACTACCTTGTCCCTGTAGTCCAAGGTAGCACCATGGGTAGATAACCAGTCCATCCCTAGAATGACGTCAAAATCTGTCAAATCTAGAACCACTAGGTCGGCGGACAAGCATCTTCCCTCAACAAACACAGGACTACACTGGCAGACTGACTCTGCCACAGATGGATCACACTTGGGTCCACTGACCCAGAGAGGACACTCTAACCCAGAAGTCATCAGACCTAACCTCCCCACGGCTCTCGGAGCAATAAAAGAATGAGATGCACCAGGGTCCATCAAGGCATATACATCTGAACAACCAATAATTAAGTTACCTGCCACCACGGTGTTAGATGCATCTGCCTCTTGCTGAGTCATTGTGAAGATCCGTGCCGGAGCTGATGGACCTTCACCTCTGAAACCCGCTGAAGAAGAGGCTGCCCCTCTCCCTCTGCCTCTGCCACTGGCCTGAGTCATGGCTGGAGCTGCTGGCTGCGCTACACTGCCTGAAGCTGTCTGCTGGGACTGAGCCATCGGGGCCGCTCTTGGACAGTCTCGAGCTATATGCCCCTCCTGACCACATCTGAAACAGGCGTTCGTCCCAAACCGACATACTCCCTTGTGTGGTCTACCACACCTTGCACAATTTGGAATATCCGCACCAGAGCTTGAGCCACTCCCAAATCCCAGACTAGACTTGACTTTATTCCAGAACTTGTTCTTTTTACCCTTGGGTTTACCCCATCTCTTACTGCCTGAAGTTGCTGCACTCAAGGTAGAGGGATCTAACCTTCCCCCACCCGAAGTTTTAGAACCAGAAGCTTGTGCCACTGTCTGCTTAACTGTCCCCTGAATGATGGCACTAGCCTCCATTCTCCTAGCCATGTCTACTACGGCATGAAAACTCTCTCTATCTGCTGACTGTATCAAGGAGGAATACCTGGAATGGAGCTTCATGATATACCTCCTCGACTTCTTCTGGTCTGTGCTAAGGTCCTGCCCAGCAAATGGCAGCAACTCCATAAACCTGTCAGTATATTCGTCTACACTCATGTCATCAGTCTGCCTCAACTGCTCGAATTCTATCATCTTCAATTCCCTTGAACTATCAGGGAAAGCCCATCCTGCAAACTCGTTTGCAAACTCTTCCCAAGTCATGCTGTCCACTTTCGGGTTCACATAATTCTTGAACCACTCCCGTGCCTTCTTGCACTTGAGCGTGAACCCGGCCATTTGAATGGCTCTACTGTCATCAGCCCCAATCTCATTTGTAATTGCCTTGACCCGCTCCAAGTACACGAACGGATCATCACCGGTTTCAAACTGGGGAGCACCCAGCTTCATATAGTCGGTCATCTTGACCTTGCTCCCACTGGCTGAGCTAGATCTAGGAGGTTGAGCAACTGGGGCTGCTGGTTCTGTAGGTGGTGCAACATTTCCTGAGGTAGGGTTTTCTGGATTTGGATAGTAGGGTGGAGGTGAATACATTGGGTACTGAGAGTATGGTGGGTAGTATGGTGGGTATGGCATCTGTGTGGGATAAGGGGTGAAACTAGGGTAATCCGATGTACCTCCCATCGAATACCCGGGATGTTGTGAGAAATGTGGGTGGTGAGGTGGCTGTACAAATCCCGAGGCCTGAGTGCCTCCTTGGGACTCTCCCATACCTTCCTCTGACATGCTAACTCCCAGACTGCCATCCCTTCTCTGTTCTACATCCATCTCATCCCCCATGCCCTCAGACATTCCTCCCTGAACTGTTCCTCTGACTGATCTGCTTCTACCCAGATCCAAAGACCTTCTAGGGTCTCTTGCTGCTCTTTCTCGGTTAGACCTACTAGACATTGCCCTAGGCAATGCTGGAGGACGGGCGCTCATGCCCTCATCCTCAGGTGGTACTCCAGTCAATCTTGCTGATCGACGAGTTCCTCTCATCCTGTTTTCTGAAAAAAACAGTGCACAACACATAAACATCAGCATCATATGGTTCATGTGGGCACACATGAACCCGCATCACATGCATCACATATCATAGCATATCATTAATGCACATGCATATTATCATGGCATTCCACATCATCATGCAAGACAGGACTCCACATCCTATCCTAGTGGACATGATCTTTTCCTATTGTGCTTGACCTTCTATAACATCTATGAGCCCGACACTCTAGGTCCGACCATATGAACCTAGGGCTCTGATACCATTCTGTAACGACCCGAAAATCGGACCGCTACCGGCGCTAGGATCCGGGTCGACTTAAGGCCGCCGAGACCCGTAGCAAGCCTGACATGCATCCTGAAAACCTGCTTAATCCCATACATGATCAACAACATACATAAAAATTAAAACTTTTCTTTCCATGAACATCAACCAAACTCAGCCTGTGCATAAACATTAACATAACATTGATCCCTCTGTGGGATCTCATCAGTGTCCCCAATGGGTGACATAACATATGCTGAGTTGGTTACGTAAACATCATAAAAATCTCTAAGATCATGTATTAAAAGGGATACAACAATCTATGGTCAAGCACACACTAACATCCATAAAACTCATTACATAACTATACTGTACTTTTACATTACAATTTGATCATATCCATTGCTAGCTATTACATAAGCATGACTTCTTTACTCTATCCGGACTCCCGCACTATACTGTACCTGCAAGCCTGGGGGTAAAGGGAGAGGGGTGAGCTAAAAGCCCAGTGAGCTGAACCATTAAAACACATTAATACTATGCTCTATGAAATGCATCATAACACAAACAATTCACATAAGGGTTGGGTGAACTTGTCACCAATTAGTCCAAGTTAACTCTGTGCCAGGCCTGTAGAATGGGATCCTGGTCTTTCCTGTAAGAACATACATTACTTACCATTTTCCCAGGGCCTCCTCTGGCTCCTGGTCTTCAAGTCCCATAACCGCGCTAGACCATAAGATGGGATCCTGATCTTTCCTTACTCTGTGCCAGGCCTGTAGACTGGGGCCTGGTCTTCCTTACTCTGTGCCAGGCCTGTAGCATGGGGCCTGGTCTTCCTGTCATGGACTAACTGGGTCATCCGACATTCACCCACAACAACAATAAATTATGCAATGCGGCATATTCGTGAAAACTAATGCAATCATCCTATTGCATAATCATGATGCATGAAACATGATAAAGCATTTAATTTAAAAGATTAAGTTTTAGTTCCACTCACCTCTGGCTGACTCTGACAATACGGAAGCAGCTGAACTCACTGCTGGGGTCCTCGGTTCCTCGGGTCCGAACCTACACAGGTGGACTCAAATGAGGGACCAAACATACGTAATTACAACTCTAATATACTCCCCAAAAACCCCCTAAAACATCCTGAAAATATCACATAGAGATATGCATGAAATAGCTGAACAGGGCACTTTCGGCGGCACCTTCGGCGGCCGAAAGTCCCAGACAGAGACGAAAGTCTCTTTTCGGGGGCAACTTTGGCAGCCGAATGCTGCCTCCACAAAGGGGGTTCGGCGGCCGAAACTCCCTTCGGCGGCCGAACCTGGTTTCTGCCAGAAGGGCAGAAACTTGGTTCACATGAACCCCTTGCCTCCCAAAACCTCAAATCAAGCATATATCTCAACCAAATCATGCATACAAGTTCCTAGGGGCCTCAAAACATCAAATACCCCAACTACAACACTTCAAACATACTCAAACAAGCCACATTGTTCAAAACATCAATATTAACCCATAACTCAACATATAACCTAACATGCATTTCTACCCATAGATCTTGCATAAAACTTATTTAAAACACATAAGGAGCTTAAGATCGGCTCTTACCTCTTGAAGATCGAGAGGGAGACGACCTAAACTTGGAGATCCACAAAAATGAGCTCCTGAGTTCCCAAAGCTCCAAAACTTGCTTTAAACGCTCAAAACTTGCAATGTGAGTTTAAAACTCAAGAAAAATGGAAGAGATTTGGAGGAAGAACACTAGAGTTGCAAAGGGAAGGTCGGAAGCTTGCTGTGGCCGAAAATGGGAGAAAACTCGCCCATTTCGGCTAAGTGCCCCTTTTATAGGTGGCTGGCCAGGCCACGTTCGGGGGCCGAATGTGCCTCCGCATCCATGCAATGTTCGGCGGCCGAACTTGACTTTCGGCGGCCGAACCTGAACTTCCCTAACTCATGCTTTCGGGGGCCTAACGTGCCTCCGAAACGCATGCATGTTCGGCGGCCGAACTTGACTTTCGGCAGCCGAACCTGGGTTTTCCTCCAAGGACTTTTTATGCTAAAACTCATTAAAAACATAAAAACATTTCATAAAAACATGATTCTACCCTTCTAGAGGTCTCCGACATCCGAGATTCCACCGGATGGTAGGAATTCCGATACCGGAGTCTAGCCGGGTATTACAAGTCCAGTGTTTGTTGAGCGTAGATGCCTTCCAGCCGACCTTGTGGTTCTAGATTTGACGGCTTTTGATGTCATTCTAGGGATGGATTGGCTATCTGCTCATGATGCTACCTTGGACTGCAGAGATAAGGTAGTCAGGTTCAGAGATCAGGATGGGTCAGAGGTTGTCTTCAGAGGAGACAGGAGGGGTACGCCTAGAGGTCTGATATCGGCCCTACAGGCTCGTAGGTTGCTCAGGAGAGGTTGTCAGGGGTTTCCAGCTCATGTGAGAGAGCTGGATAGTCAGGTTAGGGAGCCCGCCTCAGTGCCCGTGGTCAGAGAGTTTCCAGATGTCTTCCCCTATGAGCTTCCAGGACTACCACCTGCTAGGGAGATAGAGTTTGAAATAGAATTGATGCCTGGAACCAGACCAATCTCTATCCCTCCCTACAGGATGGCGGCAATAGAATTGAAGGAGTTAAAGGAGCAGTTGCAAGAGTTGGTAGACAAGGGTTTCATCCGACCGAGTACCTCACCTTGAGGTGCTCCAGTGTTGTTTGTAAAGAAGAAGAATGGATCCTTGAGACTTTGTATCGACTACATGCAGTTGAACAAAGTCACTACCAAGAATAAGTATCCGTTACCTAGGATCGATGATCTATTCGACCAGGTAGCAGGAGCGGGTTGTTTCTCCAAGATAGATCTTGTAATACCCGGCTTGAGTCCGGCATCGGAATTCCTGTAGTTCGGTGGAATTTCGGGTATCGGAACCCTCAAGAAGGGTAAGACATATGTTTTCATGTGTGGTTTAAGAGTTTTGAATGTTTTCAAGTGTGAAAGGAAAATGAGTTTTGAAAGAAAAGCAACAAGGAAGAAATGCAAAGGTTCGGCCGCCGAAGGTCACTTTCGGCCGCCGAACATTGCATGGTTTCAGATTCACGTTCGGCTGCCGAAGGTGGTCTGGCCAGCCACCTATTTAAGGGCCAAAGGTCGGTGGAAGGAGGATATTTCTCCTCCACTTGCAGCCAGAGGTGAGTTCCAGCCTCTCCCAAGTTGACTTTCATGTTTTTCATGTTTTTCACCAAATCTTTCAAGGGTTTTAAGAGTTTTGGTGTGTTTTGAAGGTTTTGAGCAAAAATAGCAAGTTTGGAAGTTTGGAGCTTTGGAAGAGGTTTTCTTCATATCTCCACGTTAGGATCACTCATCCTCAAGTTCTTAAGGAGGTAAGGGTGGATCCTGAACTTCTTTGATGATGTTTGAAGGTTTTATGGAAGTTTGATGGGTAGTATGCATGAGTAGGTTTAGGTGCAGTTTTTGGGAGATTTTTATGTTTAAGCATGTTAAGTGTTGTTTGATGTGTTTGAGGATAGTTTTGGACCTCTGTATGCCTGTTTTATGGTATGTGCTAGTTGGGAGTAGTTGCTATGCATGTTGGGTAAGTTTGGGGAAAGGTTTGCATGAAACAGAGCAGGGTTCTGCCCAACGGGCAAAACCAGGTTCGGCCGCCGAACCCCTTGTGGAGGCAGTTTCGGCTGCCAAAGCTTGCCCCCGAAACTTGGGACTTTCGTCTCTGGAGGCAAGGTTCGGCCGCCGAAGGTTGAGTTTCGTCTCTGGACAAGACTTTCGGCCGCTGAAGGTGCCGCCGAACATGCATGAGTTTCGTCTCTGGAGAGGGGTTTCGGCCGCCGAACCTGCCGCCGAAAGTGCCCTGTCCAGCTTTCTTTTGCATGTTTTATGTGATTGTTTGGGGATCTTGTAGAGGGTTTTTGGGGAGTGTCTTAGAGATGTTCTTGAGTTAGTTTGGTCCCTCATTTGAGTCCACCTGTGTAGGAACGGACCAGAGGAATCAAGGAAGTCAGCAGTGAGCACAGGTCCAGAACCTGCAGAGTTAGTACAGAGTCAGCCAGAGGTGAGTGGAACTTCTCTTTTCAGAACTAAACTGTTTTGAGCATATGTCATGCATCATAAGATTATAGTAGGATGTTTGCATTAGTTTCACGAAGATGACGCATTGCATAATACGATGTGTATGAGGCTGTGGATAGACCAAGGCGACTCCAATAGCCCAAGCTCTGTTATAATACCTGGCTGGGCCAGACAGCCATCTGTAGGTAAGACCTGACTAGATCAGGCAGCAGAGATAGTAAGACCTGACTGGGCCAGGCAGGCAGAGTTGTAAGACTTGGCCGGGCCAAGCAGATTGAGGTTGTAAGACCTGGCTAGGCCAGGCATCCTTCCAGTGGGATTGTTGGTGGTCATGTCTATCCCTGAGATGATGTGTTGTTATGCATTCCATGAGATCAAGTTTTCAAACTATAGTTTATAGTTCTGCTCATTGGGCTTGTATAGCTCATCCCTCTCCCCTATCCCCCAGGTTTACAGGTTCAGAGTCCAGAGGGAGTCCAGCAGGGTTTGCAAGAAGAAGAGTTATGTAATAGCTAGTGTGGACATGTACATATAAAGAGAGAATGTATAGTGTGTAGCTTTGTGCTTGACTTATAAGAGTTGTAATCCCCTTTTGGTATACACATGATCATTTTATGTATGTTTTCTTTTATTGTTATGAATATGAGAAAACCAGGCTTAACATTATGAGTTGATAGATCAGAAATAGTGCATGCACAGGTTAAGCCCTGGAGGAAAGAAAAGTTTTAATAGTTTGACAGAAAATGTATGATCATGTATGGGATTTCATAGGTACACAGACAGAATAGCAGGCTTACTACGGGTCCCGGCGACCTTAAGTCAATCTGGATCCTAATGCCGGTAGTAGTTCGGTTTCCGGGCTGTTACAACTTAAAGTTGGATGCTCCCAAGTTCAAGACGGGAGATGATCCTTTTGAGTACTTGAAGACAGTGAAGATGATTACAGATGAGTTAGGGGCAGATGACAGTAGAGCCATTCAGATGGCGGGGTTCACCCTTAAATGCAAAAAGGCCCGTGAGTGGTTGAAGAACTATGTGGACCGTAGATTGGACAGTATGACCTGGGAGGAGTTTGCTAATGAATTTGCAGGATGGGCTTTCCCTGATAGCTCCAGGGAGCTGAAGATGATTGAGTTTGAACAGCTAAGGCATACAGAGGAGATGAGTGTAGATGAATTCACTGATAGATTCCTGGAGCTGTTGCCGTTTGCAGGGCAAGCTTTTGACACAGACCTGAAGAAGTCTAGGAGGTATATCATGAAGCTCCACTCCAAGTATTCCTCTTTGATCCAGTCAGCAGAGAGAGAGAGTTTCCATGCTATAGTGGATATGGCCCGGAAGATGGAGGCTAGTGCTCTAATCGAAGGGAAAGTTAAGTAGTCAGTGGCACAGTCTTCGGGTTCCAAGACCCCCGGCAGGGGAAGGTTGGACTCCTCTTCTCTGGATGCAGCAGCTTCAGGTGGAAAGAAGAAGTGGGACAGAGGCCCCAGGAAGCCTAAGAAGAATAAGTTCTGGAACAAGTTGAAGTCAGGTCTGGGACTCGGTGGTGGCTCGAGTTCGGGTTCAGATGGTGCAGAATGTGTGAGGTGTGGCAAGCTACACAAAGGAGTGTGTCGGTATGGGACTACAGCCTGCTTCAGATGTAGGCAAGAGGGACACATGGCATGAGAGTGTCCTAGGGCACCTTTCATGGCATAGTCCCAACAGACAGCTTCTGGCAGTGTAGCACAGCCAGCAGCTCCAGCCGCGACTCAGGGCAGTGGCAGAGGCCGAGGGAGAGGGGTAGCCTCTTCTTCAGTTGGTTCCCAAGGTGAAGGTCCATCAGCTCCAGCTCGGATCTTCACAATGACACAGCAAGAGGCGAACACATCCAACACTGTGGTGTCAGGTAATCTCATCATTGGTTGCTCAGATGTGTATGCTTTAATGGACCCCGGTGCATCTCATTCTTTTATTGCTTCGAGAGTCGTTGAGAGGTTGGGTTTGATAATCTCTAGGTTAGAGTGTCCCCTCTGGGTCAGTGGACCCAAGTGTGATCCATCAGTGGCAGAGTTAGTCTGCCGATTTAGTCCAGTGTTTGTTGAGAGTAGATGCCTTCCAGCCGACCTTGTGGTTCTAGACTTGACGGATTTTGATGTCATTCTAGGGATGGATTGGCTGTCTGCTCATGGGGCTACCTTGGACTGCAGAGACAAGGTAGTCAGGTTCAGAGATCAGGATGGATCAGAAGTTGTCTTCAGAGGAGACAGGAGGGGTATGCCTAGAGGTCTGATATCAGCCCTACAGGCTCGTAGGTTGCTCAGGAGAGGTTGTCAGGGGTATTTGGCTCATGTGAGAGAGCTGGATAGTCAGGTTAGGGAGCCCGCCTCAGTGCCCGTGGTCAGAGAGTTTCCAGATGTCTTCCCAGATGAGCTTCCAGGTCTACCACCTGCTAGGGAGATAGAGTTTGAAATAGAATTGATGCCTGGAACTCGACCAATCTCTATCCCTCCCTACAGGATGGCGCCAGCAGAGTTGAAAGAACTGCAGGAGCAGTTGCAAGAGTTGGTAGACAAGGGTTTCATCCGATCGAGTACCTCACCTTGGGGTACTCCAGTGCTATTTGTGAAAAAGAAGGATGGATCCCTCAGACTTTGTATCGACTACAGGCAGTTGAACAAAGTCACTACCAAGAATAAGTATCCGTTACCTAGGATCGACGATTTATTTGACCAGCTAGCAGGAGCAGGTTGTTTCTCCAAGATAGATATGAGATCTGGGTATCACCAGCTGAGAATAAGAGAAGAAGATGTGCCGAAGACGGCGTTCAGGACCATATATGGGCATTATGAGTTCCTAGTAATGTCGTCTGGGCTAACCAATGCCCCTGCAGCATTCATGGATCTCATGAACAGAGTGTTTAGCCAGTACCTGGATCACTTTGTTATTGTCTTCATTGATGATATCTTAGTGTATTTCAGGAATGCAGAGGAGCATGCCCATCATCTGAGGATAGTTCTGCAGACCCTGAGAGAGCATGGCTTGTATGCCAAGTTCTCCAAGTGTGAATTCTGGTTAAGGAGCATCTCATTCTTGGGGCATGTTGTGTTAGAAAATGGAATAGAAGTGGACCCCAAGAAGGTAGAAGCTGTAGCTAACTAGCCCAGACCCACTACAGTAACAGAGATCAAGAGCTTCTTGGGTTTGGCAGGTTACTACAGGAGGTTCGTTCAGGACTTCTCTAAAATTGCCGCTCCTATGACCAGATTGACCAAGAAGAATCAGAGGTTTGTGTGGTCTGAGCAATGTGAAGAAATTTTTGAGGATCTAAAGAAAAGGTTGACGTCAGCACCGGTGTTAGCTCTGCCTACCAACAATGAAGACTTCACAGTGTTTTGTGATGTGTCCCGTGTGGGACTAGGTTGTGTGTTGATGCAAAATGAAAGGGTAATTGCTTATACTTCTAGACAGCTGAAAAAGCATGAGTTGAATTATCCTACACATGACCTAGAGATGACAGCTGTGATCTTTGCACTCAAGATGTGGAGGCATTACCTTTATGGAGTTAAATGTGAGATCTTCACAGATCATAAGAGCTTGCAGTACATCTTGAGTCAGAGAGAGTTGAATCTGAGGCAGAGGAGATGGGTAGAACTGCTTAGTGACTATGATTGCAAAATTCAATACCATCCGGGTAAGGCAAATGTTGTGGCAGATGCCCTAAGCCGGAAATCACTTGGCAGTCTATCCCATATTACGGTAGAGAGGAGACCGGTGGTGAGGGAGTTCTATAAGCTCATCGGCGAAGGGCTGCAGATGAAGTTGTCTGGTACAGGAGCTTTGATAGCTCAGATGAGAGCGATACCCGTGTTTCTAGAGCAGGTGGCTCAGAAACAGCATGAGGACCCAGAGTTAGTGAAGATTGCCAGAACTGTGCAGTCAGGCAAGAATGATGAGTTCAGATTTGACAGCAAGGGGATTCTCCGCTATGGGAATAGGTTGTGTGTACCAGATGACGTGAGTTTGAAAGGCGACATTATGAGGGAAGCTCATAATGCTAGATACAGTGTTCATCCTGGAGCCACCAAGATGTATCAAGATCTAAAGAGAGTTTATTGGTGGCCAGCTATGAAGAGAGTGGCACAGTTTGTGTCCGCCTGCGAAGTATGTCAAAGGGTGAAGCTGGAACATCAGAAGCCGGCTGGAATGCTTAACCCACTGCCGATTCCAGAGTGGAAATGGGAGAATATAGCTATGGATTTCGTGGTGGGGTTATCGGCAACGTCCAATAGATTGGACTCCATATGGGTGATTATGGACAGACTGACCAAATCTGCTCACTTCATCCCTGTTAGGAGTGGCTATTTTGTGGACAAATTGGCGCAGGTATTCGTTGATGAAGTGGTCAGGCTGCATGGGTCTCCTGTTTCAATAGTGTCTAATAGAGGACCCCAGTTCACCTCCAAGTTTTGGCGGAGTATGCAGAATGCTATGGGTACCAGGCTGGATTTTAGCACTGCTTTCCATCCACAGACTGATGGACAGTCGGAGAGGACCATCCAGACAATTGAAGATATGCTCAGAATGTGTGTGCTAGATTTTGGCGATTCTTGGAGGCAGCATCTACCTTTGGTGGAGTTTTCCTACAATAACAATTATCATGCTAGCATAGGGATGGCTCCATATGAAGCTTTGTATGGAAGGAAGTGCAGGTCACCTGTCTGCTGGGAAGAAGTTGGAGAAAGGGCCTTGGCAGGGCCTGAGCTAGTGGAGATCACCAGCAGAGTAGTACCAATTATCAGAGAAAGGATCAAGACTACTGTGAGCAGGCAAAAGAGTTATGCAGATATCCGTAGAAGACAGGTAGAGTTTCAGGTGGGAGATTTGGTGTTGCTTAAGGTGTCTCCTATGAAAGGGGTGGTTCGTTTTGGGAAAAAGGGTAAGTTAGCTCCACGGTACATCGGACCCTTTGAAATCTTGCAAAAGATTAGGAATGTATCGTACAAGTTGGACTTACCTGCTTCAATGGAAAGAATCCATCCGGTTTTCCATGTTTCCATGTTACGAAAGTTCGTGTCAGATCCGGGCAAGGTTCTTAGTGAGCCTGATGTGGAGATCCTAGAAGATCTCACCTATGTTGAGCAGCCAGTGCGGATCCTTGACATGCAGATCAGAAAGCTGAGGAACAAGGAAATCCCGATGGTAAAAGTCCTTTGGAATCACCACAACGTGGAAGAATCTACCTGGGAGACACGGGAGTCCATGCTTCAGCAATACCCTCACCTCTTTTAAGGTTAGTATCTATGTGTTTTTATGTGTTTATATGTGTTATGCCTTGCTATGTTTGTTTGGTGAACATTCAGGGATGAATGTTCTTAAGGGGGGAAGAATGTAATACCCGGCTAGACCCCGACATCGGAATTTCTATTTTCCGGTGGAATCTCGGATGTCGGAAACCTCTAGAAGGGTAAAATCATGTTTTTATAAATGTTTTTACATGTTTTTAAGGTTTTAAGTAAGAAAGAATTAAGTTTTTGAAAGAAAAGCAACATGGAGGAAAATCCAGGTTCGGCCGCCGAACCTCATGTTCGGCCGCCGAACTTAGTGGAGTTTTGGAGTCACCTTTGGCTTCCGAAGGTGGCCTGGCCAGCCACCTATAAAAGGCCCCATGTCCGAAAATGGGCGAGTTTTCTCCTCCATTTTCGGGCAAAGGTGAGTTCATGCCCTTCCATGGTTGGTTTTGAGGTTTTCCTTCAAATCCTACAAGTTTCTAACAAGTTTTAACTTGGTTTTGAAGATTTTGAGCTCAAATCGAAGTTGTGAAGCTTGGAGACCTCCGGGACCCGTTTTCCCCAAATCTCCAAGTTGGGTCATGTTTTCTCCCGATCTTCAAGAGGTAAGCGTCGATCCTCGCCTCCTTCGATGATTTAAACAAGTTTTATGAAGATTTATGGGGTAGAAATGTATGATTAGGCTAGTTGTTAAATGTTAGGGTTTTATGGGTTAAGTATGAAATGCATGATTATTGAGTTGCCATATTGATGTTTGTTGGGATATAGGATAGTTTGAGACCCCTATATGCTTATGAATGTGCTTATGCATGTTGTAGAATAGCTAAATGTATGTTTGGAAGGTTTAGGGAGGCAAATGTGCATGTTTGAGGCTAAGTTCTGCCATTCTGGAAGAACTCAGGTTCGGCAGCCGAAGCAATGTTCGGCCGCCGAACCTGCCTGGGGAGGCAGTTCTGGCTGCTGAATCCTTCCCCCGAAAGTTTGGACTTTCAGCTCTGGAGGGGAGTTTCAGCCGCTGAACCTGCCGCCGAACATGCATGAGTTTCGGATCTGGAAGCCACTTTTAGCCGCCGAAGGTGCATGACTTTTGGCTCTGGAGGGACTTTCGATCGCCGAACCTGCCGCCGAAAGTGTCCTGTTCAGCCTTCCTTTGCATGATTTCTATGATTGTTTTAAGGTGTTTTAGGGGGTTTTTGGGGAGTTGTTTAGAGTCATGTTAGTGTATGTTTGGTCCCTCATTTGAGTCCACCTGTGTAGGTTCAGACCCGAGGAACCGAGGACCCCAGCAGTGAGGTAGCTGCTTCAGAGTCTTCCCAGAGTCAGCCTGAGGTGAGTAGAATGAATCTTTATGTTGCAAGCAAATAAATTTTGAGCATGTTCATGCATCACGAATGCCATGATATATTTTAGGTTGTTGCATTAGAATATCACGAATATGTCGCATTGCATAATTTGATGTTGATGTAGATGGATGTTGGATGACCCATTAGTTCTCGATATGATGAGATATGATATGATATGATATGGAAGTCCAGGTGTGGCCTGCACTACACCCCTGGCATAATGTAAGAGAAAGTCCGGGTGTAGCCTTGTAATACCCGGCTAGACTCCGGTATCGGGATTCCTACCGTCCGGTGGAATCTTGAATGTCGGAGGCCTCTAGAAGGGTAAGAACCATGTTTTTATAAAATGTTTTAACGTATTTTATGTTTTGAGCATGAAAGAAAATGAGTTTTTGCATGAAAATAGCATTGGAGGAAAACTCAGGTTCGGCCGCCGAACATGCATGCACTTCGGGAGTGCTTTAGGCCCCCGAAGGGCATAAGTGAGGGAAGTCCAGGTTCGGCCGCCGAACCTCAAGTTCGGCCGCCGAACATGGCATGCATGCGGAGGCACATTCAGCCCCCAAACGTGGCCTGGCCAGCTACTATAAAAGGGTCCCTTAGCCGAAAACGGACGAGCTTTTTCCCCATTTTCGGCCAAGGTGAGCTCTTCGCCGTCCCTCACCCATCTTTGATGTTTTTCCTCTAGATCTTTCAAGATTTTCATTTGTTTTAACCTTGTTTTGAAGATTTGAGCTTTTGAGCAAAAGTTTTAGAGCTTGGAGGCTCAAGAATCCAATCTCTCCCACCTCCGAGTTTTAGGTCGTCTCTCTCTCGATCTTCAAGAGGTAAGAGCCGATCTTAAGCTCATTGCATGTTTTAAGTAAGTTTTAAGTAGATCTATGGGTTAGAATGCATGTTTAGGTTATGGTTATGTTTATGGGTATAAATGTATGTTCATGAACAATGTGAATGCTTGATGTGTTGTAGATGGGGTTTATGATGGTTTGAGGCCCCTAGGAACATGTATGCTTGTGTATGAGTGTTGTAGAATAGGTTTGTTGCATGTTTGGAAGGTTTGGAGGCGAAATGTGCAAAGGGAGCCAAGTTTCTGCCCTTTGGCAGAAACCAGGTTCGGCAGCCGAAGGACTTTCTGCCGCCGAACATGGCTGGGGAGGCAGCCTTTCGGCTGCCGAAGCTTGCCCCTGAAAGGAGACTTTCGTCTCTGTCTGGCAGTTTCGGCCGCCGAAAGTGCCGCCGAACATGCATGAGTTTCATCTCTGTCTGGGAGTTTCGGCCGCCGAAGGTGCCGCCGAACCTGCCTGACTTTCGGCTCTGGAGGGACTTTCGGCCGCCGAACCTGCCGCCGAAAGTGCCCTGTCCATGCCTCCTTTGCATGTTTTTCTATGGTTATTTCATGATGTTTTAGGGGGTTTTTGGGGAGTAGTTTATAGTTATGTTCTAGTATGTTTGGTCCCTCATTTGAGTCCACCTGTGTAGGTTCGGACCCGAGGAACCGAGGACCCCAGCAGTGAGTTCAGCTGCTTCGGTGTTGTCAGAGTCAGCCAGAGGTGAGTGGAACTAAACTTAATCTTTTAAATTGAGAAATTAAATGTTTTATCATGTTTCATGCATCATGATTATGCAATAGGATGATTGCATTAGTTTTCACGAATATGCCGCATTGCATCGATTGTTGTTGATGTGGGTGAATGTTGGATGACCCAATTAGTCCATGACAGGAAGACCAGGACCCCATTCTACGGCTTGGCATAGAGTAAGGAAAGACCAGGACCCCATTCTACGGCCTGGCACGGTTATGGGACTCGAAGACCAGGAGCCCAGAGGAGGCCCTGGGACAATGGTAAGTAATGTATGTTATGACAGGAAGACCAGGACCCCATGCTACGGCTTGGCACAGAGTTAGCTTGGACTAATTGGTGACAAGTTCACCCAGTCCTTATGTGAATTGTCTGTGTTATGATGCATTTCATTGAAGCATAGTGTTAATATGTTTTATAGTTCTACTCACTGGGCTTTCAGCTCACCCCTGTCCCTTTACCCCAGACTTGCAGGTACGGTATAGAGCAGGAGTCCGGGTAGAGTAAAGAAGTCATGCTTATGTAATAGCTAGCAATGGACATGATCAAATTGTAATGTAATGTCTTAATCAGTATAGATATGTAATGAGATGATGTTTATGGATGTTAGAGTGTGCTTGACCATAGATTGTTGTTATCCCTTTTAATTACATGATCGTAGAGATTTTTATGATGTTTATGTAAACCAACTCAGCATAAGTTATGTCACCCATTGGGGGCACTGATGAGATCCCACAGAGGGATCAATGTTATGTTATGTATAGTGCATGCACAGGTTGAGTTTGGTGTATGAATGGAAAGAAAAGTTTTAATTTTTATGTATGATTGTTGATCATGTATGGGATTATACAGGTTTTCAAGTTTCATGTCAGGCTTGCTACGGGTCCCGGCGGCCTTAAGCCGATCTGGATCCTAGCGCCGGTAGCGGTCCGATTTTCGGGTCGTTACAGAATGGTATCAGATCCCTAGGTTCATATGGTCGGACCTAGAGTGTCGGGCTCATAGATGGTATAGAAGGTCAAGCATAATAGGAAAGATCATGTCCACTAGGATAGGATGTGGAGTCCTGTCTTGTATGGTGATGTGAAATGCCATGATGATATGCATGTGCATTAATGATATGCTATGATATGTGAGTTATGTGATGCGGGTTCATGTGTGCCCACATGAACCATATGATGCAAATGTTTATGTGATGTGCACTGTTTTTCAGAAAACAGGATGAGAGGAACTCGTCGATCAGCAAGATTGACTGGAGTACCACCTGAGGATGAGGGCACGAGCGCCCGTCCTCTAGCATTGCCAAGGGCAATGTCTAGTATGTCTAGCAGAGAAAGAGCAGTAAGAGACCCTAGAAGGTCTTTGGATCTGGGTAGAAGCAGATCAGTCAGAGGAACAGTTCAGGGAGGAGCGTCAGAGGATATGGGGGATGATATGGATGTAAGGCAGAGAAGGGATGGCAGTCTGGGAGTTAGCATGTCAGAAGAAGGTATGGGTGTAATACCCGGCTAGACTCCGGTATCGGAATTCCTACCGTCCGGTGGAATCTCGGATGTCGGAGACCTCTAGAAGGGTAGAACCATGCTTTCATAAAATGTTTTCATGTTTTTAATGGTTTTAAAGTATGAAACTAAATGAGTTTTTGCATGAAAATAGCATTGGAGGAAAACCCAGGTTCGGCCGCCGAAAGTCAAGTTCGGCCGCCGAACATGCATGCGTTTTGGAGGCACGTTAGGCCCCCGAAAGCATGAGTGAGGGAAGTCCAGGTTCGGCCGCCGAAAGTCAAGTTCGGCCGCCGAACATTGCATGGATGCGGAGGCACATTCGGCCCCCGAACGTGGCCTGGCCAGCCACCTATAAATGGGGCACTTAGCCGAAATGGGCGAGCTTTCTCCCATTTTCGGCCACAGCAAGCTTCCGACCTTCCTTTTGCAACTCTTGTGTTCTTCCTCCAAATCTCTACCATTTTTTCTTGAGTTTTAAGCTTGCATTGAAGGTTTTGAGCTTTTAAACCAAGTTTTGGAGCTTTGGGAACTCAGGAGCTCATTTTCGTGGATCTCCAAGTTTAGGTCGTCTCCCTCTCGATCTTCAAGAGGTAAGAGCTGATCTTAAGCTCCTCATGTGTTTTAAGTAAGTTTTAAGTGATTTTATGGGGTAGAATGGCATGTATAGGGTTGTATGAGTTTTTTTAAGCAAATGTTAGGTTTTATGTGATTTATGAACAATGTGGCATGTTTGAGTATGCTTGAAGTGTTGTAGTTGGGGTATTTGATGTTTTGAGGCCCCTAGGATCTTGTATGCATGTTTTAAGTGAGGTATATGCATGATTGGTGAGTTTGGAGGCAAAAATGCACAAAGGAACCGAGTTTCTGCCCTTTGGCAGAAACCAGGTTCGGCAGCCGAAGGCACTTTCGGCCGCCGAACATGGCTGGGGAGGCAGGCCTTTCGGCTGCCGAAGTTGCCCCCGAAAAGAGACTTTCGTCTCTGTCTGGGACTTTCGACCGCCGAAGGTGCCACCGAACCTACCTGAGTTTCGTCTCTGTCCAGGACTTTCGGCCGCCGAAGGTGCCGCCGAAAGTGCCCTGTTCAGCCACTTCATGCATATCTCTATGTGATATTTTCAGCATGTTTTAGGGGGTTTTTGGGGAATATATTAGAGTTATGTTTATGTATGTTTGGTCCCTCATTGGAGTCCACCCGTGTAGGTTCGGACCCGAGGAACCAAGGACCCCAGCAGTGAGCCAGCTGCTACAGAGTTTGTCAGAGTCAGCCAGAGGTGAGTGGAACTAAACTTAACCTTTTTAAATTGAGAAATGAAATGCTTTTATCATGCTTCATGCATCATGATCATATTATAGGTTGTTTGCATTAGAATTCACGACTATGCCGCATCGTATTGTTGTGATAGATGATAGTGGATGGACATTAGGATGATTCATTAGCCTTCTAAATACGAAGTCCTGTGGTGCCCATAATAGGGCCGGGCAATACGAAGTCCTGTGGTGCCCATAATAGGGCCGGGCAATAACTCCGAGTACGAAGTCCTGTGGTGCCCATAATAGGGCCGGGCAATACGAAGTCCTGTGGTGCCCATAATAGGGCCGGGCATGGAGTTGAGGGATTTTTGAATCAGTCCATCCGTGGTGTGATTTGTTTGTGCAGTGACGCATTTCATGATAGCATGTTTTAAATATTCTTTTTATAGTTCTACTCACTGGGCATCTAGCTCACCCCTCTCCCCTAACCCCCAGGTTTGCAGGTACGGGATAGATAGAGAAGGCAAGAAGAAAAAGTCATATGTATGTAATAGTTAGTTTGTGGACATGACAATTGTATTATGATGAAATGTAAAAAAATATTCGGGATGTTATGTAATGGGGTTATTGAGGATAGAGTTGTGCTTGACCATAATATATTGTTAATCCCTTTTGTATATACATGATCTTATGTTATGATGTTTATGTAAACTAACTCAACACAGGTTGTTTTGCCTTTAAGGCTTGATGAGATCCCACAGAGGGACTATGTTATATATATGTTCAGAGTATGCACAGGTTGAGTTAGTTGATGACAGTATGTATGAAGAAAAGTTTAAATTTTTATGCATGTTGTTGATCATGTATGGGATTATACAGGTTTACAGGTTTTATGTCAGGCTTGCTACGGGTCCCGGCGGCCTTAAGTCGACCCGGATCCTAGCGCCGGTAGCGGTCCGATTTTCGGGGCGTTACAGAATGGTATCAGAGCCCTAGGTTCATATGTTCGGACCTAGAGTGTCGGGCTCATAGATGTTATAGAAGGTCAAGCACAATAGGAAAGTCATGTCCACTAGGATAGGATGTTGAGTCCTGTCTTGCATGATGATGTGAAATGCCATGACTTTATGCATGTGCATTAATGATATGCTATGCTATGTGATGTATGCGATGAGGGTTCATGTGTGCCCACATGAACCATATGATGCTAATGTTTGCTTGTTATGAGCTGTTTTTCAGAGAATAGGATGAGAGGAACTCGTCGATCTGCGCGATTGACTGGAGTGCCACCTGAGGATGAGGGCACGAGCGCCCGTCCTCCTACATTGCCTAGGGCAATGTCTTGTAGAGCCAACAGAGAGAGAGTGTCAAGGGACCCTAGAAGGTCTTTTGATGCTAGCAGAAGGGGGACAAATAGAGGAGGAAGTTCTTCAGATGTGAGGGAGGTTATGGAAGAGGATCAGAGGAGGGATGGGAACCTGGATGTGAGCATGCAGGAAGAAGGGACAGGGGAGTCACAGGGAGGCGTTCAGGCCTCGGGGTATGGTTTTCCACCCCATTATCCACCCTTCCCACAGGGTTCAGGGTATCCGATGGGAGGCACATCGGATTACTCCAGCTTTAACCCCTACCCTACCTACATGCCTTATCCACCTTTCTACCCACCATACACACAATACCCAGCTTATCCACCCTCACCCTTCTATCCAAACCCGGCAAACCCCACCTCGGGGAATGCTGCACCTCCACCTCCACCACCTACAGAACCAGCAGCCCCAGTTACTCAACCTCCTAGACCTAGCTCAGTCGATGGGAGCAAGGTAAAGATGACAGATTACCTCAAGCTAGATGCTCCCAAATACAAGTCAGGGGATGACCCCTTCGAGTATCTGAGAGTAGTGAAGACAATAACTGATGAGCTAGGGGCAAGTGACAGCAGGGCCATTCAGATGGCAGGGTTCACTTTAAAGTGCAAGAAGGCACGGGAATGGTTCAAGTGTTATGTGGACCCGAGACTAGACGGTATGACATGGGAAGAATTTGCGAATGAGTTCGCTGGATGGGCTTTTCCAGACAGTTCTAGAGAACTGAAAATGATTGAGTTTGAGCAACTGAGGCAGTCAGAGCACATGAGTGTAGAGGAGTTCACGGATAAATTCTTGGAGCTATTGCCTTTTTCAGGGCAAGCTCTAGATTCAGATACGAAGAAAGCCAAGAAATATGTTATGAAGCTGCATTCCAGGTACTCCTCGTTGGTTCAGTCAGCTGAGAGAGAAAGTTTCCACACTGTGGTGGATATGGCTCGAAGAATGGAGGCAAGTGCTATAGTTGAGGGGTCAGTGAAGCAGTCAGTGACCTAGTCTTCAGGGGTTAAGACCCCAAGTAGAGGAGGACCAGGTTTCTCTTCTCAGAGCTCAGGTAAGAAGAGGTGGGATAGCACCACCAAGAAGCCGAAGAAGAATAAGTTTTGGAACAAGTTGAAATCCGGTCTGGGATTCGGCGGTGGCTCGAGCTCAGGCTCATATGGTACAGAATGCCAGAGATGTGGAAGACCGCACAGGGGAGTGTGTCGAGCTGGGACTAATGCATGTTTCAGATGTGGACAGGAGGGACACATAGCTCGGGATTGTCCTAGAGCGCCTTTTATGGGCCAGCCCCAGCAGACAGCTTCTGGTAGTGTGGCACAGCCAGCGGTTCCAGCCACAACTCAGGGCAGTGGCAGAGGTAGAGGGAGAGGGGCAGCCTCTTCTTCTGGTTCCCGAGGTGAAGGTCCCTCAGCTCCAGCCAGGATCTTCACCATGACACAGTAGGAGGCTAACACATCCAACACCGTGGTGTCAGGTAATCTCGTCATTGGGTGTTCTGATGTGTATGCATTAATGGACCCGGGTGCATCTCATTCATTTATTGCTCCGAGAGCCGTTGAGAGGTTAGGTCTGATAGTCTCTGGGTTAGAGTGTCCCCTATGGGTTAGTGGACCCAAGTGTGACCCGTCAGTGGCAGTGTCAGTCTGCCAGTACAGTCCAGTTTTTATTGAGGGAAGATGCCTCTCCGCCGACCTTGTGGTTCTAGATTTGACAGACTTTGACGTCATTCTAGGGATGGATTGGCTATCTACCCATGGTGCTACCTTGGACTGCAGGGACAAGGTAGTCAGGTTCAGAGATCAGAACGGGTCAGAGGTCGTCTTCAGAGGAGACAAGAGGGGCACACCTAGAGGTCTGATATCAGCTCTTCAGGCTCGTAGGTTGCTTAGGAAGGGATGTCAGGGGTACTTAGCTCATGTGAGAGAGCTAGACAGTCAGGTCAGGGAGCCGGCCTCGGTACCAGTTGTCAGAGAGTTTCAGGATGTCTTTCCTGATGAGCTTCCAGGTTTACCACCTGCTAGGGAGATAGAGTTCGAGATAGAGTTGGTGCCTGGAACTAGACCGATCTCTATCCCTCCCTACAGGATGGCCCCAGCAGAGTTGAAGGAGTTGAAAGAGCAGTTGCAAGAGTTGGTAGAAAAGGGTTTCATCCGACAGAGTACCTCACCTTGGGGTGCTCCAGTCTTGTTTGTGAGAAAGAAGGATGGATCCCTTAGACTTTGTATCGACTACAGGCAGTTGAACAAAGTCACTACCAAGAATAGGTACCCATTGCCTAGGATCGATGATCTATTCGACCAGCTAGCCGGAGCGGGATGTTTCTCCAAAATAGATCTAAGATCGGGGTACCATCAGCTAAGGATAAGGGATGAGGATGTGCCAAAGACGGCTTTCAGGACCAGATATGGGCATTTTGAGTTCCTTGTGATGCCGTTCGGGTTAACTAACGCCCCTGCAGCATTCATGGATCTCATGAACAGAGTGTTTAGCCAGTACCTGGATCACTTTGTTATTGTCTTCATAGATGATATCTTAGTGTATTCCAGGAATGCAGAGGAGCATGCCCATCATCTGCGGTTGGTCTTGCAGACTTTGAGGGAACATGGCTTGTATGCCAAGTTCTCTAAATGTGAGTTCTGGCTGAGGAGCATTTCGTTCTTGGGGCATGTAGTGTCAGAGAATGGTATTGAGGTAGATCCCAAGAAGACAGAAACTGTGGCTAACTGGCCTAGACCCACTTCAGTGACGGAGATCAGGAGTTTCTTGGGTTTGGCAGGTTACTACAGGAGGTTCGTTCAGGACTTCTCAAAGATAGCAGCTCCTCTGACCAGACTAACCAGGAAGAATCAGAAGTTTCTGTGGACCGACCAGTGCGAGGAGAGTTTCGAAGAGCTTAAGAAGAGGTTGACTTCAGCACCAGTGTTAGCTCTGCCATCTAGTGATGAGGACTTTACAGTCTTTTGTGATGCGTCCCGTGTGGGACTGGGTTGTGTACTGATGCAGAATGAGAGGGTGATCGCTTATGCTTCTAGGCAGCTGAAGAAGCATGAGTTGAATTACCCCACACATGACCTTGAGATGGCAGCAGTAATCTTTGCACTCAAGATGTGGAGGCATTACCTCTATGGGGTGAAATGTGAGATCTTTACAGATCATAAGAGCCTGCAGTACATCTTGAGTCAGAGGGATCTGAATCTGAGGCAGAGGAGGTGGGTGGAGCTACTGAGTGACTATGATTGCAAGATTCAGTATCATCCGGGTAAGGCGAATGTCGTGGCAGACGCCCTAAGCCGGAAGTCACTAGGCAGTCTATCCCACATCACGGCAGAGAGGAGACCAGTGGTGAAGGAGTTCTACAAGCTTATTGAGGAAGGTCTACAGTTGGAGTTGTCTGGTACAGGTGCCTTGGTGGCCCAGATGAGAGTGGCACCCGTGTTTCTGGAGCAGGTGGCTCAGAAACAGCATGAGGACCCGGAGTTAGTGAAGATTGCCAGGACTGTTCAGTCAGGCAATGATAGTGAGTTCAGATTCGACAGCAAGGGGATCCTCCGCTATGGGAGCAGACTATGTGTACCAGATGACGTAGGGCTAAAAGGAGACATTATGAGAGAGGCTCATAATGCAAGATACAGCGTTCACCCCGGAGCCACCAAGATGTATCAAGATTTGAAGAAAGTTTATTGGTGGCCAGCGATGAAGAAAGAAGTGGCACAGTTTGTGTCCGCCTGCGAAGTATGTCAGAGGGTGAAGCTGGAACATCAGAAGCCGGCTGGAATGCTTAACCCGCTACCTATCCCAGAATGGAAATGGGAGAATATAGCTATGGATTTCGTAGTAGGGTTACCGGCGGCGTCCAATAGATTGGACTCCATATGGGTGATTGTGGACAGACTCACCAAATCTGCCCACTTCATTCCTGTCAGGAGTGGCTACTCTGTGGACAAGTTGGCGCAGGTATATGTGGATGAGATCGTCAGGCTGCATGGGGTTCCTGTTTCGATAGTGTCAGATAGAGGGCCCCAGTTCACCTCCAGGTTTTGGCGGAGTCTGCAGAATGCCATGGGTACTAGGTTGGACTTCAGTACTGCCTTCCACCCCCAGACTGATGGACAGTCAGAAAGGACTATCCAGACTATCGAGGATATGCTCAGAATGTGTGTGCTAGACTTTGGCGGTTCTTGGAGGCAGCATCTACCTTTGGTGGAGTTTGCCTACAACAACAGCCATCATGCTAGCTTCGGGATGGCTCCATATGAAGCTTTGTATGGAAGGAAGTGCAGATCACCTGTTTGCTGGGAGGAAGTTGGAGAAAAAGGCCTTGGCAGGGCCTGAGTTAGTAGAGATCACCAGCAGGGTGGTACCCATAATCAGAGAAAGAATCAAGACTGCTGTAAGCAGACAGAAGAGCTATGCAGACGTCCGCAGAAGACAGTTAGAGTTTCAGGAGGGGGATCTGGTATTGCTCAAGGTGTCTCCAATGAAGGGAGTGGTTCGCTTCGGGAAGAAAGGTAAACTAGCCCCACGATACATCGGACCCTTTGAAATCTTGCAAAAGATTGGAAATGTGTCGTACAAGCTGGATTTACCTGCTTCGATGGAAAGAATCCATCCGGTTTTCCATGTTTCAATGTTGAGGAAGTTTGTGTCAGATCCGAGCAAGGTTCTTAATGAGCCTGATATGGAGGTCCAAGAGGATCTCACCTATGCTGAACAGCCAGTGCGGATCATAGACACCCAGATCAGAAAGTTAAGAAACAAGGAAATCCCGATGGTGAAAGTCCTGTGGAACCACCACAACTTGGAAGAATGCACTTGGGAGACACGGGAGTCTATGCTCCAGCAGTACCCTCATCTCTTTTAAGGTTAGATCCCTATGTGTTTATGTGCCTTGTATGTGTGTTATGTTCTTTGCCATGCTATGTGTGCTAGTGAGGAACATTCGGGGACGAATGTTCTTAAGGGGGAGAGAATGTAATACCCGGCTAGACTCCGGTATCGGAATTCCTACCGTCCGGTGGAATCTCGGATGTCGGAGACCTCTAGAAGGGTAGAACCATGCTTTCATAAAATGTTTTCATGTTTTTAATGGTTTTAAAGTATGAAACTAAATGAGTTTTTGCATGAAAATAGCATTGGAGGAAAACCCAGGTTCGGCCGCCGAAAGTCAAGTTCGGCCGCCGAACATGCATGCGTTTTGGAGGCACGTTAGGCCCCCGAAAGCATGAGTGAGGGAAGTCCAGGTTCGGCCGCCGAAAGTCAAGTTCGGCCGCCGAACATTGCATGGATGCGGAGGCACATTCGGCCCCCGAACGTGGCCTGGCCAGCCACCTATAAATGGGGCACTTAGCCGAAATGGGCGAGCTTTCTCCCATTTTCGGCCACAGCAAGCTTCCGACCTTCCTTTTGCAACTCTTGTGTTCTTCCTCCAAATCTCTACCATTTTTTCTTGAGTTTTAAGCTTGCATTGAAGGTTTTGAGCTTTTAAACCAAGTTTTGGAGCTTTGGGAACTCAGGAGCTCATTTTCGTGGATCTCCAAGTTTAGGTCGTCTCCCTCTCGATCTTCAAGAGGTAAGAGCCGATCTTAAGCTCCTCATGTGTTTTAAGTAAGTTTTAAGTGATTTTATGGGGTAGAATGGCATGTATAGGGTTGTATGAGTTTTTTTAAGCAAATGTTAGGTTTTATGTGATTTATGAACAATGTGGCATGTTTGAGTATGCTTGAAGTGTTGTAGTTGGGGTATTTGATGTTTTGAGGCCCCTAGGATCTTGTATGCATGTTTTAAGTGAGGTATATGCATGATTGGTGAGTTTGGAGGCAAAAATGCACAAAGGAACCGAGTTTCTGCCCTTTGGCAGAAACCAGGTTCGGCAGCCGAAGGCACTTTCGGCCGCCGAACATGGCTGGGGAGGCAGGCCTTTCGGCTGCCGAAGTTGCCCCCGAAAAGAGACTTTCGTCTCTGTCTGGGACTTTCGGCCGCCGAAGGTGCCGCCGAACCTACCTGAGTTTCGTCTCTGTCCAGGACTTTCGGCCGCCGAAGGTGCCGCCGAAAGTGCCCTGTTCAGCCACTTCATGCATATCTCTATGTGATATTTTCAGCATGTTTTAGGGGGTTTTTGGGGAATATATTAGAGTTATGTTTATGTATGTTTGGTCCCTCATTGGAGTCCACCCGTGTAGGTTCGGACCCGAGGAACCAAGGACCCCAGCAGTGAGCCAGCTGCTACAGAGTTTGTCAGAGTCAGCCAGAGGTGAGTGGAACTAAACTTAACCTTTTTAAATTGAGAAATGAAATGCTTTTATCATGCTTCATGCATCATGATCATATTATAGGTTGTTTGCATTAGAATTCACGACTATGCTGCATCGTATTGTTGTGATAGATGATAGTGGATGGACATTAGGATGATTCATTAGCCTTCTAAATACGAAGTCCTGTGGTGCCCATAATAGGGCCGGGCAATAACTTCGAGTACGAAGTCCTGTGGTGCCCATAATAGGGCCGGGCAATACGAAGTCCTGTGGTGCCCATAATAGGGCCGGGCATGGAGTTGAGGGATTTTTGAATCAGTCCATCCGTGGTGTGATTTGTTTGTGCAGTGACGCATTTCATGATAGCATGTTTTAAATATTCTTTTTATAGTTCTACTCACTGGGCATCTAGCTCACCCCTCTCCCCTAACCCCCAGGTTTGCAGGTACGGGATAGATAGAGAAGGCAAGAAGAAAAAGTCATATGTATGTAATAGTTAGTTTGTGGACATGACAATTGTATTATGATGAAATGTAAAAAAATATTCGGGATGTTATGTAATGGGGTTATTGAGGATAGAGTTGTGCTTGACCATAATATATTGTTAATCCCTTTTGTATATACATGATCTTATGTTATGATGTTTATGTAAACTAACTCAACACAGGTTGTTTTGCCTTTAAGGCTTGATGAGATCCCACAGAGGGACTATGTTATGTATATGTTCAGAGTATGCACAGGTTGAGTTAGTTGATGACAGTATGTATGAAGAAAAGTTTAAATTTTTATGCATGTTGTTGATCATGTATGGGATTATACAGGTTTACAGGTTTTATGTCAGTCTTGCTACGGGTCCCGGCGGCCTTAAGTCGACCCGGATCCTAGCGCCGGTAGCGGTCCGATTTTCGGGGCGTTACAATGGGAGAGTCCCAAGGAGGCACTCAGGCCTCAGGATTTGTTCAGCCACCCCACTACCCACACTTCCCACAACATCCCGGGTATTCGATGGGAGGAACATCGGATTACCCTAGCTTCACCCCTTATCCCACACAGATGCCATACCCACCATACTACCCACCATATTCACAATACCCAATGTATCCACCTCCACCCTACTATCCAAATCCAGCAAACCCTACCACAGAAAATGTTGCACCTTCTCCACCATCAGCAGAAACCCCAGTTCCAGAAACCCAACTACCTAGGCCTAGCTCATCTGGTAGGAGCAAGGTCAAGATGACTGAATATATGAAGTTGGGTGCTCCCCAGTTTGAGTCAGGTGATGACCTGTTTGTGTATCTTGAGAGGGTCAAGACTATTACAGAGGAGTTAGGGGCGGATGACAGTAGAGCCATTCAGATGGCTGGGTTCACATTGAAATGCAAGAAAGCCCGAGAGTGGTTTAAGAGTTATGTGAGCCCGAGGGTGGAGAGCTTGTCTTGGGAAGAGTTTGCAAACAAGTTTTCAGGATGGGCTTTTCCCGATAGTTCAAGGGAGCTGAAAATGATAGAGTTTGAGCAGTTGAGGCAGACAGATGATATGAGTGTAGAGGAGTACACCGACAGATTCTTGGAGCTGTTGCCTTTTGCTGGGCAGAGTCTGGATACAGATTCGAAGAAGTCAAGGAGGTATGTCATGAAACTTCATTCCAGGTATTCCTCCTTGATTCAGTCCGTGGACAGGGAGAGCTTCCATGCCATAGTAGATATGGCCAGGAAAATGGAGGCCAGTGCCATCATTCAGGGGACAGTTAAGCAGACAGTGGCACAGCCTTCTGGTTCTAAAACTCCGGGTGGGGGAAGGTTAGATCCCTCTACCTTGAGTGCAACAGCTTCAAACAGTAAGAGATGGAGTAAAGCCAAGGGTAAGAAGAACAAGTTCTAGAGCAAAGTCAAGTCCAGTCTGGGATTTGGGAGTGGCTCAAGCTCTGGTGCAGATAATGCAGTTTGTGCGAGGTGTGGTAGGCCACACAAGGGAGTATGTCGGTTCGGGACGAACGCCTGTTTCAGATGTGGTCAGGAGGGGCATATGGCTCGAGAATGTCCAAGATCAGTCCCGATGGCTCAGTCCCAGCAGACAGCTTCAGGCAGTGTAGCGCAGCCAGCAGCTCCAGCCATGACTCAGGCCAGTGGCAGAGGCAGAGGGAGAGGGGCAGCCTCTTCTTCAGCGGGTTTCAGAGGTGAAGGTCCATCAGCTCCAGCACGGATCTTCACAATGACACAGCAGGAGGCAGATGCATCTAACACCGTGGTGGCAGGTAACTTAGTCATTGGTTGTTCAGATGTGTATGCCTTGATGGACCCTGGTGCATCTCATTCTTTTATTGCCCCGAGAGCCGTGGGGAGGTTGGGTCTGATGACTTCTGGGTTAGAGTGTCCTATCTGGGTTAGTGGACCCAAGTGTGATCCATCAGTGGCAGAGTCAGTCTGCCACTGTAGTCCTGTGTTTGTTGAGGGAAGATGCTTGTCCGCCGACCTAGTGGTTCTAGATTTGACAGATTTTGACGTCATTCTAGGGATGGACTAGTTATCTACCCATGGTGCTACCTTGGACTGCAGGGACAAGGTAGTCAGGTTCAGAGGTCAGGATGGGTCAGAGGTTGTCTTCAGAAGAGACAGGAGGGGTACACCTAGAGGTCTGATATCAGCTCTTCAGGCTCGAAGGTTGCTCAGGAGGGGATGTCAGGGGTATTTGGCTCTTGTGAGAGAGCTTAGCAGTCAGGTCAGAGAGCCCGCCTCGGTGCCAGTGGTTAGAGAGTTCTTAGATGTGTTCCCAGACGAGCTGCCAGGTTTACCACCTGCTAGGGAGATAGAGTTTGAGATAGAACTGATGCCTGGAACCCGACCGATCTCTATCCCTCCCTATAGGATGGCGCCAGCAGAATTGAAAGAGTTGAAGGAGCAGTTACAGGAGCTGGTAGACAAGGGCTTCATCCGACTGAGTACCTCACCCTGGGGTGCTCCAGTTTTGTTTGTGAGAAAGAAGGATGGATCCCTTAGACTTTGTATCGACTACAGGCAGTTGAACAAAGTCACTACCAAGAACAAGTACCCATTGCCAAGGATCGACGATCTATTCGACCAGCTAGCAGGAGCGGGTTGTTTCTCCAAAATAGATCTGAGGTCCGGGTATCATCAGTTGAGGATTAGAGAAGAGGACGTGCCAAAAACAGCTTTCAGGACCAGATATGGGCATTTTGAGTTCCTTGTGATGCCGTTCGGGTTAACCAACGCCCCTGCAGCATTCATGGATCTCATGAACAGAGTGTTTAGTCAATACCTGGATCACTTTGTTATTGTCTTCATAGATGATATCTTGGTGTATTCCAGGAATACAGAGGAGCATGCCCATCATCTGAGGTTGGTTCTACAGACCTTGAGGGAACATGGCTTGTATGCCAAGTTGTAATACCCGGCTCGTTCAGGCATCAGAATTCCTACCGTCCGGTGGAATCTCGGATGTTGGATTCGTGTTGCGGGGTTTTCTCAGGGTTTTCTAACATGTTTTTACGTTTTTTTTAAGGAGGCAAAATGCAGGTTCGGCCGCCGAAGGTAATGTTCGGCCGCCGAAAGTGCTATAGGTTCGGCTTCCTAAACTTCACGTTAGGCCGCCGAACGTTGCATGGTTTTGCATGCAGTTTCGGCAGCCGAAGGAAGGGTGGTTGGCCACCTATTTAAGCCCCGTTGACTGGCCATGGAGGGTGCTGGAAGCTCTCTTTGTGGTCAAGGTGGGGTTTAGGTTCTCCTTGGATGTTTTCATGATGTTTTCCTCCACTATTGCACGGTTTTCATGAGTTTTCCCTTAGTTTTGAAGGGTTTGAGGAAAAAGAGTAAGTTGTGGAGCTTGAAGCTTGAGCAGCTTGGTTGCTCCATGTGTTGAAGCTAGGATCACACCAGCCAAGAGGTAAGTGTTGATCCTTATGTTTTATAGTGTTTGCAGCAAGTTTTATGGAGGGAAAGGGAAGAGTTGCATGGTGAGGTGGAAAAAGGAGGTTTTTGAGGGTTGTTATGCATGAGTATGGTTATGTGTTATGGGTGTTGTTTGTTGGGGTTTTTAGGTAGTTTTAGACCCCTTTGTGCATATATTTGAGTATATGCTTGCTATGTGTGTTGAGATGCATGTTGAGTGAGGTTTGGGGGAAGTTGTGCATGAGGTGCGTTAGGTTCTGCCTAACTGGAGAACCCAGCTTCGGCCGCCGAAGGAAGGTTCGGCCGCCGAAGGTGTTGAGGAGGTGGTTTCGGCTGCCTAAACCTGCCCCCGAAGGATTGGACTTTCGTCTCTGGAGGGAAGGTTCGGCCGCCGAAGGTGCCGCCGAAGGTTAGAGACTTTCGTCTCTGGAGTGTGTTTTGGCCCCCTAACCTTGCCCCCGAAGGCTTCGGCCGCCGAAAGAGGAGATTCGGCCGCCGAAAGTAGGCGAGTTTCGTCTCTGGAGAGGACATTCGGCCGCCGAACCTGCCGCCGAAAGTGCCCTGTCCAGCCTTCTTTTGCATGTTTTCTGAGATTGTGTTAAGAGCTTTTAGAGGAGTTTTGGGAAGTTTTCTAGAGTTGGTAAAGAGTATAGTTGACACCTCATTCGAGTCCATTTGTGTAGGATTGGACCCGAGAGATCGAGGAGGTCAGCAGAGTTAGAGGTTGCAGAGTCAGTTCAATATCTGCCAGAGGAGCAGAGGTGAGTAGAACTAAACTTAATCTTTTATTAAAGAAACATAATGCTTTAGCATAGTTCATGCATCATGAATGCTATGATATGTATTAGAATCACGAATGTGAAGCATTGCATATTATGTGATCAGAGATTAGGTGGACCCAGGCGACTCCAATAGCCTAAGCTTCGGCTCCTGTCATTGTGTCAGGTCAGTTGGGCAATTACTTGTTGGAATGCCCTGTGTAGCTCCTTTGGGGGGCCAGTGTTGACAGAGGGTATTTTTGGGGTCATGTCTACCTTAGTGGGGATTGGACCAAGGCGACTTCAATAGCCCGTCGAGGGAGTTTTGGGGTCATGTCTAATCCAAGATATATTGAGATGCTTGTGTTGTGATGCATTTTCATATATAGTGCGTATGAATGAACTGTTTTTCAATGTTTCTACTCACTGGGCTTTAGAAGCTCATCCCTTTCCCTTAATCCCAGTTTTGCAGGTTCAGAGTAGCTGGGAAGTGAGAAGCAGCAAAGTGTATCAGTTATGGTACTGCATGTGTAATAGAATAGTGGACATGATGTATATTAAAGAGATATTTGTAAAAGATGTAATAGATAGTCAGTTGAGTTGTATATGAGATAGAATGTGCTTTTGCCTATAGTGTATGTTTAATCCTTGGTATATACATGTATCCTGTTTTTAAAGTTTCTTGATGAGAAATGAGTCAGACCAGACTGACCCGACTTAATATATGTTGTGTTTCGAAAACCCAGTGACATATAGTAGATACAGAGGAAAGACCAGGTTTGATTCCTGTGATCCACAGAGAGGCCATTAGGGAAGACCGGGTTTGATTCCTGTGACCTTGTGGTAGCCAAGGTTACTTATGATATGCTGACCCTTACAGAGTGGGTTCTATGCTGCAGTGCGCATAGTGCATGGAGGTTACTTGGTAGAGCGTCGCTGGTTAGCCCCTGAGGGGTAGTTCAGACTAGTATATCTGAGCATTGGTTCATATGATTGGACCTACAGAGTGTTTTTAAAGGTTAAGTCTGGTAGGTTTTTTTTAAAGAAAAGTTTTACAGTTGTCGGATCATGTATGGGATTTTATCAGGTACACAGAGTTCATAGCAGGCTTACTACGGGTTTAGGCGGCCTTAAGCCGATCTGGATCCTAGTGCCGAGCAGTTTGGGCCGTTACAAAGAGGGTACCGGTTTCCGGGCTGTTACAGATGGTATCAGAGCATAGGGCCTCTAGAGTACGGTGTGCTGAGCTAAGATGCTCAGGGATGAGAGGTATCTCACATCGGAAAGAGGTGTTTGTGTTTCGGAGGGCAAGCACAATAAGAAAGATCAAGAGTAAGATCATGTCCACTAGGATAGGATGAGGAGTCAGGTCTGGCTTACTGCTGTGTAATGCCATGTTTGATGCATGTACATTTCTGTTGGTATGATGGATGTTGACTGATCCCTTAGTCCTCGATATGCTATGTTATGATATAAGAGGAGTTGAGAGACCAGGTATGGCCTTTCGCACAGTTGGTCATGGCATGTTATGCTCGGTTGAGGGTTATTGGTGACAGGTGCATCCATGATACATCGTGTTATGCATGAGGTTCACGTGTTTGTCACATGGACCATATGATCGGATGCTATGCTCTGTGTAGTGAGGTCATGCATTTGTTCATGGACCGCATGATGTGATGTGATGTTTATGTGTGCCTGTGTGCCTGTTGTGTTTCAGGACGCTGAGATGCACGGTGCTCATAGCTCGATAGAGTCAGACCCATCTGAGTGGGAAGGTATGGAGATAAGTAAAGAAGGAATGGAGCCAGGAAGAGTGTCCGGAGACAGCATGAGAGAAGAGAGGATGGATCTGAGACGGGCTGAGGATGTAAGAGTGATGGAGGTAGACGTCCGGAGGAGGGATGTTGGTGTGCAAGTGAACATGGATGAGGAAAGCATGGAAAAGTCTCAAAAGGACGCCCAGGCTAAGGGTTCTAGGAATTCAAGTGCAGGAGAAGTGGATCCCTCCATTCTGAGTACAGCAGCGAAGAGAGGGAAGAAGAAGGTGAGAGGCCTTCAAAAGACGAAGAAGGGCAAGGGTTGGCAGAGACCTGGTGGTGGCTCGAGTTTTGGCTCAGGCCCTCCAAGATGTTTGACGTGTGGCAAGTTACATCGTGGACCTTGTCGGAAGGGGACAACGGCTTGTTTCAGGTGTGGACAGGAAGGGCACTTTGCGCGTGACTGTCCTACTTCGCCCAGGGTGGTACAAGCCCAACGGTTAGCTACCAGGAATGTAGGTCAGGCCAGTCACCAGGGACATAGAGGAGCAGCCACAGCGGACACAGTGATGCCAGGTATGCTCACTTGTTCCTGTTCTGTTGTTTTGTGAGCTCTTGTGTGTTCTCTTCGTTAGGTGCTCTAGGAGCTTTGAGCAGTTGAGTTGCTAGCTTCTCGGCTTCGTGTGTCCTCTTTGGGTTAGTTAGACCCGAGTAGGATTCATCCCTGGCAAAGGTTCAGTCCAGTGTCCTTGCGAGTAGATGCCAGCCACACGACTTGACGGTCCGAGACTTGAGTGTCTGGATGTCATTCGGGGGATGGCTTGGTTTTCTCTTTATGATGCTGGGGTTACCTGCGTCTGCAGCGCATGGTAGTCAGGAGCGGAGTTCAGGATGGATCTGAGGTAGGTGTCAGAGGGGACCCAGTAGAATGCCTAGACGTTAGATGTTAGCTGTCAGGCTCGTAGGGTGTTTAGGAGTGGTTGGTAAAGTGAGTTCGTGTTCAGGTATGAACGGTTAGCAGGCAGGTCTGGGAACCAGCCTTAATATTGTAGTGTGAGAGTGGTTCGACGTGGTCATAGGCTAGTGTCAGGTTTACCATCAGGCAGGGAGGTAGAGTTGGTATCGAAGTGGTATACAGTACCAATACCAGGTCTATCTTTCCTCACAAGATGGCACCTGCGGAGTTGTGAGCGTGCGTAAGGGCGCGTAGGAGTAGTGGCGTGCGAGAGAGGTAGCAGTAGAGTAGAGGCGAGACTTGGTAGACAAGGGGTTTTGTCCGACCTAGTACCTCACTCTGGATTGCTCCAGTATGGTTGTGGGAAACGAAGGATGAATCCTTGAGACTTTGTAACGACTGTAAGCGGTTAAACAAGGTCACTACTAAGGGCAGGTATTCCCATGTAGGATGGATGATCTATTGGGACAGCTAGTAGGAGCTGTTTGTTTTTCCAAGATAGATCTGAAATTCGGGTACTACCTGTGAGAGTTAGAGTTAGTTTTGGGTTCGTAGTGAGAAGAAGCCAGTTAGTAAAGATGAGAAGAGAAGAGTAAGAGCAGAGAAGGAGGAAGATAGAGAAGGATCAGAGTAGCGCAGCAGAAGCTTGTGGAGTTTAGGAACCTGGGAGTTCTTACTCCAGCGTTTGGTGTCTCTCTTTGGAGAGAAGCTTTAGGATCCACTTGCTTGCTTGCATGCTTGTGTTTGTTGTTTTAACATTCGGGGACGAATGTTTTTGTAAGGGGGGTAGAATGTAATACCCGGCTCGTTCAGGCATCAGAATTCCTACCGTCCGGTGGAATCTCGGATGTTGGATTCGTGTTGCGGGGTTTTCTCAGGGTTTTCTAACATGTTTTTACGTTTTTTTTAAGGAGGCAAAATGCAGGTTCGGCCGCCGAAGGTAATGTTCGGCCGCCGAAAGTGCTATAGGTTCGGCTTCCTAAACTTCACGTTAGGCCGCCGAACGTTGCATGGTTTTGCATGCAGTTTCGGCAGCCGAAGGAAGGGTGGTTGGCCACCTATTTAAGCCCCGTTGACTGGCCATGGAGGGTGCTGGAAGCTCTCTTTGTGGTCAAGGTGGGGTTTAGGTTCTCCTTGGATGTTTTCATGATGTTTTCCTCCACTATTGCACGGTTTTCATGAGTTTTCCCTTAGTTTTGAAGGGTTTGAGGAAAAAGAGTAAGTTGTGGAGCTTGAAGCTTGAGCAGCTTGGTTGCTCCATGTGTTGAAGCTAGGATCACACCAGCCAAGAGGTAAGTGTTGATCCTTATGTTTTATAGTGTTTGCAGCAAGTTTTATGGAGGGAAAGGGAAGAGTTGCATGGTGAGGTGGAAAAAGGAGGTTTTTGAGGGTTGTTATGCATGAGTATGGTTATGTGTTATGGGTGTTGTTTGTTGGGGTTTTTAGGTAGTTTTCGACCCCTTTGTGCATATATTTGAGTATATGCTTGCTATGTGTGTTGAGATGCATGTTGAGTGAGGTTTGGGGGAAGTTGTGCATGAGGTGCGTTAGGTTCTGCCTAACTGGAGAACCCAGCTTCGGCCGCCGAAGGAAGGTTCGGCCGCCGAAGGTGTTGAGGAGGTGGTTTCGGCTGCCTAAACCTGCCCCCGAAGGATTGGACTTTCGTCTCTGGAGGGAAGGTTCGGCCGCCGAAGGTGCCGCCGAAGGTTAGAGACTTTCGTCTCTGGAGTGTGTTTTGGCCCCCTAACCTTGCCCCCGAAGGCTTCGGCCGCCGAAAGAGGAGATTCGGCCGCCGAAAGTAGGCGAGTTTCGTCTCTGGAGAGGACATTCGGCCGCCGAACCTGCCGCCGAAAGTGCCCTGTCCAGCCTTCTTTTGCATGTTTTCTGAGATTGTGTTAAGAGCTTTTAGAGGAGTTTTGGGAAGTTTTCTAGAGTTGGTAAAGAGTATAGTTGACACCTCATTCGAGTCCATTTGTGTAGGATTGGACCCGAGAGATCGAGGAGGTCAGCAGAGTTAGAGGTTGCAGAGTCAGTTCAATATCTGCCAGAGGAGCAGAGGTGAGTAGAACTAAACTTAATCTTTTATTAAAGAAACATAATGCTTTAGCATAGTTCATGCATCATGAATGCTATGATATGTATTAGAATCACGAATGTGAAGCATTGCATATTATGTGATCAGAGATTAGGTGGACCCAGGCGACTCCAATAGCCTAAGCTTCGGCTCCTGTCATTGTGTCAGGTCAGTTGGGCAATTACTTGTTGGAATGCCCTGTGTAGCTCCTTTGGGGGGCCAGTGTTGACAGAGGGTATTTTTGGGGTCATGTCTACCTTAGTGGGGATTGGACCAAGGCGACTTCAATAGCCCGTCGAGGGAGTTTTGGGGTCATGTCTAATCCAAGATATATTGAGATGCTTGTGTTGTGATGCATTTTCATATATAGTGCGTATGAATGAACTGTTTTTCAATGTTTCTACTCACTGGGCTTTAGAAGCTCATCCCTTTCCCTTAATCCCAGTTTTGCAGGTTCAGAGTAGCTGGGAAGTGAGAAGCAGCAAAGTGTATCAGTTATGGTACTGCATGTGTAATAGAATAGTGGACATGATGTATATTAAAGAGATATTTGTAAAAGATGTAATAGATAGTCAGTTGAGTTGTATATGAGATAGAATGTGCTTTTGCCTATAGTGTATGTTTAATCCTTGGTATATACATGTATCCTGTTTTTAAAGTTTCTTGATGAGAAATGAGTCAGACCAGACTGACCCGACTTAATATATGTTGTGTTTCGAAAACCCAGTGACATATAGTAGATACAGAGGAAAGACCAGGTTTGATTCCTGTGATCCACAGAGAGGCCATTAGGGAAGACCGGGTTTGATTCCTGTGACCTTGTGGTAGCCAAGGTTACTTATGATATGCTGACCCTTACAGAGTGGGTTCTATGCTGCAGTGCGCATAGTGCATGGAGGTTACTTGGTAGAGCGTCGCTGGTTAGCCCCTGAGGGGTAGTTCAGACTAGTATATCTGAGCATTGGTTCATATGATTGGACCTACAGAGTGTTTTTAAAGGTTAAGTCTGGTAGGTTTTTTTTAAAGAAAAGTTTTACAGTTGTCGGATCATGTATGGGATTTTATCAGGTACACAGAGTTCATAGCAGGCTTACTACGGGTTTAGGCGGCCTTAAGCCGATCTGGATCCTAGTGCCGAGCAGTTTGGGCCGTTACAAAGAGGGTACCGGTTTCCGGGCTGTTACACAAGTTCTCCAAGTATGAGTTCTGGCTGAGGAGCATTTCATTCTTGGGGCATGTGGTGTTAGAAAATGGTATGGAGGTAGACCCCAAGAAGGTAGAAGCTGTGGCTAACTGGCCTAGACCCACTTCAGTGACAGAGATTAGAAGTTTCTTGGGTTTGGCAGGTTACTACAGGAGGTTCGTTCAGGACTTCTCGAAAATTGCAGCTCCTCTGACCAGGTTAACCAGGAAGAATCAGAAGTTTGTGTGGACCGACCAGTGCGAAGAGAGTTTTGAAGAGCTTAAGAAGAGGTTGACTTCAGCACCAGTGTTAGCTCTGCCATCTAGTGATGCAGACTTTACAGTCTTTTGTGATGCGTCCCGTGTGGGACTGGGTTGTGTACTAATGCAGAATGAGAGGGTGATTGCTTATGCTTCTAGGCAGCTAAAGAAGCATGAGTTGAATTACCCCACACATGACCTTGAGATGGCAGCAGTAATCTTTGCACTCAAGATGTGGAGGCACTACCTCTATGGGGTAAAATGTGAGATCTTCACAGATCATAAAAGCCTGCAGTACATCCTGAGTCAAAGAGATTTGAACTTGAGACAGAGGAGATGGGTAGAGCTGCTGAGTGACTATGATTGCAAGATTCAGTATCATCCGGGTAAGGCGAATGTCGTGGCAGACGCCCTAAGCCGGAAGTCACTAGGCAGTCTATCCCACATCACGGCAGAGAGGAGACCAGTGGTGAAGGAGTTTTACAAGCTCATTGATGAAGGTCTACAGTTGGAGTTGTCTGGTACAGGTGCTTTAGTGGCCCAGATGAGGGTGACACCAGTGTTTCTGGAGCAAGTGGCTCAGAAACAGCATGAGGACCCAGAGCTAGTGAAGATTGCCAGGATTGTTCAGTTAGGCAAAGACAGCGAGTTCAGATTCGATAACAAGGGGATCCTCCGCTATGGGAGTCGTTTATGTGTACCAGATGACATAGGGCTAAAAGGAGACATTATGAGAGAGGCTCATAATGCAAGATACAGCATTCACCCTGGAGCCACCAAGATGTATCAAGATCTGAAAAAGGTTTATTGGTGGCCAGCTATGAAGAGAGAAGTGGCACAGTTTGTGTCAGCCTGCGAAGTGTGTCAGAGGGTGAAGCTGGAACATCAGAAGCCGGCTGAAATGCTTAACCCGCTACCTATTCCAGAATGGAAATGGGAGAATATAGCTATGGACTTCATAGTGGGGTTACCGGCGACGTCCAACAGATTGGACTCCATATGGGTGATAGTGGACAGACTCACCAAATTTGCTCACTTCATCCCTGTCAGGAGTGGCTATTCTGTGGACAAGTTGGCGCAGGTGTATGTTGATGAGATAGTCAGATTGCATGGGGTTCCTGTTTCTATAGTGTCAGATAGAGGGCCCCAGTTCACCTCCAGGTTTTGGCGGAGTCTGCAGGATGCCATGGGTACCAGGTTGGATTTTAGCACTGCTTTCCATCCACAGACGGACGGACAGTCAGAGAGGACCATCCAGACAATAGAGGATATGCTCAGAATGTGTGTGCTGGACTTTGGCGGTTCTTGGAGGCAGCATCTACCTCTGGTGGAGTTTGCCTACAATAACAGCCATCATGCTAGCATCGGGATGGCTCCATATGAAGCTTTATATGGAAGGAAGTGTAGGTCACCTGTTTGCTGGGAAGAAGTTGGAGAGAAGGCCTTGGCAAGGCCTGAGCTAGTAGAGATCACCAGCAGGATGGTACCCTTAATCAGAGAAAGAATTAAGACGGCTGCAAGCAGACAGAAGAGTTATGCAGACATCCGCAGAAGGCAAGTAGAGTTCCAGGAGGGGGATCTGGTATTGCTCAAGGTGTCTCCAATGAAAGGAGTGGTTCGGTTTGGGAAGAAAGGTAAGCTGGCCCCGCGGTACATCGGACCCTTTGAAGTCTTGCAAAAGATTGGGAATGTATCGTACAAGCTGGATTTACCTGCTTCAATGGAGAGAATCCATCCGGTTTTCCATGTTTCTATGTTGAGAAAGTTCGTGTCAGATCCGGGCAAGGTTCTTAGTGAGCCTGATGTGGAGATCCAAGAGGATCTCACCTATGTTGAGCAGCCAGTACGGATTCTGGACACTCAAATCAGGAAGCTGAGAAACAAGGAAATCCCGATGGTGAAAGTCCTTTGGAACCACCACAATCTGGAAGAATGCACCTGGGAGACACGGGAGTCCATGCTCCAGCAATACCCTTATCTTTTCTAAGGTTAGTTCCTTGTGAGTTTTATGTGCTTTGTGTGTTTGTTATATGTATACCTTGCATGAGCTAGTTGAGGAACATTCGGGGATGAATGTTCTTAAGGGGGGGAGAATGTAATACCCGGCTAGACTCCGGTATCGGGATTCCTACCGTCCGATGGAATCTTGAATGTCGGAGGCCTCTAGAAGGGTAAGAACCATGTTTTTATAAAATGTTTTAACGTATTTTATGTTTTGATCATGAAAGAAAATGAGTTTTTGCATGAAAATAGCATTGGAGGAAAACTCAGGTTCGGCCGCCGAACATGCATGCACTTCGGGAGTGCTTTAGGCCCCCGAAGGGCATAAGTGAGGGAAGTCCAGGTTCGGCCGCCGAACCTCAAGTTCGGCCGCCGAACATGGCATGCATGCGGAGGCACATTCGGCCCCCGAACGTGGCCTGGCCAGCCACTATAAAAGGGTCCCTTAGCCGAAAACGGACGAGCTTTTTCCCCATTTTCGGCCAAGGTGAGCTCTTCGCCGTCCCTCACCCATCTTTGATGTTTTTCCTCTAGATCTTTCAAGATTTTCATTTGTTTTAACCTTGTTTTGAAGATTTGAGCTTTTGAGCAAAAGTTTTGGAGCTTGGAGGTTCAAGAACCCAATCTCTCCCACCTCCGAGTTTTAGGTCGTCTCTCTCTCGATCTTCAAGAGGTAAGAGCCGATCTTAAGCTCATTGCATGTTTTAAGTAAGTTTTAAGTAGATCTATGGGTTAGAATGCATGTTTAGGTTATGGTTATGTTTATGGGTATAAATGTATGTTCATGAACAATGTGAATGCTTGATGTGTTGTAGATGGGGTTTATGATGGTTTGAGGCCCCTAGGAACATGTATGCTTGTGTATGAGTGTTGTAGAATAGGTTTGTTGCATGTTTGGAAGGTTTGGAGGCGAAATGTGCAAAGGGAGCCAAGTTTCTGCCCTTTGGCAGAAACCAGGTTCGGCAGCCGAAGGACTTTCGGCCGCCGAACATGGCTGGGGAGGCAGCCTTTCGGCTACCGAAGCTTGCCCCCGAAAGGAGACTTTCGTCTCTGTCTGGCAGTTTCGGCCGCCGAAAGTGCCGCCGAACATGCATGAGTTTCGTCTCTGTCTGGGAGTTTCGGCCGCCGAAGGTGCCGCCGAACCTGCCTGACTTTCGGCTCTGGAGGGACTTTCGACCGCCGAACCTGCCGCCGAAAGTGCCCTGTCCATGCCTCCTTTGCATGTTTTTCTATGGTTATTTCATGATGTTTTAGGGGGTTTTTGGGGAGTAGTTTATAGTTATGTTCTAGTATGTTTGGTCCCGCATTTGAGTCCACCTGTGTAGGTTCGGACCCGAGGAACCGAGGACCCCAGCAGTGAGTTCAGCTGCTTCGGTGTTGTCAGAGTCAGCTAGAGGTGAGTGGAACTAAACTTAATCTTTTAAATTGAGAAATTAAATGTTTTATCATGTTTCATGCATCATGATTATGCAATAGGATGATTGCATTAGTTTTCACGAATATGCCGCATTGCATCGATTGTTGTTGATGTGGGTAGGGCTGAGCAGAATCCGGTTCAAACCGAAAAAACCGATCGAACCGAACCGATTTGAAAATTTGGTTCGGTTTTTTATACATTTCGGTTTGGTTTGGTTTTAAATTTCAGAAATTCCGGTTATTTCGGTTCGGTTCGGTTTTGATCAGAAAAAAACCGAAAAAACCGAACCGAACCGATTTGGGATAATAATATATTTTTTCAATAATATAGAGAAATTAAATTATATTAAAATTAAAATATTTTAATTAAATTTTAAAATACTAAAAATAAAGAGTAAAAAATTAAAAAAATATTAAAAATCGAAACCGATCAAACCGAACTGAACCGAACCGAATCAGACCGGTTCGGTTCGATTCAGTTTCTGACCAAAATCGGTTCGGTTCGGTTTTCATAAAAACTAAAATTTTGGTTTTCGGTTTATTCGGTTCGGTTCGGTTTTGAACCGAACCGACCGAATGCTCACCCCTAGATGTGGGTGAATGTTGGATGACCCAATTAGTCCATGACAGGAAGACCAGGACCCCATTCTACAGCCTGGCACAGAGTAAGGAAAGACCAAGACCCCATTCTACGGCCTGGCACGGTTATGGGACTCGAAAACCAGGAGCCCAGAGGAGGCCCTGGGACAATGGTAAGTAATGTATGTTATGACAGGAAGACCAGGACCCCATGCTACGGCCTGGCACAGAGTTAGCTTGGACTAATTGGTGACAAGTTCACCCAGCCCTTATGTGAATTGTCTGTGTTATGATGCATTTCATTGAAGCATAGTGTTAATATGTTTTATAGTTCTACTCACTGGGCTTTTAGCTCACCCCTCTCCCTTTACCCCAGACTTGCAAGTACGGTATAGAGCAGGAGTCCGGGTAGAGTAAAGAAGTCATGCTTATGTAATAGCTAGCAATGGACATGATCAAATTGTAATGTAATGTCTTAATCAGTATAGATATGTAATGAGATGATGTTTATGGATGTTAGAGTGTGCTTGACCATAGATTGTTGTTATCCCTTTTAATTACATGATCGTAGAGATTTTTATGATGTTTATGTAAACCAACTCAGCATAAGTTATGTCACCCATTGGGGGCACTGATGAGATCCCACAGAGGGATCAATGTTATGTTATGTATAGTGCATGCACAGGTTGAGTTTGGTGTATGAGTGGAAAGAAAAGTTTTAATTTTTATGTATGATTGTTGATCATGTATGGGATTATACAGGTTTTCAGGTTTCATGTCAGGCTTGCTACGGGTCCCGGCGGCCTTAAACCGATCTGGATCCTAGCGCCGGTAGCGGTCCGATTTTCGGGTCGTTACAAGCCTGCACTATGCCCCCGGCACGATTGGATATGTATGATATGTTATGTGTAAGAGAAAGACCAGGTGTGGCCTGCACTACGCCCCTGGCATGATTGGATTATGTAGAGGGCTATTGGTGACAAGTCCATCCTTGATGTGAACTGTTTGTGATGTGATGCATTTCATGAAAGCATTTGTTTCAATATTTAATGTTATTTTATTCTGCTCACTGGGCTCTAGTAGCTCACCCCTTTCCCTTAACCCCCAGGTTTGCAGATTCGGGATAGACCGAGGAGTTTTCTAAGTTGAAGTTATGTCTTTGTAATAGTTAGTTGTGGACATGAATTGCAAAAGATGTATTGTAAAATAGTGTAAAATAATGTATTGAGGATTAGTATTGTGCTTGGCCCTAATGTATGAGAATCCCCTGTTATACATGATCTTTTGTTAATGTTTTAATGTTAAATTATGTTAAACCAAGCTTGGCATATGTTATGTTGACCCAACTAGAGCATTTAATGAGGGCTCTAGTATGGGAGTTTTTATGTATTCAGTTTTAGTGTATGCACAGGTTGAGCTTGGTGAATGAAAAAGTTTAAGTTTTTATGTAAATGTATGATCATGTATGGGATTCATCAGGTATGACAGGTTGTATGTTAGGCTTACTACGGGTCTCGGCGACCTTAAGTCGATCTGGATCCTAGCGCTGGTGGCGGTCCGATTTCGGGTCGTTACAGAACCTGCCTGTGGTGGCATGTTTGGCCGCCTAAGCTCGCCCCCGAAAGTTTGGACTTTCGGCTCTGGAGGGGAGTTTCGGCCGTCAAAAGTGCCACCGAAAATGCATGAGTTTCGGATCTGGAAAGGACCTTCGGCCGCCGAAGGTGTATGACTTTCGGCTCTGGAGGGACTTTCGGCCGCCGAACCTGCCGCCGAAAGTGCCATATTCAGCCTTCCTTTGCATGTTTTCTATGATTGTTTTATGGTGTTTTAGGGGGGTTTTTGGGGAGTTGTTTAGAGTCATAATAGTATATGTTTGGTCCCTCATTTGAGTCCACCTGTGTAGGTTCGGACCCGAGGAACCGAGGACCCCAGCAGTGAGATAGCTACTTCAGTGTCTTCTCAGAGTCAGCCTGAGGTGAGTAGAATGGATCTTTATGTTTCAAAGCAAATAAATTTCAAGCATGTTCATGCATCACGAATGCCATGATATATACTAGGTTGTTTGCATTAGAATTCACGAATATGTTGCATTGCATATTTTGATGTTGATGTGGATGGACGTTGGATGACCCATTAGTCCTTGATATGGTATGATGATGATGATACAGTATAGAAGTCCAGTGAGGCCCATTCTATGCCCCTGGCACCATTGGAATGTGTAAAGGGCTATTGGTGACAAGTCCATCCTTGATGTGATTTGTTTGTGATGTGATGCATTCCATGAAAGCATATGTTTATAAACTGTTTTACTATTCTGCTCATTGGGCTCTAGTAGCTCACCCCCTTTCCCTTAACCCCCAGGTTTACAGGTACGAGATAGACTAGGAAGTCAGCAAGAGTGAAAAGTCTATGTATATAATAGATAGATTGTGGACATGAGAAATAATGTAATGTAATGTATGGTAATGTAAGATATTGTATAGAGGTGTATTGAGGATAGAATTGTGCTTGGCCCTAGTGTATGGTTAATCCCTTTTGGTACATGATCTTTTTAATGAAATGCTTTAATGATGTTATATGAGAACTAAGCTTGAGTAATGTAATGTTGACCCAGCTAGAGCATTTGATGAGGGCTCTAGTATGGGAGTTTGTATGTTTATGGTTATGTTGTATGCAGGTCAAGCTTGGTGTATGAAAAGTTTAAAATTTTTTATGTAATGTATTATCATGTATGGGATTTATCAGGTATGACAGGTTATATGTTAGGCTTGCTACGGATCCTGGCGACCTTAAGTCGATTTGGATCCTAGCGCCGGTAGCGGTCCGATTTCGGGTCGTTATAAAAGACCTCAAAAGCACAAAATAAAAATTGTTCCAATGGTCAAAAACTATGAACAGAGTTAGTAGCCACTTGGACAGGTGACCAACTGAATAACCAGAGGTGGGTATCACAAATATGTACCTTCGCGTCAAAAGCTTGGTGACTTTTTCAGGTAAGGATAAAAGTGCAAAAAGCTAAGTAAAGTGCTTCAAATAGAGGGCAAATCACTCCAAGAGCTAGAAAGAATCTAAACTAAACAAGAATATGTGCATGTATAATTAAATCTCTCTCTTGAGGAAAACAATTAATAACTATGGTAAGTAAAGGGAAACGAGGAGAAAGGAAAGTAACCTTGGTGTGTACACCCTTCACTGCAATGCTTCAAAGTGGTTGTCTAGGGTGAGAACTTAAGTGGACATAAATGATCAAGTAGCAAAGAGAGCTTGTTTGACTAAGTTTATTTGCTTGAGGACAAGCAAATAGGGGTGTAAACGAACCGAGCCGAGCCGAGCTTTGAAGAGCTCAAGCTTGGTTCGTTAAAATTTTTTCGAACTCGAGCCGAGTATTAAGAAGTTCAAGCTTGGCTCGTTTAGCAAACGAGCTTAGACGAATCGAGCTTTTATCGAGCTGAGTCGAGCTTTTATCGAGCTGAGTCTCAAATAGTTCACGAGTAATTTAATTTATTTACATGTATAATGAGTTTTAGTTTAAAACTAATAAATTTAAAACTAAAATAATTTTAGTTAAATAAGTATATCTATAAATTAGCATGTAAACTTATAAAGATGAGTTTTTAAATTTTAATGATCTAAATATATGCAAGTTTAAGAGTATAACTAAACTATATAGAGCTGAATTTTAAAAAATTCATATTTGGCTCATGAAAGTATATGCATGGTTTAGTTTATTTCTCTTATGATAGTAATTTCAGTTTACTTAACGAGACTGTTCACGAGCCTATTCGCAAGCCTGCTCACGAACTCAGAAATGAGTCGAGCTCACGAGCCTTAACGAGCCGAATACTATGGAGCTCAAGCTTGGCTCGTTTACTAAACGAGCCTAAAAATTAAGCTCGAGCTTGGCTCGTTTAGAAATCGAGTCAAGCTCGGTCGAGCTTTTATCGAATCGAACCTCAAATAGCTCACGAACGGTTTGGCTCATTCACACCCCTACAAGCAAAGGGCTAGGTGTGGGGGTATTTGATCAAGCCAAAATTAGACCCATTTTTCATGTTGTTATTAATGTTAATTTACACATTTTCTATCTAATTTTATGGTTTTGATCTTATTTTGCAGAAAATTGTGTAAAAGGGTAATTTAGTAAAAATGGCCTTAAAACTGCCCAAAAGAGAACAAATGAGATCAAGTCTGGTTTGCCCAAGACCGTTTGCCCAAACAAAGCTGAAGCAGAGACGCGGGAAATTCAAATTTCAAACTTTTGACAAAGTCTTTCCCTCCCAAAACATGTGAAGACAACTCAGCACTCTATCTTACCTATTTAGGAAGCCAAATCTCAAGAAGATTCAATTGCCTTCAAGAAAATCCAACTCTAAATAGGAAAAGAACTCCATCCAAATCAAGAAACTTAGGGCAGCCTATTCAGCTATAAAAAGAGGATCAAACCAGCAACAAACGAGCTTCAATTTTTGGGGAGACTGCACCTACAGCCGCGCGCCACACCAGCCGGCCGATCGGCTCCTTCCTCTTCTTCTTTTTGGATTTCTTTCTTTTATTTTTATGTTAGTTTCAGCCATGAGTGGCTAAAACCCCCTTTTTCTAGTTGAAGATCAAGTGAAACTTCAGTTTGTTTATGGATTGTGAGATCTGAACACATGTTGTTTATCTTTTATTTATCAATATTTATGCAATTTCATACTTAATTCATTTTTGCTTTGTTGTTTAGATCAATAAGACCCATTGATTCTTGATTGCAAAATAATAATCTGTTAGTTTGAGTAGTTTTAAGTCCATAATTGCTTGAATTATTCAAATACAAGAACACTTGGTGTAAAAACCAAGGAGATTGCATGATCTAGCAAGATCACCATACGTTTGGGTAGCTAGAATTAGATCTCTCTATTTCTTAATGCAATTATCAGTTGTATGATGCTAAAAGCCGTAAGGACGTTCCTTGGCAATTTGTTAATTAGTGATTAATTAGAAAATGTTTCCTAGTTAATATATGCTTAAGGAGGGATATGGTGGTGAGAAGTGTCTTCCACCCCATAACTAATTTATTGAGTTAAATAAAAGAACCTAAGTGTCAATGATCAATCCGAACAACTGAAGTGGATCCAATTCTTCAACTAGAGCTTTTCTCATTATTGAATTCTCTTTACTTTATTATTTGCTTCACTTTGCTATTTTTAATTTTAGTTTAGCTCAACAATCTCAAAATCTCATTTATTTTATTTTCAGTTTATTTACTTGGTTTTGATAAAAAAAATAAGTAAATATCAATTTCCTGTGGATTTGATCTTTTTACTACTATCTACAGTTGTAAAATTATAAATAATAAAAAAAATTATTTTTGATCGATTTCGATAACCGTCACATGGATATTTCGGCTAATGTAGGCATTACAGCAGTTGTTATCCATAATATTCATTGAACATTCCGTGACTGGTGTTGTCGTTTGTGCTACTCCATTACAGACCCCTTACTTCTTGAAAGCATCATTATCATTTGTCAGAAGGCTTTTGTACTAGCTAAAAGTAGACTTTTCTCAGATAATTATTGAGCGCAACTCTTCTTCAGTTATTAATACTTATAAAAATGCTGCAGCTTCTCTTGTAATACAAGATTCTATTGTCGACTTTCTGAAATTTTCTTCAGACTTTCAAATTAAGCAACACATTCGTCAAGTAAAAAATTCATTCAGAATGTTTCTTTCCGTACTTGTCAAATAAACTTTTTTCTCCCCTTAGCACACATTGATGTCTTATTAAATTCGGTATCTTAAAAAAAAAAAACTAAAAAATGTCAAATTCACCTGAATTATACGGGACTAAACATCCTCAATTTTAACTTTTCCAAAATAATTATTAAAAGATTAAATAATTTCAAATAAAACTAAATAAACTTTATACTTTAAAATCATAATAAATAATAACTTTATACTTTAAGTTTAAGAATGAATTTAAATAAAAAACAAATTTTGATATTTTTTTACCATATCGTACAGTTCAGAGCAAATTTGACACTATTAAATTAATCTGGATTTCCTGTCAACCCCATCAGACATGTCTAAACACCAGAATTACTGTGCCAGTGCAATCCATTAAATCGCTAAAAGAAGCAAAAATTCTCCGGATCCAGCACCAAAAATTACTTGATATTTCTCTTGAAACTAGTAGAGTCCAATACGAGAAACTTCGGGACTACCATAGTAACCGATCATCAGACAAAGTTGGGTTAGGAATAGCATATACAAAGCAATGGTCTTATCATTTCTTTAAGAGTAAACAAAATTGTAGAAAGAAAACACCATAGCAAGTACAAGATTTCGGCCAAAAAGATAAAACTACGATCATGCGCAACACTAATCTTCATCCACCCCTGCAGGTGGATCTCTCTTTGGACCACCAGCTGGTTTTGCCATTATGATCTGCACAGTAGGAAGTAAGACGAGTTAAATTAAAAGTTGCAGTTCATATTCCTTTTTAATCTCTTATAAATTCAAAGCTATAGTGACAAAATTAAGTGCTAAAAACTCTCAGCATAGGATGAAAAATGATAATATCAGTTAGAAAATGTCACAAGCGGACGCAATTGATCTATAGTTCATACATCACCCCAGCCCAAACCAAGTAAAACAAAATGCACAAGGACCAACAATCTTAAGCAGAAATGGACATGCATTGTGCAAGCAAATATGTAACAATCATCGTAACAATGTACCTGATCTACTCGCAACACGGTGCATGCAGCATCTGCTGCATATTTGAGCGCAAAAAACCTGGAGAAAAGAATTGGGAAGAAAATAAGAAATATAAAGTTTGTAAGCTAAATAATATATATCCAATTTAGCTCAATGAAAGATGGTTAGTTATCGACTTCAGACAATTATATATCATCATAAACCCAGCATTTAAAGAAACATGGTAATGTTTTAGCGGGACAGGGCCCATTGAAACATATGAATTCCGATTACTAAAGATAAAGCCGAGCCCTCCAATTGAGGATTTCCATTTTCCTCTAAAACAATAGTGTACATGTCACTGGTGACTATCCGTTCACAGGCAATCATAGAAAATTTAAGCACAAAACACACATCCACACATGGTTTGCAACACATCACAGAAATAAAAACAAACAGCACAGCCACTCTTTCATAGAAAAATATTATGGATGAGAGATAAGAAGAAGCATGAAAGATAAGAAGAAGCATACTTTGTGACGTAAAGGTCCCAGATACTCATGGCTGACATATCCTTACAAACACCTTCATCCAAGTCAATACCCACTTTGGTATTTCCAGATGCATGTTCAGCATAGAGAGATGAAATGATCTCCATTGCATTAAGACCGGCATTCTCAGCCAGTGTTTTAGGTACCATCTCAAAGCTCTCAGCAAATTTTGCAATAGCATACTGATCCAATCTGCAAGGTGAATGCATATAACTTATCAACAAGATAGCCAAGTACTGTCCTGTCTCCATGTCTAAGCCTTTACAGAGTTTCTCAAATCTCAATGCCTCCAAAACTTTTGGAGGAATGACCAGACTTCCATATTCACATATACAAATAAAGGGAGCAAACAAATTACCCCGTTTCCTTGAAAGAAAATTCCTTCAGTCTTCTAGCCAGTTCAATTTCAGTAGCTGCAGCTCCAGGTATTATACGACTGTCCCTACACATTGCCTGACAAAAATATGTATGAACAAGGCATAACTAATAACTTCCTGAAGTTCAAATAAGAAAATTCCTGGAATGTGAACAAAAAATCTAAAAACTTCAGAAAGGCAGAACCATCTTCAAGGTCCAAAGAAACTGCAATAGTTAACAAGATTGAACTCAGATAAACAAAGAACTATTAGGGTAAATGTTTACCTTATAGGTGTTAACACCATCATCAACAGCTCTTTCAAGGTCATCTAGTATACTATCAGTGCTTCCACGTAAGACCACAGTGCATACAGAGTTACCACCCTCTTCATTCTTCACAATAGTGACCTAAACATACATATATATTCAAAAGAGAACAAGTGTCATGAATGAGAAATGTAATAAAGTCTTAAAGGCCATGAATGGGAAAGGGAAAACAAGCCTGCTAAAACCAAAATGCTATGATTAAAAGAGGATATCTTCAAACATACCCTTGCTCCACCAATTTCCTCTACAGAAATGGAATCTACATATCCCAGGTCATCTGGATTTGGTTGGCTCAGTTTCAACTGTTGCAAGAATAAACTATTACAGTATGTCTAAAAGATTTCAGACAATGTGAAGTAAACTAATTTAAGCTTACATGAGCAATAGCACCCGTGGTGCGGCAAAATCGTCTCAATTCAAACTTTGAACTAATCTTCAAAACCATGAGTCTGCAAGCAAGAATGCAGGAAATTAGAACTATCAACATAGAATATGGAGGCAGTGAAAGTATTGTAGCAACCAAAAATTGACCCCGATAATAATTGAATCAGATGAATAGTAAAGTGGCCTCAGTTTTGCCAATTAGCTATCTCATAAACATGCAAAGGCACATAGAAATGGATCAAGCAAAAAACTGGTTTTGGGGGATGGGGGATGGCAAAAAAGAAAAATCAATGTACTTACTTATAACGTTCGCAAAAATGCAAAGCCATTTCTCCAACAGCTGCTCCACTAACAATTACTTTTGCGCCAGAATCTGCAACTGCTTTAATGAGCTCCTCAACTTTAGCTTCTTCAGTTTTGGCATAATTCTCTAGCTGCAAGTTTAAGTGTTAACACAATATAATTACCACTAAATTCATTAAGTGGTTTACTGCCAAATGTATACCCAAACGAGAATATTAAACAAAGTTTCAAAGCAAATTGAATAACCAACAACGATATTTCATTTTCCTCGATATATACCTGATTAGCAGAGTGAATCAACACAGTTCCCTTGGTTTCCGTTGCCGAGGTATCAACACCACCGGCAAACACAGCAACCTAAGCCGAAAAAAAGGACGTCACAATGTGTCAAAATCTGGTCCAAAAAATAAAACTTCAATCCATGGAAACTTGAAGAGAGTATAACAAAGCAGAGAAGCTTTAGTATCGCAAAGCGGACCCATTTTATATTTAAAAAAACTCATGAGAAATTTCAGTCAGAAGTCAACAGGAAAAGTAAAAGCAAACAAATAACCACTCACCTTTGCTTTCTCTACTCTCTTTATAGTACCCACAGTGTCACTTTTCAATACCATTCCACGAACAATTTTACAATCATGCAAACCTCCTCCCACAAGCTTTGCAACCCGGACATTATCCACATTAAAGTTTGCTGGGTTCTTGGGACATACTTGGATGCACGCCTGTATTACAATGTTAATATAACTGGAATATTCTAATGGGCAGCAGATATAGAACAACCACTTAAATACAAGCAAGGAACTGTGCTATATCCTTACATCGGCTATAAGATTACTTAAAATGTCTTCTAGTCCAAATTGCTTGCTAGCAACAGCTGCCTTCATCCGAGATATGACCTGTTCTTTACTCCTCACGTCCATTGTTTCAGAATCTTTCTCCACCAATTCATCCAAGATTTCAATTGCCTGCAAAAACATTTAAGACAAAATGTTAAGGCTAGGGACATTCAAGCAGAGATTCGTCAACATAGTAAAACTGTTCATGTAAACTAATTGGGAAACCTTGTTGATTCCTTTGCTGTAGCCGCTGATGATCTCACTTGGGTGTAGGCCCATCCTGATAAGCTCCTCTGCGTTTTGAAGGAGCTCCCCAGCAAAAGAAATTGTCAAGTTAGCTCCATCACCAATTTCCTCTTGTTGAGCTTTGCCAGCTAAGACCAAGATTTTGGCAGCAGGATGCTGAACCTCAAGTTCATTGACAATGGTGGCAGCATCATTGGTGACAAAAAGCTTGTCCAAGTGATTAATAACCATCTTATTCATACCTGAATGCAGAGGAGGAAAGAAAAAACCTCAATAAAATTCCTATTAAGAGATATTTAAGACCAAAAAGATAACGGCAACCAAGAGTACGCACAAAAAATTATAGAAAAACATACAAATGGAGAGGAATTATAGGAAAGAAAGAAAGAAAAAAAAAAAAGCCTTCTTATCGATCCCACAATGAATTGATTTAAATCCTAATTTGATCTCCAGTTACCTGACTGTAAATCAAGCCAGTACTCATCCAATATAGTCATAAGTGTCATGTAGCACCTTTCAGCTCAGATATCACGTAGAATTGACATTATCCTTCACTAAAACTAATTAAGTTTGAGAAAGTTAAAAGGTTCACTAATTTTCTCCTCCTTTTATTTCCACAAAGTTGACCATGAAAACAGTTTTAAATCAAAATACATGACGCTTTCCACCAATGGAAATCCATTTAGGCCAAAACTCTAAAAATGCCCTGCAGAAACGAGATCTAGCGAAGCACATTTGCATACTTCACAATATGAAATACAAGTTTCTATCAAATTACCAAAGCACATCAATCTTGAACGGAGATTGGAGAGAGGAGGAGGAGAAAGTACCATTGGGACCAAGCGAAGTGCGAGTAATAGTGGAGAGCTGCTTGCAGGCATCGATATTTTTTAGAACAGCTTCGTCAAGACCTGAAAGATGCTTGTGTCCCTCTTTGAGCATTGATTGTATCCCATATGGCTGCATTGAGAATCCCATTTTGACAAACTTTCCGTCTGAAAAACTTGTTCAAGCTCTGATTTCTTCTTTTTCTTCGAACTTGCAGTGTGAAGAGCGAAAAACCCTAGTAATGAGTCCCTCGTCCTCCAGTGATCAGTGTGGCTCTGCAGTATGGGAGAGAACCACGGCTTATGCCAAACCAGGATGCCCTAGAAGTTTGGCTCCCCACCGCGGTCGTTTGAAATACAACGACGTCGTTTGCTTCCTCAAAAGATTTTGAACAGTCTTCTCGTTGTGGCAAAAATAAACAACGACAACAGTCAACAGCTTCCCTTTTTCTTTTGATTGAAAATTTTAAATTTCTTTGTAACACGGAGGCCGGCTTCCGTGGACTTGCACGTCCTCCATGTACACTCCCTCAATCCCTGGTTTCGTGGGCCGTGGGTATTGGTCCAACCAATAAATGGCTTCACTAACATCTGGCCACCGCATCAGTTTCAAATCAATAACCGACAAAAAAATAATCCTCTAATTATATGATGACCCCAGTTTCATTCTAATTCAATTTTAATTAATCTTTTAAATTATTCAAAATTTATGTTAAAAAAAATAAAAAATTATAATCAATTTTATGTTCAATCAATTTTGCTTTCATTTTTAAATTAAATCATCTCCCATTTTAATCTAATTTCTCCACCTTGTTCTAAGCCTAAAAAGCTTCATTTTGGAGTAAATTGAGATATTGGGCCTACGCCTCGCATACGGACATTCCTTGTATATATCAAGATTAGTCCAGAGTTGTATTTAGATACCGAAAAAAAAATTTCTTGAAATTTTTAGGGGATGCTCGTTAACATTATAATACATAATTTTATTTCAATTTAAATGATTAAAAAAAAAGGTAATAAGTAGAGGGAAATTTCAGGTCCTATAAGATAAGGTTCAAAAGGCTTCCTCCACCGATTTTTTCTTTTAATGATCTTTTTTCCTTTTTTGTTAAGTTTTAAAGTAAGAAATTGCAGCCAAAACTCACACAAGCACAACCCAGGAAACTGAAAGCTCAAGCCGGATGCACACAATACTCGGACAAGCATGTATCAACAGTCTGAGCCAGACTCAGCCCTCAGTGCTCATCTTTGCAGCCCAAGCAATAGTGGGTTATTTTTAAACCATCGCAAAGACCATTCACCACCACTTCCTCTTTAAGTTTTGTCCACAGATTTGACAGTTTGCCTTTATTTTCTGTCATGATAATACCCTATTCAAGACCTAAAAGGAATCTTGCTCCTACATAAAGCTTTAAATTAGGAAGAATTCTGAAAGAGGAAAATAAAAGATTAGAAAAGGTACTGAATACCATCATGCCACACTGTTAATACAGAGTTCATTTCCTTTCCATATCATGGCGGTCTAGATTTTGATGATAACCAAAGGCATTGTCCACTTAGCTTTTTCTCTGTCTTGCATTATTGCAATACAAACAGTCAGATGCACTTGCCTGAAACAAGGTATAACCAAGCAGGGGAAGGTTTGGCCCATGCAACCTTTTAATCAATGTGCTTAACCTTTTGTGGCATACACATGAGGCATCAGGTCACAGCAATCACTTTATTTGTTCCCCTCTCATTTAAATTTGAATGAGATTTGTATATCAGTGGAGATTAACCTCTCCCAGAACTTTTGCTGCTTCCTCGGGGAAAACAGGATTCATGTAACAAAAGTTTCTATTTTAAACACTCCCACCCATTGAGGAACTACCTGTAAAAAACCAGAGTAGAGTGTATGATAACCGCGACTCTTTAACCTGAAGCGGGCTGTCTGGATCATGAATTAAATGGCTGGTTATTCAATTGTAGAGACATCATCTACGCATGAGCTTTAGCAAACCCCTAAAGATCGACAGCCTGCAGAATTGTACAATTAATCAGATCGTACTATGTGCAGTGATGCATAAAAATTAGCATCATATGGCACTGTATTAAAAGCTCTAATATAATTACAAGTGTTAAATGTACATATCCTACTCAAAACCAACGGCAACTAAAGAGAACAATGCCAGCATCATCAACCCACCATGTTAATCAAAGTTATTACCATATGCCATCATCACATGGGGAAACATCCTTCAGCTCAAATTAACATTAAATCTTATGTTCCATAATTATAACCATATGAGATTTATTATCAGATTGCATTTTACTTCCTTCTGGACAAACATGTCAGGACTCCTCAATATAATTAACTCCATACTCAAAATTATTTCAGGGAAAAAGTTTTTTTTTTTTTTTTTGGGGGGGGGGGGGGGGGAGGATGAAAAATCTCCTCAATATAATTAACTCCATAATCCAAATTATTTCGGGGAAGAAGTGTTTTTTATTTTGGGAAGGGGGATGAAGAATTTGCACATGCATGGACCAAGACAAAAAGATGCTTTTCCAACCTTATACTCATCCAACACACGACGCATTGATTCCTACCATTCTTGACACAAGACCAAAGTTGCACACTAGAGACACTACAATTATCACGATCTACCCCCACATCCAACCAGATCAAGATATATAACACTTCTTTATCACTGTGGCAATGTATAAATCTCCTGATTGGAAGATGACTGTTTCCTCCCCCTTTATTAGAAAACAAAACTTATTAAAATCGCATCATCACAATTCCAACACCATGTAAGATATTAGAATGAAAAAATATAGCACAAATGTGGGCAAATTTTGAAAACCAAATCAATGATCGATTTGCAGCAAATATAATCAAACACTGATAATTACCTTATTTGCAACTTCTTTCATGGAAATGAGAGGAGTGATCCCAGGAATGATCCATATCTCAAAACGTAAATGTGGTGGCAAAAGGAACTACTGAGATAAAATGAGTTGATTCATCAATTAACAGCTTTTCCATGTGAACTATGCAGAGACTACATTTCCCTGTCTTATCAAAGTACTCCTTTGCAGCATCAAGTCAGGCAGAAACAGACGGAGGTATGATGAGGATAGGCATGATCTGACTGGGAGAGTGAGAGTGACTCATTGATGCTCCAGCAGAAGCACCATGGTTCTTCAACACCTTAAAGCATAAAAAAAGTGCATTGTTAATTTGAATTGCATATTTTAATTCAAGAAAGAAACGAGTTCAAATTACATTTAGATACAAAGGGAAAGCAGAGACTGAGACATGCAAGTGAGCACAATCACGGATTTCATGAGTTCAAAAGGAGTAAGAAAACATTTGAATGAAGAACACTAAATAATTCATGCAGGTGCCTATACCATAATGAGTATAAAAACTATATACCATGGTTAGTACAAATTTCCTATTTTCCATGACAACTTTATGATAAAAGAGGAAATACAAGATTCCAAAATACACCATTGAACAGGATGTCAAAGGTGTATTTTCTGAACCCTTAAGGAACTACAAGGAATTCGTAGAGAATAAAACAAGCATGCCCCCGCTTCCCAAAAACTAATTAAAAATAAAATTAGGGGGAAATAGAGATAACAGAAGAACCCTAAATTCATAATGAACCTAAGGCCCCAGAGCCACATTCATGGATCAAATTAATGTCCATTGCAATAGGGGTAAAATAAATTGGCGAGATCAAATCGAAAGTGCTGAAATTACATGAGCTATGAATAAACCCACATCTCCTATCCATTCAAATTGTCAAAATTAAATTACTGGAACTCAAACGAGCAATTAAGAGAAAAATCAACCCAAAAAAATTCTTTATTTTTCCATAACTCAACCAGACCTTCACATATTTGATGGATTCACAGCTCATCATCTGCTCGATCCTCTTCTCATACACCAGCAAAACATCACCAATCTCTCTCGGTTCCATGTACCGAAGATGCATCGAGTGAATCGAAACCTCTATCACGACATCGGGAAATCCAAACACGCTCTACATCCGAACCAGACAATCCAACCTAACGGTCTGGTTATCCAGGTTATGCATGCGGGATAGATATTCTCCATAACCCGAATCTTCCATTCTGGGTTTCCCGGATCGGTGGCACCCGGAAGATTTCTGGGCCACGTTAATGCTCGTTGCCGACAGAAAGGGCAAGATTACATGATCAGGCTTTGTAGGGGCGCCATGGGTTTGTAATCGGCGGGCCTCTTGGATAGAGCGGATGGGAAAATGACCCAGCGCCATTTTTCGGGGCTGAATTCGGGGCTCCGAACATGTGTGGGAGCGCCATTTTCCGATTTTTAGTTTTTTTTTTTCCATTTTGCTTTCTTTTCTTTTTCAAAACAAAATATCTTAAAACTATAAATATAGATGAAAATTTAATCTCCAAACCTTTTAATTTATAAATTTAAATATTTATATTTTTATAAATAATATATATCAAAAATTAATAATAAAATAGTCCATATTAATTGAAATTTTTCATCAAATTAAATTAATAATATTAATTATTAATTTAATTTTCACAGATATCCAATCCATTTATACTCATTATCAATTTTTTTTGCCTCACTTCCCTTCAATTGCATTATTATTAATTATTAAATATAAGGTTGACTACATACTTTAATCAATAAAATTTTAAATAAATCATAACATTATAGTCAAAATTTCCTGGAAATTTAAAAATAAATAAAATAAACTCAAATAATTGATGTATTTTTGTCCAAACACGTTCAATCAAGTTACTTGTTTATGGGATGTAAACAGTGAGGAGTATTTGGGAAAATCATTTTATTTTAACTATTATTAATATTTAAATTTATCTAAATTTAATTAAAAAATATTTGTAATCTGTCTAAAACTGGATGATTACTGTTCCAATAAGACCGATTTTTTTAATTTCATATATTTTAATTACTAATTTATATAATAATATTTTCATTTAAAATTTTATTTTTTTTAAATATTCATTTTTTAGTTTTTAAATAAAAACATCTAAAAAATTATAAATATTATTATAAAATATATATTGTATGTTAAATTAATTATTTAATCTGATATCATAGAAATATTAATTTTTAAATTTAAATTCGATTATCATTATTTAGATATAAAAAAAAAGTGGATTTTGACGATTTGGAAAAAATATCAACCTTAAAATTCCTATATAAACACTATTGTGAATAGTAAATAGAAGTTGTCAACTAAAAATATTTATTATGTATACACGCAAACAGATACACTCACAGATAACTTCCCTTATTTGAGATATTTTTCTCCCATTATATATTTAATATTTTTTTAAAAATATTATCACTTTAAAATGGATAATATATTTATACTAGAATATTGTTTTTTTAAAATTAATAAATAGTGTTATTTTTTAATTGATTATATTTTTTAATACATTCCATTAATATTATTATTATTTGAAATCATTTAAAATTAATTAAAAATTATTCATTTCAAACTCGATCATTGTTATTTAAATAAAATACGATTAATTTATTTTTAATTTTATATATGTTAATTAATAATTTATATAAAAATATTTTTCATTTAAAAATTTTATACTTCTAAAAAAAATATTTTAATTTTTAAATGAAATCATAAAAAAATATAAATATTATTATAAAAAATATTTTATATTAAATTAATAATTTATATAAACATATTTAAATAATAAATAGTCGATGCATAAATTATAAACTCGATTACTGTATATTAATTTATAGATTTGAATCGATTTTAACTATTTAAATTTATTTTTCATCGAAAATATTCGACTTATGATAGTATTAATTTTCAAATCAAAATTTGATTATAATTATGTAAACTCAATCTATTTAAATTTGGTTGAATCGAATAAAAAATATAAAGTTGTGTGGATTCACATTTAGCTAAAAAATATATATTTTAATTATTTAGAAATCCATCTTTATTACAATTTTGTACTATTTTTTATATTTATTAATTTATTTGACATTTTTAGGATATTATTTCAATAAATATTTATATAAATTTAAAAGAGTTAAATAAAATTTAAAACATTTTAACAGTATAGAAAATATTACATTTTTAAACAAAATCAAAAATATATATATTCAGTGAATAATTTTAAATAATGTTTTCATACAATTTCAAATTAGCATAAAACGTATGCTAAGCAAATTCTTTAAATATTTTATTTTTTTACTAAAATTTAAAGATGGAAAATATCAATTTTATATGCAGATTAAATCTTAATATTTATTTTTTTATACAGATAAACTATTTTTTTAGATGAAAATAAATACAAAAATACACGAAAGAAAAGAGAAATTTTTTATATTTAAAAATTCAATTGTTATCATTCAAATGATATTTAAAATGTTTAAATTTATATATTTTAATTAAAATTTGCATAAAATACATTTTCATGTATTAATAACACTTGTATTAATAATTAATAATTATAAATTATTTAAAATTATTTATTAGGTAAAAGATATGAATTTTATAAATATAATAATAATAATACTAATATATTTAATTAATTAATAAAAAATAGCTAGGGTTTTATATATGTAAATATAATAATAAAAAAATACGGAAGGAAATATAGATTTGGTGAATACAAAGCCACATTTGCATGCCCCATGATTTGTATACACACATTAAAATTGCAAGGTGGATAAATTATAGAGGGAGAAATGGGAAAAAATAAAAAATCACTCTTTCTCTTAAAAACTTTCTAGTGTGAGAAAACAAAGACAGACACATCCAGACGCCCACCACCATCACCACCACCACCACCACCACCCAAATAACTTCACCGCCAACCACCACCATCTCAACCTCCCCTATCATTTTAAAACACACACATTGCAAAATCCACTGCATATCAAACACATAGCATAGATTCTTCTTACCTATCCTTCCATTTGTCTCCATCGCTTCAGTTTTTGTTTACAAAACGACTTCTCTTTTGGATAAAACTATCCCTTTTCACTCTCAAACAACGCCGCGATCTATATACCTCCGATCATCTTTTTTTCCCTTATCTCAGTTGCGATCGTTCTCGTTTTGTTTATATCGAGGATCGATCTGTGAGTACTTTTTTGGGGATTTTTTATTTTTTTTATTTTTATTTTTTTTGTGTAAAGTGGACGTTTTCAGCTTGTTTAATGATCGGTTTATTTTTTTTACAGATTTTTTTTTATTATTATGATGATCGGGTTTGATATTATTTGGTTTCAGATGATAGTACGCCTTCAAATGCTATTTTTTTTTTATTTCCTTGATTTTTTTGGTGAGAGATGCTGTTTGATTGATGAAAATTTAAAATCTTTTGTTTGGTTAGAGATTACGTTTGTTTGACGTGTCTTCATGGATCGATTGAATTGATTGTTTTACACATATGCAACTGTCTATATGTTTGATTAAAATGTTAAATTTGGTTTGAAGCTGTGACTGATTTGGGAATGAAAATGAAGCTTCCTTTTGAAATATGAATAAACGACTGCATACGTTCATTTGTTATTTTAGCTACATTTGCTTTATTTTTCTGCTAGAAATAGCATCTCTTATCCTATTTGTGTTGCTTTTAAAGTACGCAGCTTTTAGCTTTCTTCCTGTTATTTGTCCGATCTGATATCTTTAACTAACTGAACTGTATATTATTGGGATTCATTCTCTTTTTGTTCTTAGTGTTAATCATTGATAGTATGATTATTGCTCCAATTTGAACTTGTACAATGTCATGATTGAGAAATTTGTATAAACTGGTCTATCTTGATCTGGATATGATATTTGTTTGATTTTAGTTGTTTGTAGGGGGTTCCATGTGTGATGTGGACATGTGGTTATGTTTCAGTTTCGTGCTCTGCACATCTGAGATGTTTAAACCTATTCTGTACTGTTATCTTTATGAAGGTGGTCTATGTTCCAATATCATTTTTGTGCATACTTGAGAGTTCATATAAAGATAATAGATTCTTTACACGTACTCTTTATCAGGTATATAGATAATAGATGTTCCAAAAAATGAAACATTAACCACTCTCATATACACGTGGCTAAGTATATACGAGAGTGGTTAATGTTTCATTTTTTGGAACATCTATTATCTATATACCTGATAAAGAGTACGTGTAAAGAATCTTCTCAAAAAGAGCACGTTTAAAGGATACAAGTGTAGCTGCTTGAATGACTTTCCATTTATGGCATGATTTCAGTTTATGTATATGCATATTGCTATAGTTGATGCCTTTTCTTTTTGAAAAAAAAAATCACAGGAGATTGAAAGGATATTGGGGGAATTAAGTGGAATGTGATTTGCATGGGGTGAGGATGCCAGAATTGAGAAGCGGAGCTCGGAGATCGAAGCGTCTTGATGATCTTCAGACTCTCCAACAACCGATCAACCCAGCAGAGAATTGGATACAACCTACTCAAAACAAGACCAGAAGAAGAGTTGGTGGTAGAGGAAGAGGTGGCAATGCTACAGGTGTAGCAAAAGGGGCTTTGCCGGCAATACCCACAAGGCTGACTGCTGGCGGTAGAGGCCGTGGCATTAGGTTGATAGATTTAGACCCAGAACCTTGTGACGGGGAAGCTGCGGCTTTAGGAGCTGCTGAACCAGGTTATAATCGTGTTGAGGTAGTGGCTGACAAAGATATTGCAATGGAAGGTGGGAGTGCAGAGAAGGCAATAGGAGTTGAAGAAGAAGGAAGCACGACTCCAGTTCCTGAGAGGGTATTGCTTGTTTGGTCACTATACTTGTTTGGTTTGTTTTTGTACATTGAGTAGTTCTTTATTTAGTTTCAAGTTGCATTGTTGTGAATTTGTTTGCTTAAATAATGAAACTGCCTTTGCCGTGTATCACGCTGTTGTGCCTTCTCTAGCAGACAATAATAATGAAAAGGTTGCTGGTCGTTATGGAATTGGTTATTTGAAAAAATATAGATAATAATGGTCATTTCAAAAATATTCTGAAATTAAAATTCCTTGTGTGTGATTGGTCAATCGCATTGGCATAGTTGGTAAGCTTACGTGTCATCTCTCATATTAATTAATGCTTTCTAAATTTCTAGCAGTTCATCCCTTGCGAATAAAATTGTTAGTGAGGGTAGTATTTCTATTGCTGCGTGCAGGTGCAAGTTGGTAATTCTCCCATGTATAAAATAGAAAGGAAGTTGGGTAAGGGTGGTTTTGGCCAAGTTTATGTTGGCAGAAGGGTAAGTGGTGGTACCGACAGAACTGGACCGGATGCGATTGAGGTATGACTGAAGATTTCACTTATTCATCTGTGTGTTTTAATGCTATAACCACTTGTATGCATTGAGTTCCATTCCTCACAGGTCGCATTGAAGTTTGAGCACCGAAATAGCAAAGGCTGCAATTATGGCCCTCCTTATGAGTGGCAAGTGTATAAGTATGTACATGTATAAATTGGCATTTAAAGATATTTTCTCAAACTGAACATGTTTTAGAACTTATTATCTGATTCCTTGTTCCTTATTGACCTTGTCCTATTGCTTTTCAAATTGAACAGTACTCTAAATGGTTGTTATGGAATTCCTTGGGTGCATTACAAGGGCCGTCAAGGAGATTTCTACATTCTGGTGAGTGTGGGCTCCATTTGTCGACATTCAGAATTTGCTTACTGTTTCTGAAAGAACTTAAATAATATTTCAGGTAATGGATATGCTGGGGCCCAGTCTTTGGGATGTTTGGAATTCCCTAGGCCAATCGTAAGAAAAATAATCTCTCTCTCTCTCTCTCTCTATTAGTAGTGATGCTTACTGCATCACTGAATCCGTATGCTATTCCTCTCTTTCTCCTTTTATTCTTCTTCCCTGTATTCCTCTACCTGTTTAATGTTCTAGCACCTGCAACAGGATGTCACCAAATATGGCGGCCTGCATTGCTGTGGAGGCAATATCAATTCTTGAAAAGCTTCATATGAAGGGGTGAGTACTTTTGTGTCTTCAGGCTTTACTTTTTTTCCTTTTGCTCTGGTTTGCTTGTCTTTGGTATTCCGTCAACCAGTTAGAGTTTCTTATGCTGTTGTCCTCTGCTTGAGCCAGGTTTGTGCATGGAGATGTGAAACCAGAAAATTTTTTACTTGGTCAACCTGGGAGTGCTGATGAGAAGAAGCTATATCTTATTGATCTTGGTTTGGGTATGTTTGTCTTACCTCAACTGTCTGTAAATGGTTGCCTTGAAATGCACATGCAACCAATTGAGGATTAATTTTAACACCTACACGTTTTTCTTGGCATATTTTTAAATGTGGTTTTCATTTGTAATGCAACTGAAATTGTGGCAGATGTTACTTGTCATCTGTGTTTGTTTCTGATTCCACTGCATTTTTGGTTCAGCATCTAGATGGAAAGACACGTCATCTGGTCAACATGTTGACTATGATCAGAGGCCTGATGTATTCAGGTATTGGAATCCCCCCCCCCCCAACCAAAAAAAAAAGAGAAAAAAATCCCAAAAAGAAAAGGTCAATTTATGCTCAAGCTTTAAATTATGGCACATCTCTTTTGGCAGGGGAACAATAAGGTATGCTAGTGTACATGCACATTTAGGCCGAACCGGTAGTCGGAGGGATGACCTTGAGTCATTGGCTTACACATTGATATTTCTCATAAAAGGAAGATTGCCATGGCAGGGTTACCAGGTAGCTTTTTATTGCTGATTCATTTTTTGGCATTAAGGCACATTTTTCAAATGGATACCTAATCTTATTTCCTTTTTTTTTATTATCTAATTATTTGTTAAAATCACAGGGGGATAATAAGAGTTTCCTTGTTTGTAAGAAAAAGATGGCTACTTCTCCAGAGATGATGTGTTGTTTTTGTCCTCCTCCATTTAAACAATTCCTTGAAGCTGTTACAAATATGAAGTTTGATGAGGAGCCCAACTATTCGAAGCTAATATCTTTTTTTGAAAGCCTTATTGAACCTTGCACACCATTAAGACCAATTAGAATTGATGGAGCTCTTAAGGTGATTGTGAGTTCCACCCTTCTTGAAAAAGGATAGGATGCTGTGACTCACTAGCTTTTTCCATTTTTTCCTCCACAAACAGGTTGGACAAAAGCGTGGAAGATTGCTTATAAATTTGGAAGAGGATGAGCAACCTAAGAAGAAAATACGATTAGGCAGTCCGGCTACACAGTGGATTTCTGTTTACAATGCTCGTCGACCCATGAAGCAGAGGTATTTTTTTTTTTTTTTTGTTTGGTATAATATTTGCAATTGCTTCTTTTCTTACACTCTTAGTTCCTTATTACTCCTCGAGCACAATAAGTTTGTAAAACGAGTTAATCTATGTTTTATCATTCACACTATAGGCGAATGAGCAAGCATCAGTTGGATTTGACTTGGCCTTGTTAAATTTCTAATATATGTTTTGGGTTTAAATTGTGGGTCTGGTGTTAGAATCAGGCTGCTAGTCAATTATTACAAGCTCAAGTTCAATTCTGGAGCAATTAACTGTTTTTTAGCTTAAACTCATATGAAATATATATCATATAATTGATTCTATGTTTGTAACATAAATTCATAAGTATTTGCTTCTAATCTCACTTAAATTGACTAGATAAATTAATGTAACAAAGGCATAAAGATGGTGCCATGGTGGTATTAATTTGTTGATGCATGAGATTCTAAACGGCTGCAAAATGTTTCATTTTCTAACATGATTTATGGCTAGCATTAAATGAGACATGTCAACACAATAAAAATTTAATATTTTTCCTATCGGTTGTATTCAATGCTGCATGCTGCCAATAGGTTGCTTACGGCAATTCTTTTACATCCAAAGAGTACCTCGTATTAATATGCCATGGATAGCAGGCAAGGAATGAAAATAAACACTGCCAATGAAAAAAAGAGTAGAGAAGAGAATGAAACCCAGAAGCAAATGGCTTGTGTTTGTAGATTTAACATCTAGTAAATTTTATCATGATTTTTAGCCTGCCCACCATTGTATGACAGCTCATTCATTATGTAGACGAACTTATTGCAAATGAGTCGCTTGACTTCAGTGATATCTTTTGATCTATGAAGGGGAAGGATGATTTTCTGTTTTTTTGGTCATTTAAGTAGTATCTTCCTCTTTTGGCAGAGGAAAAAAAAGGTTGGTAGGGCAACTCAAGATTCAAGAGGATACCTGAGTACACATAGAAATTAGAATAACAAAAATACATGCTTCTTGTTCAAAGCTGTGGCTAGGAAATTTATGCTGTATCCCTTGCCTTTATGCAATGGAGCGTCCAGTTAGATTTGCATTTATTATCATTATGGCATTAGCATGTGTGGCTTTCAAAGGTTAATCCAAAAGGACATGGGATTACTCTACAAAGTGGGTGAGATGGTGAGGAGGTAGTTGAGTATAGAGCAATGCAACTCTGGGATATTAGGGGACTACTTCTTGTATGATCTAAAACTGAGATTGCTAGCCAAGGAAAGTAAATTAAGGGCGAAGAGAGATCAGGGTTGACTACATTTTAAAATAATCAATGCTCTGGAGGATTGAAGGAGATTCAAAATCTCTAGCAATGCAAAATATTTTAACCATATGCTCTAATTTTAGTGGATTGAAGAATATTTTTGGCTTATTTTTTTTTTTCCACTGTGTTTGCTAAATGGGGCAGTCTTATATGCTGGTTAATATAGATTTCAGCCTCAACTCATATCAGAATATACAATATTACATTATTATCATTTTTGGAGGATGTTGAATATTGCCTTCAATTTGACATGATTTACTCCAGAGAGCCTGCATTATCTTTTTCTTCACAAGAATGGTAATGAGGGTAAAAATATCAATTATAAGAAGCACCTTCTTTCTATTGTTTGTTTCTCGTGGTTGTCAATAAGGAATTTTTATTGGACTTACAGGTATCACTATAATGTAGCAGATGCAAGGCTGCGCCAGCATGTGGACAAGGGGAATGAAGATGGGTTGTATATCAGTTGTGTGGCCTCTTCAGCTAATCTCTGGGCCCTAATCATGGATGCTGGGACTGGTTTCACTTCGCAGGTTTATGAACTGTCGGCTGTCTTCCTGCACAAGGTTGTAGTTTGAATCTAGCATCTTTGCCTGTGACTTGTAAAATCAATGGAACTATTAACTCTGTTTATCATTCTTGAATTTTATTAGGATTGGATTATGGAACAGTGGGAAAAGAATTTCTATATTAGTTCAATAGCTGGTGCAAGCAATGGAAGTTCATTAGTTGTTATGTCCAAAGGTTGGTACCTTTTGTGCTTTGTATATAAGAGGGTGGTTATTGATGTCTGTCATATTGTTTGACTTGAAATTTGGGATAAGTGACGTGAAATGGAAGAGTATAGTTCTTACTTTTAGTTTGCAAATTGCACTTTCCTAATTATGGTGGTGTAAAATTATTCTTTTATGCATCTCATTGACGTTGGTACTTGGTCAGACTGTTGTCCATGTGTGCTTGAATCAAATTAGATCTATGTTCCAGGAAATTGAATAGGATTATTCACCACTAAAATTGATTCTGAAATATTTGTAATCATGCAGGAACTCCTTATACCCAGCAGTCATACAAAGTTAGTGAGTCTTTTCCTTTCAAGTGGATAAATAAGAAGTGGAAAGAAGGCTTTCACGTCACATCCATGACAACTGCCGGCAGTCGCTGGGGTGTGGTGATGTCCAGGAATGCTGGATATTCTGATCAGGTGTGAATTTTCATTGGAAGTAAATGTCCATTTTCCTTTCTAAATGTGTGCAGACCTACTTTTTGATTTACCCAATGGCATCTGATTTTCCGTCTTTTCTTTTGGATTTGTTGTTAAAGGTCGTGGAGCTTGATTTTTTGTACCCAAGTGAAGGAATACATCGGCGATGGGAAAGTGGTTACAGGATAACATCTATGGCCGCCACTGCTGATCAGGCTGCCTTCATATTAAGCATACCAAAACGGAAGATGGTAGATGAGACTCAGGAAACACTTCGTACATCTGCCTTCCCAAGCACCCATGTAAAGGTACATATCATGCTCATCTCTCTTTTTCTCCCAAGTTCCAACACCTGAAATTTTTTGTTTCAATTACTTGAGCTGTATCTTGCAAAATAATTGAGAATGATTTGGTGTCTTGTGCATGCTTGTGTGTAGCATGCCCATTTGGTTTGGTTCGACTTCTGGTCTTTTCTTCGATATGAAACTTACCTGGTTTAGCCTTTTTTATTGGTGTAAACCTGCAGGAACTCGTATATAAATTCACTTAAATACGGTTGTTCTTGGAAACATATTTATATCTATCTTTTGGTAGCTTCACTTTAATGATTTTGTCTTTATTCTCCATTGCAGGAAAAGTGGTCGAAAAATCTCTACATTGCATCAATCTGTTATGGGCGAACTGTCTGCTAATTATGGTGTTAATGTGGGTGGAGTATCCCAAAACTTCATAGTTAACAAATTTTGAAAGCTGGAAGGTACTTTAAGACCAAACATGGAATTGTTGGGTTGGCTTTCTCCTGCAAGTTAAAAGTAAACCCAAAGCTTCTCTTATAGGATCTCCGCTTACATTGATTGTAAAAGGGAAAAAGAAAAAGGGATAGAGAAAAGAGAAAGGAGAGGTGGTGCCCTGAGCCAAAACCTAAGCTGCTGGGCAATAGCATGTTAAAACATTTATATGTATTTAGTACTTGGTGCTTCATTACTGTCATTATGCTTTGGCCTTTGAGTTGTCATAAATGGGAAGACAAAATTATATTGCCATTCTGTTTTCACAAGATTGCTTCTGACATTATCTTCTTACCAGGAAAAAGGGGGAAAACACCCTATACTAAACGGCAAGTCTTAATCTAGATGCATAGAAAAGTTTTCCTATGCTAAATACACCAAATTGCTGGTAATTAGCTCTATATTTCTCTGGAAGGATAGGCTGAGAGGGTATCTCTAACCTAAAATTATTTGGGTTTGACTTAGATAAGCTTGCTAGTATTTATTGTGTTTTGAAGGATCTCCGTCATGGATTATAGGAAAAATAAAACGGAGTTCAGATTATTTAAGCTTACAAAAAGTTAATGTTATAGGTGTGAATTGATCTGCATTTATTGCTGATTTATTTAGTTTTTTGACTTTTACATTGATTGTGACACTTAATTAAAAACTACTATCGTAAAATATATTTTATTTTTTGGGATAAAAATATATATTTAAATATATTTTAATTATTTTAAAGATAATTAATAAAAAAAATATGGACTCTAATTGAATGGAGCCAAAATATAGAAAATAAATTATTTAAATTTAAAAATAGAGTTATATATGTGTTAATTTTAACAGGGGACAAAAATAATTTATCTTAAATAAAATTGTTCGCATAAAAAATATTTGCAACAATGTCATTAGTAATGGGCCGGCTCAAAGAACAAAATCAATATGTTAAGACATAATCGGACTTATGCGGTAGGCCTGATATTAGCCCATAAAGCGACCCGACCCGGTCCCAAACAGCAAAATTGGAGGGAGATTATGGTCATCTCGGGAGGGGAAATGGAACCCCAAAGCCCTAGCAGCTGAACTAAACCTCAACCGCAAAGCTATAGAGTATATCACCTCACTTCGCTTACTCTGCTGCTACTGAGAAACTTCAATACTCTCATTTTCCATTGTAACTTAAGCCAGTACGGTGAACCATGAGGCCGCCTAGAGGTGGCGGTTTTAGGGGCGGTAGAGACGGGGGACGAGGTGGTCGTGGCGGCTTTGGTCGAGGTCGCGGCGGCTTTGGTCGCGGTGGTGGTGGGGGGTTTCGTGACGAGGGACCTCCTTCTGAAGTAGTAGGTTTGTTCCTTTTTCTTATACCTTTTAACCTTTTCTTGTTTTCATAGATAAGAAAATGGAAGCAAATTGCGTGCCTAAAAAAAGGTATTTGCTTTGCAATTTTCTCTTCTTATTATTAATTATTTTTCTTAATTTTTGTAGAAATTTCTACATTTCTTCATGCCTGTGAGGGTGATGCAGTAACAAAGCTCACCAATGAGAAAATACCATATTTCAATGCTCCAATCTTTCTACAAAACAAGACTCAGATAGGGAAAGTTGACGAAATCTTTGGTCCTATCAATGAATCTGTAAGCTTTTCACCTGTCTCTTTCTCTTGCTTATGGATTTTGCAGATGTTTCTTTTATAATCTATATTTCCTTGTCTGTGTTGCAGTATTTTTCTATCAAAATGATGGAAGGCATTGTGGCAACTTCATATTCGCCCGGGGACAAATTCTACATTGATCCAAATAAGCTTTTACCTCTTGCAAGATTTCTTCCGCAACCAAAGTATGCTTCTTGTCTTACTACAGTGCTTTACTTGTTTTTCTTTTGGGGATCTGAGCATGGTATGCAAGCGTGTAATAAGTGAAATCGGTAGCTGAATGGTTGCCGCTGTTTAAAGAATAGTTTAAATGACTTGATAATAACTTTGAAATTGTGAATTTGGAGTCTAGCATGCTATGCATAGTACAATTGGCCAGGTTTTGTTTACTTCTGGTTTTATTGATGTTATGTGCGTGAGTGGTATCAGTGTTGCTGGCAAGTGAGCTTTATCCATTTTGTGATAGGTATAAACCTGTTGCTTTTTTTATTCGATTAAGTATTAGTTGGGAATAATCTGCACACTTGTGTTTATATTGCTTTGTTTATTTATTTGTTTAAGATGACTTATTTTTCCATGTCACGAGTTATGGGGGGAGACTTAGGATATTTTGGTTGGTAAAAGATGATGGTTCATTCTACGATCTAATGTTGTATGATCTTCGGATGAGCCCTAGAGCTTCTATGTCCTTTTCTGGGTCCTGTAGTAGCTGGCTGGCACATTTTGAGTGCCCAATGCAGATTTAAAGTGGGCTTATTGAGTTTGGTGGACTTCATTTTCAAACATCACTATATTGGTTCTAGATGTTTTTGGAACTTGTACCTTTTGCTTAAGTTTAAATCATAATGGGCTATATTATTGTTTCAGGGGACAGGCACAAGCAGCTGCAAGAGGTGGTCGCGGAGGAGGCAGAGGCGGTGGTAGAGGTGGTGGCCGAGGAGGTGGAGGCTTTCGTGGAAGGGGTGGTCCAAGAGGTGGTAGAGGTGGACCTCCTAGAGGAGGTTCCCGTGGTGGTGGCTTTAGGGGCAGAGGGAGATCATAGAAGAATTGTGTAATATTATTTGTGCTTTTCTCTATCAAAGGTTTCATTTTAAGTTGCAATGGACAAACGAAAATCACTACTTAGATACTAATGTGAACTTTATTGTTGATGAAGTGATTTTTGCAATATTATTTGTGCTTCTCTATTAAAGATTTCTATTGGTATTTTTCCAACTTAAGCTTGGATTATTGAACTCGGGCAAGGCAATAAGCCCTTTCAAGGTCTTGGAAAACTAGAATAGTCTGATGCTGCTAAATTTTAAACAGATGCACATATTTAATGGATCATGATGTTCTATTCTTGTGCCGTATTAAACGTATTTGACATTTTTCTTAAAAGAAATAATCTCCATTGTTCTTGCAAAGAACTAAACTCGAAAACCTTTCTGAACTCGAACTTTTATAGTTATTAGTTGGTACTCACATGTCTAAAGTCTGTATCCTCTGTTCTGTGCATGATTGAAAATTTTCGTAGAATTGAGTTATTAGGGAAAGGCAAGATTCATCATGACCAAAGAAATAGGATGCTTCTAAAACATTGAATGTCAGGCTCTCCTCTCTATTCTTTGATCGATGATTCACAAGCAATAGAAATCGCCAAAAGAGCAAGAACTCAAGGTGGAAATAAAAGGCAATACATATAGCAAAACCCTGTTGAAAGTTTCCCTCGCAGACAAGCATGAGAAATACCAAATTACTCGACAAGAATTAGGAGTTGCATTGAAGCCTCCTTTATTCATAGTAGCAGCATTCTTAGGCTTCCCAACCTCTAAGAACAGTAGCTCGAGCGACGCGATTAACTCCTAGAGTGAAGGCTCCCATACGGAGATCGCAGTTGTGGGTCTTGCACATCTCCTTCACATCTTTGAATCCTTTGGTCATGTAAGTCTTGAGCTCGTTATTCACTTTCTCCTCATCCCACATGAAACCTTGAATGTTCTGCAAGACACAGACAGGTCAGTATTGGCAACTGGCAATGTAATAACAGGGGACAAGCTTCATATAAGATACAGTTAACATTCAAGATATGTGTCCTACCTGCACCCACTCAAAATAACTAACGGTAACTCCTCCAGAGTTTGCATATATGTCTGGAAGAATAGCAACTCCTTTTTTTGATAAAATCTGTAAAAAGGAGAATAATCGTGATGCCATTGAAGGATTTGGTGTCTGTGACTGTAATATGAAACCCAAAGCAGCAAGCACCAACCTCATCGGCCTCCGGATCAGTTGGATGGTTGGCAGCTTCAATAATGAATTTGGCTTTTATTTCATTTGCATTTTCTCTTTGAAAAAGCCAGATGAAATTGTCAATCACTTTAGAGTAAAATTCATGAGAAAGTAAAAGCTTATGGCATAATAAGATCCAAACCTGTTGATGACTCCCCCAAGAGCTGCTGGAATGAGAATATCACAATCCTCAACTAATATTGATTTAGGATCTATTGGATCCCCACCATGGAATCCTTTGACACCCTTATGTTCCTGTACATGTTTGACTAGGCTTGGAATATCTATTCCATTTTTGTTCTTTATAGCTCCAGAGATATCACTTACAGCAACTATCTTCCCACCTTGCTCATTGATCAATTGGGCAGCCCAGGAACCCACGTTGCCGAAACCCTGAAATGAAACACAAGTCATCTCAAGAGTACTTTTGTTTAACCTTAAAAATCATCTTTGTGCATCTTGCTGCAGTGGATTGACCAAAGAAGCTGATATAGTATAGAAAGTGAACCTGGATGACAAACCGTTGGCCAGATATGGACATGCCATGCTCATTAAGCAAGGCTTCTGTGGCAAAGAGGACTCCTCTTCCGGTGGCAGCATCTCTGCCTAGAGATCCTCCGAGGTCCTAATTTAATAAAAAATGAATAAAAGGGGCTGTCAGATTATAGAATTAGAAAGCAACAAGTCACATATGGCAATGTTTTGACTCTAAAACTGTTGCTATCTCAAGCAATTTGTTAAATACGTAATAAGCGTCAACAACCAACTCCAAAAGGCAACAGGAAATGGAGATTGCAGAGTAGAATAGAGTTGGATATTGCCATATATATCTACTTACAGTAGGCTTTCCAGTCACAACTGCAGGTGAATAACCATGGAATTTGGAGTATTCATCTAGAATCCATGCCATTGTCTGTTTAATCACACAGTAACCGTAGATTAGCACAAGAATTAGCATAATATCTGGGTGAAGAAATGTTTTCAGATGCTCCGTACCTGGGGTCCAGTTCCCATATCTGGAGCTGGAACATCAGTGTGAATCCCTATCAGATCATGAATCTTTTGTGTGAAAACTCTGGTGAGTCTCTCTAGCTCAGATATGCTTAAATCCCCTGGATTACATCCTATCCCACCTTTAGCCCCACCATATGGGATATTTGCTACTGCTGTCTTCCATGTCATGAGCTGTGCTAATGCATTCACCTCATCTGGATCAACCTGCAATCACCCATTACACACATCAGAACTGAAAACTCAAATCAGACCACAAAAGGGTTCCCAAATCCCAATTCCACCAACCTCTGGGTGATATCTAATTCCCCCCTTCATTGGGCCTCTAGCATTGTCATGCTGGACCCTGAACCCAACAAAAGATGCCAATGTCCCATCATCTTTGGGTATGGTGCATTCAACCTGCAAATTTTTTGTTCAAGGATCCATTAGAGCAGCAAATTAATACCCATCTCAGTAGAGAAACTTTCTATAATCACCTTGATTTCTCTGAATGGAATAAGCAAGCTCTTCTCAAGCTTGGAGTCGAGCCCAAGCAGCCTGGCTGCCAGCTTAAAGTTTCTGTTGGTTGCCACTAGTGCGTTCATGGTTGCCGCTCCTTACTCTGGTTCAAGCACAACCACTTAGCTTCCTTATTTGTAGATAAAGAATTAAAGATGGCGAGATGCAACTGTTTAAATCACATTTCCCACGACTTTCAAAGTCAACGTAATTATATGATCAAGGAGACTTGGAGAAATTAAGTAATTAATTACCATTAATGGTGTCATTAACTGCATTATTCTATGGAGAGAGATAAAACGGGTTTAGGCCAATTTCAGAGGAAACTGGTGAAAGACTTCCAGTCAATGTCATCATTTGAGTCGCGAGGCTTGAAAGAAAGGGGCATTTATTTTTTGACAAGGACGAAAAAATATCTGTTTCATAGTTTAGTGCTAATGAGATGGTACGAATTGGTAAAGAAAGTGGCATTTTTCATGTGGTGAAGTTGTCAATTTTCAGCCAACTCTCGAGAGTCTTGAAATTCCTGCCACCCATTCTGGAACATGTTTTTTTTTTTTTTGTATAATTCGCTTAGATTGAAAATAAAGTTTGAAATTTTACAACTGGGATAGATTATTTATTTATTTTTATTTTTTTTTTAAGAAACGACAACTCAAAATTATTGAATAAAACAAATATATATATTTGCATTTTTAATTTAAATTAAACATATTTAAATCATAAAAATTAAAATAGTTAATTATCTTTTAAGACAGCAACTCAGGAACTCTCTAGACTCAAACCAAAACTATAGAAAGGATAAAAAAACATCAAAAAAAACCAAATGGAATCCACTAAACTAAGAATGCTTATAATGTCTGAAACAAGAACAAATGCATAAGATCTACGAGTGAAGTGAGAGAGACAACATAGAAAAACTTACCACAAGATTAATGTGAAGATCGAAGAACTTCAAGTTCCACTCTAAACTCAGCAACTATGATCAAACCCTAGTACCGAATCTACAAATAAATAGGCCAACCACAAACATGGAAAGAGAATCAAATTCCTTGAGAATCCCACAAAACAAAACCCTAAATCCTCAGCAAATCCAAAATGGCTTCACATGTATATAAAAAAAATTAAGATCTCCAACATGGGTTTTCATCACAAGAACAGAACATGATGCCTTTGTCTTCCTATCAATGTGAAAACTGCTTTTTTCACCTTGTACCAGAAGGCATCAAACTCATCCTCCATTAAAATTTGTCACACTTGGTGTATACAATGAGAGAATGTTCTTTAGCCAAAAAGAAAGAAAGAAAGAAAGAAAGAGAGAGAAAAGAGAGAATAATCATACGTGGAACACAAATTGATCAACTTTCGCTAATGTTAATGCATGAACGTGAATCCTACGCGAAACCCATGTTTCCTATGTTGCCATTGTTGTCCGAAACTGGACAGTTATTTTTTCCATGTCCAAGTTGGTTTTATAGACAGGAGTTTGATCTTGGATAATAATGGAGGAGTGAGAGATATTGATGTGAGTAAGAGGAAGAGGAAGAGGAGTGTCCATCATATGTTATTTAAATCTCATAGCTTTTTCATGAATCGTCAGCAAAAAAAGATTAGATAAAGAGAGGAAGTAAACATGATTATGATGATCACGACAAAATAATGATCAATGTTTCTTGTTGAAATTAATTTTTGAGGAATCATTTTCTCTTGGGACACGTCTATTTTAATTTCTTTTGATTAAAGGCAAGAAGCTTTGCTGTTGTAATTGTCTTGAAGGAGTAAAGAAAGGTTAGCTATCGGAAGGGTTTAATATTAGTTCGGTTTAATTCAAAATTGAATCTAATTGAATTAAAAATTAAAATTTTAATATTTATAAAAATAAAAATTAAATCAAATTGAAAAGTTCGATCGATTATAAATATTTAATTCTTAACGGACTAATTCAATATAAATAAAATTTAATTATAATATAATGAATCGAAGATACATAAGAAATAAAAATAATATATATTATTGGGAATGAGTTTATAAGCAATGAATAAAGTCTATCATTTTAATCTAAAAAGAAATTTGGTATTATTTTATAATTAAAGAAAGTGGTATCAAATATTCAAATTGGTTTTTGATTTTAGTGAGAAGGTGGCAATCAATTGGCTTCAAATTTGAAAATAATGAATGAAAAGGAGTTAGGCCCCTTTGGGTTTATTTATTTTTGTGTTAAAGATTATCCAAATTTTCTCCATGAGCAAATGACCTCATATTGGTGACATGTATTTCTTTTTCTTTAATTAAATTTCTCATCTCTTTTCTTTTTTCTTTTAAAAAAAATTAAAATTATTAAAGTGAAATCCACATCATCCCCACTTTAAGAATAATAATTTAATTAATCATGGAATTGTATCAATCATACAAGGAGAGCCCATTTTAGCTTGTCTTAAATTAATTATTAGTTGTAAATCAAGCAAATCACCATATTGGACCATTATATATCTCAGGCAAAATCATACTTTAATCTCTAAATTTTTTATTATTATTATTTTAAATATCAATATTCAAATTTTATATATATTTTTTTAAGTTTATCAAATAGTATTAATATAGCCGAGACTATATTGTTTTCGTTACGTTTGTCAAACATTAGGATGTATATGAGATTAGATGACTGACATGTTCGGAATGAGACTATATTGTAATAGGTTGAAACCTGCAAGTAAAAAAATGTGAGGTGGTGGTGAGTGCTCACGGCAATCACCCGATGTTCAAGTAAGAGTCATGACAAAAAGAAAATGCAGCAAATTACTTAAAAATTTAGTGTAAGAGAATTGTGTACTTTTATTTTTGTAATCGCTCCTCCTAAAACAGTGAAAATAAATATAGTATTTTCTTATAATTTAACGATGATATAGCCGGTTGCTCAATAATAGATATCGCCAATTAATGGGTTAGTGATTCCGCAAATACAAGTGAAGCGGGAATATACATAATAATGATAATTATGTGTCAAGACTCGGTCTATCAGGGAAGAACGAGTTTAGACGATAATTCGAATATAAAGTGTTATGGAATTCATTCCTGTAGTGAGATTATATTTTTAATTTATCAAATTTTTATCATGTGACTCTTGTCTGCAATATCAACTTATAGTTTATTTTGAACAAATGTTATATAATATCAATTATTCAAACAAATAAAAAGTAATTATCTAAAATTTTTTTAATCAGCAATGATTTTAAACACGGTTATAAATCATATTTTTTATTACATAATTTTTATTTATTTTATTTTTTTATATAAATTAAAAAAAATAATTTTTTTATTAACTTTTCAACTGTACCACCTTAAAAATATTCAATTTTATTAAATATTAAATATTTTAAGAATTTTTTTATAAATGAGATAAAATTAAATAGAATTAGCATAATTAATTTATATATTATTATATTATAAAAAAATGAATAATAATTTTAAAATGATTAAAAAGAAAGTGCTAAACGAAAGAAGTATTACATTATTTTTAGATGGTGATGGAACTGCCACTATCATAATATTCTACTAATTATTAATTGTCATTTTAACAATATCCATCCATATATTTCTATTGTCTTAAAAAAAATCAAATTTAGAGACAAGATGTAGGAATCCAACCCCCCAAAATCTCTTACCCAAATCTTGATATTGGCATGTTTATTGCCCCATTTAGAGTGAATCCCATGACTTCACCACTTTCTTTTGTTTTAATTTCATCACTTTGCATCTTCCCTTAAAAGACAATTGAGATCTTACATAATATCCATTAACTTCAAATATCTAATGCATCTCAAGACTTTAGCCTATTGAATATTAAAATATTGATCAATTTGATGATGTCATAATTAAAATTGTATAAACCTTCATTTATATATAAAAAAAATCAAATGAAATTTCACATAATAATATATGATTTTTATTCCTTTTAAATTAAAAAAAATTAAATTAAAAAAAGCTACTCTTCAATGAGAGTATTCATCATACAAGAATGGACTCTAAAAAGATCCTTCAATGTCTTCTTTTGATTGCTTTTTTTATTGATGAACAAATTATTTAAATAAGCCAATGGGGATTAAGAGTCAAAAAGGATGGATTCCACTATACCAACTATTGCCTTCATAGTGTTTCAAAGAGATAAAGAAGAGAAGATAGAAAGTGAAACACCCACTATCCCATATGCACCTCTAATTCATCCACTTTAAAACTTCTTTACCATCTCTTTTATGCTTTTGTTGCCAAGCTTAAGCTCCAATGCTCAAATCCAAAACTTAGAATAAATTCACAAAATATATCACCAAAACCTCATTTTCCAATACACATTAATTGATTTTACTTTATAAATCATTCTAATTAATACAAATGACATATACTGGAAGAAAAAAAGGGAAAAGAAAGGAGGATATGATTTAGCAGCATTTTTTCAAATCATGCAAAAATAGAGAAATATTTTCAAAAACATGCAGGATCCGAAAATATTTTCGGATTCTGTATGTCAACGCAGCGTGTTCGCCAGTCATACTGGCGAACATGCTTGTTCGACACCCATGGTGTCGAAGAAGGAAGAGTTCGACACCATGGGTGGCGAACTCTGCCTTTCTGAGCTTGTTCGACACCCATGGTGTCGAAGAAGGAAGAGTTCGACATCATGGGTGGCGAACTCTGCCTTTCTGAGCTTGTTCGCCACTATGAATGGCGAACAAGCTCGTCCGGGCCACGGGAGTAGTGCAATCTGCTCCTGTGGCATGCCAGCTTGGCGGAAAGAATTGTTCGCCACTTAAAGTGGCGAACAATTGTGCTGAGTGGCATGTTCGCCACCCAAGGTTGCAAACATGCACAGAAAACTGAGGAAAAGTGTTGGCAAACACTTTTCTCATGCATGCCCGCTGAATGCCCCTGCACCCCACCCCTGCACATGCATGCAGGGCTAGGCCTCCATGCATCAGCTCCTCCTCGGCAGAAGAGCTTTCTTTATTACAATAATTTTAAAATAAAAATATAACTACTTTATTAAAATAATTTTAAAATAAAAAAATAAAATATATTAAATACTTTTAAAAAATAAAATATTATATTTTTAAATAATTATTAAATTTTATTATCTCTTAATTTATATTTATTTTAAAAATATTAAATTTTATTTTTAATGTATAATAAATTTAAATTTTTAAAAATAAAAAAATTTATATATAATATTTTAATAATAAAATTTTTTTTCATAAACTATTTAAATTTAAAAAATACTACATAATAAATTAGATAATTTAAATTTAAATATTATAATAATATTATTATTAAATAATATTAAAAATTGATTTTATAATAAAATTACAAATGAATTATTAATTGATTGATAATTAAAAAATATATAATTTTAAATATAAAAAATAATTTTAATATTAATATTTTTTTAATTAATATCAATAAATAAATTTTAATTTAATATAATATTTTATTAATTTTTATAAATTTTTTAAATTTATATTTATTTTATATATTTAATTTTTATTTATCAAACAAATTTGTGGTATCACATGCAACTGAGGTATCACATGCATTGTGATACACATGCATGCTATGTGATATAGACAGAAAACTGTTCGCCGCTTATAGTGGCGAACATTTTTCCTCTTTCTGTGCATGTTCGCCACTCAAGGTGGCGAACATGCCACTCAGCACAATTGTTCGCCACTTTAAGTGGCGAACAATTCTTTTTGCCCAGCTGGCGTGCCACGGGAGCAGATTGCACTGCTCCCGTGGCCCGGACGAGCTTGTTCGCCACTCATAGTGGCGAACAAGCTCAGAAAGGCAGAGTTCGCCACCCATGGTGTCGAACTCTTCCTTCTTCGACACTATGTCGAACAAGCATGTTCGCCAGTATGACTGGCGAACACGCTGCGTTGACACACAGAATCCGAAAATATTTTCGAATCCTGCATGTTTTTGAAAATATTTCTCAATTTCTGCATGATTTGAAAAAATGCTCTATGATTTAGACTTTTAGTTCCCATCACTTGGGTTGAGGAACAAAATTTATTATTCCCTTTCTATTGCATTCTTTATAGGTTGTTTAGGACCAAACCTACACAACATCAAGTTGATAAATGGAATAAAGTGAAAGATTCACTTCTGCAAAAAGATGGGTTTTTTCTTTTTAACTTCTCTCTCAATTTTCAGTAAATAGCAAATAAAACCCAAAACAGTGTGAAATTTATTGCAAAAGCCATGAAACCCACATTTGAAAACAACAGTAAGAGGAATACAATGGGGCCAACATGGATTTACACAAGAGGAACAAAACACACATGACTGCCACTAGAGAGAGATTCTTTGATGGAAATCCATGTCAGATCTACACATTTTCTTGCATAAACTCTATTATAGATTTTGTGCAATTGCAGATTCCTTTTCTTATTTGGAGTATATAGTTGACCATTAATTTAACCTTATTAAGAAAAAATGGCAATATTTGAGTTATTTATTCTCTAAAGAGACTCTCTATAGAAACCTTTACATACATTAACTCACCAATAAAAAAAACAAACACTTGAAAAACATTCTATTTCAGCCAGCGACCTCATGTTAGAAATAAAATCAGTTTTATTGTTGATAAGGACACGGTTCTTTCACTGTAATTAACCACAAGCCCAATAATATAATTTGGACTCTATCATGGATCATACACTTGGAGTTATCATTTAAAAGAAAAAGAAAAAAGAAAAAGCCTATAAATAGCACAGGCCTTCCTGGACTTTTGCGTCACATTCCCTGATGAAAGAATAAAATGACAAAAAGACAGGAGTCATAGTCTAATATTAGGAACTCTAATGAATTTTAACCAATAGTTCAAGGACTTATCCGTAACTTTCCTTTTGAAATTTCATTACGCCTCTGCCGGCCCCTCACCAAATCAGTACAATAGGGGCATTTCTGTAAATTCAAAATTCAATTGCAACATCGGAAGAAGCCTGTGCCTGCAGCGTCCAAATCCAATCCTCTTCCCTGTCAAAGGAAAATGTCCGAACGAGTCTCCCCTGTTTCCATTTCGATCGATCAAAAATCATCCCATTCTTCTTCTTGTCTGAAAATCCTCTGGGAATCCTTCAAGATTTTAGCAAGAAACAAACGCCTTTTCTCTTTAATTTATGTTCTTCTCGCTCTCCCTCTCTCTTTTCTCAATGTCTCGCTCTCTCTCTCCTCCTACCCGATCAAGTCAGAAATTTTCCGCCTTGAATTTGTCGCCTCTCGTGCCTCTACCCGCTTCGAAACTCGCCAGTTCTGGAGAGAATCACGCGAGGTTGCGATCTCTCTCCTCCACCTTAAACTCATCTACCTCTTACCCTCTTACTTGTTCTCTCTAATCGCCGCCGTTACGTTAGTCGTCTCCACCGAATCCTCCTACACCAGAAGACCCACAAGCCTTAAAACTGCTTTTGCCGCTGTCAAGTCGACGTGGACGAGGCCGTTGGTTACATCAATATGCATCTATGCTATTCTGTTATTGTACTCCAGCGTACCATACACGCTTGGGGCCATGATTGGGAGCTCTAGTCCCGGATTGAGATTCGTAATACGGCTTATTGGATTGGGGGTAGAATTATACATAATATCTGTTTTAGGATTAGGGCTGGTAGTTTCGATTGTGGAGAGGAGATATGGGTGGGATGCGATTTGGATCGCGTCGCGTTTGATGGAAGGAAGGAGGATTTGTGGATGGGTATTGTCTGGATTATTGGCGGTGATGACGGGTGGAATCGGGTGGAGACTGGAGAGTTTGATAATGGAAACTGACGTTTCGGCGGAGGAATCGAAACGGACGGGGACGGAGGCGGAAGGGTGGAAGAAGGCGTGGCTAGTTGGTATCTATGGGGTGGTGGTGATTTGGGGGTTTGCCGTTACTACAGTTTTTTACTCCGAATGTAGGAAACGACAAGACGTAAGAGCGGCGGCGGCGGAGGACGTGGAGAGCATTGATTCTTGACATTGGTTTCTGTAAATCGTGTGATGAGATCGAAAACACATAATTTTTATTTTTATTTTTGTTTTTTAGATTATTTCTGTTGTTGTACCCCAGTATCAGAGATAATCCCACGGGAAATATCAATTTCCAGAGTACGTTGTTTACTTTCTGAAAAGTTTATGCTACAAATTTTTGTGGGCTGTGAGCCTGTGACAGCAATTATCTAAAGCTGATTGTACAGTCCACTGGCCCAGAAGTGTAAATGGATAAGGCTGAACACTATGGATCAAAAACTTGCAAATTCTCAGTACACCTTAGAACATGTTTCCCTTAGTTTCTTGAATAGTTTATACTAAAAAGAAATTTCTAATTGGCTGAAGCTTTGTCAAGCATCATTTTATTTAAATATTGTTAATAAGAAGTGGCCATCCCATCCCCCACCATCTAATCAATAAAATAAATTGACAATGTCTATCCAAATGTAGAGTAGGTGTATCTGCCATTTTGACTTTGTAAAGCCAGCCATTCATCAGAAACTTCTATGACCAGATCACATGGATTACTGGAACAATAGGAAATCCCATACCACCTAGGAACTCTAGGCATTATATAATTTCTCTTACAAACAGCCTTCTTGTCACCTCAAAAATCAGTTAAGGCTGTCGTTCTATTTGAGCCGTCTTAATTTGTTGGCCATCACCAAATCTAGCATTACTGCAAAGCAGCCGACAGTTCACCGCCACCAACCCTGCTTCGTGTGTTTCTTGATTGTTGTGGCCGTGGGATAAAACACCAAGAGTTCTACAAGAACATGTGTCCTCTGAGGTTTATCTTGGTTTTTTTCTCGGCGGTTTTGGCTGGATACTTTGCATGGAGGACGGTACGGTCATCGCCGGAGATTGAAGGAATAAATCCTGTTGATTCAGCGGTTGAACGGACAACATTGAATGATAAACAAGAATTCGATGTAAAGAAGGTATAGATTTATTCCCTTGTGTTATTTTTGTTGAGTTGTTTGTTTATGTGAAATTGATTGCAATTTAATTGATCCAGACGATTCAAAATGGATTCTGGTTATTCGTGGACATGGCCAGCGGAAAGTACCTGTGGAGGAATCTGAAGGAGATGAGAAATTGAAGAGCTGCTAGAATTTGATCTTCTCTGTTTGTAATCAAACCAATGAATACTTTTTTTTTAAAATCTTATTTCTGCTAAATGTGTGTTTGACCATCTATGCACACATTTTTCTTTTTTAAAATTATATTACTCTAACATAAGTTCATATTTTCATAATTTTAGAAATATTATTAATGATATAAATATTATAAAAATGCCAAGTTTCCGTAAAATATGTACAATAAATAATTATGGATAATAATTGTAATAATAAAAAATAATTAAATAAAATCATCAGGATTTTCACTTTTTAAAATGATAAAAAGGACGGATTACTCTGCATTGAATTACTTATTTGTCCTTTTTTTTGTCAACCTATTTATCATTTTCATAATAAATGGTGTAGATATAAAATTTAATTTATTTCTAAGTATTCAATAAATGTATTATGATTTTTTTTATCAATTTAGAATCTGAAAGAAAAAAATTTATTAATTTAAAATTAAAAAAAATATATTTAAAAATTTAAAATTTTGATCACTTATATAACATAATGGTCAGACTTAATTTTTAATGCGTTTACACACATCAAGTCATCAATTTTCAAAAAAGTGTCAGACATTTTTTAAGATATCGATTCACAATAACAACCACACTTTAATCGTGGTCTGCGCCTATATTATAATAATATATTTATATTATATTAATTAATAATATTTTTTATATTATATTTTTTATAATAATAAATATTTTTTAGTAATTTTTAATATATTAATGTTTAATATATCTTATTATTAATATTTAAATAAAAAATTATAAATATTATATAATTTTAATATCATAAAATTAATATTATATTATAATTAGACGTATAAAAATTACTTAGTAACATCGTATATATTTATTCATTGTTAAAATTTTTTATAATATATTTTATTATTTTTAATATATTAATATTAAAAAAGTATGCTTCTTTTTCTCTCTTTCTCAAGTTGAATTGCGCTTATGTTTCAATCTTCTCTCAGGTATTTTGTCTCTTACTCTTCTTCCTGTGTCTTCTGGGGTTGGTTTCTTGTGATATGTGCCGTCTGATTATGTTCTAATTGCTTTGCTTGGATGAGTATCACCTTTTTGGCTTGCATTTTTCTGTTGTCCAATTTAAATTTGTGATCACTACTTTCAATGATAATGATGGCTTTCTTGAATTGGGACGTTGGATCCTGCTCAACTCCATGAAACGGTAAAAGGGTTGTGTTTAGTATCACTAGAATTCGTTCTATGGGCATTTAGATCATGGTTATATGTAATGCTTTCATGGGCGATTTCGATTTATTTAACTGTGAGAGATATTTGGATTCATATGATGAAATTTTGTTGTGAATGCTTTGAAAACTTGGTTTTTCTCAAAATTAACTATCATGGATTACTTATGCTTTCCTTTCTCTATATATGAGGGGCACGTCATAAGGTGTATAGGCACTTCTTTCCCTTGAACTAACTCTTGGAGTGAGTTAGGCCTGACCAAATTTAACATGGTATTAGAGTCTCCTATCTATCTGATATCGGACGCTCCATAAATGTGCCCACGCACCAATAAAAATTATGGGTGTGACGGGTGTGTTGAATCTCACATCGGTTGTAGAAATGGGAAATGTGGCCCTTATATGAGCTATAGGCACTCCTCCCTCTTGAACTAGATTTTGGGTGAGTTAGGCCTCGTCTAAATTTAACAGTTTCGAATCTGAGTCTACCAAGTAAGTATTAATTTGTTATACATGGGGAGCCAAATGATCTGAAGTATATGATTTTGGTGTTCTTAATGCTTCGAGTCTGTAAAAGAGAGTTGAACCTTGTGGATTGCTGAATTGGATGCCTGTTTCTGTGGCCTGTGCTTGCTCCTTCTTTCCTAGAATATAGATGTCATGACCAATGAATAAAAATAAGAATCTGAATCTACAACCTCTGGTGTTACAAATGTGTCTTATCGGCTGGAAATAGAAGTTAAAGGTATTTGCATACTGGAGCAGCCAAAAGACTTTGTCCAATAAAGGAGGGGAGGGTGATTCAGAAGAAATACTTAACATCTTAGGCACCAAACAGAATGTAGAGTTGTGAATCCCTACCTTGACAAATGCTTGCATAATGTAGTGGCATTTTGCTCAAATAAATTGCTTTTCTGAACTCATCCTCAGTTTGCAATCCACAAAAATTAAGAACACTGACATGTTCTCTAATAACTTTTTCAGGGAAAAGCACACTGGAGTGCTCTCTAAGCACAGAATTGCACTCTAGGGGGAAGCTTTCCTATGTTCTTGATGGAGATAACCTTTGCCATGGACTGAACAAAGGTCTGGGTTTCAGTGCTGGAGATCTAACTGAAATATTCGCAGAGTTAGTATGATTTTATTTAGAAACAAATATCTTACTGGATATTTGGCTATGAAACTTAATTTCATAATAATGGCTGCTTCATGGTCAAACTTACACATTGAGATTAAACGTTGTTTGTATATGTCATATGTAATGGTAGCTGCATCTAGCTTTCTGATGGATGTGGCTTACAATAAACTGAGAAGAGAGGGTGATGATAGTACTGATTCGACTCCAAAGTTGTAATAATTTGGAAGGTTTTCTTAAATAAATGAGTAAATTAGTTTGAAGTTATCATTCAACCAGGTTTATTTGTGGGCTTGTTCATTTCTTTTAGCTGATCCAAGTGTTATACGCTTTGTGTGTGTCAGACTCATTCATGGAGATTCTCTGGAGGCAGCTTTGACTGTCTATTACACAGTGCCGGTCAGAAGCTGACATGGCTCATCAGTCCATTAGTTTTCTAAATTTCTATTGCAGCACACCCAAATCTTGGATGTGTTCCAGAATTTTAAATTATAAACTTGCATTGTTCTCTGTTTTCCAGATTTCGAGTTAAAAATGTCCAAGTAGAATTAGATGTTGAAATTTTATTAAAAAGAAAGAATGATTATTATTTTTTTTTTCATTTGGTGGATGTAGGAACTTATTAACTGAGACACAAGTTCCATAATTTGTAGGTTTTCAACTGTCCAAATAGTACTTTAAAGAAAGAGAATATTCCAAATTTGTGATAACAAGAACCCTAATTTATACTAAACCTCAACTGTAATACATGTAATAGGGTTAATATGGGATCTTATCATGTAACTTTTTGTCATTAAACATTAATATATATACTTGTTTGTTTTAGGTGCTGGTTTTATATGCACTGCTAGTCTGATATCACCATACAGAAAGGACTGGGATGTTTGCAGTGCGATGTTGGCAGATGCTAATTTCACAGTAATGGCTCTTATTATGATGAGAAATTTTTTTCTCCAAGATGGGATGCCAGTTTGCTTGTATTTTCACAGGTTTTCATGAACATGCATCTGTCATTGTGTGAGTCCAGAGATGCTAAAGGCCTCTACAAGCTTGCACTAGCCGAAAAGATTAAAGGTTAGCTCTCGAAGCATATACTCAGTGTTGTTTTGATGGAATGACATCACACAAAATGAAAGATGCAAAAAGACAAGGACAGCACGTAAGCTGTAACAACTGCATTATTACTGCACATTTTAACCTAAAGAAAAGAAAAAAAAAAGAGCACGTCCTCCTATAAAATAATGATGACTCCTTTTCTCATTTTTAAGTTTCTGATGCTCTGAATAATGAGTAGAAGGAATCATGGCTATTTGTATTTCCTTACATCACTGATGAAATTTGTTCTAGATGGCTGCAAATGGACCTTTCTCTGAGTCACTGTTTCATTATTACATTACAGGATTTACTGGCACAGATGATCCTTATGAACTACCTTTGAATTGCGAGGTGTTGACTATTTAAACTTGACCATTGCTCTAAAACGACAGTCACCATCTGAAAGAGAACTAACATGATATTTTAGGTACCCTGTGATATGATACTGTGTAATTTGAAGTGGATATGATTTTGCTTTCCATGCAGATAGAAATAAAAGAGAAAGATGGAGCCTGCCCCACAGCATCTGCCATGGCTGGACAAGTAGTGTCCTACTTGGAGGACAAAGGACTTGCGCAGGATCAGTGATTAAGTCCGCTAACTTTGAGCTATCATAATCATAACCTCTTCGGACAAATCATTTTGTTTGGGGTTCATATCCTGTCCACTTCAACACCTTCTGGCTAAGGGTGTCACCAGGTTCTTTGAAGAGACACAAAACAATGCGCAGCAGAGAAGAAAAGAAAAGTTGTAAAACAGTGTGCAGCAATTAAGATGAAACGGTGTGCAACGGCAGGAAGCAAGTTTGTTAATCTATTGTAACAAATAGCTCAGTAGATAGATCCAGTAGCTGAGCTATCTCCATGTGTATATATATCCCCTGTCATTTAATGAAATTATCAGAAGTGATTTTTGAAATTGGTATTCCGCTTTATTTTATTGGTTTAATTTAATTAAAAAATTTTAAATTTTTTAGAAAAAATTATGTTTATTTGGTATACACTTTTTATTAACTTCTTAAGAAATTAAGGTTATTTTTTTATTTGATGTAAAAAAATTAATTTTTTTTTTTAATTTAGAAGTTTATTTTTCAGGAACTAATTTATTTAGACCAAACAAACGAGGGGGAAGATTCCCTCAAAAGGAAAAGGTGGAGGAGAAGGAAAGCTGGAAGGAACTTTTGGGTCAAAGGCAAGGAAAGAATCACCAAAGCCAGGGGAATCCAGACCCGATTAAACACTCGAATCATATTAATACGACGAAGTTTCGTGTCAATATCCCAAATAATAACGCTGCGCGTGAACTCATCATCGATTGCGACCAAAATTGACTTTTCCCATCTCGTAACCAAAACCAACAAAACAGCCAACAAAGGAACCGAGAAAGAAGAGAGAGGGAGAGATGGTTTTGAACAGCAATCTGGTGGTGACCATAGCCAACGTATCAGCTAATCTATGCCAATACATAGCATGCAATCCGGAGCGGCTAAGCAGCGACCAAGTCTTGAATTTGCTCTTCTGCTTCCCTCTCCAACGTTTGGGCCGTCTCGCTTTATCTCTATGGACCTATCTCTGCTACAATCCCAATCCCGCCAATCTTTCTGATTTCGATTTCGACGGTGATTCCCACTCTGATTAAGCTCTTGAATCAAATTTTTAAAGATACCTATCACTTTTTCATGTATTTGTAAAATTTATTGTTATTAATATAAATTTTCTGAGAAGAGAAAATAAATGATGTTGATTGATTATGTGAAGAGATGGGATTTCATTGGAATTGGAACAGATCTGAGTTTCTTAAAAAGTCGTATCTTTTTGTTTGGTGGCTTGTGTACAACTCGAACTTGCAAAGTGTTTGCTTTTGCGTCGTATTATCAAATTCCTTGTGGTCCTGGATGCAAATAACCAGTATAACGAATTTAAGAAATAAAATAAATATATATAGCAGGAATTTATTAATTTAAAAATCCAAATTCATTTCAACCAGACCTAAAACAACAGCAGAGCCATCCCTTCATTCATTTGCTTTATTTTCAGACCTTCAGAAGATATAAAATTTTGCAGAAAGGGCAAAAACTTGGCAGATTATTTTTTTTTAAAAAAAAAAAGTGGAATTAGTAATTGAAGTTAAATAATATTTAAAGGGTAGTTGGGTGGCGTTGTCGTTGGTTGGTTGGTTGTCTCTTCTCTTTGTTGCGCGCAAGAATGAGGACTATGGCGATGCCGTGCAAATTCCCCATATTTACCCGCGTAAATGTCAACAAAACCCGCCTTTCTCATGTCTTATTACCATTTTGCCACTCATCCTTCTCTCTCAGTCATCGTCGCCCTCTTTCCATGGCCTCTGCAACTCAGCCATCCACTCAGGTAATCATTTTTAATCAAGCATCTTTTCTTGATAATAAAAAGAAAGTTTGTGCTTTATTTAACAATTTGAGTGATTGGCTATGGAAATTTGTGTGGGATATTGCTATTGCTTTTGTTAAATTGATTTATTGATTTCTTGATAGTATAGGCTCTAAGCTTCACATTTAGCAAGTTATTGATTAATTAAACTAAAGGGTTTTCAACTGTGAATTGTATTTGTTCATCAGACTGTGTCACCTGGGGATCTGAATACTGATGCCAATGTGTTTCAGTTGATCCAAACTCACCAGGTAGGTTCTCTTTCCTCATAAATGCTTAAGAAATTAGTATTAATATCTCTGTTAATAGTTATAGTCAAATGTGATGTGAACACATGTTTGTGTGATTATAGGAAAAGGCAGCTCGACTTCCTCCCGTTGAGGAAATTAGAACTGTGCTTTATCAGTGTCCGTGGCATGCTTTCAACTTTTTCTCAGGTTTGTTCATATGGTTACAGATTTCAACTCATTCATCAGAAGAGAAATAATGGAATTAAAATTATTTTTTACATGGTTGAAGGATGGCGATCACATTTCAGTCCATTAGTTCTTGTGTGACAGGAGTTAAAGGTTTAGTGTTGATTTCTTTTGGATGTATCGAAAAGGAAGGTCAGTGTTAATGAATTGCTAAACCTATTTGGTGGTGGATGCAACAATAGTCAATATAAAAGGCCAAATTTAGGCCAAAGTTTTTTTTCCCAATTATTTTAAAGCATTGCTGAAAGTGGAAAATCACATATAATTGGCTATTTTTTTATTGAAACGATCGTGAATATCCCAAAATGAAAGCCAACATGAATGTCAAGAGATCGGCATTGTTGGACTGTCAAAAGATCCATCTTTTGTTTTCTTTTTTTTTTTTCTGGCCATTTGGGGAAGGGTTGTGGGTATCGATGGGTGTTTTAGTTTGCAGGCCGGTTTATACTTGATTATGGCTTGCTTTGCTTGAACTACTTTTAACTGTTAACCAACTAACATCAGTTGCTGTTGATGAACAGAAGGTCGAGGGTTATCCATCAGGTTTAGTGGTTGATTTTACATGTGATATTGATGGATCTCCAATGTTGGCAGTTAGCAGCTTGGCAACTCATGCACAGGTTTGCTTCTTAACCTCCATACTCCTTTCATGTGTCCAACTTGGCAAATCATTCATCAATTATAGAAATGAATAGCCATTCCATTGTTTACATCCAGCCATCCACATTAATGAAATATAACGAAAGTGACTCGTTTGGATACTTTATATTGAGAAAATTTATCCATGTTTGCTTTTCTAAGGTTTCGTGAGGAGCTGACAACTGTTATAATAAGATGAACTTTGGTGAATGCTTTTAATAATAAAAGTCTAATAAATAAGATTGATTAATATATAGGTTTGGTTGCTCATATCTGTTAACTTATTCCTTGATAGTTCATTCCATGTGGATTATGGAGATGCTAGATTAAACTTAATTGTCTTTGCCAAATTCTGTTTGTTTATCTATTTTCCCCTTTTTTTTCTCTTGCATAATTGAGCAAGACATTGTTGTTATTTTAGCATTTTTTTTATAGGAAAATTAGTCTTTTACAATCCTACGACTATCTGAAACTTGCTTTTCACAGGATCTCTTAGTTAATTCCAAATGCTCATTGCTTGTTGCTAGAGATCTGGAGGATAGGACTGATTTGGTAATCACCCTACATGGTGATGCTGCTTCTTTAAGTCATTTTTGTCCCCATTTCCTGTATAGATATTATCTTAAACTCATTGTTTTGGCATGTGGTTCAGCTTGAAATTTTTCCTTTTTGCCATAGTGATGTGGGTTGATATAAACTTAAAAATTCTTGTTTGATGAATTACTTAGGTTTCTGAGAAAGATATAACTACCATTCGAAGTGCATTTCTGACAAAGCATCCCAATGCATTCTGGGTAACTTGTTTCCCCCATATCCAACATGCTCTCTTTTTTTTTGGTCACCAACACCATTGCTAAACATCAAGGTCCAAACTAAATGAACACATACAATATGAAGGTCAACTTTGGCGACTTCCAATTCATTCGTATTGAACCAAATGTTGTGCGATATGTGTTGGGAGTTGCAACTGCGTTGCTGGGATCAGGAGTTTTGTGTTATTCTGTTTTTTTTTTCCCACTGAATTCTAGTCCAAAATTTTTTACATGTGCATTGTTGAGAGTGACTTTTGACAGTCTTAAGGTCACTCAGCTAAGAAAATCACCAACACTTTTGCTTCTGCACTTAAAGATTTTTTTTTTTTTTTTCTGAATGGCTCCTAGTTTAGTTTAATTGTTTTGTTCCACCCTTTTGCACCAAATTCCCATTTCATATTTGTTATTTTAAATGTTGCAGAGTTTAGCAAAGAAGAGTATCAAGCTGCTAAAATTGATCCAATAGCTCGGTTTTCCAAACCTGTTGCAGTATGTTCTCCTTGTATGGTATATGCCTGCATGCTGTATGTGTTGTAACTTTTCTTCGCCAGACTGCTTTTTGACTTATTGGCTTTTATCAGTCTCATATGAATAGAGATCATGCTGAAGATACAAGGCTCATTGTGCAACATTCAACATCACTTGCGGTAACTGGTGTATTACCAATTTATATTTATTTATTATCTAGGAAACCATCTACTATATGAAGAGTGACTTGCTGTTTTTCTTTAGGTCGACTCTGCCCACATACTAGACATTGATAGTCTTGGATTCAATGTTAAGGTACTGCCAATACTTAACCATCTCACTTTGTGTGCCTAAATTACTAGTTCTCCAAATTTTTTTTTATTTTTGCTTCCAGTTTATCTATTTTCTTCTTTAATGGGGGCTTAATTTGACAAAGACTTCTTTCAGAACTGTTTCATTTCACTAGTACTTCATTATTGACACTTTTGCTGAGCTAAAAATTAACTGTTCCTCTTCCCCTTGGATTAACGTTTTGACCTCATATTTCTTCTTCTAGGCTGTTTATCAAGGAAATGCTTACAAGCTTCGGATTCCTTTTTCTAGACGTGCTGAAGAGAGAAAGTGAGATGCCTTAACCATGCATTTGGTGTCTTATAGGAGTTATATAATTCTCTTATGCAAAAAATTCATATATATTGTTCATTCTACTCTTTTGCCTTCCACTTTTGCTGTTCCTTTGTCATACAACAGCTGGTGCTAGGTTCTCATCTTAGTTTTGATGAAAAGTTTTAACTTTTTGCCCACATTGCTGAAATTAATTTGAGGAGTTGCTTATATCAGGAATTAAATGATGGGATTCTATATATGAAATCCTGCCATAATTGAAATCCTTGGCCATAAAAAATATACAGGCCTTTCTGCCATGGGCCTACAGGTTTCCATTGAATATTGAGCCACTGTCATGTACTCTGGTTTTATATTGCAACTCAGTGGTTCTTCTGCTTCCCATTTGACTGCATTATTTGACTTTGATTTTTTTTTATTCTAATTAGCAATTTTATCTTTTTACTTTTAGGGATGTGAAGACTCTAATTGTGGAAATGCTTCAAGCTGCTAAGTCTCAACTTTCAAGCTAATTGATACCACGCAGAAAAGGGAACAAAGAGGTCTGTGCTTATCCATATAATCTTGCAATGTGGTGCTGTTTTACTATTTTGCTGGACTTGAGCTGCATACGTTATAAGCAAACCATGCGCTCATGTTTGACCTTCTCAGTCTCACTTTAACCATTATGTTTTTTCAAGTATTAAGAGTTTTCCCCTTCCTTTTTTTACCCCATCTTTTATGGGAAGAGGGGAGATCAGATCCGACAGTTTCTGCACACTTTTGTCTTTTCATGTTCAGAACTTTGAACTTAATTTTATTGCATGGAGCAAAATAGAAATGAATTGAACGTTTTTTTTCTTCTTTTTTTGCTAGAATTCCATCATGATATTCTTGTTCTCATGCCCCTTGATTTCTGAATTGTGTTCCGAGTTTTTTTTTTTCTTTTGAATTGTGTTCTTGTGCTTGGCTTCAATATCAAATAGCATATTCCTGATTCTGGTTCTTTCTGGCTACTATTAAAGTATCCAATGCGTCTTATCATCTCGTTTGTCTGTGTAGGATTCTGCAGCGCATTTCAATCGCAGCCTAGTTGATAGTTGATGTGAATGACTAAAATTCTGTAAAGCAAACAAAACACGTACTGAAAACTAAACAATCACCTGGGTGTTGGCGGCTTCTTCATACATAGTTACATACTATTGGACAGCATACTTGGCTACCAAAGGGGTGTAGTCAATTGCAAACTGATGCAAGGATATGTAAAAACCAGAATAATAATGCATGTTTCTTTTTTCAATGGTGAGAACATATTGAATCCCCCATTGGATTTGGAATAAAGGGAGCTAGTAATGTGAGAGATCTGGATTTGTACTTCGCAGTTGGTTCTATTTTAAGCAAATGGGAAAAAGACAATTGTAATCGGATGATCATTTTGCTAATTAGTCGCATAAAATATTTAATTAGCAGTCGCGAAATCTGTCTATTTTTCACTTGCAAAGGGCAAATCACAAGCTAATAATCAGCTCCGTTGGGTAATTATATTTCATTGGATATAGGATTCCCCTTGTAGATTTTGCACGCTTACTGTTGCACGCTGACTGCTGAGTCTGACATGATTACAGTCATAGGCAGAGCTGCTGTGGGAGTTTCATTTATAGGTATCACCTGCATAATGAGTCCAAGCCAAGCCATCTTATTTGACAAATTTTGACCATATTAAATGTGGTTCTCTATATTAAAATATGCGAGGCATCTTAGGGTGCAATTCGCTGGAATTAAGGCTGCAAGCAGGGGAGTAGATGATCAGATTACTGCATTGCTATTTCCCCAGAGAGAGAAATCATAAATTAATATATATATATATATATACTTAAGAATGAAGCAAATGGTAAATGAGAAAAAGAATTATTTTCTCATTGATAAAAATGAAGCTTAGAACTGTACAAACAACAAACGAACAAACAAAGCAGAGACTTCTTTCTTAATTCTTGCTACCCTCTCTTTTCCCATTCTATCAAACACATTATCATCATCTCCAAGCAAAAATTCCAAAAATTTCTAAAGATAAAAAGTCTCTGCCGCTGCTGCTTTTGCTTTAATGTGACAATCTCTCATTCTGAATCACTTTCCATGCTTCCCATGGCCTTCAGTCCTCTGGGTCTCTGAATCACATACCAAGAAAAAAGCTTTAAACAAGTGACACTTAAAGAGAGAACTTCAAATTTTTTTCCCTTGCAAAAAAAAAAAAATAAATAAAGAAAACTTCAGATCTAAAAGAAAATAAACTTAAAATACCTTCTTAGTGCTCTTCTTCTCCCTCACCTCATACCTCTCTTGGCACATATCAGTCAACCAAGCCCCAGGGCTCACCAACTGTCACCCACCAAAAAATAATTGAAAAAAAAAAATTAAAACCCAACAAGGCATGACATATGTATATATATATATATATATATATACATATATATACGTACATATTCCAATTTCCAACAAACCCAAATCAAAAAAATCTCCACTTCTTCCTTCCCCACCCAAAGAAGTTCTTATACAAAATTTTCTCGAGAGAAGAAGAGGAATATCAAAAAATACATATAAAAAGAAGGCACTTATCAGAGACTTACAAGTAAGCTTCTTTGGATAATCTTGGCTCTCTTTTTAGGCCGTTGAGGAAGCTTACAACCTTTCATAGCCATAAAATCCTCCTCTTTTTCTTTGCTTGACAGTGTGATATATAGCTTTGGCCAAACGTGTCCTTTGTCCTCTCCATTGTTACCATCAATTGAAACCTTCCCATTCTCATCCACACCCATTGAACCTCTTGTAGTGTAATACCTGTCTTCTTTTTCCGGTGATGCCGATTTCCGGTTCTCAGTCATACTAGACCGGAGTGTTGCTGCCTCAGAATTCCTGTACCACACAGATCTGCATAAGTTGATATTTCCAATTTTTACCATTATTTTTAAGCCACTGATTGTTCACATCTTGGGATCTAAAAGCGACAAAATCATTTTAAAATGCGTTTTAAAACAAAAATTCTCTTGTTTCTTGTATTTTCCCATCAACCAAACAGGAGATTGCAAGAAAGTTCCGACCTTTTCTCTATTTATATCGGGGAATTCTCAACTGTCTGTTTGGTTGCTGAGAAAAAGGAAAACAATTCGGAATTAGAAAATTGAAAAAACAAAAATCATACAGAGTGAACCTCAATTTCTCTTTTTCAATTTCCTGAGCAACCAAATAGGAAAGAAAAAAGGGAGAGAAAAAAAAATAAAAACCTCCGCCAACCTCATTTTTTAGAGGAATTTCTCTATTTGGTTGCTGAGAAAAAGAGAACATAAACGAGTCCGAGAAAATAGAGAATACAGAAACCACCACACTATACAGCCTCATATTCCGAGTCAGAAACTGGCCCTTTCTCTCCTCGGCAAGGCAAGCAAAGAAACTGAGCACCAATCTAACCTGGTAAGACGATTGGATTGAGGATGAGACGCTTCCTTCTCAGTAGCAGGAGAGACGATGCGTCTATCAATACGAGTTGTGATTTTCCTGCGAAAGACACCATCGGATCTCTGCGAGATAATTTCAGGGCCTCGTACTCTCACGCATCTAAGCCTCTTTTTATTCCCCCACTGCAAGAAAAAATCTGACTCTAATGCTTTATTTGCTATCTGGGTTTTCTCGTCTTTGTCCATGCCTGCAATCACAAAGAAAAGTACCAATAAAAACCAACCCAGAAGTGAAATCCGAGAATTAGCAGAAATTTGAGGTAGAGCAATGAAGAAAAAGAAGATTTGATTATTCATTAAGAAACCCCACAAATGAAATCAGTGAAAGAAATATCCCGTTTTATCTGCTCCCAAAAATTGAGAGAAAACGGATAAAGGGGCTGCGGTAACACATCGGTTTGGGCTTGCATGAATTCCATTGGAAAGACCCAGAAGTAAAGATGAAAGAGATTGTGACTTCCAGTTTGAAAAGTGAGTTGATAGAGAAAACCAGAAGTGAAAAACCAGAGAAAATAATTTAAAAAATGGGTCAAATAGAAGATAAAGAAAAGAGATTATGGAGAAGATGAATAAAAAACTGGCAGAAATGACAAAGTGGGATGCAAAGAAAAATTGAATCCGGAAAGGATTGTGAGGTAAACCTCAAGATCTACGACTGTAACAGCGAAAACAGGAGGGAAGTCCAGCCTGCGATTCGCAACAATTGACTTGTTACAGAAACGCCAGAGGTAAAAGGAGGGAGAGAGAGAGAGAGAGAGAGAGAGGATGTCTTACTGTAAGAAAATTGCATGAAGAACGAAGGAAGAAAGCGAAGAACAATCCCTGAGAAAATATGTAGAGAACAAGCCGAGTCTCCAAAAACAAGACCAATCCCAGATCGTCTATATCCCAGATTATACCACCAACACTCTCTCTCGCTCTCAGATTTTTTTTTTTCTCGTTTGTGTTTGTTCTTGTAATCTCTTCTCTGTGTTTGCGTTTGAAGAAGCACAGGTGATTCGTCTCAAAATCCACCTACGTTGTTTGTTTCTCTCAGCTTCGTGCGCTCCTCTTCTTCTTCTTCTTCTTCTCTGGTGTTATCTCCTCCACCCTCACAGTATTTATCTCGCCCTCAATGGCCTGAGAGTGTGAAAAATAACTGCAGATTATTCCAACCGTTGGATTGTAAACGGACGGCTGGATGAGAGTAGTAGGCCTTGTGAATACTCTCTCAAAGCCCAGCTCTCTTTTCACGTGCTATTTGCTTGATGGTTTTGAGTGGTATTGGGCCTTCAGGCCCAATAGGATTATATATGGGCTTTCTTTTGGTAGAACTTGGGCCTCCTTATATCTCTCCTCTCATCATTTGCACAAATATTAGTGTTCTCTTGATTTTTTTTTTTTAATTTTTAGATTTAATTTCAATTGCATATATACATTAAATTTCACAGATTAGAATAAATATTAAAATTATTAAATTGAAACTCATTGTATGAGTATTTATCTATAAATCAAAATATATTAGCAATTGTGGAAATCTATAATAAATTTAAATATTGAATTGTTTTAACAATTTTTTTCTTATTAATTAAGAGTTCAATTCTGTGAAAGTGCATAAAATGACATTGTTCTTTAAAAAATTAATTTTAACTTGTAAAATTTAATTAGTAGACATAAAACTTATTATTAAAATAATAATAATAAAGGGTTGCTTTATAAAAAAGAAAGAAAGAAAAAGGAGGTTGTTAATGAAAGAAAGAGCTTTAAAGGACAGAATCTTGAAATTGCAAGTCTTTATTTTTGGTTCGCTAGTTTACTTTGTGAGGGATAATGTGGGGAGAGAGAGAAGTGTTGAATTTCTTGATTTTGGGTATTTCACTAATTTTCTTTTATCCCCATAAGATTTTGGTGACCCTACAACCAACCCTTTTCCTTTTTAACTCAACTTGCCCTAGTTTCTGAGAATTGCCCTATCCAGCCCATGATTCAATTATTGTGACTTGGATTTTATATGTTTTAATATATTAATAGAAAATATAATTTAATATTATAAAATAAATTATAATCCTTAAATATTATTTTTATCTCTTCATATGATTTAAATCAAATTTTTTAAAATCAAAATATATACATTTCTTTTATAAATATGTATTTAAAGAAGAGAGGAATTGAATTTTCAAATACAATCACTTTTCTTTATATAACTACTAGATAATATTTTTAAACTCTCAAATCTACACCACAGTTTCCAATGTATATAGAGCTATATGCCATTATTAGAGAAAAAAAAAAGCAATACTTATCTTGAAGCTACTTTATTCCAATATTTGAACCAAGAATTTGAATTTTGTTGATGGTGGGGTCTTTTGAGGACTTTTATCAAACACATGGACCAGTTCAATAAATTTATTCTCACTTAACCCTTGTTTTCTACAATTAGAAATTACCCACTAATTTTGACTTGCTAATTGTTGTTGCTTATGCTTTTCATACTTTGATACTAATACCCTACAATCATTTGAATTCATCTACTTAAATCTAGTGTATGTTAAAGATTAGGGGCGGAGGGAAGGTACGGCAAGGGGCACGTGTCGTATCGGCGACCGGAAAATACTTTGAAGGGGATGAAGGTGCCGCAGCGGCGCAACCGGTGCCCTACCAAAGGGAAGCTCCTGGCTCCGCCACTGTTAAAGACAGTATATTGCGATGGTAATATATGTATATAAGGATTAATCTCTTTTTCAAAATTTAGTTTATTTGAGAGAGTTTTTTTAAATAATGAAAGATTTTTTAAAATTGAAAAGCTTTGAATTTTTATTTGTGAGATGATGAAGTTTTTTAAAATAAGATTTTGCAAGTTTTAATTTTTATTAACCTTTAATAAAATCTTACATTTGGCAAAAAATAAAAATAATTAGTTTTAATTGAATAATATTAAAAGAACTTTATTAAAGTTATAAGAATTCAAGTCTTGATATGATTCCTCTAAATAAGAGATAACTTTTGATGATTGAAAGGATAGCTTTTGCCTTCTTTGTTATCCTCATACACTTACTATTATAGGTTCATAAAATGAATCTATCTATGTCCATACTCTACATCCCCATCACTTCCCATTCATATACATAAAACATTATTTTCTTTTTTAAAATTATTTTGTTAAGGTATGAATTTTTTAAAATAAATGCATAAAAATTAATTTAGCTAAAGTTTGGGGAGACTTTTCTGTGGTGGTTGAATTGGTGCATTGAATTTGAAATATCACCTAATTAAAAATATATATATAAATGAAAGAATGGATTGCTTCTCTAAATTTGTTCGTTTATTCCAAATGTAATGATTTGTTGACCGTTGCAAAATGTACGTTATATCTTGGAAAAATCAAATTTAGGTTTGTGAATGGATCATAAAAATCACTTTCTAACATAGTATTTTTCAAAGTACTTTACCAACATTTTTTTCAATAAACTAGTCAAAGAATGTCATTTTTTTTATCACCCATTTAGCTAAGAGGTAATGCTAATTGGATTTCTACCATAGATTTCTTGTGGGCTTGACAATGAAATTCCCATGTGCTGCCATTGCTCGTGAACCAAATTGTCCCATTTCAAATAAATTAAAGCTGAATTTTGAGGTTCAAATTCAATCATATGAACTTGTGGTTGTTATGGATTAAGTTTATTTTAATCATATAAAATTCAAGTCAACTCTAATTTGCAATTCAAAATTTCCGTTGCAATTGTTAATTGTTAAATTATCATATGCATATTATTTATAAAATTCACATTGTTAGTGGGTAAAAAAATAAATTAATCATGCATACATGAAAAATATCTTGGATGGAAATCACAAAATCCCAAATTTGCCATCGACATAGAGCATAAAAGCCACAGAACATGCCCTTGCGTGGGGTCATAACCGGACCTTCAAATATTTTTTTCAAAAAATTGGCAAATGGTGTTTGTTAAGAAGTGGACGGCCTCAAAGAAAGACCTCAATATAATTTATTTTATTCCTTGTAAGAAAAGATATAAAAAGGAAAGAGACAGACTGAAAGAACCGTTGGCAACAGCTGGAAGCCACTGGTTCAACTGGCCACGGTTCGGTTTTCATCATAATCAATGATTTTAAGATGTAAACTCTATTCGGTAACAGCTATTGCTGAATTGAACCGTAAACTAGTGGGCTTGATTGGACCGGATCATTGAGTTAAAGTAGATGAAATTGTGGCCAGCACTACCTGTTCTAACCAACGGGCAGGACGGCCACAACTTTTGACACTGTCCCAAAATGCATGTGACCTCCATCAACTGTCTCCAACCCTTCAACCTCCCTATATAAACTACACAACTCCTCTAGTTTCCGCCACCCCACCAGCAGCGTCGCACTTTCTTTTTGCCTCCACAAAATTTCCCAGCTTCTATAATCCAAACTTTCTTGGGAAAGTTTCGATTTTTCCACTCACCAAACAGGAAAATCTACAATGGAGGCACTGAAAATGAGAGTATTTTTGGCGATTGTGGTTGTTGTCATGGCCATTTCTGCTATTCAGAATGTGGGTGCTCAGGAAGCCCCAGCGCCTAGCCCTGCCTCTGATGCCACTGTTTTTGTACCTACAGTCTTCGCATCTCTTGCAGCTCTTGCTTTTGGGCTCCTCGTTTAAATGGGTATTTGAATAAATTCTTAATTTTTTAATGGGTAAATTATGAGTTCTTTGCCTTAGGCTCTTTCTTTCCTCCTTATTAGATTTGAGCCTTTGTTGAGATTGTAATCATGGGGGCTGAAAGAGGTTGAGAGACTCTTGCTGTCTTTTGATTTTTCGTTTATCGTGATGTTTATGATCATTTCATTATTTGTATAATTGATGTGAGTTCTTGATAATAATATTATTATTTTTTGTACAATTCTTGTGATTTGCTTTGCTTGTTTCTTTTTTGTAACACTGAAATGTTTAATTTTAGAGTACGTTATGATGCTGAAGAAAATTAAATGAAACATTGTAAAATAAAATTAATAAAAAAAAATTAAAATAAAAAAGATTGGCTGAAGAAATATCAAAGTAAAAGAGAAATTATTTTCATGTGGCAAATTTAAGTTAATGACAAAAAGGATCTAGTCTACTTTTAGAAAGAAATCGGAAGCCATTTTGATTAGCTGGCTGGTCAATTCTTCAACCAATTACTATTTTCCATTACAATTACCTTTTACTTTAGAATAAGACTTATTATTTATTATTTGCTTAATAAATGAATAATCAAATATTCATTTACAGCACACCAAAGAAATAATAATAATAATAATAATAATATTTTTAATAAGAATGAAGTAGCTTGTAATCCCAGAGAAATCTATTCAGCAAGTTGGTAATGGCAAATAAAATATTGTATATTAATAAACTAACAGCGCAGCCAATCTTTGACAAGCCACAGCGGATCTCTAAAGATTGGAAAGAGTAATGGGTTGCACATGCCCATTTGATTCCCAAATCAGTCGTCCTTAAACATTCTGCACGTTGGAAAAAGTGCCTTCTCTCTTTCCATAGGGAGAGCTCTCTCTTCGCTTGCTCTTTCCTTAGGATTGGCCTTCGTTGGTTGTCGATTACAGTTGAGCTTTGCTTACACTGTTTTAGGAGTGGGTTTGCATTTTATGGTCGATCCATACAACATGCAAGTTGGTGAGCTCTATTCATCGAAATCCTTTATTTTCTTGTTTCCTTAGTTGTTTCGTGCTTGCTATGGAGTTTATGTTAGATTGGTTTTAGTTATGTTTTTCTCTCTTTCTACAATATTGAGATATTAAGAGACTAATGATGTCTTAATCACTCATTGTTTGTTGAAGTCTTATTTAAATATGATTTGTATAAATATTTGATGTAAAGTGATTGTATTTGTTTTAGATACAGTAATCTCTATTTGTTGTACGTATTTTTAAATATTTTACTGTTTGTATCAAATTAATATGAATTAGAAAAATAATTTTTCTCTCTTCACTGTTTATAAATAGTATCAAATTAACAAAAAATTTCTGAATTATCAATAGATTTTTCCGTTGGTAAATTTTGTAAAAATCCGTTAGTAAACGAATTACCAACGGATTATTAACGGATTACGATCCGTTGTTAAAAAACTCGTTAAAAAAAATACATCTTCCAAATTCAAAGGTCCTTGTCAAATATGTGGATATTGAAATCAGACTGTCAACAAATGTCATCATTGTTACCTACGGTCAAATCAAAATCCACGTCCAACTTAGAATCAGCATAAATACTCACCACCAATGACCAACTATTTCTACAATTATCCAACACCTTCACCTTATTATCCGCCTCCTCCCATAATGAGTTGTTATTCTCCTCCCACACCTTTGGCCAACTACTCCACTATGTCCCCCATTAATCATTGGCACCCAGACACTGCAATCAATTTCCATGTCATTCTAGATATTCAGTCCTTAAGGACTGCAACTGCATATTGGAAATGGTGTATTCTCGATTAAGGACCTTTGTAACGACCCGAAAATCGAACCGCTACTGGCGCTAGGATCCAGATCGACTTAAAGCCGCTGGGACCCGTAGCAAGCCTCACATACAACCTGTATACCTGGTTAATCCCATACATGATCAACACATACATAAAATTTTTAAACTTTTCTCATTCATTTACCAAACTCAACCTGTGCATGCACAACTCATAGGCATAACCATCAACCCCACACTGGAGTCCTCATCAATACTCCAATGGGGTAACATAACATCATAAAACATTTCATTAAAGATTATGTAACTAAAAAGGGATTAATAACATACTAGGGTTAAGCACAATTCTAAACCTCAATATTCATCATTACATTACATAACTGTACTATACATTACATCATTCTCATGTCCACAACTAACTATTACATAAAACACAACTTTACTCTTCTTGACCTCCTGGTCTATCCCATACCTGCAAACCTGGGGGATTAAGGGAAAGGGGGTGAGCTACTAGAGCCTAGTGAGCAGAATAATAAAACATTATATTTAAAGTTCATACTTTCATGAAATGCATCACATCACAAACAAATCACATCAAGGATGGTTTTGTCACCAATAGTCCTCTACATATCCAATAGTGCCAAGGACGTAGAATGGGTCTCGACCTGGTCTTTCTCTTAACATAACATACATAACATAACATTCCAATAATGCCAGGGGCGTAAAATGGGCCTCGACTTGGTCTTTCTCTTAACATAGTGCCAGGGGCTTAGAATGGGCCTCGACCTGGACTTCCATACCATACCATAGCACATCATATCATACGAGGACTAAAGGATCATCCAATACCCATTCACATCATCATCATATTATGCAATGCAACATATTCGTGAATTCTAATGGAACATATTCATGAATTCTAATGGAACATATTCGTGAATTCTAATGCAAACAACCTAATATATCTCATGGCATTTGTGATGTATGAACATGCTCAAAATTTGATTTGTTTGCTTTGAAACATAAAGAGTTATTCTACTCACCTCTGGCTAGCTCTGACAAGACATTGAAGCAGCTGACTCACTGCTGGGGTTCTCGGTTCCTCGGGTCCGAACCTACACAGGTGGACTCAAATGAGGGACCAAACATACATGAACATGACTCTAAAATACTCCCCAAAAACCCCCTAAAACACCTTAAAACAATCATAGAAATCATGCAAAAGAAGGCTGAACAGGGCACTTTCGGCGGCAGGTTCGGCAGCCAAAAGTCCCTCCAGAGCCGAAAGTTACGCACCTTCGGCGGCACTTTCGGCGGCCGAAGGTTCCTTCCAGAGACGAAACTCATGCATGTTCGGCTGCACCTTCGGCGGCCGAAACTCCCTTCCAGAGTCGAAAGTCCACTTTCGGGGGCAGGGTTCGACAGCCAAAGGCTGGCCTCCACAGGCAGGTTCGGCGGCCGAAAGTCCCTTCGGCTGCCGAACCTGAGTTCTTCCAAAGGGCAGAACTCAGTCTCAAACATGCACATTTGCCTCCCAAACCATTCAAATCAAACACAACACTTCCACAACATGCATACACACATACATAAGCTCCTAGGGGCTTCAAACGATCCTAAACCCCAACTACAACACATCAAACATACATATTCAACATACATTGCTCAAAAACTCAACATAAACCCATAAACTCAAAATAACCTAAACATGCATTTCTACCCCATAAACCTTTATAAAACTTATTTAGAATATAAAATGAGCTAAGGATCTACTCTTACCTCTTGGAGATCGAGAGGAGAGGCGACCTAACTCAGAGATGGGAGAAATCTCACTCCTTAAGTCTCCAAGCTTCAAAACTTGTTTTTTTTGCTCAAATATCTTCAAACCAAGATAAAACTTGTTAAAACTCAAAAGATTTGAGGAAAACATCAAAAATCAACCATAGGAGTGCATGGACTCACCGTTGGCCGAAAATGGAGAGAAAACTCACCCGTTTCGGCCATGAAGCCCTTATATAGGGGCTGGCCAGACCACCTTCCAAGTTAGGCAGCCTAAAGTGCCTCCAAAACTCATGCAAGTTCGGCGGCCGAACCTGAGCCACTTTCGGAAGCCTAACTTGCCCCCCTAAACTATCCCACGTTCGGCGGCCGAACCTGGAAATGTCTCCTTGGTCTTTTTCATTCAAAACTTAATTTCCTTCTTACTTAAAATCATAAAATACATTAAAACATTTTATAAAAACATGATTTTACCCTTATAGAAGTTTCCGACATCTGAGATTCCACCGGACCGTAGGAATTCCGATACCGGAGTCTAGCCGGGTATTACAACCTTGGTTGGCTACACTATTTCTTGGGTATTGAGGTGCTTTCAACATCCACGGATATCATTCTCTCTTAACACAAATATATCCGTGGTTTATTGCACCAATTTCACATGTCTAAAAGTAAAGCCACCAGTACTCCTATGGCTACCAATGTCTCATTATCTAAACATGGCAGAGACCTCATGGCTGATGGAGAGCAGTATCGACATCTGGTTGGTTCTTTGCAATATATCACTCTCACTAGGCTAGATGTGTGTTTTACAGTGAACAAGCTTGTGCAATTTATGCATCAACTAATGCAAGTTCATTGGATCGTTGCTAAATGCTTATTGCGTTATTTGCAGGGTACTACTTCTATGGGTATTTTTTCTCCACTAATTCTCCAATTTTACTACAGCATTTTTTGAATAGCGATTGGGCCGACTACGCCAATGATAGAAAATCACCTCTGGTTAATTTAATTTTATAATCTTCAAAGAAGCAATCAACTTTTTCCCACTCCTCAACTGCAAGTGAATATCAGTCTATTGTGCATGCTACCTCAGAGATCATGTAGATCTTATCTTTACTGTTAAAACTTGGTTATAATGTCTCACTAGCAACATTGTGGTATGACAATATTGGAGCCATTTACTTAACGTCTAATCCGGTCTTTCATGCTCGAACGAAACACATTGAATTTGATTTTCATTTTGTACGAGATCAAGTCCAGTGCAAAAGGATTCAAATCAAATTTATTTCGAGTCAATATTAGATCGCTGATATCCTAACCAAGCTTTTAGGATCACGTCTGTTTTTGCATCATCAGGAAACCTTCGACTTCTGTCTCCTTTGACTTCAGCTTGAGGGAGCCTGTTAAGAGACTCATGACTTAGTCACTCAGTTGTTAGTTGAAGTCCTATTCAAATAGATTTGCTACTATGAATTTTGTAAATATTTAATTTAAATTGATTGTATTTTCCCTTAGTTATTGGAGTCTCTATCTATTGTATGTGTTTTTAAATATTCTGCTGTTATGAGTTGTTATTATATGATCCAGTCATATCGCAAAACCCTAATAAAATGCAACACATGATTACGAAAGCCTCACCCATAAAAAAAAATTCAGATATTATAATGGTCGATATTCAGAATGATATAAATCTCATTCTCTCATAAACAAGTCGAGCCTTATAAATAGAAGTATCCATCATATTCCTATTACATCTACAATCGCGAAATTTCTTATCTACTAATTAGTACTAATAGAATTAACAGAAAGTTTATTATCGCTATTTTTTTAGAGTATAAAAATAAATCATACACATAATTCAAAATATACATTATTACACACTCATTTTTAAATTTAAACTACTTACTTATATTTGTCTTCATAATAAATTACTAATTTAAGTATAGGAGTTACTCACCATTTAACCACCTCGTATTTTTATTGACTAATTATTTTTCAATTCATTTTCAACCTCATCATTGTAATAAATATGAAAAACAATTTTCAGAAAATTTTTTTACTAATATATACGTGAATTAATACAATTTATAGGCGGTAAGATAAGAATGGAACTTCGTCTAGAATTGTATGCTTTATTGCTTACTAAAAAATTATTATAATTATTTGTTTTTATTTAGTTAAAAGAAAAATAGAAAAAATAAAAATAAATTTTTTTTTGTTTGAAAATATAAAATTAAAAAAAAAGGAAATTAGAGTTAATTTATAATTTTATTAAATATTAAAAAAATACTTTTATTTTTTTACTCTGTAAATCAATATTCACATTACATAGCTGTTAATTACTGCAAAATTATTATAAAGAATGCAAATCTAGCAACAGATCGCCCTGTTGCCAAAAGAGAGAGATGACTCGTCCAAAGGGATCGAAATAATAATAGTTATTATTAAATGTGGGAGTGGTAAATTCTTAACGAAACGAGGGCATTACAGTAATTATAGATCACAGCGATCATTTCAAGGATAAAACCCTAATTCCCAATCCTTAAAACCCTGGTCGGGCTCCAACTCCGTCGCCATCGCGTCTCTCGCTTCTACCTTCCTTCTTCTTTTTCTTCGTCTTCTTCTTCTTCTTCTTCTTCTTCTTCTTCTTCTTCTTCGATCATGATGCAAAGAATTAAATCTGGAGATTGTAACTGCCTTTAAGAGTAGCCGTGTGAATAGTGATACAATTTCATAACTGGCTTAGTTAAGAGGCATATATCAAATTGTTTGATCAATCTACGGTTGGTCATTCATAATCCAAGGCCTTTTTGAGGGGACAATATTGCTTTTTCTTCCATCGATTGTCCTCCAAGCAGCCTTAGACATCTGAGCAGAGATTTTCTCCAGGTTTATATTCCTTTTTTAATCTAATTTTTTAAAATATCATCAATTACATTGCCTCAGAATAACCAGAAGGTTCATGAATACAATGCCGTTTGGTTCAGACAGAGGCGTAGATCAATTCGAATCGGTTTGAGAGAAAGGAAAATTTCCCTTCCTTTCCTTTCCTAGATAGATTCGGATATTATTTTGTTCTTAGAATTTTTAGAAATTAAAAGAAAAAATCAGATGAATCCATCAATTTTCTCTTCCAGAAAACTCATCAGTGAATGGATCTATTATCGTATAAGAAGAAATTAGGTTACTAAATCATTACAACTGTGGGCCTAATTCCACCTCAATTGGCATAATAATTCATAGCACATGGGTTAGATTAGGTTGATAATTAATGTTTATAGTGGTTTAGACTTTTCTTTTGTTTTCTTTATAAGCTTCTTCTTGTTTGATTCTTCATTGCGACATTAAAAAGTTTTCTTTATTTTTCAATTCTAAAATTTAAATTACAGTGAATTGATAGATTTGGAGAGTTTTTTATTTATTAAATAATAAATCAAATCAAATTATTAACTATTGCCTCAAATCTTAATTTATTTATTGCAAAAATGTGATCCTTAGTTTTCTTTTGGCCAAAATGTGATCCTTAGTTGAATGACGAATGGAAACTGTATTTATTTCAAGATACAGACCTGATACATCAGACACAAAATAAATCAAGTTTCCCGAGAAGTTTCTATATATAGAAAACTAATGTTAAAGTTTGATAATTTTTTTTTTAAGAAAGAGACATTTAGTTTTTAAATGATTCAATTTTTTTCAATGAAAAAATATTTGTTTCTGAATAAATTTTCAGGCTCTATTGGCCTTATATTTTCATTTGCATGTTTTTCTTAAATTATAATTCACTGCCGAATTCGGCACTCAAACTGAACAGAAAGAGATGTCTAAAATTTAGCCTCTACAGGCGGATCCATTAATATACCTTTCAATCTGCAATTAAAACACTTACGATTAAAGCAAGCAGATTAAAACACTTACAATTAAAACAAATCGGCCTGATTGAGGGTTTAGACTTTCTTCAGTCTGATCTCTTTCGACTTGATCGAGGGCCTAAATATATTAAAATAGAATTTAACTCGTTTGATATGATGGATAGTAAAAAACGGAGAATAAGAGATTGAAAATTTAAATAATTTTAACTTAACTCATTTGATATGATAGATAGTAAAAAACGGAGAGTAGGAGATCGAGTACCTAAATAATTTTAACTTTAACTCATTTAATATGATGGATAGTAAAAAAATGGAAAGTAGGAGATCGATGATCTAAACATGCTAAATGAGAATTTAATTAGTTTGATTCGTTTGATGTAAAAATAATTAAAAAATAATAAGAAAAGGAAAACTTGATCTACCCAAACCAAAATTTTCAATTTTTTCAATTTTTTTTATTTATTTATTTAATTTTAGATCGTCAATAAATATTAAATAGTATTTAAAGTCTACTTCAAAGAGAGATAAAAGCATAATTAATTTTAAAATTTTTAAATTAAGAAGAGATTTTTTACCAATCCGGCTAAACGTTTTACCGATTGAAATTAATGTGATGTTATTGAGGGAGACCTAATTGAATACCCGTCTGACACAACCGACCCACCAATTTGAATTATTTCCACATACATGGCACTCAACATATACTTCCATTTGGGCTTTCACATCACTTCTAGTGAACCCCAGTTCACCAATTTTGACAATTTATCTCTCTATGCCATCCATTTAATTTCAATGGGGGTGTATGTGTAACTCACTTTATCAAGTGGGTCATCACTCATTAAATCTCTTTTGTTTGTATAGTTGGCTTGTTCTATCAATCACTTTCTCTCTTCTCCATCTTACACGAAAAGAAATATCTTCGATAATCTCATTAGTTAGGCAGTTAGGAGCCCATCTAACTTAATCCATAATCAAAATTGCTAAAGAGACATGACATAAATAGGAATTAAGAGAAACAAAAAAATCTTTTTAGTGGTTAAGGAAGCCTTCTCACATTCCTTTGTCATCTTTTTTATTAACAAAAATAAATAAAATAAAGACACGACACATTATAAATTTAATATAAATATATAATTTTTAGAGAAATATCACCTATTTTTATATTAGGGTTTGAAATGTATTAAAATAATATCTAAAATAGCAAATAACATTAAACAACATTAATGTCGTTAAAAAATATAATTATTTATTAATAATTTTTAATATTTTAAAAAAATATAAAAAAATTTTATAATTCCATTGATTTTTATTTTTTAACACTTATGATTTAATTTAATAATAAATTTTAAAATAATAAATAAATAAAATTATAGAGTATTTTTTTATATTTATTTTTAATTTTTATATGGAAAGATCTAAATTAACATCTTGATCCAGGTCCATTTCAACCTAACTCATATGTTAATGCAAATATTTGTAAATATTCTGATTAAATATTCAAAATATTCCAACATTATTCGAGGAGACAATTGGTTGGGTCAATGCCCACAACAATACAAGCTTTTTGCTAGTGCTACTAGTGGATCACAATGAAGATACCAATCTCCTATAACAAGCATATACACAAGCATAGGGAATCTCTAGTACACATGATTCATCAGAATCTATGCACAACCAAATATCTCATACATAATACTTTTTATGTACAAAATATGAAGAAAAATTCATATGTAGAAAAAGCTTACATATAGAGGCATAACAGATTCACCACCACAATTGACAGCAAGGAACAATAGAGATTTTTCTGTAATATGAATTTAGCTTTCAGACACCATCATAGTAACCTCCAAAAGTTATATGAGCTCTAGCAATGGGAACTCCTCTTACTGTTGCAATTGCTTCATTGAATCTTGTTGCATGATGAACCACTTGCTTAATCCTCTATAACAAATACCCAATTCAATATTAAAACATGTCATACCCAGATGATCAAAGATTCTTGATCCATGAAATTAGCACTAAATATGAACAAAGCAATATGCTTTATGAGAAAAAAAAAAAAAGGGTAATCTAAAAAATTTCCAGAAATACAGGAAGAAGATAGAACAAACCTTGTCTTCATTGTAAATCTGGAATCTCAGCTTTTGGTTCTGTTGCTGCTTGTTTCTTTGATGGCTTCCAAAAATGATTATACAAACAGTAGCAGCAGCAACTCCAAAGGAGCAAATTGCTCCAATCCCATTCAAGCTCCACTTCCACAAATTCAACCCACCATTATTTTCCTCCCAATGAATTTCTTCCACTTCTTTAATTTCTTTTTCAATCTTGATTCTTGGGGAGCTAATTTTGGCCTCCAAGGTATCACCTTTATCCTCGAAATCAAACTTGCTAGCATCAATTTGAGGAGGAACGAAACTTTTGGTTGTTGGGGACTTTGGAGAGTCCATTTTCATGTCGACAAATTCATTTTCCTTCATTTTCTTGAAGAAAACTTGGGAAACTGGGTCTTGATCAGCTTCCTTTGGAGCTATATCAGGACCTTTGGCTTCTGGCATGATCACAGAAGGCATCACCCTGATGTCAATAGGCTTTGATTTGTCTTCTTGACGATCACCAGTTGTGATTCTTGTTGTTTCCAACTGAAATGGAACTGGAACAAGCTGGTTAGGCACCACACTTGAATTTCTTGGAGGTGAAGATGGACAAACAAAGTAGTTCATATTGAACCCAGATTTTGAATTGGAGCTCCGATTGCTTGCTGAAGAACTCTTCTTTTCTCCATCTTCAGGGTAATCAAGAAATCCCCCATGCGGCAAAATTTCCCATTCTTCAATATCCATGATTTCTAAGAGGGAAATTTTTTTTTCTTTCTTGGAAATAGAATTGGATCAAAGAGATGGGTTGATATATATATGTGATTTATTAGGATCTAGGTTGAATTATTGATCAAAGAAGGTGGGCTTTTCATGGAGTGTTGTGTGGAATTTTCATTAGTGAAGAGAGCTAATTAAGGCCAAGACAGCATGGTGTCTTCTAGCTCTTTGGAGTGTCAAGATTGAACCCAGAGGCAAGGAAGACAAGTATGATATGATGCATGGCTTGTGATCTTATCTTTGCAAAAGGTGACAATTAGGGTGTGGGTCCAGATGGACCCACTTAAGAGCATGCCTTGTTTCATAGGTTTCCTGTGGTGATTTCTTTTAGATTTTTATAATCTGTATGTTTGATTGCTATAGTGTTATTTTGGATAAATCTTGACCAACGGTAATGATCACTGATCAAACTATGGTGATAGGCCAGCATATAACTTTTTTTTTTTTTTTAAAAGGGTTTTTTTAATTAAAAAAAGAAAAACATTCTAGAGATGAAGAAAGAGAAGGGGTTGTTTTTGCTAGAGATTCCTTGTGGTTTCTTGTGGAAGTTTGCTTGGAAAGAAAATGACTGGGTTAGGTTATTGAAGAGAAAAGTGGAAAAAAATGAAAATGAAAGCCCCACACAACTGTCCATAGGCCGGTATCTTTCTCGCACTTTTACATTAATCAAAGTTTTTTTTTTTTTAATTTTCTTTATTTTTATAGTTATAATAAAATTAAAAAAAACCGTCCTAACTAATTTTTTAAAAGATAAGAATGATATAAATTAATATAGTTGGTTGTGTGGATGTTATTTTATTTGCTATTTGTACAAAAGCATTGAGTTTAATTGATTATAAAAGGTGCAAAAGGACTGTGCTTCTTGAATACTCAAGTCTGAATGTGGCTATGGCTGATTGGCGGTCACAAAGAAGCTTTCCCGAAAGCAATTTTAACATAAAAGGAAATGTTTCATATGCATTTTTGGGTGAATTAATTGCACCATTCCATGTGTTTGTCTTGTAGAAGAGGCAACATTTTGCTTGCACCTGTCCCTATTTGTCTCCACTCATATGCAAATACAGCATATATACACGTTGCTTGCAAGTTAAACACTTAAAAAAGATAATTATAATTTTCTTTATGGTCATTTTCTACTTGGGACAATAAGCACAAGTTGCAAGCAATTAATTTTTCAAATTACACGGACAATTTTTAATAGGCCAAAAGGAAAATGAAGGAAAAGGCTAGAGAAGCACATTCAGTTTCAGATGGAAGTTGGAATGGTGAGCAAGGAAGCAAGCAAGCCAATGTCCATATGTATTAGCAATAACAAAACAAATCAATGGAGAAGGAGAAGGAGAAACAGCAAAACCAAAAATGGTCCTGGTAAAGTAACACCATTATTTCACCAATAAGAGAAAAATGCAACCGCCCAGACGTCAACTCATGCTTAAGTTCCATTGATGTAAAGAGAAGGTTCCTCCTAATGACAAAATAATATACAAAAAGGGATGAGTGTTCTCAAATTTACATGCCTGTTTTACTTCCTCCTAAAACTCAAACAAAGGACTTCAGCTACAGTAATAAGCGCTATATGAAATTTCAACAGGGAGAGAGAGAGAGAAATAGAGAGAGTGCCTGTCCCTGACATTAAAAAAAACAGATGATATACATTATCTCATCATTAAGCCCTTTTCTGATCCCATTCAAATCCCACAGGAAGATGGCATCTGTGTTAGGATTGTGACCTGCCTGATGATGAAGATTCACCCAATGAAACAGAGGCCAGGGAAGAAGCCCAAACCCGGCAATTTTTTGCACCTTCATGGAAGTTTCTTGTCTTGCACAATGTCTGCCTGGTCCAGATCCAGATCCTCCTCACATCAATCATATGCAGGATACGGCCAAATAGTTGACTTGTCTCACCAAATATTTCCAAGTTGAAATGAGGAACATACAGCCAATAGAAAGCCTTGAGATGAGATAACACTTTTGGAGATATAAACACCAGTACTCGGAAACTAAGGAACAACAAGGCCAATACTAAGTAGGTTTCCCTTCTCATTATCTCCCTCAAGGAAGACCCATCCCATGGCTGCAAGATAGATTCTTCATGACTACCCAAACTTGTTGGCTCATCTTCAGCAAAATACTTAACCGGTCCGAGTCCTGAATCACATATAGGTTTGTTATGAAACAGGAAGTATAAATTTTACTGAAGACTCCTCAACAGTGTTCAGTTGTATGGTGGTGAGGTTCTGACATAAAAGGATAATTTAACAGACAAATGGTTCGATGTTTTAAATATCTTTCACTGGAGTCTGAAGAAGATTCTGAGAGCAAGAACAAGAATGCTGCAAAACTGGTCTGCATAATTCTTTCTGCAGACAAATAAAATTACCTGTTGTTTTCTCATAAAATTGAACAAGGGATTGAAGATCCTTTGGCCCATGATATTGCACCTTTGATGTCTGGTTGACCATTAACAACGATGGCAAGCTATGAATTCCATATCTTGAAAATACACTGCAAAAAATATATATATATATATAATATTGATGTCAGGAAAAATTACAGCTTAGTCAAAACTCAACCTTGCTTTCCATTGAGACCTCTAAACAACAATCATTTGTAAACATCGCAACATATAGAGAAAAAGTATTAGAAATGCCAAAATCATAGGGTAACACGCATTGTGAATTCTGAGTAAAGAGCATGCCAAAAAAGTTTAGAGAAAGTCCACCCTGAGATAGCAACCATTAAAGAAGTAAGGAATACAAATAATCTAAAAAATTTCATCTACTTTCTCCATAGATTTGTGAACAAGAGTGAGTATTCCAACTTGTAACTACAAAATTGAGAGATAAAGACAACTACTGGCAAATTCATGCAAGCGTACTAGTATGAAGCATAGTGCACTTGCCAAATAGAAGCAAAGAGAATTTACATCTAACAGTAAGTTCTTTGGAAAAACTACAAAAAGTGAAGATTATCTCAAAAGATTACATCCCAGTTGATTAATATCATGACATGTTCTGCAGGTGATGTTAATGGCATCATACCTCGGGAGGGCTGAAGATTGCTCAACGGCCAAATGCTCTATTTGAGGGAACATTGAACCAAGCATATTAAATGTATGACACATATTCCGTGAGAATGGGCACCAGGAAGCATAAAAGAGTACAGATGTGTAAGAATTTCTCTGCTTTGAAGTCAAAGCTCTGTCCAGGAAGTTCCCACTGACCTATTGACAGCAAGGAGCACATAATTCAGCACTATACAATAAAGTAAAACAAGAGGAATTTTTAGTGCAATCAAAACCAAACAATTGAACTGTATGCTAGTAACAGCAGTGAAAATGCCAGTGACTGATATGCTGGAAAGAAATGAGGACAAACAGGGAAAAAGGAACATGGCAAGAAAGGCCTATACACAAACTTGATCAAGAGACAGACTATCCAGGGGGAACCAGCTGACAGTGTTACAGTTATTTTTAAGAAACTATAAGAAAAGAAAAACAGATGGAGCTGAGATACAAGACTATAATGCCTCAAAAAATTAATCATAATAGAAAAACTGAGTCCAATTTTCACAACTTGACTTCAGCATAATGAATAAAATTCAATTTCATTTAGACCAATTCATTCTGTTGGATTCAAACTAATTAATGGGATATGAACTGAAATTGCAATTCAACATAAAGTGGACAAATATTAATTACTATATATTTCTATGCGATCACAAGTTTATTTATGAACATGCTTCACTTTGAATTACCTCTTTATATTGTTTCAGAAATGCTCACAACCTTTGTTCTTTTATTTGCATTTTTTGCCAGTGCTGTGTAAAATTCATGTCAATTTAACTTTGTTCTTCCAAGTTCCAACTACTAAACTGAATGCAGATTCAACTTGTCATAATAAAACAAATGAAGTTAATGTCAATACATTCATGAATTTGTCAAAGACAATTAGTCAACATAAACAATCATCCATTTCCAACAAGGCTTTATGGCACCAAAGCTGCAAATATACAGTAGCAAAGGCAATTCTTGGGAAGTGATGAAACTAGAAAGGAGACATTCTGTGGTCTTTTGAAGATGGAGCCATAATGTGGACTGTCCAGAAAAGTGGCTAGTCCTCTAAAACTTCTATGATACACAATGGACATAACATAATTTTCAACAGGAATTGAGGAATATCTTGACATTACACCCCATTTCATGGAATATGCACCAAAACATGATTAAAATTTCAATGCCACTACAACTCATATAAAAGGAATCCTGAAACATAATAAATAAATCCACACTTTTAGTTAGTCCTCGAGCTACATGAACTATACTTCTATTAATTTTGGGGCAAAAAAAACTTCTATTTGAAGCATCTAACTAAAACATATATATCTATTTACAAAATGCTATGAAGATTTTAGAATTTTAGTGGAGTTAGATGCAATGTACATCTTCATTTGGTGCTACATCCCTTTTGCTTTATATGTACTCATTCTTAACTGGATCCTTCCATGTATGCTCACATAATCCATCTTAGTGTTATCCCTACCACACTCATTTTGGCATGTTGTTTTTTCGCATCAAAATCATACATCATTTTTTAATCACGATTTTTTTATCAAGACTAAGACAACAATTCTCCATTTCAGTTCTCCCTCATCACTTTACCAAGATTTCATGGCTATGTTTTTAATGATTGTAGACAATACCAAGTCCACAAACATAGCTTGCACATTTGTCTCCAGGTTCTGCCGTCATATTGTAATAGCTTATTACTCAAAGCCAAATGTTTCACACCTCTTGCTCTTAGGTTTGGCCACCTTGTCTTATAGGGTCTAGCTATTCCTCTTTTCATTCATGTCCATCTCTTTACTTTCACGTCAGTAGACACCAATCTAATTTAAGTAGAATATGTAATAGGAAAAAAATACAATTTGTTGGTATCTGAACTCCCTATAGCAAGATGAGGACATTTTGAAGATGCAACGACTGGGAACAATCAATGCATAAATAAGAAGCTAAAGAGTATAAGCTCGAAGATACTATGAAGCAGGGGCCAGCCAGAAGTTTTTTTTTTTTTTTTTATGTTTCTACAAGCCCAAACCATTTAAATTCCCCTCTAAATTGGAATTAGTGTATCCTCCTTTTTAGTAAACTGCTTTCGTGTGCGCTTAACTGGTTACTAAGCCTGTAATCTGTTTCTTCATCAAACACGGTGCAAGAAACCTTGATATCCTTAAAAATGTTGGAGGCAATTCATATATTTTCAGAATCCAAAGTTCTCCAGTTGTATGTGTAAAATCCCAATTTCATTGGTTCCTTTTATGCATTTGCTATTGCACATCCTCGCTCATAATGCATACAAACATAAGATATACCTTAATAATGTCCTAGAAATCTATCATTATCATCAAGATCAAGGCCACATCTTGATTTAAACATTAAAGCTTACACCTGAAGCAAAAATGACATGTTCCTGCAGCTAGACAATGCATTACAATACTGCATGTCTCCCAGAGAATTTGCTAGTATAAAAGGTCATTTGTAATCCAAATAGCACTTTCAAGGTTCCACGACCCTGATCAACAAACTTTAAGTGGTCTCACACAGCTAATTTTCCCTTCCCTAAGTAAGGATTAAAATAGAAAACCAGAACTTCTATTCTCAGTTTCCATATCACAAATGCCATCCTGTCAAACAACGCATTACTAGAAAATCTAAGGTCATCCAAGCATTAGCCTTTATTTTAATCCGAAAAATTCCCCCACAAATTCAACACTTAGCAAGTTCAATGTTCAACAATAACTGGCAAATTAACCTAAAAACCCAAATACCCATAAAAAAAATCAACAACTGGATCAAAATAAATTACTACAACAAGAAATGTAATGAAGTTAATATATAAAACCAATAACAACCGCCTCTCAATCCACGAACAAACACAAAATAACTAACAACAAAATATGTACGCCAATAGATGATTTTTTTAAATCAGAATAATTACTAACAAACGAAAGTTTATGCAAAGTTAAAAATAAAAAATAAAAACAATAAAAGGAAACATACCTCGAGAGGAGGATATGGAGAGATCGAGAGAGGGCATTGAGATTGAATTTTATACAAAAACAAAGCAGATTCATCAGGGCAAATAGGTTCAGAGGCCGACAGGAATGGAATCGAAGATAAAGCCCCAATATAGAGCAAAAGAACAGAAAGCATAGCCATTAAAGAGCAAAATTGGCAAACCCAGAAGACCAAACAACAAAAGGAAAAGGCTATAGAGGTTAAACTTATTAGACAGCACGCAGACAAACAAGACTAAAGGGGGGGAAAATGGCGATTTCTCTCTCTCTCCCTCTCTCTCTCTCTCTCTCTTTGCGTTGATTAATTAAAATAATAATAGAATTATTGAAAATTGGTATTGGGATATTATTGGTTCTGTCGTCTGTGGATATTTCCCTCTCTCTCTCTCTCTCTCTCTCTCTCTCTCGCCGAAGCCCAGGTTGGATAATATCTATGGAGGTATGTAATATTGGAGGGTGGAGATGGTTGCGGAGGCGGTGTATTCTGCTCGGACACCTGTGGCTGTGGCTTTGGCTGTGGCCGTTCCTCTCTTTACCTAATTTTCTCCTATCAAAATTCTCAAATCTTGCACAATTTCTTAATATGACTATATTAGGATATAAAATTAATAATTATTAAATGAAACATGTAAATTTCAAATTTTATATATTTATTATTTTAATTATACATAGAGTTATTACAATATATCTTTCAAAATATGAAATATATCTTTCAAAATTAATATAACTATTTACAATTTATATATATTAGGTAAACAATAATTATTTATTTCCGCATTCACAAATTTAGACTCATAGAAAATCTCTCAATTTTTTTATTTTTTGAAATAGGGGTTGGAGGAGTCGAACCTTAGACCTTTCAAGGCTACAGGATGCACTTTTCACCAGACTAAGCCTTGGAGTGCAGAAAATCTCTCAATTTTAATTTCTCAATTTTTAATTTTTATTTTATAAAAAAATAATTATTTAACGTTTTTCTTCTAATTTTTAATTTTTATTTTAAAAAAATAAACAATTATTTATTGCCAAAGAGATGCAACTATGGTACGGGAATTATAATTTATAATAATAGAAATTCTATAAAATTTTACTAGATAATTTTATTTTTTTCTATAAATAGTTTTTTTATTTTTCTTAAAATTATATAGTTTAATTATTTATAAAAATTATAAACTAGGCATTTATAAAAATTATAAACTAGGCATTTTTTTAATATAGCAAATTAATCTTGTATATTTCATGGTTTTCGCTTTTTGTTTAGAATATAATTTTAAATAATAATAATAAATAATATATTTTTAAAGAAAAATATTGATTTTATTAATAGAATTTTATTAAATAAAGAGGATTATCATTTCAAATAGAGATACGATCATACCTGATAGATTTTTTAGTTAAAGTATGAACAGTTAGAGCATTATGACGAACCCATCTAATAAAAATATCAGTTCTAAAATCTAACAAAAATTTACGATCATTCAAAATCAAACTCCTGCATAAGATAATTTAGTAAAAATGCTTGCATAAAATAATTTGGCAAATATATTTCTCCTTCTTTTTTATCTCTCGAATATAAATCATTAAAATCTCCCGAATAAAGCCACGAAAGAGATATTCTACGAGAAAACTCGAATAAGATTTCAAAACTAACGTCGTCGTTGCGATTCCTGAAACCCATAATAACTGGTAATCCTCCATTGAATATTACCTTTCGAAACAACCGAATCAATAAAATTTGAAGAAAAGCCAATCACAGAAACATACCCATTGTAATACCCGGCTAGATCCCGGCATCCAAATTCTTACCTTCCGGCGGAATTTCCATTGGAATCCGGAATTCTCGGGTGTCTGAGCCTTCTAGAAGGGTAAAATAAAGGTTTTCTAAAATGTTTTTATATGTTTTTATGGTATTAATGAAGAAAGAAATTGAGTTTTGAAAGAAAAATTCATGGAGGAAAAACCCAGGTTCGGCCACCGAACCTCAAGTTCGGCCACCGAACATGGGGAGTTTGCGGAAGCACCTTTGACCTCCGAAGGTAGTCTGGCCAGCCACCTATAAAAGGCCCATTGTCCGAAAATGGGCGAGTTTTCTCTCTCTATTTTCGGGCATAGGTGAGATTTCGCCCTCTTATGTTGATTTTATGTTTTCCTTCAAATCTTTCAAGTTTTTGACAAGCTTTTATCTTGTTTTGAAGTTTTTAAGCTCAAAATCAAAGTCTTGAAGCTTGGAGACCCCCGGAGCTTGTCCCTCCACATCTCCAAGTTTGGGATCGCATCTCCTCTCGATCTTCAAGAGGTAAGTGTAGATCCTCCTCTTCTTTTAGGTTTTAAGTGAGTTTTAAGGGGTTTTAAGGGTGTTTAATGCATGTCTAGAGTAGATATAGAATGTTAGAGTTTATGTTAGTTTAATGATAAATGTGATGCTATGTTGATGTTTGTTGGGGTTTAGGCTAGTTTTATGCCCCTATATGCTTGAAAATGTGTTTATGCATATTTTAGAATAGTTGGATGCATGTTGTGGGAGTTTTGGTGGCTTGAGGCATAATGGCATAATCGGATTCTGCCACTCAGAAGGATCCAGGTTCAACCGCCGAACCTGCCAGGGGAGGCAGTTTTAGCCGCCTAACCTTGCCTCCGAAAGTTGGACTTTCGGCTCTAGAGGGAAGTTTCGGCCACCGAACCTGCCCCCAAAGGTTAGTGACTTTCGGATCTGTGAAGGCTTTCGGCCGCCGAATCCTGCCCCCAAAAGTGCCTGACTTTCGGCTCTGTAGGGACCTTCGGCCGCCGAACTTGCCGTCGAAAGTCCCTGTAATACCCGGCTAGACCCCGGTATCGAAATTCCTACCTTCTGACGGAATCTCCGTTGGAATCCGGAATCCTCAGATGTCGGAGCCTTCTAGAAGGGTAAAATAAAGGTTTTCTAAAATGTTTTTATGGTTTTAATGAAGAAAGGAATTGAGTTTTGAAAAAGAAAAGAGCTTGAAAGAAAACTCAGGTTTGGCTGCCGAACTTCATGTTCGGCCGCCGAACATGGGGCGGATGCGGAGGCACTTTTGGCCCCCGAAAGTGGTCTGGCCAGCCACCTATAAAGGGCCCCCTGTCCGAAAATGGGCGAGTTTTCTCTCTCCATTTCTAGGTAAGGTGAGTCTCTGCCATCCCTTGTCGATCTTGTGCTTTTCCTTCAAGTCTCTCATGATTTTTATGAGTTTTTACCTTCGTTTTGAAGATTTTAAGGTAAGATCAAAGTTTTGAAGCTTGGAGACCTCCGGAGCTCATCCCTCCATATCTCCAAGTTTGGGATTACATCTCCTCTCGATCTTCAAGAGGTAAGTGTAGATCCTCCTCTTCTTTTAGGTTTTAAGTGTGTTTTAAGGGGTTTTAAGGATATTTGATGCATGTATGTAGTAGATGTAAAATGTTAGGGTTTATGTTAGTTTAATGTTACATGTGATGCTATGATGTTGTTTGTTAGGGTATAGGCTAGTTTTATGCCCCTATATGCTTGATGGTGTGTTTATGCATGCTTTTAAGTATGAGTTTGGAGGGTTTTGGTAGGCTAGATGTGAGAGGCAGAATCGGATTCTGCCATTCTGGAGAACCTAGGTTCGGCCGCCGAAGCCATGTTCGGTCGCCGAACTTGCCTGTGGAGGCAGCTTTAGGCCGCCTAAACTCGCCCCCGAAAATTGGACTTTCGGCTCTGGAGAGGAGTTTCGGCCGCCGAACCTGCCCCCGAAGGTTAGTGACTTTCGGATCTGGAGGGAGTTTCGGTTGCCGAACCTGCCCCCGAAAGTGCCTGACTTTCGGATCTGGAGGGACCTTCGGCCGCCGAACATGCCGCCGAAAGTCCCCTGCCCAGCCTTCCTTTGCCTTTTTTGCTTGCATGTTTCATGATGTTTTAGGGGGAGTTTTTGGGGAGTTATTTAGAGTCATGATAGAGTATATTTGGTCCCTCATTTGAGTCCACCTGTGTAGAATCGGACCTGAGGAACCGAGGTAATCAGCAGTGAGATAGCTGCTTTAGAGTTAGTTCAGAGTCAGCCAGAGGTGAGTGGAACTAAACTAATCTTTTATTTCGAGGAATCAAATATTTTAAGTATGTTCATGCATCATGATATACAACAGGTTGTTTGCATTAGAATTCATGAATATGACGCATTGCATTATTCATTGTGGGTATGGATGGACAACAGGACGACCCATTAGCCCTCTAGATATCATGTTATGTAATAGAAGTCCTGAGGAGTCCCACCGAGGGCCGGGCACATAGCTTATGTATGTAATAGAAGTTCTGAGGAGCTCCACCGAGGGCCGAGCAAAGAGTAGAGGGATTTTTGGGTCAGTCCATCCGTGATGTGATTTGTTTGTGATGTGATGCATTTCATGAAAGCATATGTTTATTAAATTATTTTTACCGTTCTGCTCACTAGGCTTTTGTAGCTTACCCCTCTCCCCTAACCCCTAGGTTTGCAGGAGCACAGGTAGCTATGGGAAAGTCAGCAAGGCTATGGTATAGTCTATGTAATAGAGTAGTAGTGGACATGTAATGTAATGTAAAATGGTATAATATAATATAATGTAGAGAAATATTCCATGGTTTAGTATTGTGCTTGGCCCTATCAGTAGTGGTAATCCCATTTTGTACATGATCTATATGAAATGTTTTAATGATGAGAAATGTTGAACCAAGCTTGATGTATGTTATATTGACCCACTAGAGCATTTGATGAGGGCTCTAGTATGGGGTTTTATGTATACAATTATGGTGCATGTACAGGTCAAGTTTGGTATATGAAAAGTTTAAAGTTTTTATGAAAATGTATGATCATGTATGGGATTTTATCAGATGTACAGGATGTATGTTAGGCTTGCTACAGGTTCCGGCGACCTTAAGTCGATTTGAATCCTAGCGCCGGTAGCGGTCTGGTTTCCGGGTCGTTACAAAATTTTAAACTTTTCGTATACCAAGCTTGACCTGTGCATGCACCATAACTGTATACATAAAACCCCATACTAGAGCCCTCATCAAATGCTCTAGAGGGTCAACATAACATAAATCAAGCTTGGTACAATATTTCTCATCATTAAAACATTTCATATAGATCATGTACAAAAAGGGATTACCACTACTGATAGGGCCAAGCACAATATTAAACCATGAAACATCTCTCTACATTACATTACATTATACCATTTTACATTACATGTCCACTACTAATCTATTACATAAACATAGCCTTGCCGACTTTCCCGTAGCTACCTGTGCTCTTGCAAACCTGGGGGTTAGGGGAGAGGAGTGAGCTACAAAAGCCCAGTGAGCAGAACAGTAAAAACAATTTAATAAACATATGCTTTCATGAAATGCATTACATCACAAATAAATCATATCACGGATGGACTGACCCAAAAATCCCTCTACTCTGTGTCCGGCCCTCGATGGAGCTCCTCAGGACTTCTATTACACACATAAGCTCTGTGCCCGACCCTCGGTGGGGCTCCTCAGAATTTCTATTACATAACATGATATCTAGAGGGCTAATGGGTCGTCCTGTTGTCCATCCATACCCACAATGAATAATGTAATGCGTCATATTCATGAATTCTAATGCAAACAACCTGTTGTATATTATGATGCATGAACATGCTTAAAACATTTGATTCCTCGAAATAAAAGATTAGTTTAGTTCCACTCACCTCTGGCTGACTCTGAACTAACTCTGAAGCAGCTATCTCACTGCTGATCACCTCGGTTCCTCAGGTCCGATTCTACACAGGTGGACTCAAATGAGGGACCAAACATATTCTATCATGACTCTAAACAACTCCCCAAAAACCCCTTAAAACATTATGAAACATGCATGCAAAACAGGCAAAGGAAGGCTGGGCAGGGGACTTTCGGCGGCAGGTTCGACAGCCGAAGGTCCCTCCAGATCCGAAAGTCAGGCACTTTCGGGGGCAGGTTCGGCAGACGAAACTCTCTCCAAATCTGAAAGTCACTAACCTTCGGGGGCAGGTTCTGTAATACCCGGCGAGCTTTCGGCATCGGAATCTCTACCTTCCGGCGGAATCTCCGTTGGAATCGGGAGATCTGAAGATGCCAGAGGCTTCTAGAGGGGTAAAATGTGTTTTCTAAAATGTTTTCACATGATTTCATGGTTTTAAATGAAAATGAATTGAGTTTTGAAAAGAAAAGACCAAGGAGGCATTTGCCAGGTTCGGCCGCCGAAAGTGAAGTTCGGCCGCCGAACATGGAAAGGCTTTGGGAGCGCCTTTGGCCTCCGAAAGTCTTGTTTGAAAGAGCCAAGGTTCGGCCGCCGAAAGTCAAGTTCGGCCGCCGAACATGCATGAGTTTAGGAGGCACGTTAGGCCGCTGAAGGAGGTTTAGCTGGCCACCTATAAAAGGCTCTCAGGCCGAAAGTGGGCGAGTTTCTCCCCATTCTCGTGCCCAGGTGTGTTCATGTCCTCCCTTGGTCGATTTCATGTTTTCCTTCAATCTTATATGGTTTTTATGAGTTTTATTCTTGGTTTTAAAGAGTTTTAAGCTTGGATCAAGGATTTGGAGCTTGGAGACCCGGAGTTAGATTTCTCCCCACCTCCAAGGTTCGGATTGCACCAACCCTCGATCTCCAAGAGGTTAGTGTAGATCCTTGCTTTTCCTCATGTTTAATGAAGTTTTAAGTAAGTTTTATAGAGTTTGATGGTTGAGTTTGGGTAGAAATGCATGTTTAAGGATTATGTGGGTTTTGTGCCAATGTATGTTATATGTATGTTTTTATGATGTATTGTTGAGGTTTAAACTAGTTGATACATGTCGGAGTGAGTATGCATGATTGGGAGAGAGTATGTAAGGATTTGGGGTGTATTGAGTTTGGTTTTTGGCTTGGCAGAATCGGACCTGTCGTCCAGAGGGGACCAGGTTCGGCCGCTGAAAGGAGTTTCGGCCGCCGAACCTGCATGGGAGGCAGTCTTTCGGCTGCCGAACGTACCCCCGAAGGAGGGACTTTCGTTTCTGTCCTGGGGTTTCGGCCGCCGAACCTACCCGAGTTTCGTCTCTGGAAGGGACTTTCGGCCGCCGAAGGTGCCGCCGAAAGTGCCCTGTCCAGCCGTTTCATGGGTGTTTCCTATGCATGTTTCTATGATGTTTTAGAGGGGTTTCTGGGGGTATGTTTATGAGTTGTTTAGAGTATGTTTGGCACCTCATTCGAGTCCACCTGTGTAGGATCGGACCCGAGAGACCGAGGAGGCCAGTAGTGTTAGCTGTGCAGAGCAAGTTCAGCGTCTGCCAGAGGTGAGTAGAACTAAACTTAATCTTTTATTTTAAGAAAATCAAATGCCTAAAGCATGCTCATGCATCATGATTATATGTAATAGGATGATTGCATTAGTTTCACGAATGTGGCGCATTGCATTATTTGATGTTGATTAAGGAGGTTTGGACCAAGGCGACTTCAATAGCCCATTTCTGTCATTGAGTCTTGGGTAAGTCCTTTGAGAGCCGGACAAGTACATATAGGAAAGTCCTGGTGAGCTCTCTGTGGATTTGGTACCCTGTCATGTATGTGAAAGTCCTGTGCGAGCTCCTTTGGGGGAGCCGGGCACCGACAGAGGGATTTTTGAGGTCATGTCCGATCCTTGAGAGTAAAGGATGCTAGCAAAAAGGAACTCTCAAAAACAGTCCGTGGGGAATATTTATCTGCATGAACCCCGAGACGGACAAGATACAGTTATGTGATTTCTTTGTGTTATGACGCATTTCATGAGAGCATGTAATTAATGAACTGTTTTCTATGTTTCTACTCACTGGGCTTTTTAGCTCACCCCTCTCCCCTAACCCCAGTGTTGCAAGTTCGAAGTCGATCGGGAAGTTTCAAGAGTTAAGGTCGTGCTTTTGTAATAGTAGTAGCTTTGCACTTTTAGTGTGGACATGTATTGTGATTGATATGTTGATTTGTAAGAGAATGTAATGTAAAGTTAATTGGAGTTATGTTTATGGTTTAGTACTGTGCTTGGCCCTAAGACTTGGTTAGTCCCTGTTTAATACATGATGTATGTTATGTGTTAGATGTTGAGTTATGTTTGAGCTAATCTTGTGGCATGTGTTGTTTACCACGTTATGGTAATGGATGAGGACCCTAGTGTAGGTCCATCGTTTGTGGTTTGATGCATGCACAGGTTAGGTTCTAGTTCCTTGGATGTGACTCCGGCTTGATGTATGTTATGTTGAACCAGCTAGAGTTATGATGAGGACTCTAGTAGGGGGATCCTTTTAGGTTTCCAGTTATGTTGCATACAGGTCAAGTTCGGTATTTACATCAGATGTTCCAGTTTTTATGTTAAAGTTTTGATCATGTATGGGATTTGACCAGGTGATAGGATGTATGTTTGGCTTGCTACGGGTCCCGGCGGCCTTAAGCCGATCTGGATCCTAGCGCCGGTGGCGGTTCGGGCCGTTACGGTAGGGTATCGGTTTTCGGGTCGTTACAGGATGGTATCAGAGCTTTGGGCCTCGAGAGTACGGTGTGTTGCACATCGGAAAGAGGTTGGCTTAGAGGTCATAGAAGGGCAAGCACAATAGGAAGAATCATGTCCACTAGGATAGGATGTTGAGTCCTGTCTTGATTGATGATGTGAAGTGCCATGATTTCATGCATGGGCATTAATGTTATGTATAATATGCTATGTATGCATGTATGTGTAGGTTCATGTGTTTTCATATGAACCGTATGATGCTAATGATTGATTGTATGCTTGTGTGTTGTTCTTCAGAGGAGCCAGAATGCGAGGTGCTCGTCGATTTGTGGAATCGACTGGAGTTCCATCTGAGAGGGAAGGTATGGACACCTTTCCCCCTGCTCTGCCAAGAGCGCAGTCGTGGGGAGTCAGCAGATGGGGAACATCAAGGGACCCTGGAAGGTCTTTTGATGTAAGCAGAGAAGCAATGGCTCCAAGAAGGATGTCAGCTAGTATGAGGGAAGTAGAGTTGGAGGTTCAGAGAAGGGATGTCAGTTTGGGAATCAGAGTGCCAGAGGAATGCATGGGAGATTCTCAGGAGGATGCTCAGACTCAGGATTCCAGGATTTCAGGTTCAGGAGGGATTGATCCCTCCACTCTGAGTACAGCCTCCACGAAGAGTAAGAAGTGGGGCAGAGGCCTCAGAAGGTCGAAGAAGAAGTTTTGGCAGAATTTGAAGGCTAGTCTGGGTTTTGGTGGTTCGAGCTCTGGCTCCGGCAGTTCGAAATGCTTGAGGTGCGGAAGGCCGCACAAGGGAGTCTGCCGTTATGGGACAACAGCTTGTTTCAGGTGCGGACAGGAGGGGCACATAGCACGTGAGTGTCCCACTGTGCCCAGGTTGGCTCCATCCCAGCAAGCAGCTTCAGGTAGAGCGGCTCAGCCAGTAGCTCCAACCGTGGTTCAGGTTAGTGGTCGAGGCAGAGGAAGAGGGTTAGCCTTTTCTTCTGAAGGTTTCCGTGGAGAAGGTTCGCTAGCTTTAGCTCGGATCTTCACCCAAGCTCAGCAGGAGGCAGACACATCGAACACAGTGGTGTCAGGTACGCTCACTTTTGAATGTTCTGATGTGTATGTTTTTGTGAACCCTGGAGTTTCTCTTTCTTTAGTTGCTCTAGGAGCCGTCGAGAGGTTGAGTTGATAGCTTCTGGGCTAGAGTGTTCTCTTTGGGTCAGTGGATTCACGTGTGATCCATCTGTGGCAGAGTCGGTCTGCCGGTCCAGTTCTGTGGCAGTTGAGGGTAGATACCTTCCACTCGACTTGGAGGTCCTAGACTTAACTGTCTGGACGTCAATCGAGGGATGGATTGGTTTCTGCTCGTGGTGCTATCTTGGTCTGTAGAGACAAGGTAGTCAGGTTCAGAGGACAGGATGGGTCAGAGGTTTTCTTCTGAGGGAACACAGTAGGGATGCCTAGAGGTTTGATGTCAGCCTATCAGGTTCGTAGGGTGCGTAGGAGGGATTGTCAGAGGGTTCTAGCTCTTGTTTGAGAGTTTAGCCGTCAGGTCAGGGAACCGGCCTTAGTGCCAGTTGTTAGAGAGAGTTCTTAGATGTCTTCCCAGGCGAGTTGTCAGGTTTACCATCTGTCAGGGAGTTAGAGTTGAGTATAAGAGTGGTGTCTGGACGCAGAACCATTTCTGTCCTTCCCTATAGGATGGCACCTGTAGTTGAGAGTTGTCAGAATAGAGGTGAGGCTTGGTAGATAAGGGTTTTATCCGACCTAGTACCTTACCCTGGATTGCTCCAGTGGTTGTGGGAAAAGAAGGATGGATCCTTGAGACTTTGTAACAACTGTAAGCAGTTGACCAAGGCCACTACCAAGGGCAGGTATTCCCACGCAGGATGGATGATCTATTGGGATAGCTAGTAGGAGCTGTTTGTTTTCTAAGATAGATCTGAAATTCGGGTACTACCTGTGAGAGTTAGAGTCAGTTTTGGGTTAGCAGTGAGAAGAAGCCAGTTAGTAAAGATGAGAAGAGAAGAGAAGAGTAAGGATCAGAGTAGCGCAGCAGAAGCCAGTGGAGTTCAGGAGAAGGTTGGGTACTGCTAAGGTGTTTCTTTTGGAGACCCGGGAGTTTTACTCCAGTAGTGCGTGTGTCTCTCTTTTAGGAGAGAGGTTGTTAGGTTTTGCTTGCATGTTTTATGATTGCCTGTATGTTTGTGGAACATTCGGGGACGAATGTTTTTGTAAGGGGGGTAGAATGTAATACCCGGCGAGATTTCGGCATCGGAATCTCTACCTTCCGGCGGAATCTCCGTTGGAATCGGGAGATATGAAGATGCCAGAGGCTTCTAGAGGGGTAAAATGTGTTTTCTAAAATGTTTTCACATGATTTCATGGTTTTAAATGAAAATGAATTGAGTTTTGAAAAGAAAAGACCAATGAGGCATTTGCCAGGTTCGGCCGCCGAAAGTGAAGTTCGGCCGCCGAACATGGAAAGGCTTCGGGAGCGCCTTTGGCCTCCGAAAGTCTTGTTTGAAAGAGCCAAGGTTCGGCCGCCGAAAGTCAAGTTCGGCCGCCGAACATGCATGAGTTTAGGAGGCACGTTAGGCCGCCGAAGGAGGTTTAGCTGGCCACCTATAAAAGGCTCTCAGGCCGAAAGTGGGCGAGTTTCTCCCCATTCTCGTGCCCAGGTGTGTTCATGTCCTCCCTTGGTCGATTTCATGTTTTCCTTCAATCTTCTATTGTAACGACCCGGAAATCCGACCCGTTACCGGCGCTAGGATCCAGATCGGCTTAAGGCCGCCGGAACCCGTAGCAAGCCTACATACCTCCTGTAAACCTGTGGAATCCCACACATAACAACATATATATGATCTGTAAAATTTTTCTTTTCTCTTATCCAAGCAAAACCTGTGCATGCACAAAATCATACATAAACCCCACACTGGAGTCCTCATCAAATACTCCAATGGGGTATCATCATCATACATATCAGCTTGGATAATCATGGTCATTAACATCATTACTCATTAAACACTCTGTACATCATGGGGATTCACACACCTCTAGGTCAAGCACTACTAAAATCCTCAATACATCATCAAATCATTCATTACATTACATGGTCATAAATACTCATTACATCATGTTCATGTCCACTACTATCTATTACAACATACATGACTTGACTTCACTCTAGTCGACTTCCTGATCTATCCTGTACCTGCAACTCTGGGGATAAAGGGAGTGGGGTGAGCTACTAGAGCCCAGTGAGCAGAATAATAAAACATCAATTTAAATCATGCTTTCATGTATGCGCCATAACACAAACATTTCACAACAAGGATGAACTTGTCACCATTTAGCCCCTATCTTTCTTACTTATACATGCCGGGGGCGTAGAGCCGTAGCAGGCACACCCGGACTTCCATAATTTGTCATAGTGCCAGGGGCGTAGAGCCGTAGCAGGCACACCTGGACTCACGTAGGCTATCATGACATACAAGGGCTAATGGATCATTCAACATTCATCCACATCAACAACAAAGTATGCAATGCAACATATTCGTGAATTCTAATGCAAACAACCTAACATATCTCATGGCATTCATGATGCGTGAATCATGCTAAAACATTTCATTAATTTGCTTTAAAACTTAAAGTTTATTCCACTCACCTCTGGCTAGCTCTGAAGAGACTCTGAAGCAGCTGGCTCACTGCTGGGGGTCTCGGTTCCTCGGGTCCGAACCTACACAGGTGGACTCAAATGAGGGACCAAACATACATGAATATGACTCTAAAATACTCCCCAAAAACCCCCTAAAACATCCTAAAAACATCACATGAAAACATGCAAGAAATGGCTGAACAGGGCACTTTCGGCGGCAGGTTCGGCGGCCGAAAGTCCCTCTGCAGCCGAAAGTCATGCAGGTTCGGCGGCACTTTCGGCGGCCGAACCTCCCAGACAGAGACGAAACTTGAGTTTCGGGGGCAGGCTTCGGCAGCCGAAACTGCCTCCACAAGGGGGTTCGGCGGCCGAAAGTCACTTCGGCGGCCGAACCTGAGTTTCTGCCGAAGGGCAGAAACTTGGCTCCCTTGTGTCCACAGCCTCCAAAACGCCTCAAAACATGCATAAACTTGTTTCTACACATGCATACACATCATACATCACACCTAGGGGTCTCAAACTATAATATACCCCAACTACAACACATCAAACAACACATTTCCAACATACATTGTTCAAATCACAACATAAACCCATAAACCTAACAACAAGCCTAAACATGCATTCTACCCCATCAACTTGCATAAAACTTTCATAAAACATAATAGAAGCATAGATCGAAGCTTACCTCTTAAAGATCGAGAGGAAGAACGACCCTAGCTCGGAAAATGGAGGGATTTAGCTCCAAGACTTCCAAGCTCCAAACTTGCTTAAATACACTCAAAAACTTTTGTGGAACCTTAAAACTCAAAGAAAATGGTGGGGATTGAAGGAAAAACACAAGATTTGGGAGAGAGAGGTCGGAAGCTCGCTGAGGTCGAAAATGGGAGAAAACTCTCCCATTTCGGCTAAGTGCCCCTTTTATAGGTGGCTGGCCAGGCCACGTTCGGGGGCCGAAGGTGCCTCCGCATGCATGCAAGGTTCGGCGGCCGAACTTGGAGTTCGGCGGCCGAACCTGCATTTCCCTCACTCAAACTTTTCGGGCGCCTAAAGTCCCTCCGAAAGCATGCATGTTCGGCGGCCGAACCTCAAAGTTCGGCGGCCGAACCTGGGTTTTCCTCCAAAGATTGTTCATGCAAAAACTCATTTAATTCTTACTTAAAAACATGAAATACATTAAAACATTTCATAAAATCATAGTTTTACCCTTCTAGAGGTTTCCGACAACCGAGATTCCACCGGACGGTAGGAATCCCGATACCGGAGTCTAGCCGGGTATTACATTCTCCCCCCCTTAAGAACATTCGTCCCCGAATGTTCCTCAACTAACACATGAAACGTGGCATCAACATGGTATAAACATAACATACAGCATAGCATACATACAGACACTCAAAACAACTAACACTCACCTCAAAACAGATGGGGGTATTGCTGGAGCATAGACTCCCGGGTCTCCCAGGTGCATTCCTCTAAGTTGTGGTGGTTCCAAAGGACCTTCACCATCGGGATTTCCTTGTTCCTCAGCTTTCTGATCTGAGTGTCTAGGATCCGCACTGGCTGTTCTACATAGGTGAGATCCTCATGGATCTCCATATCAGGCTCACTAAGAACCTTTCCAGGATCCGACACGTACTTCCGTAACAGAGAAACATGGAAAACCGGATGGATTCTCTCCATCGAAGCAGGCAAGTCTAGCTTGTACGACACATTACCGACCCTCTGAAGCACCTCGAAAGGACCGATGTACCGTGGAGCTAACTTACCCTTCTTCCCGAACCGAACCACTCCTTTCATAGGAGACACCTTGAGCAAAACCAAATCCCCCTCCTGAAACTCTAGCTGCCTTCTGCGGATATCTGCATAACTCTTCTGCCGACTAGCAGCAGTCTTGATCCTCTCTCTGATTATGGGTACCACCCTGCTGGTAAGCTCTACTAACTCCGGACCCGCAAGAGTCCTCTCTCCTACTTCCTCCCAGCAGATAGGTGATCTGCACTTCCTCCCATACAAAGCTTCATATGGAGCCATCCCTATGCTAGCATGATAGCTGTTATTGTAGGCAAACTCCACCAAAGGTAGATGCTGCCTCCAAGAACCGCCAAAATCTAGCACACACATCCTGAGCATATCCTCTATTGTCTGGATGGTCCTCTCTGACTGTCCGTCTGTCTGTGGGTGGAAGGCAGTACTGAAGTCTAATCTGGTACCCATAGCGTTCTGCAGACTCCGCCAAAACCTGGAGGTGAACTGGGGCCCTCTATCTGACACTATAGATACCGGGACCCCATGCAGTCTGACAATCTCATCTACGTACACCTGCGCCAACTTGTCCACAGAGTAACCACTCCTGACAGGGATGAAGTGAGCAGATTTGGTGAGTCTGTCCACAATCACCCATATGGAGTCCAATCTGTTGGACGTCGCCGGTAACCCCACTACGAAGTCCATAGCTATATTCTCCCATTTCCACTCTGGAATCGGTAGTGGATTCAACATTCCAGCCGGCTTCTGATGCTCTAGTTTCACCCTCTGACACACATCGCAGGCTGACACGAACAGTGCCACGTCCTTCTTCATAGCTGGCCACCAATACACTCTCTTCAGATCCTGATACATCTTGGTGGCTCCAGGGTGAACACTATACTTGGTATTATGGGCTTCCCCCATAATATCTCCCTTCAGACCAATGTCATCTGGCACACATAATCTGTTCCCGTAGCGGAGGATCCCCTTATTATCAAACTTGAACTCATTACTCTGGCCTGACTGAACCGTTCTGGCTATCCTGACCAACTCTGGGTCCTCATGCTGTTTCTGAGCTACCTGCTCCAGAAACACGGGTGTCACTCTCATCTGAGCCACTAAGGCACCTGTGCCAGACAACTCCAACTGTAATCCCTCACTCATAAGTCTGTGGAACTCCTTCACCACCGGCCTCCTCTCTGCTGAAATGTGGGATAGACTGCCGAGTGATTTCCGGCTTAGGGCGTCTGCCACAACATTCGCCTTACCCGGATGGTACTGAATCTTGCAATCATAGTCACTCAACAGCTCTACCCATCTCCTCTGCCTCATGTTCAGTTCTCTCTGACTCAGGATGTACTGCAGGCTCTTATGATCTGTGAAGATCTCACACTTTACCCCATAAAGGTAATGCCTCCACATTTTGAGTGCAAAGATCACTGCTGCCATCTCTAGGTCATGTGTGGGGTAATTCAGCTCATGCTTCTTCAGCTGCCTAGAAGCATAAGCGATCACCCTCTCATTCTGCATTAGCACACAACCCAGTCCCACACGGGACGCATCACAATATACTGAGAAGTCATCATCACTTTTTGGCAGAGCTAACACCGGTGCTGAAGTCAACCTCCTCTTAAGCTCCTCAAAGCTTTCCTCACACTGATCGGTCCATATGAACTTCTGATTCTTCTTTGTCAATTTGGTCATAGGAGCAGCAATCCTTGAGAAGTCCTGAACGAACCTCCTGTAGTAACCTGCTAAACCCAGAAAACTCTTGATCTCGGTCACTGTGGTGGGTCTAGGCCAGTTAGCTACAGCCTCTACCTTCTTGGGGTCTACTTCAATACCCTGTTCTGACACAATGTGCCCCAAGAATGAAATGCTCCTAAGCCAAAACTCACACTTGGAGAACTTGGCATACAAGCCATGCTCTCTCAAGGTCTGCAAAACTGTCCTTAGGTGATGGGCATGCTCCTCTGCATTCCTGGAATACACTAAGATATCATCTATGAAGACAATAACGAAGTGATCCAGATACTGACTGAATACTCTGTTCATGAGGTCCATGAATGCTGCAGGGGCGTTGGTCAACCCAAACGGCATCACAAGGAACTCATAGTGCCCATACCTGGTCCTAAAAGCTGTCTTCGGTACATCTTCATTCCTTACCCTCAACTGATGGTACCCTGATCTCAGATCTGTTTTGGAGAAACAACCTGCTCCTGCTAGCTGGTCGAATAGATCGTCGATCCTCGGCAAAGGGTACTTGTTCTTGGTAGTGACCTTGTTCAACTGTCTGTAGTCGATACAAAGTCTGAGGGATCCATCCTTCTTCCTCACAAACAAAACCGGAGCACCCCAAGGTGAAGTACTCGGTCGGATGAAACCCTTATCTACCAGCTCTTGCAACTGTTCCTTCAGTTCTTTCAATTCAGCTGGTGCCATCCTGTAGGGAGGGATAGAGATCGGTCTGGTACCAGGCATTAACTCAATCTCGAACTCTATCTCCCTAGCAGGTGGTAACCCTGGTAGCTCGTCTGGGAAAACATCTAAGAACTCACTCACCACAGGCACTGAGGCGGGCTCTCTGACATGACTATCTAACTCCCTCACATGAGCTAGAAACCCCTGACATCCCCTCCTAAGCAACCTACGAGCCTGAAGAGCTGAGATCAGACCTCTAGGTGTACCCCTCTTGTCTCCTCTGAAGACGACCTCTGACCCATCCTGATCTCTGAATCTGACTACCTTGTCTCTACAGTCCAAGGTAGCACCATGGGTCGATAACCAATCCATCCCTAGAATGACGTCAAAATCTGTCAAATCTAGAACCACAAGGTCGGCGGAAAGGCATCTTCCCTCTATGAAAACTGGACTACATTGGCAGACTGCCTCTGCCACTGACGGGTCACACTTGGGTCCACTGACCCATAGGGGACACTCTAACCCAGAGACCATCAATCCTACCCTCTCCACGACTCTCGGAGCAATAAAAGAATGAGATGCACCCGGGTCCATTAAGGCATACACATCAGAACAACCAATGATGAGATTACCTGCCACCACGGTGTTGGATGTGTTGGCCTCCTGCTGAGTCATAGTGAAGATCCGTGCCGGAGCTGATGGACCTTCACCTCTGTATCCTGCTGATGAAGAGGCTGACCCTCTCCCTCTGCCTCTGCCACTGGCCTGTGTTGCGGCTGGAGCTACTGGCTGTACCACACTGCCGGAGGCTGTCTGCTGGGACGGTGCTGCAAAGGCTGCTCTAGGACAATCTCGAGCCAAATGACTCGCTTGTCCGCATCTGAAACATGTGTTTGTCCCTGCCAGACATACTCCCTTGTGTGGTCTCCCACATCTCATACATGCTGTAACCTCTGCGCCAGAGCTTGAGCCACTGCCTAAACCCAGACCTGACTTGATCTTGTTCCAGAACTTATTCTTCTTAGATTTTCTGTGGCCTCTGTCCCACTTCTTACTGCCTGCAACTGCTGCACTCAGAGAAGAAGAGTCTAACCTTTCCCCACCTGGGGTCTTGGAACCAGAAGACTGTGCCACTGACTGTTTTACCTTCCCCTCAACGATAGCACTAGCCTTCATTCTCCTAGCCATATCCACTATGGCATGGAAACTCTCCCTCTCTGCTGACTGTATCAAAGAGGAATACCTGGAGTGTAGCCTCATAATATATCTACTTGACTTCTTTTGATCTGTGTCCAAATTCTGCCCAGCATATGGCAACAACTCCAGGAACCTGTCTGTGTACTCCTCCACACTCATCTGATCAGTCTGCCTCAACTGCTCGAATTCTATCATCTTCTGCTCTCTAGAGCTCTCAGGGAAAGCCCATCCTGCAAACTCATTTGCGAACTCCTCCCAGGACATACTGTCCGCTCTCGGGTTCACATAGTTCTTAAACCAACCACGTGCCTTCTTGCACTCCAGTGTGAACCCAGCCATCTGAATGGCTCTACTGTCATCAGCCCCTATCTCATCTGTAATAGTCTTGACCCTGTTCAGATACTCAAATGGGTCATCACCTGCTCTGTACTGAGGAGCACCCAACTTCATGTAATCGGTCATCTTGACCTTGCTCCCTCCAGATGAGGTAGGTTTGGGTACTTGTGTTTCCGGGACAGTAGGTACTGGTGGTGGTGGAGGTGCAACATCCCCTGGGGTAGGGTTTGCTGTACTGGTATAGGGAGGTGGAGGTGGGTACATGGGGTACTGAGAGTATGGTGGGTAGTAAGGTGGGTATGGCATATGTGGAGGATAAGGGCTAAAACTGGGGTTATCCGATGTACCTCCCATCGAATACCCTGGATGGTGTGAATAGGGTGAGTAGTGATGTGGCTGGACATAACTCGAGGCCTGAGTGCCTCCTTCTGATTCTCCCATGCCCTCTTCCGGCATGCTCACACCGAGACTGCCATCCCTCCTCTGGTCTACTTCCATATCCTCAGACATTCCTCCCTGCACTGTTCCCCTTACTGATCTGCTTCTACCCAGATCCAAAGACCTTCTAGGGTCTCTAGCTACTCTGTCTCTGTTGGACCTACTGGACATTGCCCTAGGCAATGCTGGAGGACGGGCATCAGTGCCCTCGTCCTGAGGTGGCACTCCAGTCAATCGTGCAGATCGACGAGTCCCTCTCATTCTATCTTCTGAAAAACAGCACATAGCACAAGCAATCATTAGCATCATATGGTTCATGTGGAAACACATGAACCCTCATCACATACATAGCATCACAACATAGCATTTATGCACATGCATATCATCATGGCATATCATATCATCATATAGACAGGACTCTACATCCTATCCTAGTGGACATGATTTTCCTAGTGTGCTTGACCTTCTAGAACATCTATGAGCCCGACACTCTAGGTCCGACCATATGAACCTAGGGCTCTGATACCACTCTGTAACGACCCGGAAATCCGACCCGTTACCGGCGCTAGGATCCAGATCGGCTTAAGGCCGCCGGGACCCGTAGCAAGCCTACATACCTCCTGTAAACCTGTGGAATCCCACACATAACAACATATATATGATCTGTAAAATTTTTCTTTTCTCTTATCCAAGCAAAACCTGTGCATGCACAAAATCATACATAAACCCCACACTGGAGTCCTCATCAAATACTCCAATGGGGTATCATCATCATACATATCAGCTTGGATAATCATGGTCATTAACATCATTACTCATTAAACACTCTGTACATCATGGGGATTCACACACCTCTAGGTCAAGCACTACTAAAATCCTCAATACATCATCAAATCATTCATTACATTACATGGTCATAAATACTCATTACATCATGTTCATGTCCACTACTATCTATTACAACATACATGACTTGACTTCACTCTAGTCGACTTCCTGATCTATCCTGTACCTGCAACTCTGGGGATAAAGGGAGTGGGGTGAGCTACTAGAGCCCAGTGAGCAGAATAATAAAACATCAATTTAAATCATGCTTTCATGTATGCGCCATAACACAAACATTTCACAACAAGGATGAACTTGTCACCATTTAGCCCCTATCTTTCTTACTTATACATGCCGGGGGCGTAGAGCCGTAGCAGGCACACCCGGACTTCCATAATTTGTCATAGTGCCAGGGGCGTAGAGCCGTAGCAGGCACACCTGGACTCACGTAGGCTATCATGACATACAAGGGCTAATGGATCATTCAACATTCATCCACATCAACAACAAAGTATGCAATGCAACATATTCGTGAATTCTAATGCAAACAACCTAACATATCTCATGGCATTCATGATGCGTGAATCATGCTAAAACATTTCATTAATTTGCTTTAAAACTTAAAGTTTATTCCACTCACCTCTGGCTAGCTCTGAAGAGACTCTGAAGCAGCTGGCTCACTGCTGGGGGTCTCGGTTCCTCGGGTCCGAACCTACACAGGTGGACTCAAATGAGGGACCAAACATACATGAATATGACTCTAAAATACTCCCCAAAAACCCCCTAAAACATCCTGAAAACATCACATGAAAACATGCAAGAAATGGCTGAACAGGGCACTTTCGGCGGCAGGTTCGGCGGCCGAAAGTCCCTCTGCAGCCGAAAGTCATGCAGGTTCGGCGGCACTTTCGGCGGCCGAACCTCCCAGACAGAGACGAAACTTGAGTTTCGGGGGCAGGCTTCGGCAGCCGAAACTGCCTCCACAAGGGGGTTCGGCGGCCGAAAGTCACTTCGGCGGCCGAACCTGAGTTTCTGCCGAAGGGCAGAAACTTGGCTCCCTTGTGTCCACAGCCTCCAAAACGCCTCAAAACATGCATAAACTTGTTTCTACACATGCATACACATCATACATCACACCTAGGGGTCTCAAACTATAATATACCCCAACTACAACACATCAAACAACACATTTCCAACATACATTGTTCAAATCACAACATAAACCCATAAACCTAACAACAAGCCTAAACATGCATTCTACCCCATCAACTTGCATAAAACTTTCATAAAACATAATAGAAGCATAGATCGAAGCTTACCTCTTAAAGATCGAGAGGAAGAACGACCCTAGCTCGGAAAATGGAGGGATTTAGCTCCAAGACTTCCAAGCTCCAAACTTGCTTAAATACACTCAAAAACTTTTGTGGAACCTTAAAACTCAAAGAAAATGGTGGGGATTGAAGGAAAAACACAAGATTTGGGAGAGAGAGGTCGGAAGCTCGCTGAGGTCGAAAATGGGAGAAAACTCTCCCATTTCGGCTAAGTGCCCCTTTTATAGGTGGCTGGCCAGGCCACGTTCGGGGGCCGAAGGTGCCTCCGCATGCATGCAAGGTTCGGCGGCCGAACTTGGAGTTCGGCGGCCGAACCTGCATTTCCCTCACTCAAACTTTTCGGGCGCCTAAAGTCCCTCCGAAAGCATGCATGTTCGGCGGCCGAACCTCAAAGTTCGGCGGCCGAACCTGGGTTTTCCTCCAAAGATTGTTCATGCAAAAACTCATTTAATTCTTACTTAAAAACATGAAATACATTAAAACATTTCATAAAATCATAGTTTTACCCTTCTAGAGGTTTCTGACAACCGAGATTCCACCGGACGGTAGGAATCCCGATACCGGAGTCTAGCCGGGTATTACATCTATGGTTTTTATGAGTTTTATTCTTGGTTTTAAAGAGTTTTAAGCTTGGATCAAGGATTTGGAGCTTGGAGACCCGGAGTTAGATTTCTCCCCACCTCCAAGGTTCGGATTGCACCAACCCTCGATCTCTAAGAGGTTAGTGTAGATCCTTGCTTTTCCTCATGTTTAATGAAGTTTTAAGTAAGTTTTATAGAGTTTGATGGTTGAGTTTGGGTAGAAATGCATGTTTAAGGATTATGTGGGTTTTGTGCCAATGTATGTTATATGTATGTTTTTATGATGTATTGTTGAGGTTTAAACTAGTTGATACATGTCGGAGTGAGTATGCATGATTGGGAGAGAGTATGTAAGGATTTGGGGTGTATTGAGTTTGGTTTTTGGCTTGGCAGAATCGGACCTGTCGTCCAGAGGGGACTAGGTTCGGCCGCCGAAAGGAGTTTCGGCCGCCGAACCTGCATGGGAGGCAGTCTTTCGGCTGCCGAACGTACCCCCGAAGGAGGGACTTTCGTTTCTGTCCTGGGGTTTCGGCCGCTGAAGGTGCCGCCGAACCTACCCGAGTTTCGTCTCTGGAAGGGACTTTCGGCCGCCGAAGGTGCCGCCGAAAGTGCCCTGTCCAGCCGTTTCATGGGTGTTTCCTATGCATGTTTCTATGATGTTTTAGAGGGGTTTCTGGGGGTATGTTTATGAGTTGTTTAGAGTATGTTTGGCACCTCATTCGAGTCCACCTGTGTAGGATCGGACCCGAGAGACCGAGGAGGCCAGTAGTGTTAGCTGTGCAGAGCAAGTTCAGCGTCTGCCAGAGGTGAGTAGAACTAAACTTAATCTTTTATTTTAAGAAAATCAAATGCCTAAAGCATGCTCATGCATCATGATTATATGTAATAGGATGATTGCATTAGTTTCACGAATGTGGCGCATTGCATTATTTGATGTTGATTAAGGAGGTTTGGACCAAGGCGACTTCAATAGCCCATTTCTGTCATTGAGTCTTGGGTAAGTCCTTTGAGAGCCGGACAAGTACATATAGGAAAGTCCTGGTGAGCTCTCTGTGGATTTGGTACCCTGTCATGTATGTGAAAGTCCTGTGCGAGCTCCTTTGGGGGAGCCGGGCACCGACAGAGGGATTTTTGAGGTCATGTCCGATCCTTGAGAGTAAAGGATGCTAGCAAAAAGGAACTCTCAAAAACAGTCCGTGGGGAATATTTATCTGCATGAACCCCGAGACGGACAAGATACAGTTATGTGATTTCTTTGTGTTATGACGCATTTCATGAGAGCATGTAATTAATGAACTGTTTTCTATGTTTCTACTCACTGGGCTTTTTAGCTCACCCCTCTCCCCTAACCCCAGTGTTGCAGGTTCGAAGTCGATCGGGAAGTTTCAAGAGTTAAGGTCGTGCTTTTGTAATAGTAGTAGCTTTGCACTTTTAGTGTGGACATGTATTGTGATTGATATGTTGATTTGTAAGAGAATGTAATGTAAAGTTAATTGGAGTTATGTTTATGGTTTAGTATTGTGCTTGGCCCTAAGACTTGGTTAGTCCCTGTTTAATACATGATGTATGTTATGTGTTAGATGTTGAGTTATGTTTGAGCTAATCTTGTGGCATGTGTTGTTTACCACGTTATGGTAATGGATGAGGACCCTAGTGTAGGTCCATCGTTTGTGGTTTGATGCATGCACATGTTAGGTTCTAGTTCCTTGGATGTGACTCCGGCTTGATGTATGTTATGTTGAACCAGCTAGAGTTATGATTAGGACTCTAGTAGGGGGATCCTTTTAGGTTTCCAGTTATGTTGCATACAGGTCAAGTTCGGTATTTACATCAGATGTTCCAGTTTTTATGTTAAAGTTTTGATCATGTATGGGATTTGACCAGGTGATAGGATGTATGTTTGGCTTGCTACGGGTCCCGGCGGCCTTAAGCCGATCTGGATCCTAGCGCCGGTGGCGGTTCGGGCCGTTACGGTAGGGTATCGGTTTCCGGGTCGTTACAGGTTCGGTGGCCGAACATGGCTTCGGCGGCCGAACATGGCTTCGGCGGCCGAACTTGGGTTCTCCAGAATGGCAAAACCCGATTCGCCTCTCTCATCTAGCCTCCCAAAACCCTCCAAACTCATACTCAACACTCAAAAGCATGCATAAACACATCCTCAAGCATATAGGGGCATAAAACTAGCCTATACCCCAACAAACAACATCATAGCATCACATGTAACATTAAACTAACATAAACCCTAACATTTTACAACTAGCCTAAACATGCATTAAACACCCATAAAACCCCTTAAAACTTACTTAAAACCTAAAAGAAGAGGAGGATCTACACTTACCTCTTGAAAATCGAGAGGAGATGTGATCCCAAACTTGGAGATATGGAGGGATGAGCTCCGGGGGTCTCCAAGCTTCAAAACTTTGATCTTAGCTTAAAATCTTCAAAACAAAGGTAAAAACTCATAAAAATCATGAGAGACTTGAAGGAAAAGCACAAGATCGACAAGGGGTGGCGGAGACTCACCTTTTCCGGAAATGGAGAGAGAAAACTCGGGGGCCAAAAGTGCCTCCGCATCCGCCCCATGTTCAGCGGCCGAACATGAGGTTTGGCGGCTGAACCTGGGTTTTCCTTCAAGCTCTTTTCTTTTTCAAAACTCAATTTCTTTCTTCATTAAAATAATAAAAACATAAAAACATTTTAGAAAATCTTTATTTTACCCTTCTAGAAGGCTCCGACATCCAAGAATTCTGGATTCCAACGGAGATTCGGCCGGAAGGTAGGAATTCCGAAGCCGGGGTCTAGCCGGGTATTACAGTATTGTGCTTGGCCCTATTGATAGATTGTAATCCCTTTTGCACATGATCTTTATGTTAATATTTTTAATAATGATATATATTGAACCAAGCTTGATGTATGACATGTTAACCCAACTAGAGTATTTGATGAGAGCTCTAGTATGGGGTTTTTATGTATCCAGTTTTGATGTATGCTCAGGTCAAGCTTGGTATACGAAAAGTTTAAATTTTTATGAAAATGTATGATCATGTATGGGGTTTTATCAGGTATTCAGGATGCATAGTAGGCTTGCTACGGGTTCCGGCGACCTTAAGTCGATCTGAATCCTAACGCCGGTAGCGGTCCGGTTTCCGGGTTGTTACACACATGACTCTTCCACATTAATGAAATGTCTCCTCTCAATTATTGTCTATTGACTAAGAAACAACCATCAAAATATAAAAAATTATGAAAAAATTTCATACGAGAACTAAAAACTTTTGTTTTCATAAAAAATAAAATATTCGGTTTGTAACTAGAAACCAAATTCTTCAATGCAATAACTGTCCGAGAATTGCCGCCATAAATCTGCTAAACACGTTTGCATATTCTGAAAATTGATTTGTATGTGAGAAATATCTCTATCATACAGAAATCATAAGTGACGATCGGAATATTTCTGAAACTCTTAATAAGGACAACAACATGTTCTTTTTTATCGATAGTTAATTGACGCATATCATTTTTCAAGAGAAAGCGAAATAAAAAGTTAGTTTTAAGAAAAAAAACAGACTAGAATATCGAGACCACGGAAGAAAACTTGCGCTGAAATTAAAACCTACCATCTAATAAATAATAAGATTAAAAGTTCCAAAATGGATATATATATAATATTTTAAAATTGAATATTTTCTCGTGTAAATTCCACTTCTAATAAATAAAGTTAAACTATCCGAGTGCGGGAAATTTTATCACCGTTTCCAAACAGGCCACAAAAATCTGCAATCGAGTGAAATAAATGAAGCGTGTGTAGCTTTCCACTTCCTTTTCTCTCCGGTTTCCTCTTCGGCTCTTTCATCGTCTTCGCTGGACCTCAGAGAAACCCAATATAGAGGCATAAGATAGCGGTTTTGGGATTTGGGATTCAGCGAAAAAGCTTGAAAATGGAGATCACTGAGAAGAAGGATACAGAGAACAACACAAACAACAGCAATAATAATGCTCAAACGACATTGGATTCAGCATCACTTGAGAACATAGACAAAGAAGCCGAAGAACGCCAAGCACGCGACCTCAAAGCTGGGTTGCATCCTCTCAAGGTTCTCTCTTTCGCTCTTTTATGTGTCTATCTGTTGTTTAATTCTATATGATTAGATCTTCGGTCCCTGCTAGTTTTTGCAGTTTGATTATTTTGCTATGAATTAGAGGAATTATGAAGCCAATCAATGAATCATTTCCTATGATTTTTGTATTTTTTTTTTCCTGAAGTGGGTTATACTGGATTTATGCTACTAAGAGAAATTAAGGCTAAAGGCTAAGAAGTTGTTATTTTTTTGAAACCATATCTAAATCATTTCGTTATTTTTTAAGTTCGAGATCATCACTTGTGGTCTTTAATTTTTAGGTTTTTTTTTGAAAGGACAGGCCTTTAGTAAGTCTTTTAATTAATATATAGAATATTAGGATTGAACTTAGATGTCGGGCTTCAAAATATGGGTTGCAACTCTTTTGGAAAAGCTTCACATATGCTTGTTTAGATTATTAAGAATTTAACCCATTTTTGCTTGTTTAAGTTGGTAGCTCAACACAAACTTGATTTTCAGGTAATCAAATCGAGCTTGGAAAAAGAGCCACTGTCAATTTTACTTTGTCAATAAAGACTATAAGTATAAATCCATAAGTGCCTAGAATTCAAGCTTTACAATCATGGAAGCAAATGATTCAGTTAATGAAAAGTCTATTTGCATTGATGGCTGTATTATAATGTATCATTGTTTTATAATTGGATTCAAGAGTTTCATGTCTTTTTGTCTCTTTTATAATCCATATATCGATATTAAGTGCAATGAATTTTCAGGAAATGCACAAACTATAGCTTATGAACTGTCTGTGGGCCTATACTTTAGGCACCTATAAGGACAAACATTGACAAACGATTCCTGAGTGGGGAGACTTCAAATGGGAACGTCAAATGACCTTGTTCTAGAGTCTCTAATTGGAAAAAGGTGTAATTGGAGTTTCAAGTTTGGAATTTAAAGATAATTGTAGTTGCTTTGGAAACTTGAAGAAAAAAAAAAGAAATAGAAAAAAAAAGCAGAAAGGAAATGTTGTTAAATTTATTTGCTTAAGTAAGGTATAATTACAATTTAAATTAAGCATTTTAGATTCTCTTATTCTACAAGGGATGAGAAATATTTTTTGCGACTTTTACAATAGCAATAATGCCCAATTAGTTAATCTTCCAAGCACGTTCCATACAAGCATACTCTGTCTACAGAATTTAAAGTCCATTTCACTGTTGTGTCACTCAAACAATATGCAAATGGATTGAAACATTGTTCTTTCTATTTCTCTGCACATATCCTTACTTGCCCCTTTAATACATAAATTATAACCATGACAGTGGAAGCAAGGTCAACTTCTCTCTTTGGAATTGTCAATATTTTAGGGGCTTTAGAAGCCTATATCATCAGATCAAACTGTAATGTGCACTATATTACACCACAGTTGTAGTGTTTTACCTTTGCTAATATTGTGGTTGTACTCATATCTGTTTTATATGTATAATCCGTAATGGTTTTGTTCCAATGTGCTTACTGGGCTTTCCATGTTTGTGATCAGCACAAGTTTGTATTTTGGTACACTCGCCGAACACCAGGAGTTCGAACACAAACTTCATATGAGGATAATATAAAGAAAATTGTGGAGTTCAGTACAGTAAGTTCTATTGTCATTGAACATGTGGATTACTAGTTTAAGTTATGTACTCACTTAATTACAAGATGTTTTCCATGGTTCATTTTGCTAACCGGATCTTTGGCATTGCTTTATATAGGTTGAAGGCTTTTGGGTCTGCTATTGCCACTTGGCTCGGCCTTCATCTTTGCCTAGTCCCACTGATCTACATCTCTTCAAGGAGGGAATCCGTCCTCTATGGGAGGTCAAGTCATAAGCCTAACCTTGTGATGTGTTTTGGTTACCTGTTGTTTTGGTTGATAACTGCTGACAAATATTCTTATTTTTATGCTAAGCACAAGTAGTTTTAACATTTTATCTATCAGGATTCTGCAAACTCCAATGGAGGCAAGTGGATAATACGATTCAAAAAAGTTGTCTCTGGTCGCTTTTGGGAGGACATGGTAAGAGAAAAAGCTGAAATGAATATGTTTGTTGTTTGCAATATCTTTGCCCTTTGCTATTGCCTTTGACAATTTAGTGTTGCTTGAAAGTTTGCTTCATTTGTTGTTAAGATTTTGGTTCACCTCAGTATTCCCTATTTGTCCGACTGTTGCAGTTTTTGGAATCCCCAGTGATGTGCATACCAACTTACTTTGCATCACTATTTTATTTTGACACTTGCACTTGCTGCATTATATTTCAACTGATTTAGATTATTTTATCTAGAATTTCATATAGAACTAGTCAAAACCTCTACCTGTGGGTGCTTGATTATATGGCAGAAAGATGCTGCGTGGTAGGTACTGTTTACAGTTTTGACGCTGGGTAAATTTCTGTACTAGTTAGATGCATTCCACGTCACATTTTAGTTGCATCATGTGGCCCTCTTTTAGTCCACGCTCAGGAAAATTGTAAGGTTTAACCACTATAGTGTTGGCTTTTCCACTAAATTAGAAATGCTGGAATGGATCTTTATTATTTACTTTCACATGCAAATGCAGGTGCTTGCCTTAGTGGGTGACCAACTTGATTATGGTGATAACATATGCGGTGCAGTACTAAGCATTCGTTTTAATGAAGATATACTGAGTGTTTGGAATCGTAATTCCTCTGATCATCAGGTCTGCAATTACTGTTTACTAATTATTCTGTTCCCTCCTTTGGTGCACTCTATGCAACAACCCTTATTATTGCTTTTATGTTACATTAGGCTGTGATGGCTCTAAGGGATTCGATCAAAAGGCACTTAAAGCTTCCCCACAGCTACGTTATGGAATACAAGCCCCATGATGCGTCTTTGCGTGACAACTCATCATATAGAAACACATGGTTGAGAGGATAAAAGTATCAGCGGTTATGAAGCTGGATGAGCAATTGAAATGTAGAGGGTCCTTTCCGGGTCCCTGCTTCATACTTCTAGTTCATTCCCTGATCACGCGATCCTTCGGATGTCAAGTTTACAATTTAACTTGTGTGGTTCAATTAGTATCCTGTAGGTTTTAATGATACTGGCTGAAACAAAATGTTGCTTTCAATGAAATACCAGACTTGGGTTTGGATGTTACAGTTGTGAGTTGTTCACTGTGTTGCATGTATTATTAGATTCCAGCGCAAGGTTTGAGTATGGTTAAAAATGTCTGTTAGAATGCAAGGTTTGAGTATGGTTAAAAATGTCTGTTAGAACTAAGGCTAAAATCTGATGCAAGGGTCTGACGATAGTGGAGTGGGATTAGGGATTCTGCACGTCGTTTCCTAGACTATTTCAACAATGGCCACATGATTTTGAGCAAGAAATTGTAAAAAAGATCCAATTTAGGGCTATTATCCAGTATCGTTCAGGGTTCTGGAATTAATTTTACGTGTGATTGGTTAACAAGTTCAGAGGTAGTTTGTGGAGTCCGTTATGGCCATAAAAGCCCATGTCAACAGATCTCTGGAATTCTCATATCTCCTCTCTAAACCATCTAGAATTGCAGCAATCCTGTGCCACCTGCCTTACAATTTGTACTGGTATGAGCTACGAGGTCACTTGAAAACCAGCCTGAGTGGTCATGCAATTTATTAATTATGGAATAGAGACATCAATTGCCATATGAAAGTGTATCTTTCAGGTATCAGATGTAGTACAATAAAGCTTTCAAAGTCCATTATGATATATTGACAATTTGTTTATTGAGTGACTACATTACATAATTTTGAGTGAAATGCTACAACTTCAGCAATGTGTAATTGACAGGCCCAGCAAAATTTACGAAAATTTTCTTTCTTCATTTTCCTTTTCCCAGAAAAACATCTTATCAATCTAAACAGATGATTGAAGTCCAATGATGCCTGCCAAACTCAATGTCAGACATGTCAGACTTCCAGATAAAAGTGAAAGGGTTTAATTAAATAAAGAAAATGCAATCATAGGTCACAGTTAATAGATTTCATCTCCTAGAAGTTACTAAAATTTGCAACATTCAAAAAAAGGATAAACAGAAGTATTACCACATCCAACTCTGGCACCAGCATTCCCAGTAGTCTTGCTAAGTTCATGTCCACCTGAGCATCAGTTTTTGTAATTATATATATGGTCTAAAAACTCAGAAACATGATCCAATATGTGGTAATGTAATAATCTATTTTAATATTGTTAACAAATTATGAATATGAAAATGCAATACATACACACACACACACACACACACAAACGTACATTTCCATGAAAGCAAGACTCCAATCCAAACTGATATTTCAACCTCCTCAAATGGCTATCCAAAAATGGGCAACACGGTTCCTGTTAAACTTATAACGTTACCTCCAAATAGCCAATAGCTGAACCACAGATGCGAGAAGCTAACTCGCTCGCAAACACAAAATCACCATAAACCAAGAATATCTACCCATTCGGACAATGGCACCCAAATGTATTTACTTTTCATATACTTCTTTGTGCATAAAAAAAATCAAATAATATAAAGTTTTCCTTTCATCTCAAAATGACTGAAAGGCTTGTCCTTAAGGATGCATTAGATTGATTGTGTTTGGATAGGAGAGGTTTCAAAGTGATATTTTAGTTTTGATGTCTGTGGTGTATAAATTTTCTTTGATCGGATTGATTAATTAAATGGACATAGATTCCTGCATATATATGATAATTTATTTGAGGATGAATCTGAAGAACATACTAACAAGGTGTAAATTCAAAATATCGTCTAAGATTTGGTTACATAATTTCATTTTCCCCCCCTCTTTTCTATGAGTTCAAATACTTGCATAAATAGAAATAAAAACTCCAAATCCTTAGATTTCAAAATTCTATCCAATTCAATCTTACGAAATTTTTCTACAGAAAAAACTGCAAGTGTAACACCATTACTAAATTAGCCCTCCTAGACCCTTCTCAAGTGAAACCAAACTACGCAATAGTCTTTCTGTATCACCCTTTTATTTCACTACAGGCTATATTCTTGTAAAACAACTTTCTTCATGCAAAGTCTGGGACGGTGAAAGGTCAGGCCAACATGATCATTCTAAGCTTAGACAATATATAATTGTATACATATTATATGTATTTTTATACAGAATATGAGCTCAGTTGAAGGAATGCCTCAGTGAGCAATAAGTCATAGCCTTGGAAAACAATTAGACGCCTCATAATCAAATAACTCCACCAAGGTTAAGAATGCAGACAATATTTAGAAGTGAAAGAAAACTCCACCATGAAGATCTACGCTAGCTTACACTGAGGGTGTGATGCACTACTAAATAAATTAGTTGGTAAATAGGCATATCAGAATAGAGGCTTCTACAAAATGCAGAAGAAAACTCACTGAATTATCATATGAGCAGAAGCTATCATAACATTGAAATTTCATAAATGAAGGTCTATCAATTTAACAAATGTTGAGCAACTGGCTACAGATATGCAATGATGCTGAATTGCTGATTAACAATTACGTCACACCATAACATGATAGGCATAAGCATAGCAGAAAGAGGAACTGTATTTTGTCAGGTGTTGCCAAGGATTTGGTCCTCTGCTAAACTAGTCCACCAGGTCCAAGGATGCAAGAAAAACGTAGTATGCTGATGTTTGTGCAAAAAATACATAAAACATTTACCTTTTCCAAGATCATCAGGATCAGCATGCACAACAACCGCCCTCCCCAATATGGAATGTGGCCCACTCAGTGGTATCTACAAGTTGAAAACAAGAAAGAGTATTCAGATTCAAGGTAAAAATTTCATGAAACCATGGATTGGAGAACTCAAAGGAGAACTGTAAATGCCAGCATACAGATCATGTTGTTTGCAATTAATACAGCATTTGGTCATTTAATATATAGATCATCATAACACTTCCAATTGCTATCATGAAAACAGTGAAGAGACACAATAGACAACAAAATGCCTCTTCCCTTAAGTTATTTGTGAATTACCTGCATGTCCTTAACTGAGATCTCAGCTATTCCTGTGACATGCAAATTAAGCTAAACCATTACAACTATGTCTTGTCCAACTTAGCAAACTACATTGGATACAAGAAATTGCATATACCATCTGAGCCAGCAAAAATGTTGCCCAAATCCCCTGCGTGACGTTCTTCATCCGCTGGACTTCCATGGTCCTTCTTCAATGGATTGAAATGAGGTCCTAATGTTCAAGTAAGAAGTAAGATAATTAAAAGACATAGTAACCACAGATTGCAATTCCAGTCAATAAAATAAACTGTAATTAGGAATTTAGAGCAATGAGCTTAAAATCAAATAGGAATTTGCATTTGGCATTTGGGAACATTCAAGCTTAACATACTTCAGAAGAGAGAGTGAGTGACAGGACATCTTAACTGCAGCCCACAAATTAAACCCACTTACAAGATAACAAAAATCGAAACCATATTGGTTAAATTCAAAAACCCAGCTCAAATTCAACAAAAAGGAATAGATAAAATGCGCCGGAAAAAAGAAACTTTGGAAAACGAAAGAACACCAAAGAGAAAGAAATTAAGTCTAAAGACACTTTCAAACCCAGAGAATTTATACTTCAGTATTTACAGAAGCACGGATAAGGAGACTGAATACCAGTGGAATTACAGCCATTGGTGGTGTCACCAAGAGCATGAATATGGAAGCCATGAAGGCCTGGTGATAGGCCTGTTATCTTCCCTGTGATATGGGTAGGCCCTGTATTACGGGTATTGGCATAATCAACAAAAAAACAAAAAAAATAAATCCACTATTTAAGCTTAAAGAACACACATACACACAGAGGAAGAGAAAGGAACAGACCATTGGGGCGTTGGACGAACTGAAGAGAGCCTTTGACATGGGGTTCTCCGGTGATGAGTGCCACCGCTTTCACAGCACCTGCTCCTGCCATTTCTAATGTTTTGTTCCGCAACTAATTCGTCAAAGTAAGCATCTCCGCTCTCCGTTTGGCCTATCTACAACAAATTCTGGAAGCGCCTTGCTTGTCCTATCCTCTTTCTAGTTTAGATAGATAGCGGTCGTTCGATGGTAACTAACTTAGAAGTCGTTTTGTAAAACGGACATGAAATGACATGTCGTATAAGGCTAACGATTTACGTTTTGCAGCTGGCACGATACGACAAGCCGTCACCTTGGATACTAACCCTGTAACCCATGATTGGATGGCGAGAAAATCATTGAGAGAAAAATAATTTTATTTTTCATTCAATTTTTATCTGGGTGAGAGGAAACTAGAGAGGGAAGAAAAAAATTTTATAATATACTCTCATTTTCTCTTTAAATTGGAAAAAAAAAATGGAAGAAAAGTTTATATATCCATCGTTTGATTGTAATATTAAAAAAATAATAAATGACAATAAATTTTAGAAAATTTTGGTGTATGAATAAGATTACTAAAATTTAGTAATTGAATTAATTTTTTTTTAAAAAGGAGGTATATCATGTTTCAGAAATATGAATAATATAATATAATATTTCTTTATAAATAAAATATTTTCTATTGATCAATTTGTGTAATCTCAAATTTCAAAAATATGAAAATATTTTTTTGGAAAATAAACATGAGTATTCCAACTCAAGCTCAAAAGTGTAGCATTTAAGAGTAGAAAATAAGGTATAAAAATGCAAAAAGATTTTAATTAAAAAACTAACAAATTGCCTGATCTAAGGGAAGATAGAATTTGGAAAAATATCTGTTCTTTATAAAAAAAATTCTCTGTTTTTGCAGCAAGAAATGTGTCTGTACATCAAGCAATGATATCATCTGAAAGTGACTGGGAGCGTTAGCTATGCCGGATAAAAGGAGGCCAATCCACCTAATCCACAAATCTGGGCATGACCTTCAACTCCTAGCAATGGCAACCCTTCATGGCAATCTGCTGTCTGATAGATCTTTTTTTAAATAAAAAAAATTGTAACATCTTGTGCTGGTTTCACAACTACTGAAATCTGAAAATTGCAAACACTTATCAGGAAACACACTTCAAAGAATATATATGATTCTTTCTCTGATATTTTTTCCATGTAATTACTCATAGTTTTCAAGATTGTAACTTTCTTAGGTTGAAGAATCTGAACAGAATCCACCTTTCATTGTAAAATGCCAACTTCAACTTCAACTTCTACGAATATTGCTGTCAGCAACAATGATTGAAAGTATTTTCTAAAAAAGTCAAGTGTTAGCATGTCACAGGCGTTTGAGCTTTAGGTAACTTTAGCATAAACTGCCACTTGATTGTTTGAATGGTCATTGGCTGTAGGGTCCTTGGAGAGTTCCCCATTTGAGGTTGCAACATGCTTTTCAATGTTAGACAAACAGATAACTTCTAAAATTGTAAACCCCAAAGTTTTTTTTATTAGTTTTTTAAAACAAGTTGTCAGACATGATTGCTTAGACTTTGCACTCATCGATAATTACGAAGACTTTCTTGAAACACAAGAGATAACTAATTCCCGTAAATTATGCCCTTAGCATTTTCTAAACAGCAGCTGAACAAGTTTCTAACTGATGTCTGTTCTTCTATCTTCGCAGCCCATCATATAAAAACAAAAAAGGGAAAAAAAGAGAATAGAGTAATTAATATATTGGTGGGAGATCCCAGAAAGCTTCAACAGGATCATGAACTGTTTCCATATACTCCTGCACTCCATTCATGGCATATAAAGATGCTGATATCTGTCTCTCCACTTTCATCCTATCAAATTCTGTGAACTCCAGATGACTTGTAATTGTTTCCGGCAACAGCGTATGTCTGGGGAAGTCCAGAACCTCCTGAGAAAATGGAAACCTGTCAAACCCAGGTCCAGAACTCCATGAAAGATCAGAAGGTGAAGAACCCAATTCAAATTCCTCTCTGCAATTGCTCATGTCTGGTTTGTAGACATTATCAAAGAACTGGGTATCATTGATTATCTCATTAGAAGGAGTATTGGTATCACTGGCGCTGCTGCTACTGCTAAGGGTACTGTTTGATGGTGTAGAGACTTCAAGATTTTCCCTGCTGAGGATACTGGTTGATGGGGTGGAGATTTCAAGATTTTCCTCTTCCCTTGGCTGTTCTTGTCCTGATTTCTTATTGTTGAGAAGATTTCGAATCCTGGAAGCAAGAGGAGAATCCAAGGAGACATGAGTGATGAAGTTGGTGCGAGTATTTGATCCGCGAAGAAGACAGGCAGCTTGATCATAAGCTCTTGCAGCTTCTTCAGCTGTCTCAAAGGTGCCGAGCCACATCCTTATCTTTTGTGTCGTGTCTTTGATCTCAGCGACCCATCTCCCTGAAGGCCTTTGCCTAACACCAACAAACTTGTTGTTGTTGTTGTTAGACTTATTTCTTCCCTTGAATTTGCTTGTCTTGTTCATCAGAACACCAGATTTCTTATGCTGCTTTTGTTGTTGGAACTGAATTTCCATTGAGAATTTTGTACAAGAAGAAGAGATAACAACAAGAAAATTGAGCTTTTCTACCACTCCAAAGAAATATCTAGTGCCTGTCTACATGTCCTTGGTTGATTTTCAATGGATATATATATATATAGTTTAAAGGTTCCCTTGAGTTTTCTAGGAGCAATTTGGTGGAAAGGGGATAGAGAAATACAAGGTTGTCTTTTTGTGGTTGTAAGCTTGTAGCTATCACATTTTCCAATGTAGACAACTTACCTCTCAAATGAGAATCCTTTCTCTTGCATTAGCCAAAATGACTGGCTTGTCCTCACATTTGCTTGTGATGGAAATTTAAAGGCATGGTTAATGCAGCCAGTCAAAGAATTTCATTAACATAACGGCAGTATGAAAAGAATGAAACACCCCTTTCTCTATTTGCAAGAAAATCAAGTGTAAACAAGAATTTAATAAATTTATATTACAAATTGAGTTCAGAAACCCCATTTTTAAATATTAATAACTTCATAATTTATTTCCATAGAACCCCACTTAAGAAAATAACAGGAAAGAGTATGAAAAGAACTTGGAAACTGTTTGGGGGCATAAAAGTCATTACACAAACACAAAGGGTTAATCCCAAGTGAGAAAAGGGGACAAAACATGGGACATAAACTAGGTATCTTAGCATACTAATTGCCCAAAAGTTTTTTTTGTTTTGGTTTTCTCTTCTCTCTAACTTGGTCAACTTATGACAAGAGAGAGCTGAAGGCTCAAATGGCTGCCACTTGGAGGCAACAAAATGAAGCTGAAGATAACCCAAGAAGCAAGATCCAAACCATGGTACAGGAGAAAAACACAGACCTGGTCAAGTGCTAAGCAGACAAAGAATATCATCGTGCACGCTGCGTTGGTTCTAACCTCTTCTTACATCACCATGCACAACTTCTTCTATCTTTGCATTATATTAATTGTATTAATACTTATCTAATTAAGATAATAATTATGATTATACTTATCAGATAAGACTATTAATTTGATTATCTAAGTATGATTTCAAAATACTAATACTAATAATAATAATAAATTCGAATTTAATTATGGAAAAATTACTTTTTAGTTCTTGAGGTTTAACGTAATTAACACTTCTGTCTCTCTATTTTGGCGACCCAACACTTAAGTCCCTCACTTTCTATTCTGTCCAAATTCGCAATCCTTCCGTTCATTTAAACCGTTTGGTCAAAGAGTCAAATGTGAGAGGTGATAATTTTTTCCAAAAATACCCTTCTCTCAATGTGAAATCCTAATTTTTTTTCTTTCATGTTTTCTTCAGTTGCAGAAAGGGTAGGCTCCAATTGCAGAAAAGGTAGGAAGAAGAAGAAGAAGAGGTATTTGGATTTAGGTTTTGTGATTTTGAAATAGCGGAATTTTTAGTGAGGGTTAATTTTGTCAATTTACGTGTTCCAAAATAGAGGGACATAAGTGTTAATTACGTAAAAATTCAGGGATTAAAAAATAATTTTTCCTTTAATTATAAAAAATTTTTAAATTTTAAGAGAACACGTTTTGATTAATAGACATATTCGATGTAAATACATATTAATCGAATCAATAAATTTCAAATATTAAATTATATATACTAAAATAATACACAGCAGTTTGAGGAGGCAAATGGAAAATTGTAGAAAGAGTCATGAATTGAATAGTTTGCGGACATTGTGAACAGCAGAGACATGGTCCCTTTCGGTGTCTTGCACTTTCGCAAAATGCTTAACTAGATATAGAAAGATGCTTTGTGCAAAAACAATAATCATAATGAGAATGAATAAATAAATAGAAAGATGCCACATTTGGTAAAAACCCTAGGGGACCATCTATATCTAATTATGATATTTGAATCATTTATCTATTTTTTAAAACAAAGTGGGTAAACATGATATGTCACCAATTGAGCCTGCTCTTTCACGAGAATCCTTTTGCTCCTTTCTTATTAGCTGGTCTTTGTCATTCCTTTGGTTTCAATTCAAAAAAGTGTTGGGCTCCCCTCTCCTCTCCTCTTAAAATTAATTTTTGTGTAAAGTTAGCCCGGCCCATTTCTTAAAATGTTAAAATGATATAAGAGTAAAGTTGCTTTTATGGCTCCAAGGATGACCAAGTTGATGCTAGTGTGGCAGGCAGCAACGTCTCCTGAAGTTGCCTCAATAGCTTAACCATACAATGCATCTGTACTCTGTAATGTATTGTTGTTTTCTACCCCAAAGATATACACTAAAGATTTTTTTTTATACCCACAAAAGATGCATTGTATGGTCCAGATTATAAAGCCCATAAAACTTTTACAACCCAAATTCATCGACCCAATTCAAATCAAGTCACAGTGGAAACAACTCAACCCAATCCATTGCCAAAACATTTGGGCCATTGACATATCGCCAAACAAATGGAGCACAAACAACACAACACTAACAAAATCATAAGGCTAAGCTCACCGGCATTCGCAGAAAGCTTGAGAGAAGCTAAATGCAAACAGTCCGACTGAGCAATCTCTGGAGTTGCCACTGCTATCCACACACAAGAGTTTCCATCAACTGAAATCTCAAAAACCCAATTAGAAGAGCATCCGCTACAAACAAGAGAATCCCTCTATCAGAGATTCATAAATCTAAAAATCAAAGCTACCCATAAGTTTTTTAAAAAAAAAAAACACTATAACTTTAATACGAATTATACGAAAAAAATACAGGGGATTCTGAGTCTTCTACAAGCTTAAATCCATTTTAACAGTGCTATATAAAAAACAGCTATATCATTTTATTTTTATACAATGGAAAAAGTATTAGGTCACAATAATAAATTAACAACAATTCATATTAGGTATTTGGAGTTTTTATAATTTTTTATATCATTTAATTATTACATTAAAAATATATTTTTCAATAATATTCTGATGGTCTCTAAAAATAACTTTGCCTTTAATTTTAAATATGGATTAAAGAAATGCATTTTTTAAATGAAGAAAATATGATTAATATAAAGTGTTTAGCTAAATTCCTATTTGAGATGATAAAAAAAAATTAAATGGTATTACAAATTTTTAAAAATTATTTTAATATTATTGATAATAGTATGTTATTGCATATTTTTATTGGTTATTTGCTTTGAGTATCAATTTACCAGAAATTTTTATATATATATAAATAAAAACTATGAGAATTTTTTTTTTTTTTTAAAGAAAGTGCCACTGTTGGAAACTTAGTCCAGATAAACTTGTTTCCAGATTCCTGGATCCACCTTTTCTTTCTCTCTCTTGACCTTTATGTCTCCTTTGTCTATAAATCAAAACCACCACCTCCCCAACACCTCACTTGTCGAGAATCCAAGCAACGCGAGCTCAGGGACTCCCTCTGTAATATTCAAAGCGGAAGAGAAAGCGATCAAAGAAGGGTTTTAGTTATTGACTATGAAGAACCCATCTTCGCCCATCTCCAGGAAGACTACCACTACTACTACTACACCATGCTGCACCAAAGTGGGAATAAAGAGAGGGCCTTGGACTCCAGAAGAGGACGAGCTCTTGTCCAGCTACGTCAAGAAGGAAGGAACTGGACGATGGCGTACGCTGCCTAGTAGGGCGGGGCTGCTTAGATGTGGAAAGAGTTGTCGCCTCCGGTGGATGAATTATCTCCGTCCTTCTGTTAAGAGAGGCCGTATTGCTCCAGATGAGGAAGATATCATTCTTAGGCTTCATAGGTTGCTCGGTAACAGGTATATACACATGATTAATTGGATTATGGATTAGGAACTGTCTGAGCTAATTAATTAATTTTGTTTGTTTATGTCAGGCTGCAAGATCTGCTGTTGTTTTACTGATTTGTTATAAGTTACAGTATTTTCTTCTTTTTCTTCTCCCCTCCTTCTGTTGCTTTTTAGGGTTTCTTCTGTGCACTCTCCCTCAAGACACTTTTGAGCATCAATATTACGGATATTCTTAGAATTGGATCAGTTATTACATTAGGGTTTCTGCCTTTTTCCTTTTTTTTTTTTTCCTCTTTGAGATGGGTCATCAGTTTGTCACTTTTCTTTCCATATCTCCTCGAGTTTTCCCTTTAAGATATTATAATTTTAGATTCTTAAGCCTTTTCAAATCATCTAAAGTTCCAAAATTAGCTTCTGTTGTAGAGTATCATTTCGGTTCTTCACTGTCTCTCTCTTTTTCTGAGTAAAGGTAGATATATTGGTAGGTAAGAGTTTATGGTAGTTCAAGAATCCCATGGACATGATGAGATATATTTGCAATCGATCGAGCTTTTGAATGTCAACTTCTGATTACTGGTTCCAAAATTTTGAAGTATTAATCTTCTTTTTATCTTGTTTTGTTTTTGAGGTTTTTGAGTCATTAATTGCATAATCATTTAGAATTTTTCTGGTTAATTTTTAATTTTCGCTTCAGGTGGTCCTTGATAGCTGGGAGGATTCCAGGACGCACAGACAATGAGATCAAGAACTACTGGAATACCCATCTTAGCAAGAAGCTGATTAGCCAAGGGATTGATCCAAGGACCCACAAGCCATTGAACCCTGACCATAATTCCTCTCAGTTTGCCAAAGATCCAAACCAAAATTCAGGCCCGAAATCTGTTAATTTAGAAGAAACTGGCAGGACATATCGAGTTATGGCCACCAAAGTGAGCCAAACTTTCAATATGACTAACCTGGATCATTATCAAAACCCAGAAGTTGTCGAAGATGGTAACGATAACCGGCTGAATGATAATTGTGATGCTCTAGTTATGGAGTTACAAAGTGATCAAGGACACAGCAATGAAGAATATCATTTCAATGGAAATGAAGATGAGGATACTTTTTCTTCGTTTCTGGAATCTTTGATCAATGAAAATGAAAATCTCTTCTTGATCAATCAACAACAGCAGCAGCAGCAGCATCCTAATATGATTGCACCTCCGGTTCAACACGGTGTTTTTTCTGCACAGCCATTCAATAATACTGCCACATGGGAAGTTGAAGTTGCACCTTCAATGGCTGCCTTAGGTGACGAGATGCTGCTTTAACTTGAGTCATTATCCAGCCTGCTTTATATATAAAGCATCCACTTCGATAAGTGCATTAAGAAAATCAAATAGGCTTCGACTTCTAGATATCATCTAATTTGTGTAATATTTTTGTCTTGTTCTTCTATAGTTGTGCTTCTACCTACTCCTGCATATACACATATGTACACATGATGGTTGCCGTTAAGTTGATATAGGACAAGTATGTGGTACTTGTAATTAAGGACTCTGTTTACTGCATGCATGCATGTGCTAAGTCTTTATACATCTCAAGCTCTGTGCAGACTTCCAACTCTTCTCCTCTCTCTCTCCCTCTCACACACACACACACACACACAAACACACAAGACAAATTTCTAGTTCCTTGCTCTCCCCACACCCACACAAACAAAGGACAAATTATTGCTTATACATGGTCTATTGTGGACTGGAAGGCACACATATATAACAATGTGATCCATATATTTATAGAAAAAATCTGTTTAGACGTGATTTACATAGATCTAGAACGGTATCGTATTTATGTCTTTGTCTCATCTGAACTAGATTTTTTATTTTTATATTGTATAAGGTTCATGATAGATTATAACTATATAAGTTTTCCGCCACACACTTCCAAGATGCACACATGAGTTTGTTTAATGCAATTACTTAGATATTTTCCTCATGCAGAAAGTATGCATTATCGAAATGATTTGCTTAAACATGACGAATGCAGGCAAAAATGTTTTACATGTTTTGCATAATAGATTTGTTAATCACATAGGATATATTGCAAGAGACTTCAATTTGAGTAATATTGGCGTTTATTTCAAAAGGTTTATTCACATAGATAATTAAAGATTGAAACTGTTAGTGTGCAAATGAGAGTTTGTTAGCTAGCTACAGGCTACAGGCTACAGGCTACAGGCTACAGGCTACAGGCTACAGGCTACAGGCTACAGGCTACAGCTAGCTTATTACAACTATGTACAGAAAATGTATGCTACATAAGTTATCTTTATCTTATATAATCCTCACTAGAAGTTATGAATTTCTAAGTCATGCATGCGTAAATTGTATAACATCTATTTTAGCTCTACTGTTTCAATTATGAGTATCTGATTATTTTTCATCTTATAAGTGGATAAAATATTAAGTTCGAGTCTCTACTGTTATACTCGACTATTTTATCTCATTCGTAAATTAAAAAAAAAAAAACTAAATTTTCAATGTTGAGAAATCAAAGCCATGTGCATATATGTCTATTTATCTTAAATTTAAACATCATTCTATCATAAATACATTTGAGAAGGTGTTTTTATCGATAATAAAACCTAATGCATTCAATATGTTGTACTTATGAAGATCATGCAAAATTTGTAAAATAAGCAATTATTAAAGTAATTAATGACTCGTAATTTGAATAATAGCATAAAATTATTAATAAAATTTAGATTCAACATTCATGCTAAACATGTTTATGTGTTGGATTAAGGCTTTTGATAATAATGGGTGTATCTTCATGATAATTTAATGGATGTAGAAACTTAAGTTGTTGAATTTTATGTATTTATTATATTTATATTTCATTTGTTTTATAGAAAATATATTTTTAAAAATTATTTTTTATATTTTTTTGTGTTTAAATCATAAAAAGAATTTAGTTAAAAAAATATTTTTCTCATTAAAAAAATAATTATTTTAAAGAAAATAATTTTTTTTAAAAAAAAAGTTTTTACGTCTTTAAATTCTTATTAAAATCTCAATATATAAATTTGTTTAATATTTTAAAATTAAAATTAAATAATAAAAAATAAATTATTTTATTAAAAAATATTTTCTACTAAAAATATAAATACTTTTTAAATATAAATTATTTTTTATAAATAAATAGAGTATTAATTAAAATCTTGATGCTAATGAATGTGGAAAATTATTATTGTTGTCATTGTTATTTTTAATGAGGATAGAAAATAATTATTATTGTTGTCATTGTTATTTTTAAACACGTGTACTATTTGGCTTAGGTTACACCAAAGCCATTGCCTTACCAACATTTGTTTCATATCTACTCAGTGAACTTTGATTATTGAGTGGAATTCAATAAAATTTCACATTAATAATTGAGATATAATTAATTACAATTTCAATGGTGATTTTATAACTTTAACTAAAATTCAAATACTTTAACTAAAATTCAAATTATAAAAAAAAATTATTTTTTGCCGCCTTAAATAAAGAAAATGAGATAATCCTAGTAAATTTTCAGTTTCTATTTTAAATAAAGGAAATACAAAACCTAATCTTCTTACGATTAAAATTTGGTTTTTGGCAAAAGAAAAGAAATAAAGAAGGAAGTTAAGAGGTTGTCGATGTTGTTTAATAAATGAAGGGCAGATAAATGGTATTGAAAATGACAGGTTGATGCAAGGAATTGAGTAGGTGAAGCATGCATGGCTTCCCCCGTTTGACCTGTGGGTGACTCCACCATATCTTTCTACACATTACAACATTAACCTTTCAAAAAGTTTCTTCCCATCCAACAAAACATAACTATAGCAACAACATTCGATCAAAATTAACCTAAATAATTTTTAAGTTCAATTTCAATTAGATTTAGAATAGTTCTTTCAAATCATAAATTCCTTAAATTTACCTTTTCCATCTATGTAAGATCTCAAGTCACTGGATGTCACATTACAATTCATCAATCCACCGTTAATAGAAATTCCGGTAACACTCGTGCACTCTCCCTCCCTCCGCCATCTCTCTCTCTGTGTAATAAGACTGGAAACTACATAGTTAATTAATACATGCAAGATCACAAAAGATATATGAAAAGGGAAAAAAAAAAAAAAACTAAACACTAGCAAGCAAAGAAGCACGATCAAGGAGTATTATTAAAACTGCGTACTTTCAACGATTGGCACAATTGATCGAACACATGCAAATCAAGAAAGAATAATTAAGAACGAAAGAGAAAGGACCTAATTTCCATTGCCAAAAGCTTGATAAAGGAGAAGCAACCAATAAGCTTTAAAAAGTAGTGTAAACTAACCTGGGAAATGTGAAGCTCCAGAATTCTCGGTTGGTTGGCTGATTGAAAGCCGATTACTTGTGTGGAAGGACAGCATCATATGTCATACGATCTCGACAGGTTAATGAAGAGGAAATTAAGGAAGAACTTTTTGATTTTGCTGCAACGAATGAATGAGATTTAACTTAATTTATCGATGTCAGAATGCTCATCAGACGAGTGGGCAGTGGCTGACCCAACATTCTAAGCTTAGAAGCTCGGCTCATGGACACAAGGACCTACCCTTCTTTTGCATCTTTTATTTCAATTGCCAATTATTTCTTTTAGTTTTAGATCTTCTACTTAGGGGAGGTTGTAAGTATGAGTTGGGTGGTAGGACCTCCAGGGAGTTAACGGTAAGACCTTTCTAAGTTTGCTCTCCCAAAGGCTCTAAGAAGCCGGCGAGCGTTGCCCCTTCACCTCTTGGAGCCTCTTCTTATTTATCAGAGTATGAAAGCTCATGCATCTTGTTATGGTTGTTTGCTCAACTCTCACTTTGTTATTCCTGCATGTGCTGAAACTTATATCACTAATTATTATTTTAATATAAAATTAAAGAAATAAATTACAAATCTCAAAATAAAAAAAAAATCATGAAAAGCAAGTTATTTTTTCATGTTTTTCCTAAAGAAATAAAGAACAAAAATATGTAACGGTGAAGGAATTCGTGGGTCAAAGTAAGTGACGTCGCAGTCAATATTGCTGGTGCCATTAATGAAAGGGACGGAGGAGAACGCGTTTCTTAAGGGCATATTAACGGTGATAGCGACTTCAAACTCGTAACGGTTGACGAATATGGGGAATGCTTACGGCAACGGCGTGAGAGCATCAAGTTTGGATTATTAAAAAAAATAAAAATAAAAATAAAAGAAGTAGAAGAAAAAGACAAAGATAGCTGGGATCTCAGAGGCAGGCTGCAACAAAAGCTTATAACCTTTGAACTGTTGATTCAGACAAGCTAGTGAAATCAAAGAAATAATCATAGAATATCCGAATTCATTGATAAGATGTACATCGATATTTAGAATTTATAATAATGTATATTTTATTTTGTAACATACAATTCGATAATTTCTATTTAAATAATATAAAATAAATATTAATATTAGAGATAATAAATAAATAAATATATATATATAATATAACAAATATCACGTCAATAAAATAATTTAAAAATCTATAAAGTGAATGAGTTTTAAAATTTTATGAAAGTTAATAATTAACGAAAATAAATTAATCAATCGTTACTTAAATCCAAACAAGAAATTTAATAAAAAAAAATTGAATATCTGCCTTATGAATTTTTTTATTTTAAATAAGAGATCAAAAATAAAAATCATAAAATCACAAAATTTTGATAGATTTACTCCCATTTTAATTAATTAATTATTTAATTAAAAAAATTCATATTTAAATTCTTTAATTTTTTTGTGGTTAATAGCTTATATAATTTTAAATATTTATATTTTTTAAATATCTTTAATTAAGATTAAGATCAGTTAATTAATAAATTTTATAAAAAAATTAAAGCCGTTTAATTTTTATAAAATATAAAAACACTTTAAAGAAATAATTATAAAATATAAATAAATTAATACATTTTTCAAAAATTAAGGAATCGGATTAATGCTTTTAATAGTTTTTTCACTAAAAGAACATATATAGCAAATTACAATCTCTCTCTCTGAGATTCAGATTTTCAGCTTTCCTAATCTGGTGTTCAATATTCCCTTCCCAAATTCGCATTTTGATTTTTTTCTTCCCCTTCGAGGTTCGAGCACGCAGTCTCACTGTATCTGTTTCTCTCTCTTAATCCTTCTCCTCGAGATTTCAATTCTCCGGAATCTCCTCCGAGAAACCAAATAAACAAAAAGAAAAAGAAAAAGGAATTTCAAATCTCAGTCTGCCAAATCTCTTACACCTCTGTAACCCCAAAATAAAAAATCCCATGTTTTGCCTTTGAGCTAAAGCTTGCGTTGAGATCCGTTTACTGTGAAGCTTACAATCTTAGCTCTTACAGGTAAAATGCTTGCAATTATATGTCATATTTTCTTTGTTTTCTCCGGGAATTCCGTTTTTAAATTTTTTTTTTTTCCTTTTTTGGATTGGGGATGCAGGGTTTACTGTTGAGATATTCGAGCGTTTTCAGAATGCAAAATTAGTTTGTTATGATTGAAGATGGTATTCAAATCGAAGATAAAATGGATAGCTTTGTTAGTACTGATACTGTCGACGGTATCTCTTGTAGTTCACCTCTCTATAACCAAGTTTTCGAGTTCCAATTTGGTGTCTTATGCTCCAAAGGACACGGGTCTCGATTTCCCTCCTTTATCAGAGACACCGGTCAGCTCTGCAATTTTTTTTTCCTGGCTTGCATTTGTCCATCCATCTGCAAATTCTATTATTTCGTCAATTTAATTGTGTGTTTTTGGTCATTTGCAGAGTGTTAGATATGTTAGAAATAAGAAGTTATGGGGGGTTGTGAAGTCCTTAGAGTCATTGCAGCCTTATGCCAACCCAAGAAGCAGCTACCCAGGTGATTTCTCTGACCTCAATCTGTCTATTCTTCTTTCCTTTTTAAGTTTGCTATTGGTTATTGTTCTTTTAGGGGGTATGTTGAACTGTTTTAGTTAAGATGGGAATGTCGCCATCTTGTGTGCCCCACAACTACCTACCTCGTAACTCTTGGAAATTAAATGCCTTCCAATAGGCTTAGCGTTATAGAATTTGAAGTGACCCGTGATTAATTATGTTCAATTGTTTTGTTTGATGTAGAAAGGCTTTTGTAAATTTATCATCTGAGGGTGGTTTTTAGTTGGAAACTGTTTGGCACAATTTTGGATGGGAAATTTCGGTTGTAGGATTTAATTCAATCACAGTGCCACATCATTTTTTGCATCTGTTTACATGGTAGATTGTCCATCAAATCTCATGTGAACTGATGAATTCTCATTCTCAATTTTTTTTTTGTAGATTTTATGTATATGCTAAATAGTCGTTTAGAGAATTGGGCTATTATTTCATAGCTCCCATTTCTGTTCATTATTTTTTGATAGCATTACTTAGTTCTGCTTTTAAAGAACCTAATGTGGTTATTCTGATCATATGGTCAGCAATTGAAACTGTTCGGCCATTTTGATTTTCAAATTATGGAAATAATTTACTGATGCATTGTAGATGTAAGATGTGTGATCACCAGGTTATAGAATGGTGCTGGAAGTTTTTTTCTTCTTCTTCTTCTTCTTCTTCTTCTTCTTCTTCTTCTTCTTCTTCTTCTTCTTCTTCTTCTTCTCGAATACATGATTGAATTGTTTAAGCATTTGATGATGAATGATCAACATGTTGTCTTGGAGATTTTTGTTTTTAGTTGGAAGTGCCTCGGAGATGTGCGAAGCATAAAATGCCCAAAAGCGGTTGCCACCAGGTTATGCTTGGTGTATCCTGTGATCTATCAAATGCTCCTCTAAGTTCTTTAATCTGCCAGTCAAGTGTCATGATCTTGTGGAAAGCATTTTCGTTTCTTTAGTTAATACCTTCAACTTCATAACACTTCACCATAATATGTGATTTTGGAGAGACGACAAGTCTCTTCCACAAGGCTTCAATCTTTGTTGTATGCCACTTTTGTTTGAACAAGAAGATGCTTCTTTTTTGCTGGTCCCATGTTTATTATTAGATGATAATCTTCTGTATGTTTCTAAGTTTTTTCTTCTCCTTTTGCAGTTCCACATGAAAAGAACAATGGTTATATTTATGCAAAAATTTTTGGTGGATTTGAGAAGATAAGATCTTCGGTATGATTCATTTATTGGATCAATGTTACATCATCTATATTTTCACGTTGGAGTTCATAACATTTTTGGTTAATTTTCTAGATCTGTGATCTTGTCACCATATCCAGGCTTCTAAATGCTACTCTTGTCATTCCAGAGATTCAAGAAAGTATTCGGTCAAAAGGCATTAGGTATCTTGTTGCCATCTAATTTAATTGTTTCTGTCAATTCCTGTGGTTACATTAGTAAGTCTTGTAATTTTGTTTATTTTCCTTTATTTTTTCTTTGGAATTTCATACAGTAGGAAATTCAAGAGTTTTTCCTATCTCTATGACGAGGAACAGTTTATTGCATCACTTAAAAAGGATGTAATCATTGTGAAGAGCCTACCTGAAAATTTGAAGGCAGCTAGAAAAAGAAGTGAGTTCCCAACATTTAAGCCCAAAAGTGCTGCTTCTCCAAATTTTTATATCAAAGAAATTCTGCCTAAGTTGAAGAAATCTAAGGTTATTGGATTGGTGCTTGCTGATGGGGGATGCCTGCAGGTAGCTAAATATATTTCTATATTATACATTGAATTTGTTACTTGTTAGTATGAAAAAATAAATAAGGAGAAAAAAAGGGAAAAAAGAAAAGAGCAACCCCTCTACTTGAGAAAGAACATTTCTTCAATAAACAAAAACCTTGTACATTTCTTACATGGGAACAGTCCTGTTAATTATTTCCTTATTGCAACTTCCACATTAAAGTATTCAGTTGTTTGAAGTTAGAGCAGAATTTTCTTTTCTCACCTTTTCACCATCTCACTTTCTGGTGTCTATCCTCACTTGCCTTTCTGATGGTAACCACTTTTTTTCTAAAAGGATTATGCAGCTAACAGCTTATAGTGTTTTGTACTTGTGCCTGGCTCACTAATTCTGGATATACTGAAGGTCTTAGTATCAGGCCAAGTCTATGTTGAATAATTGAGGACCAAATTAATGACTGTTGGGGTAATCACATCCAGCATAGACAACATATTTTCCCCCAGGAACTTAATATTTGCTATGTTATGAGTTTCTTATAACCCATTAAATTTTGGCTCCTCCTAGCATATTTGAAAAAGAATATTTTTCATATTGGGGGCCTTTACTACAACTCATAACTCACTGATTTAGTTATTGCATCAAGTCACAGTTGCCAACCTCCCTTCTGGTGTCTTTTGAACATCATTTACAGTGTCACCACACACTACTAGTAAGCTATGAGCATCTCAACAACAGGAAACAGTGCCTTTTATGGTTGTTTAGTGGTGTTTGATTTATTGACTACCCTTGCCACAGGCTTTATTCACCTTCTTGTTGGCCTCTGTGAGATTATTGATTCCTTTCCTCTATTAATTGGTCCTTAGTCTAGAGTGTTTCAGTTTTCCATGTTCTCATGTTAATATCTGCAGCATTTTAAATGGTAATTGGCCAGTTTGGGGATAAAGTTTGAGTATGCATGCCACATTTAGGAGTAATTATTATATTCATGGATCGCTTATATTTTTCTTCAGTCAATTCTTCCACCTAGCATGTATGAGTTTCAGAGGCTTCGGTGCCGTGTTGCTTTTCATGCTCTTCAATTTCGGCAGGAAATTCAGGTCCTTGGTCACCAGATGGTTGAGAGGTATATTTTCTCCCCTTGTCTTTCTACTAGAGTCATAATGATATGACAGAATTATGGAGATACGCAACTTATGTTGTGTTTATAGGAGAAAACTAATAAACTAATTGATAATCTTGAAATCAATGGGACTTGGCTTGCATATATTATGATTCATGAACTTCAGCTAACATGTTTCCATAGAGAGTGAATTCCATTTGTATCTATTAAATTTGGGTCAGTCCTAATTCAAGCTATAAGTTAGCTCAAAGAGAAGGAGTGCCTAAAACCTTATAAAGGTACATTACCTCTGTCTCAAACCGATGTTGGATTCAATACACTCGCACACGCTCAGGACTAAACTGGAGTGTAAAAAATATGTATAGGAGGCTCAACATCGGTGCGAGGACGGGTACATCGTCCTTGTTCCAAACCGATTCTGTGATTTACTGGACATCCCCTCACGTTCAATACTACATTGGAGTGAAATATTTACGGAAGGCCCAACATGGGTGGGATAACTCAGATACCATGTTAAATTTAGATCAGGTCTAACTCATCTCTAAATTTAGGTCAAGGGAGGAGTGGCTAAGGTTGTTATAAGGACACATTACCTTATCCCAAACTGATGTGGAATTCAAGAGTATGTATTAGTTGGGCCATTTCAAGTGTTTTCCAATATGTGCTGTTTTCATAATTTTTCTGCAGGTTAAGAGCATGGGGTCAACCTTTCGTTGCATTTCATCCTGGTTTAGTGAGAGACACATTGGCGTATCATGGTTGTGCAGAACTTTTTCAGGCTAGTAGTTTAAGCCTTTTCTTCTCTGTTTCATTATCAACAACTAACCTGGCTGATTTACACAATGTATTTGATTTTCTGTTTTCTTATGAAAATTGGTTTTGATCCTAAACTTGTCAGTGCATTCAGTACTACCGAAGAGGGGGGGGTGGGGGGAGGTTCTCATGAAAAAAAATCTGAATGAATGATTCCATGGGTTTTATCACTTCTTTCAAATTCTTCTAACTCCACCTTGTCACTTTCTAATTCTTGTAGGATGTTCACACTGAACTTGTACAGTATCAAAGGGCACAGATGATCAAGCGAGGTATTCTTAAGGAAGAACTTAGTGTGGATTCACATTTACGTAGAGAAAATGGATCTTGCCCTCTCATGCCAGAAGAGGTATAGTCAAGTTTAAACTATCGGATCCAGATTGTTCATGCACTCTTACATTTTGTCTAGAGTGGTAGTTGATCCTTTTGATAGCAATGGTTCTTCCAAGAATTCTTATTTTGTTCCTTACTAAAACCTAAGCAAATTGAAGAGTTGGTAGACGAAGATTTAGAAATTCATTGGTGAAGGTGTTATTTAGTAGGAGACTAACAGTTAAATATGGAAGCAAGTCTGCCACAAGTTTGGGGAAATGTTGGTGTCACACTGTTACCAGTTTTACATTAGTTTTTTGGATGTCCAAAAGTCATTCAAACAGAAATAAAATAATTTAATTGAAAATTTTCCATATTTGTTAGGGTTTTACATGTTAAGTGATGTTGGCCGAATTGGTGGTTGACCTAGTCAGGTTTATGGTAATGGTATATGGATGTTTGAAGTCTTTGGGCAATGGTGTATGCAGTTGTGGGTTTCTGTGTGTGCATGGAAAACTAGCTGTAAAGGCTTGGTTCATATTAATGGGTATTTTGAACAGGACCTTGCTTTATTCTGCTAACCTAGTCTATATGCTGGATTTATTAAATTCTTGCCAGTCTCCACAATCTGCTAGCATTTATTTTTCCTTTTTTCAGATATTCTGTTCTGGTGTTGTGGTTCATATATTCAATAATGGTTATTTTGGAAGTTTATTTTGTTAGTATTGTGTTGAAAATGCTGCAGGTTGGACTTCTTCTCCGAGCAATTGGCTATCCTCCCAAAACTACAATTTACATGGCAGGTTCTGAAACTTTTGGTGGTCAACGTGTTCTGATCCCTCTTCGTGCAATGTTTGCTAATGTGGTAGATCGCACTTCAGTGTGCAGCAAGCAAGAGTTGTTTGACTTGGTTGGTCCTGAGCCACCTCTTTCTGTAGATTCCTTTAAACTTCCTCCTCTCAAAAGTGAGAAACAACTTAAGGATGAGTGGCAGAGGGCAGGACCTCGGCCTCGCCCTCTTCCCCCACCTCCAGACCGGCCCATATACCGACATGAAAAAGAAGGCTGGTATGGTTGGATCACTGAGACTAAATCTGAACCAGACCCTTCCCCAATGGATTTAAGAAGGCAGGCACACAAGTTACTCTGGGATGCTCTTGATTACATTGTCTCTGTGGAAGCAGACACATTTTTTCCTGGTTTTAATAATGATGGAAGTGGTTGGCCGGATTTCTCAAGCTTGGTCATGGGACAGCGGCTATATGAAAGTGCTGCTTCTAGAACATATCGACCAGATAGGTAAAATGGGCCTGAAACTGCTATTTGATTTGGTTAAAAAAGATTCTGAATGTTAAAATTGATTCAAGTTCAGTGTTCTTAAAGCTTGAGCTGGCAGTAATATAAGATAATCACCATATTTGTTATGCTCGGGAGTCTCTTATCTTTATCGATATTAAAGTATCCCTTATTTAACATAACTATTCAATGGCAGAAGGGGATGTTATATTTCACACAAGTTCTTAATTATCAGTTAAATATGAATTTAGTCTCATATTTACTGAATTTCTGTAGTGCTGTGATGCATCATTGTATAGCATGCTATGTTATAAAGAGAAAGGGAAAGAAACAGAATGCAATAGATGTGAAAGAAGGATATTTACAAGTCCACGTGTTATTTTACCTATGACACAACTTTCGTGTATGACCATCATCACAACTTCGGTGTCATGGGTGTTTCTTTTTTTTTTTCTTATTTTACCTATTCATTCTTTGTTGACCACAGTATATGGATCTTTGTAACTTCCCTGATACTTCATTGGTTTTTCAAACAGGAAAGCCTTTGCAAAGTTATTCAACATTACCCGCAACGACATGTATCATCCCAAGCATAATTGGACACTCGCAGTGAGGGAACTTCTCAACAAAAGCTTGGGTGAAGATGGCCTAGTCAGGCAATCCCTTTTGTCAAAACCCTCATCTTTTCTATCTCATCCTCTTCCTGAATGCTCTTGTAGAATTTCATCTGCTGAGTTTCAAACTCCACTAGAAGATATTGATGGCCGATACCTATATGGAGGTGAGGATGAATGCCCAGAATGGATGCAGCATGGACAGGAAGCTCTTTCCTCCGAGTCAATTGGGTTGGAAGGAGCTAAACATGATGATAATGAATCTGAATATGAGAATGAGACGGTTCAACAAGAATCTGATGACAGTGGCGGTAAGAGTAGTCTGACTCTATCCATTGATCAGGATGATGAATGGGACCCCAATGACTAGAAACATTCTTTGCAAATGATACGACTTAATTGTGAAGTTGGTTTTTGCTTTTTGGCAATATCTTCTTCAATCAGAAATTGTGGGGAAGAGATGGCATTCGAAGATCATTTTCAAATCAAAGCTCCAACTTCGATTTTTTGAGGGAAATAAATTCAGATTTATTCTTTATTAGTAGATTGAGGACTCGTTCAGTTACAGAAAAAGCAAAAACATTTGTATACCTTCACACAACAGACTTTGTGAACACTACAGCAGCGAGAATGATCGATGTGGTCCAGACCAGTTGATTGCAGCCCATATTCAAAGGCATCTTACATCATCGAAGATGTTTCATAGTGGGGAAGTTGCAATGGATGTTGTATTGTGGCAGCTTGCAGTCAGTTCCACTTGATCTTTTTGAGTACTGATTTGTTCTGTTTCTTGCCATGAATGTAAAGTTGTTCTAAAGGAAATCAATTAATCATATAGTTTTTCATTATATTATATTAATTGTAGTACTTTTCCATCGTTGATTGTTTTATTCAGATTTTTTCATATGCAAGAGTTGTAATATTGATTTTGGCAAATTCAATTGGTTGAACAAAATGCAGTTGGAATATGATGAAAAAAAGATGAGACCCACTTCATCCGAGATCAGTAACCTGTTGTTTTTTCAGAATTATAGTAGGTTTTATTTGTCAAATTGGATGTGTACCCGAACTTTGTCATTCTAGTTTTGATTTTATGCATCATTGACGGCCTGCTTAAATCTAAGACTTTTGTAAGAATTCTCCATAATTGATTTATTATTTGTCAACTCTTTTGTTGGAATGGAATGATAAAATTCTTTGTAACTTCCAAAAAAAACATTATTTTAAAAGAAATATAACTCATGCATAATCATTTGATTTTTTTTTTCTATATAAAATAAATTGTTACAAATTTTTTTTTACCAAGAAGAGTGAGCAAATCCAGAAGTGCATAACGGCGTATGTTGCTTGGACAGCAGGGCTGCTCTGAGAACAGCTCTCCCATTTCATTAATGGCCATTCTTTGTTCTGGTATTAGAATGGCGCAGTAGTTAATTCAACAAACCAACTGTTGTATTGCCCTCAATTTATATTTCTATATGCTGTCAGCCACTCAGCAGGCAAATTCCATCTCCAAAATTCCAAGTGCAAATGGATACAAGGAAATACACAATCGCATATCAGGGCAAGCAGAACTACTCATGAAATACAGCGAAAAGAAAAATAAAATAAAATAAGAGAATCAGAAGTTTCACGACTCGCAAAAAAAGCTCATCTGGAAACATAGCATCAGAGACACCGTATATGAAAATTTTTTTCTTAGGTTTTGATAGCCCATTGTGTTCTTAATAGGCAATTTGGCTATGAACATGTGGAAAGTAGCACAAACATGGAGAAATAAAAGCAAGAAATTGCAAAAACTAGTGACAAACTGGCTTAGAACATTCATCTCCAAGAATCTCAAGCTTACTTTGTTCAACGTTTATGGATTTTGCGTATGCGGAAGAATACAATACACTTTAAGTGAAGCAAAAGCAACAAAACTTGTCATACAATTTTAAAAAAGATGCAAGCTGAATTCGTAAATGAACAGCAAAATAATAGACAAATTGCTGAGTGGAGTCCAAAAGTTTTACGTTCGACTCATTTATACAATATACATACAACATAGACGCTAAGCACCCTTGTTGCTACTCCATGGTTTGATTACAGCAACAACGATTATTGCAACAATGATAAGAAGGATTATGATGGCAATACACATCCATTTCCTGGAGCTCTTCTGCAATGACTTTGCCCTTTGGAGAGCAGTATTCCCTGACTGCACATGATCTACTGCACTAGACACCTAGATAACAGGAAATCATCATGATTTTCAGCATTCTAGCTATTATCCACAGCATTTTAGCTATGGTCCATGATAATATTCCTTTCTTCACTTGACAAAGCTGTTGGGCATTAGGAATAAGTTCAATTACCTGTGATTCTATGTTGTCTAACATTTCCCCCTGCGCATCCACCAAAACTGCCATATCCAGAAAAACCTGCACAGCAAGAGTGATTAAAAATCAGAATTATTCTCTTCCGAGTACACAGAAATACATATTTTAATAGATGCATATGGATTTGTGTGCATGCACATGATTGGCTCCCGAAAATATACACAAGGATAATTCTATTTGGAAACAAGTTCAACATGCCCTTGCCCTTTTCATTGACTACCAAATAAGCCCAGTGCAATTTTTAGCCTGAACAAACCTGTACCTTTCCATTTAAGACTGAATCAGTCCTAACAAAAAAAAATATTAATTTTTAACTAATAAATACTTTTTATGGTAATTTTTAGTTATGGAAATTTATATATTTTTTATTAAAATAAAAAAAAAAAAGAAAACAATAATTTGAGACGAAGTAACCCATAAACACCCTCCCACTTTTATTCTTTTTCTTCCTGATTTCACTAAGCCTATCTCCCACTCCATCAGTCCATCTCCATTTTTCTGACCAATGATACAGCAACAGCAAACAGTGGACAGTTGATACGCGTGAAAACAGGTATATGTTTTTGGCCTATACCCTTCTTTTTCTCATTCTTCAAAATCTGCTCCAGTCAGTGACCCACACGTGTCTGAAAGTCTCTTTCCTGAGGATTTGCTCTCCTTTCAGCTTCAGTTGGGGTGCCTTTTCTCTGAGTAACTCTTGCTATGTGGTTTTTAATGTTCGTACTCCCCAATGATTCTTGATTGTTCTTGATGTTTATGGGTTTGAGGAAGAAATATTAATTTCTGGGTTTGATTGCTTTGTGGTCTTAAGTGGTTTTTGATTTTCTATAGTTGATTCAAACAGAAGCTAATGGCATTCAATCCATACCCCGTCGATGCATTAGCCACTTTCAAGCACTGGCAAACAATCGGCTAAGGTAGTCATATCTGATCTTGATGTTTCTGAATTTGAATGCCATCTATGTGTCAGAATGCCATCACCAGAAATGGTAGTAAGCTTGATGTTTCTGGATTTTTGATAGAAGGCATAATTTTAGGGTTTGGATGAGAACATGCTTTCCAGGGTTTGATATTCATGTTCTACAGTTTTTTTAATTTTTAATTTTAATTAAAAATAATAAATAGTTTTTAATAAAAAATAATATTTTATTATAAAAAGTATAGTATTCTATTAAGTCTGGGGCTCTGGGCTCACATAGTTGTTGGAACAAAGAGACAAAACAATATATTTTATTACCAAAAATATAGTAATTTTGTTATGGGTTAATTTGAGCTTCAATCAAAAAGTTAAAAATGACTTATTTGAATCCTGTGAAATAGAACATGGGTATATTGACTTCAATTCTATTCCAAGAAGTTATAATAATGAGGATTACTGTGGAACACTTATTCACAAAATGACAATTCCCTTCCTACAATTACAGGAGCAAATGCTCCAATATCATGCTCATGCATTAAGCCTAGCTTTAAGTTTCACTGTACCTTAGAAACAGAGTAGCATAATTATGGTCCCATTTTAGCAAGGGATTTATGGATACTTGGGGACAAGGGTATCATAGTTAGGGTCCAATTATAGGGAGGTATATATGGAGGTGCCTGTTTTGATGAATATCCTCTTTAATCTTCCTTCTTTATTTTCTTAGGTTCTTAATCCTTTTTATGTTGTGTTTTAGGCTGTCATCCAATTCCCATAATCCAACTACAGTGCAAGATGTGTTCGCTTGTGCATGTGTGTATACATTAAATTGTTAAAATTGTTGATGATATAAATTGATGTTGAAATCAAACACAACACATTATTGGACATAGAAAACAACAATTCAGTACATACAATACAAATAAAAAATTATAATCATGAAATACCTGTTGTAAGTCCAGAAGCTTCCGCTCCAAATCTCTAACAGCATCATGGCGTTCTTGAATTTCTGCCAGAGTATCCATTATCTGCATACCAAAATAGGTAAATGAAATTCAGCATGAACATTTATAGTCAACTGACTTTTAGATAAACCACATGTCATACACACAATAACTAAAATATCTAAAAATGTTCTTTTCTAGAGAAAGATAAATTTAAAAAGAAAAAGAAAAAAAAACATAGAACTGAGGATGGGAAAAAGGGTAAAAATGAACCATTTAGATCTTAATGAGTGAGTTTCGTATTCCACTCACTAGTGGCATTGGGGTAGGAAGAAAGCCTCACCAAAACTGTTTATACACCATTCATACTTGCACTGAATACAAAAAGAACATTTATTTTAAGAACGAATTTTCTCCCCTAGCCTTTGCAAAGAGCTAGTATGCGAGATAAGGAAACAGATCTGTGAAGGAAGAAACAAGCAACAAACCTGGCCTCGCCCTTGCTCATGAATTGCATTTTGGAAAATTTGTTCACTATCTCCAGTTTCAATCAACCTGTCAATTGTCTGCCAAAGTTTAATAATAACAATGAGTTTACAAAAATATAAAATTACAGCCACCAAGGCATAGCTCAGGCAGGGGGATTGGATCTGAAGGTTTGGGCAGATACTAAGAGATTTAACAATGCTGCGTTAAACGGAGGGGGGAAAAGTAGGACAAAGAATATGAATTTGCTTGTGATGTTTTGAGCAGAAAAAAAAATACCTCTTCATCTGCTCTAGTGCCCGTCACTGAAAACCAAGGAGAACAAGAAATAGAAATAGTCACCATCATATGTTACACAAGGCATCATTTTGTAGACATGATAGCCACAGACGAGGACCAAGTGAAAGGTTCAAACCTGTGAAAACACGCCTCTCAACGACCTCTCTGTATTCTTGATGGATAGTTTCCCTTAGATTCTGCACAATTCACAAATAAGTGAAAAATTGAAACCACAAAAGGTAGGAAAGTGAAATGTAACAGACCCTCAATTCAAACATGCGTGTCTAACTGTCTATATTGCTACCTGAAATTCAGCCATCTTGTCTTTCAACTTCTTTTTCAAGGCCCTGCACAATAATATGAAAATGGTTTAGAGTCAGATCAGATTATTTGGCAATACAATCCCATTATGCCAAATTACTAGGAAATTCTTCTGTAAGGGTAATATAATTTATAGAACTGCAAAAAATAAAGTTTAAATGCCCTCTTTTCACTGCATTCAGACTGATAAAAGAACCAACAGTTCTTCTATAAGTTTCAGGTTTCAACTAATTATGCATTTATGGGAAAGTTATCAAGTTTCATACAAAAGAACTACCAAAATAAACCCCTTTTTAGAGTCTCAGAAAAGGAGGAATTCCTTAATTGCTGGGGTTAATAAATAATGTAGGAAAAATCAATGTGCATATGTATGGCTATATTTCAGGATTCAGTAAAATATAAATTGAAAAAAGAAACGGTTAGAACAGAAAAAAAAAAAAAAAAAAAGATAATAAATATGGACTATGAAGTAAGCATGTCCCTTATGTCCTAAAATAACTCTGACAATTTGCATGAATATCATCCTTATATATAATCTCTCATAGCATTTGAAAACTCATGGTGATTGTAAAGAAACTTTGAAGCCTGCCATCAGTGGTAATGAAAAATTAGCACAGCTCAAGGAAAAAAATGATAATTATTGGAAAGCGGAGTTCGGGTGTAACTTACATAGTTGTTGAGGTTCTTGATCGGTCTACACCTGTTCCTTTTCCACATCCTGGCTTCTGCCTATTTGCTAAATTCTGAACCGCCAAAAGATGATGTGAGCCATCTGGACTTCTGGAGGACACAAATCAATGAAGAAAAAGCAAAAGTCATTTACCTCTTTGTCAAGTTCCTCAATTTTTGACTTTAATGAACGAGCAATTTTTCCAACTTCATCAACATCTTTCTCCATTCGCTGCTTAATTGCTGCAGATGAAAACCAGACCAATCACTAAGTTTTAAGGTTCATAACAATGCAGATAAATTTCAAGTTGATGAAGGACATGAGAAGATATATTGGAAATTTGAAACTAAACCAAAAAATAGAAAGACAAAGGAGGAAAATAAATAATAAGGTAAGAGTGAAAAGATTGATCCACACATAAACTTAATGAATGCATTGGCAAACATCAGCATATGTTATTTGCAACTAACTGGAGTTCTTCTAAGTTCTAGCCCCATTTATATTTGGAGATAGTGCAAAGTCTGACCACCCTAAACTTTGAAACTGAATTTAAATTTCTTACAATAGGTTGATGCATTACATATTTGATATTTTCTGGTTTACTTTCCCGCCATTCAAGTTTTCTAGCTAGTGGAAATTAAAAATGGGAACATGGCATGAATGAAAGCAGTTGGGAACGATTTCCTAGTTCATCTAGTCCCTGTGTAATTTTGCTCTCTTCAACTCACTCTGTCCTTTTTCTCAGTGCAACTGATTTGTGTTTGCAGAACAAAAGGTAGTAGTACATCATTAGCAAGAAATCACAGTTGCAAAAATATCAATGGAAATGCGAACTGATAAAACCTTTCATGGCAGGAGCTTTAGTCACAGCCTTTGACTCTTCATTTGCATCCTGCAAACAAAATTTGAAAGTTAATGAAGATAAAATTTTCAGTCATCAAAGGCATTATTTGCAAGATTTAACTCTTCCTCACTATCTATACACAAGTACAAAATTAGAATTAGAATATACTGAATATGACTACATTGTGCACACTAGGCTTTGTTCCAACAGTAGGGAAAGAGTGTCAATATATGTAGCTATTCACTCCCTGTACTGCCATTATTATCTTATAGTTTAAGCTGTTAGCCTTTTTTTTTTTAATTTATCAAATCAGGGTGTTCGTTGCATCCATGCAGTAGACAGACACAGAAATTGCAAAAAGCTACTCAAGTTACTAGGACTGAGCAAGTCAGATTAGATGAAAGGAAAATAAAGAAAGCTTGTACCTGCAGCTTTTTAAGTAGCTTATCCAGCTTCTCATTTTGTTTCTCAATCTCTTGAACCTGCAAAAGAGTGAAACGAATGTAGATAAAAATAGAAGTCCTCATGCAGAAAGATCGTACCATCCAAAAAATTTATGGCAGGAATATATAAGGTACAACCAAATAGATGGAGAATGAAGGAAAATTACTAAGCACCTTTTTAAAGAAATTCTCCAAGCCCGTTTCTGTAGAAGTCATTCCCATCTCAATATCTCCACCTCTAGAACCCTGACCACGAGGGATCTCAAAAGATTCCTGCAAAATTAATCAAGTCATTACAAGTACATGCAGCTCAACGTACTATAACCTGACTAACATCTGCAGAATATCGCAACCACTTGATAATAGCATAACAAGTATAATAGATCACATTCAGGAAAGATTAAGCCAATAGTTAATAGTTAATAGTGAAGAAAACATCTTCCTTGTGATTAGCTTCTCAGGGGTTTTAACACATTCACTAGCATTGTGAATCCTCCAGCACCATTACCCCCCCCCCCAAAAAAAAAAAGAGAAGAAAAATAAAAAGCCACCGGGTGTCTCTTATTAGTAAACAGCAGCAAGATAATGATGTAAAATAGGAACTATGTCACTTGTATGAGTGTACACACTAATTCAATTAAAAATATTGAGAACAGTATAACTGCCTAGCACTTGCAGTATAGAATCGAGATCTTCATAAAGTAAAAAAGACCAGATTAATTAATGCGGTCAAAAGATTCATCTTCAATATCAAAATGCTTGAACGGTTCACTTCTGTGTTTCATTCCATAGTTCCAAACAATTAATTTCCACGAAAATTTTTGAATTTCCCTTCAAAATTTCTGCAGTATCAGCAAACAAAAGAGGATTCTGAACTTTCTAACTAACAGAACCTACAATCCAATCCTTAATTTACTCCGTGAGTAGTGGATCCAACTAAGAATGCTATCGCAATCTTACAGAAAACACTGTAGATCAAGACAAACACAAATAGAACAAACAACAGCAAACAAACAAAAACAACAAAAACTTATAAAATTTACCGATAGAAGATCGTTCATTGTGGAATAATCAGCTCAAAGAACCCTCCTTTTTTCTCAATTTTTGAAAATAAAAAGGATCAAAAAGTGAAGAAGAGGAGAGGTATAGAGTGTCAGATCAGGAAAGGAATATAAACCAGGTCTTAATTTGTAGAAAAACGTCAAGACAAGCTCATAACTAGGGTTCTTTTTTATTTGTTTCTATTGTGGAGAGAGAAATTGAAAGCTCTTTTGACGTTGAAAATTGAAATCATGGGGAGGGAGGAGAAGGAGAAGGAGAAAGGTGACAAACAGACCGCGAAGCAAGGCAGCTTCCTTTTACGGGTGAAATCTTCTGTGAAGCTGCACACAGTTTAAACATATCTGAGCCGTTAATCTTTTTGCATTCACATTTAAAAATTAAAAAAATATTAAATTCCTAATTTTTTAATAAATTAACTAATTCATCTCAATTTTAAAATTATTTCATTATTTTAATATTTCTATAATTAATTTATGTTAAAAACATATTTAAATTGATTTTTAATTTACATTCATATCAAATACTTTCATTTGCCGCTTTATATTTAAAAAAAAAAAAAGAAAAAGAAAAAAAGGAAGAATATTGCGTGAATGGAAGGAGTGTGATACGTGGACAGTTGTCTTGTAGGCCACAGCAAAGGCATGTTCGGTGACAGAGATGTCTGATCTGTCTTCATAATCAGGTGCTTCTTCCATGTATTCCGAAATTAATTTTAATAATTTAGTTGACTAATTTTTTTATTCATTTAATTATTTAAATAAAAACTTAAAAAATTAAAATCTTTATAAACAAAAACTTTAAAATTAATATGTATAAAAATTTTGTCCAATTAAAAATGATTTTTGAAAAAGAAAACTTGAAACTCATTATAATACATTATCCACTGCCATTGGGTTGATCTATTTTTATCAAATATATCATTAATTTTTTTAAATTATCATAGATTTTTATTTTTTTTAAATAATAAAAAAATTTCATTAATTTATAGAGAATAAAAAAATAATGTGAGAAGGAGGGACATCAATTGAAACTCCTTAACTTAATTCAGAATGAGTCGATATTCCTAGAATATGAGCGATATCGCAGATTTATGAACAAAAACACACTTTACTTTCTAGATAAAAACAGTTTACAAATAGATTTCTCATTTATTTATTTAACTTTACTTAAAATTTACATTTAAAATTTCATAATTTTAATAATAATTTTAATATTAGTAAAAAACACTTGGATTAAATGTTGAAGCATATATTTAGATAATATTACATATTTCCTCTTTTTTATAATTTTTATCTTGTATTATTTGTAAATATTATATAAACTTCATAGAGTTAAAAAGAAAAAATTATATAAATTCTAACTATATGGAATAATCATAAAATTAAAATTAAAAATACATAAAAATTAAACATTAATAAAATATAAAATAAACACATCAGACAAAAATAAATGTAAATCTAAGTTAATCAATTCAAAATTTAGAAACGAGATAATTGATTTTGTGTACTTGTATATATAAATAAAATAATTTTTAAATTCCAAAAAAAATAAATTAATTTAAGATTATATAATAGATCATTATCAGATTGAGTTTTATTTAATTTAAAAACAATTATCAATTAAAATGTAATTTGTAAATATAAAAATATAAAAATAATTTTTAATTAAATTATTATGTCCATTTATCAACGACCAATTACTTTTAATATTTCAATTTAAATTACAATAAATATAAAATAAATTACTAGGGAACAATATTATAGTTATTTGAGATTTTTTTTTGTACATTTTTGGAGAAGCTACTAGAAAATTTAAATAAATCATTAATAAAAAATGAAATTTAATATACATAATTAAAAAATTAAAAAAAATGTTGGGCCAAGGCTCCCTTGCATTCCTCCGTCCGCCGCTGCCCGTCTCGATTAATGTTATTAGAAAAATTACAATACAGTTTCTAAAATTTTCTTTGAATAGTAAAATAAATTTTAAATACATATTTTATTATAATAATATTATTGGGTTTGACTTGTTTGAATCCTAGACTTCATCCGACTCCATTTTTCTTCCTTAAGAACTAAGGAATAAGGAGTGGCCTTTACTGTAAAGGAAAACGTGGACATGCGTTTATTCAATAATTTAAATATATTTTTAATTTTACTATAAATAATTTTTTTTTATAGAGAGATTGAAAATATTAATGCGTGGATATAATATGTATATAATTATAATAAATTATATAATTATAAATTAATTATTTTATAAAGAATTATTAAAAATTGTCTGCCTTGTAATATGTATATATACTCATTTATTTTAATGAAAAAATATATTGATATTATCCAATTATTTTTTATTTTTTTAAATGATATCAAAGTCATTTCCGTAGAGATTTAATTTTCTCTCGTTAAATTTTAAATTTTTAAAAATTTAGAGCTTTTACTATTTTGTATTACTCATTTGGGATAATATTTATTTCTTACCGTTCACCTAGAGAGGACGCCAAAGTCGCCTTGCAGTTCCCTCCTCAGATCTATAGTTCGTTTGTCGTTTGGATAGTGGGTGGTGGTGTTTTTTGATATTGTTCATTAAGTTAGATTTTGTTATCTTCTTTTAATTCGTTTGAAAGTATAAGAGTATATGATTTTGGTTAAAATGGTTTCTAACAGTAAGATTTATATTATTAAAATTATCTCAACGTTTTCAGTAGCGGCTGATGTAACGACCCCGAAACGGACCGTCACCGGCGCTAGGATTCAGGTCGGCTTAAGGCCGCCAGAACCCGTAGCAAGCCTGTAATACTCTCTGTGTACCTGTAAATCTCATACATGATCATACATTTTCAGTGAAAATAAAAACTCTTTTCTCTGTACCAAGGCTTAACCTGTGCATGCACTAACTCTGTACTTAGTACTCTGTACCCCTGACTAGAGCTTGCTCTAGCTAGGTTATTTCATACCTGTTAAGCCTGGTTTTTTTCACATACTCTGTAAAACATATACATATACAGATCATGTACATAAACCGAAGATTTACAACACTAACATTACTAAGTCAAGCACAATTCTAACTGAATATACAACTGATACATCTCTTAATAAATACATGTCCACTCTAAATTATTACAAGTCTCAGTTTCTCTTTCTGAACTCTTCTAGACTTTCCCTCTGTACGCTGTACACTGATTCCTGCAAGACTGGGATAAAGGGAGTGGGATGAGCTCTATAGCCCAGTGAGTAGAATAATAAAATCAGTCATAACATATGATCTCATGGAATGCGTCATAACACAAACAAGCCACATCAAGAGTAAACCTGTCACCACATAGCCTCAGTAACTTCCGTGCCAGGGCGTAGAATCGAGCACCTGGTCTTCCTGTCATATATGTATATGTGTATAACACCTCTGTACTTACCATTGCCAGGGCGTAGTCAAAGGCTCCTGGTCTTTACTATACCTGCCAGGGCGTAGTCAAAGGCTCCTGGTCTTAACTCAGAGACTATTGGATCATTCAGCATTTACTCACACCAACAAGTAGCAATGCAATGCAACATATTCGTGAATACTAATGCAGTCAACCTATTTGTATAACCATGATGCATGAGATATGCTAAAACATTCCATTGTTTCATTAAAAGTACTACGTTTAGTTCCACTCACCTCTGGCTCTGGACTGACTCTGCAGGTTCAGTAAACTCCGGAGCAGTACTCACTGCTGCTCTCTCTGGTTCCTCTGGTCTGTATAAACACATAAAGACTTAAATGAGGGACCAAACTACCTTAAGCATACCTCTATTAAACTACCCAAGAATTACCTAAGAATCTCCTTAATCTTACTCTCAAGCTCATGCAAAACATACAAAAGAAAAGCTAGACAGAACACTTTCGGCGGCAGGTTCGGCGGCCGAATGTCCTCTCCAGAGACGAAACGCAAGCACCTTCGGCGGCACCTTCGGCGGCCGAATCCCCCAAACAGAGCCGAACATGCAAAAACACTCGGGGCAAGCTGTGGCAACCTAGCCACCATGCAGGAGGTTCGGCGGCCGAATGAATCTTCGGCTACCGAACCTGAGTTCATCCAGAACTCAGCTTCAACGGCAAACCATCTCCTCCTTCCCTTCAATTCCTCCAAACATGCATATTTCAACTAGTCAACACACATATACTCAAGTATATGATCACAGGGGTCCAAAACTAGCTAATAACCCCAAACAACAAAACAAACATAACACATAAACATGTATACATGCATAAATCATTAAAACCATCATTTTTCACCTAAACATGCATCTCCTTCCTTAACCCCATAAAACCTTCAGAAAACATATAAACAAGTTCCAAATCTTCACTTACCTCCTGTATAACAAGAAGATGAACAATCCTCACGTGAAGTTTTGGACAAAATCTCCTTCAAACACCTTAACCCTTAAACCTTAACTTTTATGCACAAAATCTTCAAACACTTAGCAAACCAACATAAATTCTGTATGAGCTGCTGAAACCACTTGCAGATGAGTCATAAAAGACGTGGCTAATCCATGGCAAGAATCTGAGGCCAACACCTGTCAAAATCCATGACTCAGCTGACCAGCCAACTCAGCTTCGGCTGCCCAATCGCATGCAAAATCATGCAAACATTCGGGGGCCGAACTTGCACTTCGGACGCCAAACCTTGGCCACTTTCGGCAGCCGAACTTACCTTCGGCGGCCGAACTTGGCTCAGCTGCCTTGGTTCATTGCAACTCATAACACTTAGTAAAACATAAATCCTACCCTTTTTATAGAATTCCGACACCCCGAATTCCACCGGACTACAGGAATTCCGGTGCTGGATTCTAGCCAGGTATTACATTCTCCCCCCCTTAAGAACATTCGTCCTCGGATGTTCCTAAACCAAACAACAATCAAAACAAAAGGAGGAAATGAACCTCAAAACAGATGTGGATACTGCTGGAGCGTAGACTCCCGCGTCTCCCACGTGCACTCTTCTAGGTTATGGTGGTTCCACAACACTTTCACCATCGGAATCTCCTTGTTCCTTAGCTGTCTGATCTGTGTGTCCAGAATCCGTACTGGCTGCTCTATATAGGTGAGATCTCCAAGAATCTCCACATCAGGTTCACTAACAACCTGACCCAGATCTGACACAAACTTTCGTAGCATAGAAACATGAAACACCGGGTGAATCCTCTCCATAGAAGTAGGTAAATCTAGTTTATATGATACATTTCCGATCCTCTGCAAAATCTCAAAGGGTCCAATGTACCGTGGAGCTAATTTACCCTTCTTCCCAAAACGAACCACTCCTTTCATTGGAGACACTTTCAGCAATACCCAATCTCCCTCCTGAAACTCTAACAGTTTCCTGCGAATATCTGCATAGCTCTTCTGTCTCCTCTGAGCTGTTCTGATCCTCTCCCTGATTACTGGCACTGTTCTACTGGTAATGTCTACCAACTCTGGCCCTGCAAGAACTTTCTCTCCTACCTCTTCCCAGCAAACAGGGGATCTGCATTTCCTCCCATATAAGGCTTCATAAGGAGCCATCCCAATGCTAGCATGATGACTGTTATTGTAGGCAAACTCCACCAAAGGTAGATGCTGTCTCCAAGAACCGCCAAAGTCTCGCACACACATTCTGAGCATATCCTCTATGGTCTGGATGGTCCTCTCTGACTGTCCATCAGTCTGTGGGTGGAAAGCAGTACTAAAATCTAATCTCGTGCCCAACGCACTCTGCAGACTTCGCCAAAATCTGGAGGTGAACTGTGGTCCTCTGTCTGAAACAATAGACACTGGGACTCCATGTAATCTCACTATCTCATCCAGATATACCTGTGCTAACTTATCCACAGAATAGTTACTCCTAACTGGAATGAAATGAGCAGATTTCGTGAGTCTGTCCACAATCACCCATATAGAGTCTATCCTGTTGGATGCTGCCGGTAAGCCCACTACGAAATCCATAGCTATGTTTTCCCATTTCCATTCTGGAATCGGCAGTGGGTTAAGCATTCCAGCCGGCTTCTGATGTTCTAACTTCACCCTCTGACAAGTCTCACAGGCTGTCACAAACTGCGCTACTTCCTTTTTCATGGCTGGCCACCAATACACTCTTTTTAGGTCGCGATACATCTTGGTGGCTCCTGGGTGAACACTATACCTTGCATTATGAGCTTCCCTCATAATGTCTTTCTTCAGACTGCTATTAGCTGGTACACAAAGTCGACTTCCAAAACGAAGGATCCCTTTGCTGTCAAATCTGAACTCTGCACTGTTGCCTGACTGAACAGTCCTGACAATTTTCTTCAACTCAGGGTCCTCGTGCTGTCTCTGTGCTATCTGCTCCAGAAACACTGGTGTCACTCTCATCTGTGCTATCAACACACCTGTACAAGACAACTCTAGCTGTAACCCCTCATCGATGAGCTTGTAAAGCTCCATCACTACTGGTCTCCGCTCTGCTACTATATGAGATAAACTACCTAGTGACTTCCGACTTAAGGCGTCTGCCACAACATTCGCCTTACCCGGATGATACTGGATCTTACAATCATAATCACTAAGCAATTCTACCCATCTTCTCTGCCTCAAATTCAGCTCCCTTTGGCTCAAGATGTACTGTAAACTTTTGTGATCAGTGAAGATCTCGCATTTAACCCCGTAGAGGTAATGCCTCCACATCTTGAGTGCAAAGATAACTGCTGCCATCTCAAGGTCATGGGTGGGGTAATTCAACTCGTGCTTCTTTAACTGTCTAGAAGCATAAGCAATCACCCTATCCTGCTGCATCAAAACACAACCCAATCCTACTCGAGACGCATCACAGAACACTGTGAAATCCTTGTCACTAACAGGCAGAGCTAGCACTGGTGCTGTAGTCAATCTCCTCTTGAGCTCCTCAAAGCTCTCTTCACACTGGTCTGACCAGATAAATTTCTGGTTCTTCTGAGTCAGTTTGGTCATAGGAGCTGCTATCTTCGAGAAATCCTGTACGAACCTCCTGTAGTAACCTGCCAGTCCCAGAAAGCTTTTAATCTCAGTCACTGTAGTAGGTCTGGGCCAGTTAGCTACAACCTCTATCTTCTTGGGGTCTACCTCAATTCCATCTGCTGATACCACATGTCCCAAGAAGGAAATGCTCCCCAACCAAAACTCACACTTCGAGAACTTGGCATACAAACCATGCTCTCTCAGTGTCTGCAGAACTATCCGCAGATGCTGGGCATGTTCCTCTGCATCTCTGGAGTACACTAAGATGTCATCAATAAAGACAATCACAAAATGATCCAGAAACTCACTGAAAACTCTATTCATGAGATCCATGAATGCTGCAGGGGCATTAGTCAACCCGAACGGCATCACTAAGAACTCATAGTGCCCATATCTGGTCCGGAATGCTGTCTTAGGCACATCTGTCTCTCTGACTCTCAACTGATGATACCCGGATCTCAGATCTATTTTAGAGAAACAACCTGCTCCAGCTAGTTGGTCAAATAGATCATCAATCCTAGGCAGAGGATATCTATTCTTGGTAGTGACCTTGTTTAACTGTCTGTAGTCAATACAAAGTCTGAGGGATCCATCCTTCTTTCTGACAAAAAGTACTGGAGCACCCCAAGGTGAGGTACTAGGGCGGATGAAACCCTTATCTACCAAGTCCTGCAACTGTTCTTTTAACTCTTTTAACTCTGCTGGCGCCATCCTATAGGGAGGAATAGAGATAGGTCTGGTATCAGGCAGCAATTCTATTTCAAACTCTATCTCCCTACCAGGTGGTAGTCCTGGAAGTTCGTCTGGGAACACATCAAGAAACTCTTGAACTACTGGTACTGCGGCTGGTTCCCTAACCTGACTGTCTAGCTCTCTCACATGAGCTAGAAACCCCTGACAACCCCTCATAAGCAAACGACAAGCCTGAAGGGCTGAAATCATACCTCTGGGTGTACCTCTCCTGTCTCCTCTGAAGACACACTCTGACCCATCCTGGTCTCTGAGACTCACTATCTTCTCTCTACAGTCCAAAGTAGCACTATATGCAGATAGCCAATCCATCCCTAGAATGACATCAAAATCTGTCAAGTCTAGAACCACAAGGTCAGCTGGAAGGCATCTACCCTCTATGACTACTGGACTGAAACGACAGACTGACACTGCCACTGATGGGTCACATTTGGGTCCACTGACCCAGAGAGGATACTCTAACTCAGAACTGATCAAACCCAATCTCTCTATGGCTCGCGAGGCAATAAAGGAATGAGAAGCACCGGGGTCCATCAAAGCATACACATCTGAACACCCAATGATGAGATTACCTGACACCACTGTGTTCGACATGTTAGCCTCCTCCTGAGTCATGGTGAAAATCCGTGCTGGGGCTACAGGATTTCCACTTCGGGAACCTGCTGCTGAAGTAGAGGCTGCCCCTCTCCCTCTACCTCTACCACTACCCTGAGGCATAGCTGAAGCTGCTGGCTGCCCTACTGGCTGTGCTACACTGCCTGAACTCATCTGCTGGGAAGGTGCCACAAAAGTCACCTGAGGACACTCTCGAGCAATATGCCCTTCCTGTCCACATCTAAAACAAGCTGTAGATCCCAACTGACAAGTTCCTCTGTGTGGTCTCCCACATCTCCTACATACTGGAACAGCTGTGCCAGAGCTTGAGCCACTACCCATTCCCAGACCTGACTTGACTTTACTCCAAAACCCTTTCCTTGTTCCTCTCGCTCTATCCCATCTCTTACTGCCTGTAGAACCTGAACTGGGGGCCTTAGAACCCGAAGCCTGTGCCTTTGACTGTTTCTGAATATTGGCACTAGCTTCCATCTTCCTGGCTGCATCTATAATAGAGTGAAAACTCTCCTTTTCTGCTGGAAGGATCAAAGAAGAATACCTGGGATGAAGTCTCATGGTATATCTCCTCGCCTTCTTCTGATCAGTATCATAGGCCTGACCCACGTACTGAAGCAGATCCAAAAACTTATATGTGAACTCATCAACAGTCATCTCATCTGTTTGTCTCAACTGTTCAAACTCAATTATCTTCATCTCCCTGGAACTATTAGGAAAAGCCCACCCTGCAAACTCATTAGCGAACTCTCCCCACGACATACTGTTCATTCTGGGCTCTATATAGTTCTTGAACCATTCTCGAGCCTTCTTACACTTCAGTGTAAATCCTGCCATCTCTATGGCTCTACTGTCATCTGTACCCAACTCATCAGTGATCATCTTCACAAATCTCAGGTACTCAAATGGATCATCTCCTGTGTTAAACTTCGGAGCATCCAATTTAAGGTACTCAGTCATCTTTACCTTACTTCCAGATGAACTAGATGGAAACATTTGGGCAACAGGGGCTACTGGTTCTGTTTGTGGTGGTGGAGGTGTTGGTTCATTTATTTCTGGGTGTGCTGCACTTGGCTGTATAGGGGAAGATGGGTACATAGGATATGGTGGATATGATGGGTAATAGTGAGGATATGGCATATATGGCATGTATGTAGGATATGGGTCAAAACGAGAGTATTCCGACATACCTTCCATCGGATACTCTGGATCCTGAAACAAGGATGGATAACCACAACCTTAGGCCTGAATGCCTCCCTCGGATTCTCCCATACCTTCATCCATAGACGGATCAGTCTCCATGGCCTCCCTCACTTCTTCTGATCCTCCTCCTCTAACTATCCCTCTTCTACTCTCGTCTACAGACCTTCTAGGGTCTATTGACATACCTTCCCTGCTAGATCTTTGCGACCTTGCCCTTGGCAATGCAGGAGGACGAGCAGCTACTCCCTTACTATCTGATGGGACTCCAGTCAATCGAGCGGATCGACGAGTTCCTCGCATCTTAACTCGCTGAAAATAACACATACGATAGCATATCAGCACATCAAAACATATATATCTTAATCATCAAAACACATGCATATGCATCTCATAGCATCAAAAAGACAGAACTCAATATCCTATCCTAGTGGACATGATTCCTATTGTGCTTGACCAACTCTAATCTCTCTGAGCCCGACACTCTCTCTATAGGTCCGATCATATGAACCTAGGGCTCTGATACCAATCTGTAACGACCCCGAAACGGACCGTCACCGGCGCTAGGATTCAGGTCGGCTTAAGGCCGCCAGAACCCGTAGCAAGCCTGTAATACTCTCTGTGTACCTGTAAATCTCATACATGATCATACATTTTCAGTGAAAATAAAAACTCTTTTCTCTGTACCAAGGCTTAATCTGTGCATGCACTAACTCTGTACTTAGTACTCTGTACCCCTGACTAGAGCTTGCTCTAGCTAGGTTATTTCATACCTGTTAAGCCTGGTTTTTTTCACATACTCTGTAAAACATATACATATACAGATCATGTACATAAACCGAAGATTTACAACACTAACATTACTAAGTCAAGCACAATTCTAACTGAATATACAACTGATACATCTCTTAATAAATACATGTCCACTCTAAATTATTACAAGTCTCAGTTTCTCTTTCTGAACTCTTCTAGACTTTCCCTCTGTACGCTGTACACTGATTCCTGCAAGACTGGGATAAAGGGAGTGGGATGAGCTCTATAGCCCAGTGAGTAGAATAATAAAATCAGTCATAACATATGATCTCATGGAATGCGTCATAACACAAACAAGCCACATCAAGAGTAAACCTGTCACCACATAGCCTCAGTAACTTCCGTGCCAGGGCGTAGAATCGAGCACCTGGTCTTCCTGTCATATATGTATATGTGTATAACACCTCTGTACTTACCATTGCCAGGGCGTAGTCAAAGGCTCCTGGTCTTTACTATACCTGCCAGGGCGTAGTCAAAGGCTCCTGGTCTTAACTCAGAGACTATTGGATCATTCAGCATTTACTCACACCAACAAGTAGCAATGCAATGCAACATATTCGTGAATACTAATGCAGTCAACCTATTTGTATAACCATGATGCATGAGATATGCTAAAACATTCCATTGTTTCATTAAAAGTACTACGTTTAGTTCCACTCACCTCTGGCTCTGGACTGACTCTGCAGGTTCAGTAAACTCCGGAGCAGTACTCACTGCTGCTCTCTCTGGTTCCTCTGGTCTGTATAAACACATAAAGACTTAAATGAGGGACCAAACTACCTTAAGCATACCTCTATTAAACTACCCAAGAATTACCCAAGAATCTCCTTAATCTTACTCTCAAGCTCATGCAAAACATACAAAAGAAAAGCTGGACAGAACACTTTCGGCGGCAGGTTCGGCGGCCGAATGTCCTCTCCAGAGACGAAACGCAAGCACCTTCGGCGGCACCTTCGGCGGCCGAATCCCCCAAACAGAGCCGAACATGCAAAAACACTCGGGGCAAGCTGTGGCAACCTAGCCACCATGCAGGAGGTTCGGCGGCCGAATGAATCTTCGGCTACCGAACCTGAGTTCATCCAGAACTCAGCTTCAACGGCAAACCATCTCCTCCTTCCCTTCAATTCCTCCAAACATGCATATTTCAACTAGTCAACACACATATACTCAAGTATATGATCACAGGGGTCCAAAACTAGCTAATAACCCCAAACAACAAAACAAACATAACACATAAACATGTATACATGCATAAATCATTAAAACCATCATTTTTCACCTAAACATGCATCTCCTTCCTTAACCCCATAAAACCTTCAGAAAACATATAAACAAGTTCCAAATCTTCACTTACCTCCTGTATAACAAGAAGATGAACAATCCTCACGTGAAGTTTTGGACAAACTCTCCTTCAAACACCTTAACCCTTAAACCTTAACTTTTATGCACAAAATCTTCAAACACTTAGCAAACCAACATAAATTCTGTATGAGCTGCTGAAACCACTTGCAGATGAGTCATAAAAGACGTGGCTAATCCATGGCAAGAATCTGAGGCCAACACCTGTCAAAATCCATGACTCAGCTGACCAGCCAACTCAGCTTCGGCTGCCCAATCGCATGCAAAATCATGCAAACATTCGGGGGCCGAACTTGCACTTCGGACGCCAAACCTTGGCCACTTTCGGCAGCCGAACTTACCTTCGGCGGCCGAACTTGGCTCAGCTGCCTTGGTTCATTGCAACTCATAACACTTAGTAAAACATAAATCCTACCCTTTTTATAGAATTCCGACACCCCGAATTCCACCGGACTACAGGAATTCCGGTGCCGGATTCTAACCGGGTATTACAGCTGATACAGGTAAAACATGTTTTATTTTCTATATGAATCATTGATTCTAGTACCACGAATCACATGACAGGTAATTTTCATATTTTTACTAGTTTTCGATCTCATAAAGCATAGCTGATGAGTCAATCTATAATTTTGAGGGTTCTGAAACTGTTAAACTTACTCCTTCTATTACCTTATTATCTGTACTAAGTTTACCTAATTTTACCTTTAATTTAATCTCTGTGAGTAAACTTACCAAAGACATAAATTGTTGTGTTTCCTTTTTTCTTGATCATTATCTCATTCAGAATTTTGTGACGAAACATATTATTGGTAAAGGACATGTATCTGGAGGTCTTTACATTTTGGATGCATGGTACCTCAGTCTGTTGCCTGCTCTGGTATTGTGTCTCCATTTGAAGCATATTATTGGTTGAGACATCCTTCTTTACCGGTTTTGAAGAAGTTATACCCTAAATTTCATGAGGTTTTTGAAGAAATTTTTATATGGTTTGAAGCAGAGTCCCCGTGCATTGTTTAGCAAGTCTAGTGAAGTTTTTTAAAAATTTGGATTGAAAAAAAGTAAGTGTGATCGTTCAGTCTTCTATAGAAATTCAGATACTAGTGTTATTCTTCTTGTTGTATATGTTGATAATATTATCATTACAGGAAATGATAGTAAAGGAATTTATTTTCTCAAAAACTATTTGTATGCGAGTTTTTATACTAAAAACTTGGGTTGCTTAAATATTTATTGGGAGTCAAAATCTTGAAAAGTAGAAAGAAATTTTTTTGTCTCAAAAAAAGCATGTCCTTGACTTACTTACAGTAACTAGGAAGATGTGAGTTAAACCATGTAGCACACCAATGATTCCTAATATATGTCTTACAAAAGATGATGGAAACCCTTATGATGATCCAGAGAGATACAGGAGGTTGGTTGGAAAGCTGGATATTGTTTTTACAGTAAGCGTTGTAAGCTAATTCATGTCTACACGTACGGTGAAACATTGGGCCGCTCTAAAACAATTTTTTTTGTTATCTAAAAGGGACTTCTAGTCTCGGTATACTCTACAAAAATCATGGACATACTGCATTTGAGTGTTTTTCTAATACCGACTGGACATGATCCAAAAGTGATAGAAGGTCGACTATAGGCTACTGTGTATTTGTTGGAGGAAACCTAGTGTTTTGAAAAAGTAAGAAACAAAATGTGGTATACAGATCAGTGCCGAGTCAAAATACAGGGTCATGACTCAATCCACTTGTGAGATTATGTAGATAAATTATCTGTCGAAAAAGTTGGTATGGACGTTGCGTCACTCGCGAAATTTTGATGTGATAATCAGGCTACTCTTCACATTACTTCTAATCCAATATACCATGAACGAACTAAGCATATTGAAGTTGATTGTCATATCATTCGTGAGAAGATTCAAGAAAATTTGACAGAGAATAACTGGGTGATCTAGTCACCAAAACTTTAAATGGGCCTCAAATAAAATATCTTTCTAACAAGTTGAACATGATAAATATCTATAATCCAACTTGAGGAGAGTGTTAGAGTGTGAATATAATCTGTATATAATAAGAGATTATATAATCATAATCATAGGTTAATTAATTATAAAGTATTATTAGGAGTTGTTTTAATAAAATTTTATAATTTATATATATACTCACTTATTTTAATAAAAAAATATATTAAAATTGCTCAATTATTTTTTATTATTTTATAAAAATTATGAATAATTTAATTTAATTTACATATCTTTTTTAATAAAATAGAGTATGAAATATAATATAGTGTTTAAATATTAAGAATATATATAATTGTTATAAATTTACGCTGTTAATAACGTAACTTGTAAAGCAATATATTCCTTAATAAAAAAAAATTATAATATCGTTAGTTTATTTATGTAATGATATAAAATAGTATTTTAAGTATGATTTATCTCATATATAAAAAAAATATAAAATTATAAATTCATCAAAAAAAATTGTAAATTATAAAATAGTATTTTAAGTATTGATCCTTTAATCTTTACGTCATTTTCATCAAATAATTTTAATTAAAAAATAAAAATTCAGTTAAATCATTATTATTTTATTTAAAAGTGAAATGACTCATAACATAATATAATATTTTTTAATAATAAAAATAAATTTTATATAATAAAATGTATTTTTATAATTTTAAAAATGATTGATTATCTCTATATATTTTAATTTTTATAATTAGAAATAATGTTACATTATATTATAATTTATTTAACTTTTAATAAAATTATAAAATTTTAATTAATAAAAAATTTAAAATAAAAAACTCGAACTCAAATTATTTTCAATATTTTTAACGTTATTTGTTTTAAGAATATATTAATTACGGGCGAGAGCGTGGTGATCAGTACCCAGCGGAAGGGGGAAGAGGAAATTACAAATGGGTGCTTCCTAGTTCCTTCTTGCTCCCACTTCCCACTCTATATAAAAGTCAGCTGCGGGCACTCGCCTCTGCCCCTAATTTTACGCGCACACAGCAAGAGGAAATTCTAAAACTCTCTGGATTACTCTATTAGAACCCACCATCTGGAGAATTCTTCTTGTTCTAGAAAAGTAAGGTACAAGTTCCTTTCCTCTGCCTTTTTTCTTAGTTCTTCTTTCTTAGTTTTCTTGATTTGATCTATTTTATGTGTATATTACTCTTGTTCTCTTGTAATCTATTAGATAGTTTCTTGTTGCTTGATTTAATTTTAAGAAATTTTAATTTCTGAAGTATGTCTAAAGAACTTATCAGTATGGAATCACTCTCCGTCTCAGGTAATTGATAGGCGGGGGACAAAAAGAAAACAACGTTTTGTTTTCGTTTTGGGATTTTTTGATTGCTTAATTTACTGGTTGATGGGTTTTCTTCAATAATTAGAGATGGTTCATATTAGGATCTCTATTGGCCTGTGATTTTCTTTCTGAAATTCGTCTTTTCTCCTTTGATGGTATAATTTGTCTTTGTAGCTCATGCAATGGTCCTGTTTTCTGTTGAATGGGTAACTTCATTATTTGTGTCCTTGTGTGAAGTTCAAATGTTTTCTTTGTAATGATCCTATCAATTGATTAGTTTCTTTTGATCAATCTGTTAGTATTGATAATCCTATGCTGCTGAATGTTCATTTCAAGTTCACACATAGGTTTTTGGAATTGATATCTCACTTCCTAATTGGTCTGATTTTTTTTTTTTCAGGGAACCTCAGATTAAACGGGAAAGGATTTACGTTTACAGTTCAATTATTTCGCAAAAAACCTGAGATGGAAGGCAAATCTGAAGGTGGTGATGTAGCTGAGAAAATTAAAAAGGAGGAGATGCATCTCAAAGTCAAGAGCAAGGATAAAGAGCCAAGTGATGAGAAGAAAGAGAAAATTGAGGTTGAACTTGATTTGAAGACCAAATCGGTAGAGAAGGAAAAGCCAAAGCAGAAAGATAAGAAGGATAAGAAGGATAAGAAGGATGATGATGAAGATGACAAGAAGAAAGAGAAAGACAAGGAAAAGAAGAAGAAAACTAAGACGGCAAAGGATGGTGAGGGTAGTTTAGGTGAAGAGCCAGAGGTAGATAATGAAGCTGGAGAGACTGAGAAAAAAGAAGAGAAAGAAGATAAGAAAGTCAAGGGAAAAGAAGAGAAGAAAAAGAAGGAGAAAGAACATGTGGAGGAGGCCAAGGAGGAAGATGAGAAAAAGAAGAAAGATAAGAAAGAGAAGAAGGATAAGGATAAAGTTTTAGAGGAAGAGGAAAAAGGGACAAGGGAAATCAAAGATAAAAGTTTGGGGATTAAGGAACAGCAGGATGAGAAGCATGTGAAGGAGGGTAAGGAGAAGGATGAAGAGAAGAAAAAAGACAAAAAAGTAAAGAAAGAGAAAGAAAAGAAGGTCAAAGATGAAGAGAAGACAGGTGAGGGATCTGTGGAAGAAACAGAAAAGAAGAAAGACAAGGAAAAAGAAGATGATGATGGGGAGGAGAAGAAGAAAAAGAAAGAGAAGAAGAAAGAGAAGAAACACAAGGATGAAACAAAGGAGGAAGAAGAAGAGGAAGGTGAAGAGAAGGAAGGGAAAAAGAAGATAAAGAACAAGGACAAAAAAAAGAAAGATAAGAAGCATGAGGATGGAGTAGAAGAGGAAGTAACAGATGAAGGTGGAGAGGAGGAGAAGAAGAAAAAGAAAGAAAAGAAGGAGAAGAAGGATAAGGAACACAAGGATGAAATCAATGAATCGAGGAGCGGGGCTGAAGTTCTCTCAAGGGAGATTCACATAGAATCAGAAGTGAAAGGACAGGAGGAGGAGAACGATAAAGCAAAGGAAGGTACAGAGAAGAAGAAAGATAAAGACAAGAAGAGAAAGAAGGGTGAGAAGGATAAAAGCAAGGACCTCAACTGTCTAAAAGCCAAGTTAGAGAAGATTGATGCAAGAATTGAAGCTATGCTAGAGAAAAAAGCTGACATCTTGAGGCAGATAAAAGAAGCCGAGAACATGAGATCTGTTGTTGCTGATACTGACAAAGACACACAAATAGCTGATGCAAAATAGCCCTTTTCTGCAAAATGTTATAAGAGTTCATTTCCTTTCCTTTACACCTTGTAATAATAGTGTTTCCATGGATATGCAGTTCTATCTTCCATGCGAGAACGGTTACTTTTTCTGTTGTAATAAAGAGTTTTGTCAAATATATGTAGTTTAATGTGAAAACAATATATGAAATGCCTGTGTCATGGATAAAACTGCTGCGTCATTGCTTCTCTGTTTCAAGTTCTATACTGCTAGCCATTTCACAGAGCATATTTGCTTACTGATCCACTGTCTGCAGTCTGCACTATTCTCTCATATCGTACATAATTGGAACTCATTGAATTTGTTTATTAATAATTGTAATCCATGATTATTTCCTTCCCATGTTTGGAGTTTCTCCTTCGTCTTAACATTGATATGGCGTTTCAGAATCCCTAGACAATTTATCTTGGCATGGCAGTGAAGTATACCAAATCGTTGGTTTTTGCATTGGCAATCATTACATGCAGTGAAAAAGTTCATTTTTCTGCATGAATTCAAGATATAACATTCATGAATGGAATCAGTTTTGGTTCATGATGAGATCTATGCAGTATTCTCCATTGGGACAACCATTTCATTGTTAGTTATTCATGATGATTCTGCTGATGTGATTTTATGTATTATTTACTTTCTAGTGCCCTTGTGTTGCCAGCATCAAAATTTTTGAGAAATTAATCACTGCTAGATCAAAGATATTGCGTTCTATCAGAAAAGAACTCCATCTGATTTAGGGCAATGACTCTTGCAGTGTCGTTTCTCGTCTGTAATCATGTCATTTTGTGTATACCAATGCTGCACCTTCAATGTTTCTCGGAAAAGGAAGGATTGTAGAATGACATGCAAGGAAAGAAAAGAACCAGAAATGTTTAAAGAAGAAGAAGGAGTTTTATTTTTATCATAACTCAAGAGTTGCAGAGAATCCATCTGCTGCTAACTCTACAACTAACAATAACAAACTTGCAACTGAACCTAATACACATCAGCATCGCTTTTATTCTTCTTGTCAAAAGTTAAAAGGCTGCCTTTTTCTTCCTATTTGAATAATAGCATCTAAGCCTTGATGGGTTGGGTGGCCAGTCCAAATCCAAATGGGAAAAGAGGATCATAGTGTCGATCTCCAACATTCATAGGTAGCTGATCAACAGTCTTGAACCATGTACGTGAAAGCTTGCCAGTGAAACCATAGTCGCCAAATAGAACATCAGCAACACCCTGGCCTTCAGTTCCAGGAAGCCAAGCAGCAACAACAGCATCCATCAGCTTCACATATGGTTGGATTACCACAGGACGCCCAGACACAATAACAACAACACAATTGATGGCTCCACACACATTCTGGATAGTTCTCGGACCAGGCTCCGCGATTGTCAGATTCATGCTGTCTCCTTGTGTTTCTGCATATGGGGTTTCTCCTACTACAACTATAGCATAGGAGAATTTGTCGGACTTGACAATTTGTGAATCTGGATTTTCCTTGTACACAACTTCTGTACTGGGATGAACTGTATTTTTTATGGCTGTCAGGATTGTTGTACCTGTTCATGATCATAATAGTCAGGTAAAGAGCTTGATCATAGGAAAAGGTTTCAGATGTAGGAGACAAATGATAATAAGTTGAGAAATTTACCACTTGTGAGATTGTTGCCACCAAGTCCTTGCCACTCAATTGTCCATCCACCACACTGGTAACCTAGATTGTCTGCATGGCTGCCAGCAACAAGTATTTTTGAAGCTTTCTTGGGAAGGGGCAACAATGGTTTATCAGCAGATTTACCATTCTTTAGCAGCACAAGTGATTTCCTCACAGCTTCCCTAGCCAGTTCTCTATGTTCCTGACTGCCAAGCTGGTTCACCAGAGTCTCATCTGCAATTGGGTTCTCAAATAGACCCATTGTGAACTTAACTCTCAGAATTCTCTTCACTGCATCATCAATTCGGCTCATTGGAATAATGTTTCTCTTCACCTGGTCTGTTAGGCCATCTATAAATTCTGTGTAGTTGAATGGAACCATGATCTGCAGGATCAACAAGTATTAGATGATAGAATTTGCAACATATTAATGAAAACCTGATAAAGAAAAAAGCCTTCAGACCAATGACTTGCCATGTCAATTCCAGCAGAGATTCCTGCTTGGATGGAAAATGAGTAGTTAGCATGTGGTGGAGAAGTGATCCTGTCAATACCCTGCCAATCTGAGATGACAAAACCCTGCAGCAACCCACAAAATTTCGCAAGCAACTCTCAGATTCTTAATGATTAAGATGAAAATCATCTCTAACATTAAAAAGTAAAATTTTCTACCCTGAAGCGAAGAGTGTTTTTGAGAAAGCCAGTAATCAAATCACGGTTAGTGTGCATTTTAACACCATTCCAGCTAGAGTAGGAGACCATGACAGTGGACACCCCTTTGATGACAGAGTTGTAGTAACCAGCCATGTGAATGCTAAGTAAACCATGTCTGCTTATTACAGTATTGTTCTCATTAATCCCATTTGTTGTTCCTCCATCACCAACATAATGCTTGGTGCAAGCTGCAACTTTTGTTCTGTGACAAGTAGGTACCACAAATTAACAGCTAAATTAGGTGGAGCTAACTGTAAAAAGTTTTTGGAATGGAACTGATATGACTTTGACAAAATAGAAAAATTTTCTTATTTGTTCTTATTAATTTGTCCAAGAGAATTATTTGTTCTTACTTCCCAGCAACGAAGGGAACGCCCCTTCGGGAGCCAGCAGGGATTTCTCCTTGTAATCCAGGTACTATCTCAGTCATTGCTCGAACGACCTGAGGATCTTCACTGTAGCTCTCGTAGCATCGACCCCATCTTGGATCTCTACAAACCTGTACAATGAGAAGCAGTGAAATAGATTGGAGATAGAAATAATGATTTTTTTTTTTCATACAATTAACTACTATTGAGATTCGAACTCGAAAGCTCATCAGCAATGAAATAATGATTTGGACCGCTACCGCAATACAAGGTGCGAAAACATAAGGAATGCCTGTAGCTCTAACTTCAAGTGCTGTTGCAGCCCCAATCCTCTTTACAAGTTCAGGATCCCTGATTGTTAACAAAACTGACATTGTCAAAAAGAAAAAAATGACCAAATTCATTCTTTTACAGAATTTATAAGCTTTAAGCCTCCAACCCTTTTAGCCAAAACAAAAGGACAAACTAGAAGCCAGCACTAAAACCCAATTGGGAAGAAATTCGGCAGAGAGCCTCAGTTCCTTGCCTGGTGGCTCCAAGTCCAACATTGTGAGGAAAAATTGTTGCCTTGTAGACATTGTTGTGGCCATGAACAGCATCTATTCCGTACATCATAGGAATCCCAAGTCGGGTTGATAAAGAACCATTCTGAAAATCATTCACCATTTTAATCCAAGTTTCTGCAGAAGCCTGTTTAACTGGAACACTGCCTCCTCCACTCAATACACTCCCTGTCCAAAGAAAAAAAAAACAGATTCTTTAATCTTAGCTTCCTTTTTTACCTTAAATTGTTGAATTTGACAATGATGATTTCTTACCAATGAAGTACTTCTTCATCACTTCAGCAGATGCAACGCTGCGTTCAATCTGAGTCATCTGACCAATTTTTTCCTCTAGTGTCATCCTCTTCATTAAGTCCTTTATTCGAGCATTTATGGGTTGCTTTGGATCTTTGTATTTGATGTATTCTGCTTCTGCTATGGCTCCCCATAAGAGAACAAGTCCCATCAAGAAGAAGGGAAATCTAGCCATCTCTGATGCTGCATCAGAATGCATATTTCAGGCATAGAATTTTTTCACTCATTGAAATGTTCATGAATACGTGCACAAAACCAGAAGCAATCAATCAACTCATAATGCACTGTTACAGTTCTATAGTTATTACTATCAAATTATGATCATATTCCCATGGAAAATGGGAATTGTGTCATCATTCTTTTCTAATTTTCACAATCAAGAAACAGACATTGAAGAACTTAACAAGAAAAACAGAATCAGAGAAAATGAGGAAGAAGAAACAAGAACTTACAGAAGAAACAATAAGATCCTAATATGCAAAAATTACTATTCACACGCAGGCTTTCCCTCAGAAAGAGAAAGAGAGGGAGGCTTGCAGGGGCACTGGATAGAACTGTAGAAGGTGGTATTTATAGAAATTTAACAGCTCAAGCTTTATAACTTAAAAAAAAAAAAAAAAAATTCTTCATTGGCCTGAGTATTAGAGATTTTGAGTTTCTATCGCAATTAAACTAAATTAAGATAGAAATTTAATATTTTTTCTAGAAACCATAGATTTCATTATATTTTACATAAAATTTTTCTTAATTTTCAATTGTGTTCAGGTTATATTAATTTTTTTTGAAATGATCCGAGGAAGAGAATAGAATTTGATATCTCTCATATTTACTGGCACTTAATCACCGGAATAAGACTGAGTGCTCAATTAAGGGAGTTTAAAATTAAATTTTAATAATTTAAAAATGAATAAAATATTATTAAATTAAAATTTTATTGGAGTTAATTAGTTTATTTTTTAAGTTCATCAAATAAAATTATTTATTTTCAAAAATTTCTTAAAATCAGAAGGAAAAAAAAAACTTATATATTCTTTTTTTTTTCCTTTAATTTTGATAGAGTTGGTGCTAATTTCATGGTTGGGGGCTGCGACTGTGAGCTGTGATACTCATCGAAATCACTATCCAATAAAATCTGGTCAACGAAATAAATAAAAAAAGTCAACATGTAATTATAATCTTTTTAAATCTTATTTCTTATTGGCCAATTATTAAAATATACGATACTAATTGTAATCACGAGCGTGTCCGAATTTTTCTTATCCTGAGGCGGCTAATTTTGCAATAATTTTTTGAAGGCAAGTTTGCTCCTTCTCTCTCTTATTATATTTTGAGAAAATTATTATTTAATATAAAAAAATTATTAGTTAGTTTATTAATTTTAAAAAATATATTAAAATATTTTTAATATTTTAAAATTTTATTAATTAATTTTTTATTAATTTTAACAGTTGCATTTTACAGTAGGCTTGAAAAGAATTCTCCTGTTTTATACAATGCTTAATAATATTTTCCAAATTATGTTTTATGGAAATTTATGCACATTAATTTTTATGGCATTTCTCCCATATCTGTATTTAGATTAAAAATATTGATTGGATTAAATTAATTTAAATTTTTAATTTAATTTTTTATTCATTTTATTTCAGTTATTTTTTAATTATAAAAATTTTAATTATTTCGGTTCGATTTAATTTGATCAGAAAAAATTAAAAAAGTTAAACCGAATAGTGATAATAATATATTATTTTCAATAATAAAATAATATAGAAAGATTAGATTTTAAAATATTTTAATTAAATTTTAAATAAAATATAAAAAATAAAAAATTTATTAAAAATTTAAATCAAATAGAATTGAATCAGGTCGATTCGATTTGATTTTTAATCAAAATCAATTCGATTTAATTTCTAATAAAAATCGATTCGATTTAATTTTTATAAATATTAAAATTTTAATTTTTGATTTATTCGGTTGGATTCAATTTTAAATTGAATTAATCGAATGCTTGCATGTATCCATATGTATAATTAAATTTTATTCCTACTAATTGTTATCAATTGATTGATTATTCTGTAATTTAATTTTTTTTTCTTATAAATTTTATTGTATCTCGCAATTTTGAAATATAATTTTTTTTGGTTATATTTTTAATTTAATGGTTTCAGCATTATATTTAAATTTCAAGAGTTCCATTTTTTAAAATTATCTGTATAAATATAATATACGGAAGTAATAAAGAAATAGAGAGATTTTAAATGCTGAAATTGTGGCTGGCTTAGTGGGTCAAGGTTTTGCAAGATTCAAGTAATGGACCCAAATAGGAGTTATTGCTCGATTAGTCAAATTCCCTCAACACAATTTATTTCTGGAATATAACAATGTGCCCCATGTGCCCACTTGTCTTTTTTTCCTTTTTTTTTTTTTTCAGAGTTAAGAATATATATCAAATTTAAATTATAAATATGATAATTTTAATAAAACTCTTCCTTGAAAAATATTTATTTATTAAAATTGATTAGGATAAATTTTTTAAATCTACCGTGGCACATAAAAAAAAAATTTACAATTTAGTTCACTATTTATTATTCACATATTATTTAAAACTATAATAAATATAACCTAAAATATGTTTAGCATAACTTTTGATGTGGCACTCACAATATTAACAGCGTACGAGTAAATATAAAAGATTTCATATTCTATTTCTTCAATTTCTGATTTCCATTTTAAAAAAATTTTTAATTCTCGTTTTAAAAAAAATTATAATGCGCTAATTTTTTTATTAAATTGATTGCATAATTTAAATTATGCTACTGAATTTATAAATTATAACCCATCTCAAGATTACCATATTTGTAAATTGCTAGAGCACTCCGATAATATTATGTCCGAGTAGTCACAAAAGAAAGTCAGAGATCTAAGATTTCATTTAAAAGAGCTTGAAAGAGATTAAAATGATTCGAATCCAATTTTTAAATTTTGGATGATCGCACAAAATTTTAAATATGTATATTTCAAAACATATAAGAGAAAATATAATTTAAATCGATTAAATATTAAATAAAATATTTACTGTGGTATTCATCAATCTGTTTAATGTGTAAAAAGTTTTCATATTGACAAATTATCAATTGAATTAGTAATATATAAATTTTAATTTTAATATTATTAAATAATTTAAATTAATTATTTTAAATTAAAATGAAAAGTAAATTAAAAAATTATTTGGATTAATTTAGATTGGATCGGACCGATATACTAATCGATGATTAATTAAACTGAAAAATCCATCTTAAAAAGATAATAGTTTACTCTTGAGAGATATATATACTAAACTCAATTATGAATAAATATATAAATATTTATGCCTTCACCAAGACCTAATTTTCATTTTACATTCTTCATAACTCTTTACTTTAACCTTAAAATCTCTGAATATCTGAATAGTTCAGGATTGTTATTATTTTCATTTATTAAATTTGTTGACTCATGAAGTTTTGAATTATCAAAAATAATATTTATTTTAATATTATATTGTCTGCCATTTAGTTGGGTTGACAAGACATAGTGGAGTCCCTTGATACAAGTAAATGCCATACCTTAGTTAATTCATTGTTATATTCTAATAAAATATATCTCTTTGTTTATTTCTTTTTATGTCTGCAGAGGTATTTATTAAAAAATTATTGATTATAGTGACTAATTATATATAAAAAAAATAATTTTCTATTTCAAACAAGTGTTTTTCTTTTATTTTTTAATAAGATTAATAGCTAAATTTAAAATAAAAAAGAGAGAGAATGAGACGTATTTCTTTTATTAAAAAGAAAATGTCAAAAGACTAATCAGTATTATGCTCTTATTGAAGTTTTATTTATTTTTTTTTAAGTTTAACAAGTTATTAAATAAATAAATAATGTATTTTAAATGTATTGTTTTAATACTAGAAAGTTGAACTAAAGAGTAGATATATATAATAAAAATACAATGACTAAGTAATATATTATTCAAGCTAAAGATTATATAGTTAATTTTATTAAAATAAAAAAAATTAAATAATAATTTTTTTTATTTTTTTTCATGAAATGAGTGAAATAATAATAAAAAATAAGATGGAAAGAGAATATTAATTCCAATATAAATTAACAAGATTTTAATTAACGAGCGTTGAAATAAGTGATTCGGCATTCTTTTTTCGTAAGTGAGACTGATGGTTTGGTTCTATATGAATAGAGCGAATACTCGCTGACAGCACTTTATCTATATAGAGCAAATATTCGTTGGTAATATTTTATTCTTTTATAGACCGATTCGATATAAATAAAATTTATTTTATTATTTTATTTTTTTATTGACTGATCGGTATAAAAGTTTCGGTATAATGAATTTAAAAATAGGTGTGGTTATGAAAAAAAAAATTAGCAAGACTTTAATTTATCAGAAATTTAGTTAGCCTTCAATGAGAATTTGTCAACTTTCTTCTTCCTAACTTCTCTTTAGATTTATATTATAGAAAACCTCCTTTGCATTAAATAGGTATGCACTTCTCACACTTCCTTTAAACCCTAATTTTCTTTAATTTGCCTCTCATATTCACTCTCCTTTAAAAAAAATTTGCTTCAACTGAATTTATGCTCATACCTCGCAGTCTTAGAAATAACTACAATGCTGTCCTTGATTATCAAAATAACCAAAGACATTATCTAATCAAAGCCTATAGCTTTCAGGAAAATAACTTAACCATCGCCATTGGAGTCCCTACACAACAGTGAAGAAGAAATTCTGTCATCATCATCCTTTACCTTCTGCATATGCCAAGGATAAACAAGCATATGATAACCCATTTCAGAATGCTTCTGCACAAGAATATTGGCTAAACAAGTCCATAAGAACTAGAACACGATATATAAATCTTATTTTACATGACATGCATACCAATAGGTTTTAGCGCATTGATACTTTCATTTCCAGAGTTGAGAAATCTGGAGTTTGAATCTTAAACGAAACTAATTGTACAAGAAAATACATAGAGAGAATCTATGATGCTGATCTCAATGCTAGCTTGAGATTAATATTTTGTGGAATTCTGAAAAGGAAGAGAACCCATTTCTTTAGCTAATTAATCACATCTATTCATTAAGCACAGGATTAAAGTTTGGGCTTGGCATATCTTCAAACACATTGCAAACTAATTAAGCACACCCTCCAACATATTTACCTGATCATATCTAATCATGTCGCTTAATTAAGATAATTTGTAGATGGCACTGTAATAATCACGTGGATCATATCTTTCACACATAAATGATGTGATTAGCATCTGATCAAAAGCAAGTAAAACGATAAAAACAATGGTGCAATATCCACGCAGAAGAGCAAAACCCTAAAGGAAGTATAAATCCAAACTCCCAATTAGCATCTGAAAATAGGCATTATATTTTTTTATATAAATTAGTAACTCTGGATGATACAAAGGATGGATTTATTAAAAACCCACTTGTGTTTATTGTTGGTGTTGCACAGAGAGAAAGGTCTGCTGCTAGGGTTTATGTTTGTGAGATCTATGATCAGTGATTGAGGAATATTTAAAGGCAAGAAACATCAAATCAATTTTGAACCCAAGAAGCTGAAAAACTAGGAAATAAAATATGAACTTATGTATTAAGGAAAGACATGACATTTCTGATGAAACATCATTGGTATATGTCTTATATTGTTTGTCTGCGAATCTCAGCAAACCAGCACAGTGTTAGAATATATTTCTCCAATTTCCATCTCCTCAGGAGAATGAAAATCTTGTAACAAACTAATTCAGTAGCATCTTATCAAAGAATAAGAAACTATATGTTATATAGAAGCCTGATTCAGAAAGAGAGAAGAGCATAGATACCTTTTGAGGTCTTGTTGTGTTTCAGCATGGAAAAGCTTGGTGTGAGGAATGAAGCCTGGTCCGAGATCAGTCTATGGTATTATCAAGTAATTATTTTCAAGATCAAGAGTGAAAAAAAATGGAAAAAGGACATGAACATGACTGCAAAATTTTCAAGCTCTTTCTTTTTAAGAGGAACATAGAAATTAAGATAGAGAAGAGGAGAAAGAAAGAAAGAGAAGGATCTTGAATCAACTTTCTATCAGAAACCCTCCCTTCTCTCTCTCTCTCTCTCAGAGAGAAAAGAGAAGAGGATCTTGAAGTTTTACAAGTAAAATCTCTCTTCTTCAATCTCTTTATTCATGCAACAACTCATTAAACCAACAGAAAGACTCAAAATTAAACTCAATCCCCATTTAGAAACAAAAGGGGAAAAAAAACCCAAACACTAAAAGAGAAACAAGGATCTTGGATCAAACTTCATTCCAAACACCTCTTTTCCTTCTTCCAAGGATTCATAACTAGCTAATTAAAGCTAGCTATACCTCTATATTTCTCATGATTCAACAATAAAAAAAAAGCAACCAAGGCTGCAAAGTACTCAAGTTCTCAATCTTTCACTTACCCACATAATGATATATATCAAAGTATAGGTGAGACAAAGAGAAGCAAATGGAGAAGAAGAAAAAAGATAAATGAAGAAAAGCACATGAAAGACAGGTCACTATAAGAGTAAAATAATGAAAAAGGCTGGTAGGTTTTGGAGGGATGATGTTGTCTTCTTCTATGGCTTTTTTTTAGGGAGTGGCTTTGGAGGCTTTTACAGGCTATCTCTCTGTGTAAATAAATAAATAAAATAAAGGAGCTTTAGCACTGAAAATAACGAGGAAGACCAAACATACAGAAGCATGGGCCTCCACAATTCTTAATTTTCATTTTCTTTTATACATATATGACTGTCGACTGAGTACTATGCAATATATTATGCTTTATTAATTTGTTGGTGATCTCTCAAGATTCAAGAAAAGTCCTTCACAACTATGAACTATCTCTCTCCATTATGGAAGAAGAAAATAAAAGAAAAGGGTCACCCACCGCCCATATCAAAGCATGATATCACACTCTCACAAATTTAACCTAAATCATTATTATTGAGCTATGAATACAATTAAAATATAAGAAATAATAATTTTTTGTGGGTATCTGAAACTTATTTGCATAGTAATGATATAAAGCACAGATTTTTTTTTTTTCTATGAAAACATGGAGATGTAGGGAGAGAAAATAGTAGGAAGCAAGAAGCAACCAAAGAAGCAAAAAAGGTTGCTATTAGAGGAATCCCAATATAAGATACAATCAATATATTAATTAGGGAATAATTCCCATCACTCTTTTTAGTCTAGGTATTGGCTTTGGGGGTGGGTCAGGGGTCAGTGTCATGATGTGTTTGTATTGCCACGTCATTTGTGTCCAAAAGATGAACTATTCATTCCAAGTGAATTTTACCAAATTACACTTCTTTAATTCTCAAGAACGTTTATGTCAACTTTAGTTTTAAAATATATATATTGTGCCATGGAAGATCGCCACCTATTAATTCCAGCAAAATCATTAAAGGTTCACATAACATGGAAAATTGTCTCGTACGTGAAACTCATTTTTATTTCAAACCACGTTAAGGGAGATCTGCGGAACAACGGTGTTTTTATTTTTTATTTTTATCTCATTGAATCTAATTCTTTTGATATTGGTTTTGAGGGAAAATCCTGATTCACAATTTTATTAATTAAAGATATTACTAGTCCTTAATAATTTAATATAAAAAAATATAATTATTTTTTAAGGATGAATTTGAATAATTTTGGAGCTTGACATATAAAACCTTAAGAAGCATATTTTTAATTTAGTGCTATAATTTTTCTTTCTTTTTTTTTTTTTATTTTATGGGCAATTTAGTTCAGTATTTGATTTTTATTTAGTTATATTTCATTACATTTAATAACTAATATTCCAAAATATAAAACATCCATTATTTATTTTTATTTTATTATTATTGTTTTATTTTTATTTTTTATTTAAAAGAGACTCAAAAACTAAATACAATAAATAAGTTACACACCAGAAGTAATATTATTCATTATCACTATAGAAATGAATATTTTAAAATAAATAAAGAGAGAAACTCCACCTTGCTTGTCAGTTTTATCAATTATAGCCATCCTTTTTGTCTAATAACTTCTTGTCAAAGTAACATAAAGATCTCATTTGTATGAGAAAGTTCTGCATACTAAACAACAGAAATCAACAGCAATAATCACAACATAACATGAGCTGCTTATCATAAATCCCATGAAAAGATCACATGAATTTTCCAAACTATTGAGGAAATTATCCTCCAAAAGAGAGAGCTAAAAGAAGCAATCTTCATGGAGTGATCAAATCAAAGCACTATTGTTCATGTTTTACTTTCTCCCTAGTACTCGACCTACTCTTCCATGAGGGCTCCACTTCATTTCCAATCTATCTTTTCGTTTCTTTATTGCATACACACATGTATCCTTTTGATATGAGAAATCAAAAAGAGTAATGAGATCTCAATCTTCACATGATTTTTGACTGACCATGTCTCTCTTTTTTGGCCCAAAGGAAGTGAACTTCATTGGCTATTTGTGTTTGGCAACTAGTCTTTTGCTCTGGGTCATCCCCCACTTACTCTTCTATTGGAGACAACCATGATTACTCTCTTTGTGGGTCCATCATCACTTTGCTTCTTCAACATGTGTACACCCACAAAACCCTTTTCATCATTTTCTTTTCTTTGTTTTTCTCAATTTTTTTCCTAGTGGGTTCCAACGACTCACAGCAAAATCAATCTTGATTTTCTTTTCTTTTCTTCATTAACCTACTTGATGAACAAGGCATATGAATATAGAGTTTGACATCAACTTGATGTACCCACTTCAGCAAACCTGACAATCATGAGAATGCAAATAGATTTAAAATCAAGATGTTTAGTAGTCTGATCTTAGGACTGAATCTTGAAAATGGCAGCGTATTCCTCTTCAAAACACAAGCCTACCTGCTACATATATATATATATATATATATATACACACACACTTTGATCAGGAATTTTTATCTTTATTAAGTTATAAAATTAAACTAACTGAATTTAAATCTTCAGATAAAACTGGAAGACACTAATTTAGAAGGATTTCATCTGTACACTGAAACTCACAGTAATGTACTGGAAAAAGGAGCGTTAACAATGAGGAGCCTACGTGCTACATGCCAAAGCAAGTCGCAAAGGTCATTCCTTTAAAGCTGGGTTCTTTACAACATTGACACTGCTGTAGAAACTCTTCCGAGTCCTCCATAGCCTTCTTCTCAATCTGAATTGAACGAATTGATGAGGGAGTGCTGATCTCAGGTTTGCAGCAGGAGAATCTGATAGTGATTCCTGGCTAGATACAATTGAGAATCTAGCTGTTCTTGTCTTTGGACTATGGGAACTATTCTGCTGCAGTTCCCCTGCTATGTGACAAGCCAACAATAATCAGGGTAAATATAAGTTTTGCAAATTAGGTGGATCACAGGAATCTTTATAAAACTTCGTACTGATATTTACTTCGAATTGGGTGAAATTTCCCCCACTTTCCCTCTCTGTTCTATATTTACCATTTACCTTCAACAACCTTCAACAACCATTAGTTACCTGGGAGCTAAATTTGCATCATACTTGGGGGACATTTGGTACAAGGAGTAATTATTACGCTTGTAATTTTTAAGCCATTCTTAATGTTGTTTGGATGATAATATGAGGATAGATTATTTTTTAACCTCTTTAATATATAACTCTTTCCTTGTTTAGGGGTTAAAATGTCAAAGTAAACTAAAATCACTCGCCCTTATGCAAGAGCCCAAGAATAAACAACATGATAATAAGCAGAATACATAAAACAAAGATCAACAGTAGATATAAATACATTCCTTTGTGATACATGGTTAGTTATATTATGCAATGCTTAAAAGACTAATCATTGTTGTGTAAAAAACAAAAAATGGACAGCATCAGGCAAGTTGAAGGAAGATAATTAGATTCAATTTTTCATTTAGTAACTTTCAATTAATGTGATTTTATAGCACTGAAATAATAAAGAAGCCACAAGTGAATCTCAGTCATTCAGGAAAGGGGACAATAAAAACCATTGATTATCTATATCAGAATTTGAGTAGAATGATGAGAGAAAGTGATATATCCATCACATTCATGTATGTGTGTGTGTGTGTGTAACTTAGAAAATAAACAAAAAATTAAAGGGCGAGCAAAATAACACACCTTTGCATCAGGATCAGCACCAGCAATGAGATGCAAGTTGCAAATGAAGAGTCAGGCCAGACGTGTTCCTTGAATTAATGTTACCTCCTTTGTTCTTAAGTAGTGGTGCCAATGCTGAATCTACATCTGCCAAGGACCTTTCTTGCACAAAAAGCCAATGGTCTTTTTGGAACACCAGATGCAAATTTCCAAGCCTGGGCTTGAATATTGTGCTTTGGTCCTTAAGGTGAAACTAGCATCTGCATATTCTATGTACTTGATAACTGATATAAACTACTCTTATTAAGTTCCACAAACCACTTTATTATACATCTGCCCACTAATTTTATACATGCCTCAACACAAAATTTCGAAAGCCAAAGACAAAGTCTTCATGAGAAGTTACTGAAACCCATTCAACTATATCCACTGGACAAGTAGATTTTTTCGAGTACATGTTATAATTAGTTCCCAATCTAGCAAAGAACAGAATCAAGAAGAGAGTTATATCAATTAACAAACTGCTAGACCAACATCCTCACCCCATCTGCATCATAATCACAAACCAACTTCAATAGCCATTCACGTACGCTCATCAAAATTCATCAAAATAGAGAAATCTGTGATAACCGAGCTTAGCAAGATCCTGCATTAGAAATTCTTCTGTGAGTAAAACAAGCCAACTGGAGGAAAATTTAATTGAAGTGAAATGAACAAAGTAGGACGACCAGTATATCAACCAAGAAAATAAATATCTACGAAAATATGAGATATAGTAATTTTCCTTATACCAAAAAGAGGGAGGGCAGGTTCTTTGGTTACAAGCATCAGTTAAAAAGAAAGGAAGATAAATTCTAAACAACAAACCACATTATAAGATTTCAATGACACCAGACACCATTACAAAATCCACCACGGGAAATAAGCACGCATTCAGGAAAATAAAGGTCAGTTGCTTCATAAAGAGACCAGAATGCTAGTGAGTAAAATGGGCAGAAAACACTTCCATGTTCCAATACAATTAGAATAGAATAGAATATTCAATACAAATCAATCAAATGTACTTTGTAGCCAAGTTAATGCAAATCAAAAGCACAATTATATATAGATTGTAATTTATTTAGTTTGTCTAATTATTGGCAAAGGAGAGATGAAACTAGTGACATTGCTGGCTTCAAATTTGTCATAAAACGAAATTCTTGATAACATGCCCATTGCCATTAATAAATAACACGATTCTTAATCCTTTTGAGAATGTCTGGGTAATGCTCTGGAAAAGAAAATGAATCCGAAAATGACAAAACCACAAAATCAAAACAACCATTGGACTAAAACTAATCCCAACTTAAGCATAATGATCTAAAAAAGAAGCATTTTCTCAAGGCCTTATTCCACAATTATCCAAGTAACTTTCGAAGCAGCAGGAAAAACAAAAATGCCAAATTCTTGCTCTAATTACAGTCGATAAAAAAAAAAAGAGCAAGCTTGACATCAAATCAAGTACCAGCACCGTCATATGCATTACATCAAGCATTAAGACTCAACACCTAGATCCAATAACAAATGCATTTAATGAAAATATACCCACCAATCAAAGTTACAAAATTATAATATAAAACAACAAAAAACAAGGAGCAAGGAGCAAAAACAATGACCTTAGACCTCCCAAACCTAACACTAAAACAATGAAAAGTAGCAATGGTTACCCTTTTAATTCCCTCAACAAACACAAAACCCGTAAATGAGGAACCCAAAAAATAATGATAATGAGTTGAACCACACTAGACTTTGCGCATAGAAATAAGATTCCCTTTTTTTTTTAAGAAAATAGCAGAGAAATTGAAGAAATCATACATCGCCTCCAAAGAAGTTCTAGCTAAGAGAGAGATTCACAAACCATACAAGTGTGAGAGAAAGAGAAAAACTCTAAATAAGAGTCACTGATCTCTTTTACAGAGAAAGAGCTGGGCAGAAGGCGCATTATGGGAATTCAGTATAACTTTGTAGACGAAAATGCCCTTAAATTTTGAGAGATTGACGCTCACGAGAGTTGGTTTCTTGTGTCTGAAGTCCGATTTAGCCACGTCAGATAAATGCGTGTATGAGGAACTCTCTGTTTGAAACGTGGCATAACTATAGGAGGACATGATGGAGCTCCAATGGACGACGTTCGTGAAATAAACTTACAATTTTGCCCGTCAGTTTTATATTTTTAACATTAAGAATATTTTTAGATAAAATAATTCTCTTTATTTTAATACTACCAAATTTTTTATATATAAATCTATTTTTTATTTTTAATATGACAATTAAATAATAAAAAAATAATTATTTTCTTAAAAAAAATCTTTATATATAAAAAAATTACAAAAATTTATTGATCGATTATGGCCAAAAATCAAGCAGAATATGACAACGAAAAATGCCAGTGGGTGTTGATTTCTTAACAAATTGAAGCAAAAAAACATTGGACGAAAGGTGATGGACTGATGGCTATGGTCCGAACACCAGTTTCCCATTCTCAATAAGATAAGATCCAATCAAATGTTATGCCCAACTGTCTGAATGTCAAGGTTAATATTGAACCATCGATTCAATATAGATATGAGATTCCATTTTAGTAAAGATTGAGACTACGAACATGAACACACACTTTTCTTAGTCTCCCTTTTAGAAAATAAATGGACAAATTGATATTTGTCACTCCCAAGTCTCCAACGGCTAAATCCACAAACATAAGAGCTTCGGTGTTCCAATTTGTGTCACAGTTGATAAAAGTTTCCTAAATTCATTTGTCAGAAATATCAAATGCATCGCTTTTATACAAACAAGAAAAGAAAAGAGAAATCCAAAGTTCTGATGCTCAGAAATGGTGGCATTCTATGGCAACGTTTTTTCTTTTTTCTCTTTAATCTTTGTTACAAAAACAAAATAACGATGAAGCCAAAGGCATATTACCTTGGAAATCAAAGAATATGAAAAATAGAATTATATTGTCCATGACAATCGACACGCCAAGCCAAAGGTGAAGATGCACATAAAGGGAAAATTGCACAGATTTTCTTCTCATCCTCCTTCAGCAAGCCTGAATCTCCAATCTCTACATTTTGCTCCCCCGAAGTAAACGATTGGAGAAACGTAGATGTTCAATGCATTTGTCACAAAAGATCTCGAGAAGCAGCTTATAGTGACATCAATTTGTTGCTTACACAGCAATTGGAGATTCCTGCATTCAGGAAAACAAAATCACACCTATGCCATTCGGAGATTAACGCAACTAAATAGTTGAGGATAACGGGTATGGATTTGCATTATATTCATGACAATAAAAGAAAAAAGGGGGAAAAACACTTGTTAAGGATTAGAATTTTTTTAAAAAATAATTATAACAAAAAAAGAGGAGGAAAACAAAGCACAACAATTCCACATGAAAATCAAGGATCAAACTACTAACGAAATGACTGATATTAGCGTCACAATGTGTTCAGACCCCAATAACGAAAATAGCAATAGTAGCAAAAACTAATATTTGAAGGAGAGGAAATGGTTTAAATTCTTAGAGGCTAAATATTTTACATCACAACATATACACTGATTGACAACAAAAACAGTGACAAAATACTAGCAAACTAAACAAAGAAAATATAATTAACCAAGTTTTTCTGGCAACTATCAGTCGACACTTGTTGTATACAAAACAAGATCACAACAAATAATCAAGGTTCTTTTTTTGATAACTTTAACCTTCGAAATATAAGATATAAATATGTTCGCATCTGAGGGTAGAATGTGCATATGATAAGCTTCAATCCATGGCTGTAATTAAACCATAAAAACATGACATATCTTCATATCTTCACAAACAAAGATAATGGTAAAAGTCAATCTTTGTGCTACTACAATTGCAAAACTAGAACCTACCTTCGCAGTTAAGTTTGAAACAGCCAAATTGAATTTCTCCCTGGTTTTTGTACCAGCAACCTGACCTACCCTTGCCACCTTACTAAAGGCACCGTTTAGCCAAGCTGCTCCAGCTATCACATATCTGCAAAATTCAAATAGATTGTTAATTTAAAATCTTTTTAACATTTCAAATATCATTAGAAACTGAGGTTAACATCACATCCAAAAACAAGGATACAAGGACTGTAAAAGGAAAACTTTATTCAATATCTATTTCCTTTTTTCCAAAAAGCAATCTCCTCACTCCAGTGGGAAGAATGACAAAAAAGAGAAATAAATCAACAGCAGTTGCTAGTTGATGAATCACTACAAAACTTTCTTTTCTGCAAATTACTTGAGTGAACTTCCTTTTGAGCAAATTAGCTAAGTAATCAACATGAAAAATCAGACTTACACACAGGTGTAAAGAGTATGGCAACAGCAGTTGCCAGTTGACATCCCTATGAATTCTGAATCACTGGAGAAGTTATTTCAACCAAGTTAACAAAGTGATCCACATAATTTAGATTATTCATCAAAGCAAATTCTTTTTAAGGCACAAAGACCATTTTAAATATGGGAAAGTGCCACATTTTGTTAATTGTCATTAACTCCAAAAATTTGCAAAATTGAAATTCATAATCACTCATGGAATTTTGGGTTACTCGATAACAGTAACACAAGTTAGAAAGCATTCCATATGCAATCTGATATATCTAATGAGAATTTTTAGGTTCACAAAAAAAAGCTCCAAAGTGCTACTCATAAACTCTGCATCAGATCACCATTGAAGGAGCAGCATTCAGAAACAACAAATTAGGGCAGTCAAAGCATATCTGCTTTGAATATTTATTAGTTGAAGTAACTGGAAACAAAGAAAAATATATTGTTTGCAGACCAAAGATCCGTGAGATATTCATTAGAGAAGCGATTCACCTGCTTGATTTGACAGCTGATCCTGTGTCATTTATCTTCCTCTCCGCTGCAAATATTGCTGCCATGGTTTTATCTGAAACATGAAGCCTTTGGTCCACAGACTTCACTTTCTCATTGACTGCTGAAATGCCAACTGTCAATTTCTCCGTGAGCCCAACTCTCTGATCAAAAGAAACTACCTTGGCAGATGCACTAGCAGTCAAGCGATGTTTTTCATCAAATGCCTTGGCCTTATTCACTGCATCTTGGCGAAAAGCTGAACCTTTTGCCAGCACAGTTGAAACCACTTCTTGCGCTCTACTGATGTAAATATTTCCATTGCTAGGGGGGCTAGTTTTAGCCTGATAATAAAGACAATGTGACTCTAAGTCCATACAGTTGGTGGGGAAAACTTCTTCAGTACTGACTAGTTAACTGAGATCATCCATTGATGCCACCATATTTTATCATATGGATCACTTATCATACAGATTCAGAGTGGTTACTATGATATGCACGATTAAGCCTTCTGAGGTGATGCAAAACGTTCCCGCAAAAGCAGGGAACAGAAAGGAAGAAGTGAGTGGAAGATTGCAATCAATCTTGATCAACCAATTTCTAAAATATGACAAAAAGCATGAACAACATTTCTTCGCACCTTTTCACTTTCAGATAGTCTCCAATATCTACCATTTAGTAGTTTTACATTTCCACAGATAGAGTTCTCTTATAAGATTACATTTGAATTTTACCTACCTCAACATTTGATGGAGAACTTTCAGCAGGAACAGCAGATACAGAAGTGTCTGCCCTTCTTACTTCCTGCATAAATTGCAGTTGTAAATATGGATATCTGAAACTCATTGAAATATAGATTACATTGATTTACTCTTTATTTTACCAGTGTCTCCTGATTTGGCACATAATTTTCTGCAGGAGTTATACTCACTATCTGGTCAACAATAGTTGCTCCCTACATAAAAAAAAAAAATGAATAGTTTGCATTCTAGAACTTTTCCACAGAAAATGATAGCTTATGTCAAATAGAAAAGGGCTGCCAATTGCAAATACAGGACCCAAAAGAATGTCTCACACTATATTGTGCTAGGCACACAAAGGTTAAGATCTTAATCATTCAAAAAGCATAGTTTGCATTCATCAAAAAACTAATTGGCACTCAAAATAAAATTATAGTTCCTGCCATAAAAATATTGACCCAAACCATTTAGAGAGGCTGAAAACAATATTTTTCAGAAATTTTATCTCAAGCACTAATAATTGACTGAAAATTTGGCAATTGACTGCATACTACTTTTTAGTATATTTAATATAAATTTAAAAGCAGTGAATTAGGAAAGGACTCAATTGTTTAAAGTGAAACTACTTTATCCATTGAGGAGTGAGATCATATAATAAGTTAAACATATGTAAAACTAAATAAATAAATAAAGGAAAAATTCTACTTAGCCTCTATGTTAGGAAAACTCACTAGTTAGACTTTCAATTTTGAAGAATACATTAAAAACGTCCTTAACATTTTAAAAAGTATACTAATTAATCTCTCCGACAATTTTAACTGTTGAGTGCTCTAGAAAAGTCTAAAATACTCTCAATGCGGAGGGATTAACTAGTAGACATTTTTTCAAAACTAAGAAATCAATAATAAATTTTCACATACCATAGGGACTAGATAGTAAAATATTTAAAGGTTAAAACTAATGAAATTGAATAAGTAGTATATTTTTTAATACTTCAAGGACATTTTCATGTATTTTTTAAAATCGATAGACTAACTAATGAGTTTTCCCATAATATAGGGACCAAGTAGTAAATTTCCTATAAATAAATCTTGAGCTAGTTTAGTTGTTCCATAACAGCAAGTGAGAAAGCATAATGATTTACACCAAGTTATTACCATAAAATGAACAAAATTCAGATATATCATGCTTTCAAGCATGTGAATCTAATACTTTCATCAGAGCATTTCTAGAAAGTATTATTGTTATTACTCTTATTAATCACAACAAGTTGCCGGTAATCATAACAATGAAATTGATCAGCAATTCCTACTTTCAGAAAAAAAAAATTGACAAAAAAAAAAATCTTCATTTCAAATAAATCTATTTCCTATAACTGATTGAATATCAACTATCATATATCAACTTGCAGTTGGGACAAATCATAAGTGCAATTTATTGAGTAAGCTTAAAGAACACAGCTCATTTGCATAAAATTTAACCATTTAATTCTTTAAAACTCGTTTACAATTCACTCACTCGTAGAGGTATCATACACATAGTATATCAGAATTCATAATGTCGAGTAACAACACAAATTATATTAACGAGATGGAAAAAAAAAAAGGACATACCGATAACAGCAAAGCAATTTCAAGCGCTTTAGGATCTTTGAATGTAACAAATGCTGTTTTTGATTGCCCATTTTCACTGCATCAAAAAATAAACAACACCAAGAACCTCGATTAAGCTATTTAACGTAGAACACAAATAATAACCACGAAACATAACTTAAAAAAAGTACATTAAACCTAATTAACTTAAGAGAAAGAGAGTAAAATAGCATGAAAAGCTACAGCGATTTTTCTTGGGGTTCCTAGAAAATGCTATATGAGATAATCTCACAACACGGTTTCCTTTCCATACATTTTCACTGCGACCAAAATAGTACATAAAAAGTTGGCAAGTAGACATGAAAAAGTAAACAAAACGCACCGTATGATCTCAATGTGCTCGATTTCACCAGAGAAAGAGAAAAACTCGTGAATCTCTCTCTCACTTGCTAGATCTGATACATGCTTCACTTGAACCGTTCTCGTCTTCAATAAAATAAACAAATCAATCAATCATAGCTGAAAAATCAAGGATTAATTGAGCTTTTCCATTTATGGATACCAGAAACTAAGAACTGACCTGCATTGTGAGCTCCTCTTGCAAAGGAGATGATTATTATCTTTTGCGAAGCTTAGAGAGAGAAAGAGAGAGAGGAGGATAAACTTTAATGTATTAAAAGACAACCTGACAGAAGAACAGAGCAGAGAATGTAGTTGGAGTAAATGCCCCTGGGAAATTCCATTATTACGAATTATTTCCTGCTTTGCCCATTTTACCCTTTTTGGTTAAACAATATTCCAGTCTCTTTTAATAGGCGGTTGACGACTTGTGGCGCTGGAATAGTTGGGTATAATTGCAATATTCTTTATTTCTTTTGGCTAATTTGGACATAATACCCTGCACATGGACGATGTAGGACCGTAACGGTTAGCAGGAGGAAATTTATAATACGTAGCCGTAAAATAATACTTTTTTATAAATATAACCCTTTCTTAAATATTTTTCAAGTGTTTTTTAACTTTCTTGGAGAGAGTCCTCTCATTCTCTATTTTTCTTCTAGGCTTCTGGATTTTCAATTTACCAATTTGCCACTTGTCAGTTTGATCTATGAGATTTACTCGGATGTGCGTCTCACCAGACTAAGTGTGAGTGTTGATCTAGCATAGGTTTACCCATTAATAGATTGAATGTAAATAATTATCTTTTATTTTATGATAATTGAAAATTTCGAGCCATGATATTTCTACAATAATTATTTCTATAATATAAACTGTGTTATTTTGTTTGTTTATTTAGTCTATACTTACTTGTAATAATATTTTCCTTGTCAAACATTGAAAAAATTAAATATAAATATCAAATTTATTTTTTCAAGAGATCACCTTTTTGTGAATAAAATATAAAATCAATTTAAGATCATTAGAAAATAATTGAATTCTATTAATAAAATTTAATTTATTTTTATAAAAAATTTATTTATTTAAAATTAATTTAAATGTAATAAAATTTAATTTAACTCTTTTATATTAGATAAATTAATAATAAAATTTCAAATTGATTTAATTTATTCATTATTTTTATTATTTTTAAATTAAATATAAATATTTATCCTTATAAATAACAAATATTTTTATCACATTCATTGAAAAAAACACTATTAGAACATTTCAAATCTGAATTTTATATAATTTTTTATCATTAAAAATATAAAATTATTTTTTAAATTAATAAAATAATATATATTAATTATAAGTGTATTAAATATTAATAGAATAATAGTGACTATTAAATTAAAAATATAAAGAGCAATTATTAATTTAAAATAAAAAATAAATTTAAAATTAAAATAAAAAACAAAGGATAAAAAAATTTAAGGATTAATTAAGTAATTTTGATATAAATAATGTTAGTGAAATTGTTTCTTGTAAAATTTTAATAATTTTAGTAAGATTTATTTTTAATTCAAAATTAATTCTCACACAAATTTGAGAGAATTAAATTTTTATATTATTATTTTTGCTAAATACGTAAATTTAAAAGAAAAAATTTATTTTTTTAAAATTTGATATTTCAAAATAATGAATAAGTAGTTAAAAGAGAAGACGTTTCAGATAAAATAATAAAAAGAAAATAAATCAACAATGCAAGGGTAAAATAGTAAAGAGAAAAAGAGGGAGCCGAATGACCGGGTGAAGTCGTTGTGATTCTCTTTTTTCTAGTCAACAAGCAATGAGCACACAGGAGACGCATCATTGCTCCTTTCTTCGAATTTTTTTATTATTGTTATTTTTATTTTTTTTATAGTATGTAAGGATAATTGCAGTAAAAGGCCTAAAGGATTAAAGATATAAGTGAATAAATTCAACATTAAAGTCTAAATAGATTGTATAGAAAATCAAACTCATAATTATAAATCTACAACTTAGTTCAACTTGAATTAAACTCATAATTATAATTAAAATTTAGTTCAATTTGAAAAATAATATCGCCGAAAAAGCTATCTCTGAACTGCCATAGTTGTTTAGCCACATCAAATGAAAAAAAAAATTGATGCAGAAACCAATTGCTGAATCAAGCACAAAGACATACGAAAAAACTATTATAAATAGCACAAAGCAAAATAAATGGAAAAACACAGTGTAATGCCACTGAATCAACACTACCACCAATCCATTGCCACTATCGTCTGTCTCTTGGTGTTATCTAGTGAAAAATATGTCAAAAACAAAAATATGTAATTTCTAACGATAACAAGAGAAGTTCAATCCAACTGCAAGTGAATAAAAGATCAAAATAAGATTTTCTTACACTAATCAACAACTAAAATTACTAAAGATGATTTGAGTCATCGAACGTACAATGATATACAAAAAGAAAATGTGACAGACATTGATTGCCGAATACATTAGCGCAATTTCATTATGTCGATATTAAAATTGATAAACTCTTTCCTGAATATAAATCAAAATATTTCAGAGAAAAGTATTAAAATCCATAAACTATCAAAAATGAAAAGAATCAATAAACCACAAAAATAAACTTCAGAAGGAGATGAAATTATACATGCCCAGACGGAGAGAAGGTGTGCAAGCAAACTCCCTCCCTTCAGCCAAAAAACTCTCACAAAAACGACCTTTAGACTTCTCTTCTTCTCTTTCTTTCTTTTCTCTTTCCTTACCCTTATGATCTAATAACTTTTCCTTCTTTCGAATCACACAACTCTAATTTAAGTGACACGTGTAATACTAGAGTTGAATTAATTCTTCAAATAATTATCCACTAAAAAAATTATCAAAAAATAATCGTTAAATTAAATTAATAATTATTTAAAATATTATTTATTAATAAAAAATCGTAATTATATTTTTATTTTCTAGGACTAATTAATGTTTATAATTCTAAAAAAAATGTTCATTACTTCCCATTCAAGATAATAAGCGGACACTGCCGCTGCAAAATCAAGAAAATGAAAGAGGGAAACAAAAGACCTTCCCAGATAGTGCAACAGCTGAAACTGCCAAAACCAACAAGTTATATTTAAAATGATAAATTATTCCCTGTCAATTTGCCAATGGAAGAAACCAAAATCACAAGAAAGTCTCCATGAGATACATGGAAAAGGGGATACACTTGACCACAAATTAAAGCAAGCTCATCACTTTCCTTAGAAAATTAGAAAAGAATGATTCTCTCCCAAGAACAAACATAAGAGTAACCTCTTAAAGATGTAATACTTTCCTCTTATTAGAACAATAGTTCAACCTTGTTAAGAATGTATTGACTCTTTCAAAATTAACAAGAGAGAAAACTTAAAAAAGAAACCTCCAATGGAAACCAAAGATCAGCCAGCCATCGACTTCGATTACGAGGAGTTTGAGCCCTTCTGCAAGTGGCGAAGAGATGAAAAATGTGACTTTTTTGAGATCTATGGTCTTCAAGGTATTTTTTTTTAACTTTTTCTCTGTATTGATAATGAGATGAGTAGGATTCATTTCATCTCTAATTTAATATATCATTTTTTTTTCTTTTAATTGATATACAGATTTCAAAAAAGAGCAACTCAAGATAAAGAGAAAGCTCAACACTTTAATCATAACTGGAGAATGTCCACTGAAGAACAATATCCGAAATCTTTTCCGAAAAGAAATCAGACTTTCCAAACATTGGAAAATAGATGAAATTCGAGCAAAGTTTAAGAAAAGAGGAATTCTGTATGTAACATTACCTAAGAAGACGTCCTCATCATTCTCCAAGAAAGGAGGCAATAGTACTGGATTTGTTTTTGCATGGTTGGCCTTGCCTTCAAATTACTTGGCCGTGGCTGTCGTTCCACTTGCCATTGTTATTGGAGGATTATTTGTGTGCAAAAACTACATGTCGTTTTGATTTCAATATATATTATATCCAAAAATCAATGTGGAAAATATATTATTTATGTGGGGTTTTGCTTTGGCTTTTAAATGTGAATTACATTCTGCATTTATATCTTTAAATCCATAAATTTTATTAATTTCTTTTATAGAATGGTCATTGTCGTTGTTAATTTTTTCAATTAACAATTAATTAATTATAAAATTATCAGAATAACTATTTTATTAATCAAATAAAAATTTATAAATTAAATTATTTAATATTAAATAAATAAATATTAAATTATGAATTTTACTCAATTTCAGTGTTTATACAGCAAATTATTCCTTAAAAAAAAAAAAAGAAGGCGATGTCTGCTTGTGCCCTAAATTAAAAAGGCTCCTTTAATCCCCTGCTTACCCAGAAACATCTAACGCTCTTTTATTAATATTTCATTTTTAAAAGTTGTTCCAATCACAATGACAAACACAATTTATAATTTAATGTTTGATCTCATCACTCCTGTATGAGGCAAGTTCCGCGGGTACAGTATCGGTTTGAGGTTCATGAAGCCTTTTTGATGGGCCGGTCTAGCTTTTTCAACCCGACTCAATCTCGTCAAGTGGACCGAGTCACTCTTAAGCTTCAGTCTACCCACAATGAATTCGGCTATGAAACGTGACAGAATACAGCAGACTCAATCATCTCGCATTCCTATTTATATATATGCCGGAGAAATTAAATAGTCGTTTGGCGTGGAGAGAGCGCCTGACGCTTTCGTACGTACGGACAAATCTGTATGCTTTTATATACAGACCTTTCGTATGTACAGACCTTCCATTTAAAATTTAATTTTTTTAATTAATTATTATTATATGAGTTGAAATATTTTTATTAATTTTTTAAATTTAAAATGATAAGTATAATTACAATTTTTATTCACTATATTAATTCTTCGATTATTATTTTTAATGCGATATATCGATCACTTAAAAGTTAGAGTTGTTATTATAAGATAAAATTATATATGTAGTAAGAATTTGATAAATCAAACTAATATATATTTTTTTATCAAAAAAAAATCTAAATATTATTATATTTAATTTTTTGTTAATATTATTTTTTTAGCGAGACGGTATTTTTGAGATTGTTAATTGATATAATTTAATAAATCTCATTATAAATTCTTTATTTATTAATAGATTTCAGTCATATTTTTAGAAAATTTAATAATTAATTTCATTTTTTTTTAGTATAAAATTTGATGTCCACATAAATTAATTATTTATTTTTATACAATATTATTAAGTTTAAAGCATTTTATTATATTCTTTATGTATTTGACGGTAAAGTGACTACTGCAGGGACCAATTATTATTTTTATATAAATTAACTAACAGCAGCATTACAGTTTTATTTTAATTATATCAATTTTATAATATATTTTAATTTAATAAATAAATACAAATAAATATTAAATATTTTAATTCTTGGCTTCTCATTACATAATATACTTCCACTTTTGATAATATATATCATAAAATTAAATGCAAATCAAATTATAAATTCAATTAATTTTAAATATTTTTATTTTTTAATATTATTTATTAAAATATTTTAATATTTAACTTAAATAGATGAAATAAAAAATATTTTAAAAAAAATTATACTTTAAAAATTTAATTTTAAATATATAAATAATTGATTTATTAGTTAGAATAAAATTCAAGAATTAATGTATAGTTTACCCTACATTCATTTATCTTTCTCCACCGCCACTGAACTCAGTTATGCTCGTTTTTAAGAAAAATAAATTAAGATGAAGGAACACTAACAGAAATGGCTCCGAAGAAGCAACCAGGTCCCCGGCCGAAACGTGCCGTTACAGCCACCGCCAAGCGCGCTGTCCCCGACACTACTCCTATTCGTGTTCATTCGTCTGATTCCTTAACCGCTGCTAAATCTCCACACAATGTCGAAGCCAAAACAACCGCACAATCAGCTTGTGAAGGTGCCCTATTGCCGTCTTCTTCCCCTGCGATCGAAGATGGAAACACCTCGGTGGCACCTTCTGTTCCAGGTATCGCAGAAACTGTGAATGAAATACCTGCAGACGAGAAGCGGGGAAATTGTTCAATGGGAGCGGAAAATAATAAAATTAGCACGGGAAATGAAACCCTACCTCTGGAGAATAGGAAACCGGACGTCTCCCTTGGAATTGGCTCGAGAATCGAGGAGAAAGACTTTATTGGTGGGAGTGAAAATGGAGATTCTGGCAACGATGATGTGGTGGCGATGAAGCCGAATAAGAAGACGAAGAAGGTGGTGAAGGTTGTGAAGAAGGTGGTGAAAAAAAGAGTGCCCAAATCTATGCATAAGGCCATAACTGCGTGTTCGAATAAAGAATTGACGACAGAGGAGGATTTGGATGATGATAGTGAAAAACTTTGCAGCAGCGATTGTGTTTCTTCTTCAATGCAAGAAATTGGAATGGTCAATTTGAGTGGAGGACCAAAGGATAAAGGCCTGGAGAACCAGCCGGAAATTCTGGATGGTGTAGTTAATGGTTCCACGCCAAAGCAGGATGTTGGAATGGTGGATTGTTCACTTTCTGTCCCAGTTATTGTTGAAAATTCTGATGCCTATGTGACATTGTCAGTGGAAGAAGCTAAAAATCCTGATCAGCCTCTTGGTGTTCCTATGGAAGTTGAAACTTTTGATACTATGGGTGAGGGAGGAAAAGAAGTTTCTGTGAATGAAATTCCAGTGAAGGGCGAAAAGAGTGAGGGTGCAGTTGAGAAATCAGATACTGCTACTAAAATACCCATGGAAATGATGAATGTGGATTTAGTTGGGAATAGAAATAATGAGTGTGTGGTTCAATTTGTGGGCTCGAGCAGCGGAAATGAGGAGGGAGCAAAGGAGGACAGTGAGAAGGGTAATGGAAGGATAGTTTTGAGTGGGGAGCTGGAGGCACTGGAGAGGAGGAGGAGGAGGAAGACAGAGATTTTCATTGGTGGGTTAAATACTGATGCAAAGGAGGAGGATATCAGGGAGGTTTTTGAGGAAGTTGGTGATATTGTGGAAGTGAGATTGGTGACTAATAGCAAGACAGGGAAGAATAAGGGGTATGCATTTGTGAGGTATGCTTCAGCTGCTGATGCAAAGAAGGCCTTGGAGAAATACCAAAAAGCTGAGGTGAACGGTTTTTTTACTTTCGTTTTATTTTTCTTATTTGCAATTTTTATGAAATACCAAATGTGAATTTTAACAAATCGTATGAGGGAATATCTATACAGTGTATGAGTGGTTGTTTAATGGATTTAGTTACAGATAAAACATAAACTCATTACTCTATTTTTCTTTTCTTTATTTTTTGTTCCATTTCTTCATGAATTGTCATATGACATACTTGGACAGAAGCATGACAGTTGTTGCGCTGAAATTTATTATTACAGAGAATCTATCACATATCGTTGTTTTGACTGTTCAAAGATTTATGGATTTCTGATTTCCATTTACGTTGTCTTTATACATTGGACACTTTTAGAGTAACAGCTGATTGTTTAGTTTCAAAATAGTTTAATCTTACCTCGATGTAGTTTCTCTCTCTGCTATGGTTGTCCCTTTTTTTCTTTTTAAGTAATAATGTTAATCAGGACTCGGCATAAAATAGGATGTGATCATAAAATAAGGTGGTTCATGTAGTCTTTTTGTCAGAAAAATATCAAGTTATCTACAAAGTAGTTGCTTTATTTTGCTCATCTCCTCCCTTTTGTTCTTCATATACGTCATTGATTTGTCAGAGTGTCTTGTTCTGACCGGCGCTATTCCAATGGTAAGAGTAATGCTATTCCTTAGCACTACAACTATAACTACAATGTATCATGAAGTTTGCTTATATTTTTAATTTACAGATGTTGCAAATTTCAGGTTCCCTGCTTTTGTTGATTTCAGTGATCGGAACAGTAGTGTTCTTTACCATTAATGCTTCGTGGTTAAGTATCATTTTGAAAAGGACAGAAATAAATAAAAAAATTTATGCAAGTTATCTCCTTATTGACTGCAATTCCCCTACAACACAAGGAGGATATTTAGTTGCTGGTAGGAAAATCATATGATGCATTTCTAGCAGGGATATTTTTTTATATTTTATTGTTTGGTCGTTCTGTTATTCCTAATCTTGACAACATGGATTCTTTAATTTGCCTTATGTGGTGAAATTACTTGGATATTGCCCTTCATCATTTCATGTTCTGCATGATTTTATACTTCTTGTATGGCGACCATGATTTTAGTTTAATCATCCATCTATTTATGAATAATCTCTCTCTTACTTTGAATAATAGATTTGTGGAAAGCAGTGTAGTACAGCAGCTGTTGAGGGCAACGACACAATTTTTCTTGGTAACATTGACAAGCAGTGGACAAATGAAGATGTAAGGTTTTAAGCACATATTGAATTCTTCCCTGAATCTTTAAATTATGCACCTCATATGACTTATTATGCCTGGGCAGGTCATTAAACTTTTGCAAGATATAGGAATTGAGAAAATAGATAAAGTGACCGTAATGACTGATCCTTCAAATATGGGACGTAATCGTGGGTTTGCATTTTTAGAACTTGAAACTTACAAAGATGCTCAAATTGCTTTCAAGAAACTTCAGAAGAAGGGTCTGGGAAAACTTCGAAATATAAAAGTCGCTTGGGCAGAACCCTTAAGTGAGCCAGATGAAGAAGAATTGCTGAAGGTCTGTCTACTTAGACTTCCTAACTTGATGGCTGGTAGGGTACTTAATGCAATTGTTTTGCAAATTTCTGCAGGTTAAGTCAGTGTATGCAGAGTATTTACCTCCCTCCTGGGATGCAGAAAAAGTGAGAAGTTACTTTACAAAGTTTGGAGAAATTGAAAATGTTGTTCTTTCCCGAAATCTACATTCTTCAAGGAGAAACGACTTTGCCTTTGTTAATTTTAAAACCCGCGAATCTGCTCTTGCATGCATAGAATTATTCAACCATGAGAGATTGAGCAATGAGGGATCTCAGGTTTCGTATTTTTTACAAACACAGTTAAACTCTTAATGAATTCCTCTGATGACCTATTAATGGGTGTATGTATTCTTTAGGCAACTAAATGATTTACATGATGTGATTTTAGGTAAATGTGAAGGTATCCCTTGCAAAACCTGTACAAAAGGGCAAACTCCAAAAGAAAATCTCCAAGCCTACAAGCAAAGAAATTATTAAACAAAAGCAGTCAAGTCAAGGTGAGTTTCTCTCTCTCTCTCTCTCTCTCTCTCTCTCTCTTTCCCCCTTGGGGAAATATATTTTCTTATATGCCAAATAGCTGAAATGTACTTTCAAGTTATCAAGGGATCTGGTAAAATAAGGGCATCAAGGTAGTTTTGATTACTTTATATTAGCGTGTTGAGTGCTACACTTCTACATTTCCTACTACTAAGCTATCAATACCGTCAGCATTGTTCTATCATGCACCGAAAAATGGTTTTCTCATTTATGCAAGTTAATCTTCATGAATACCTTGGATGGGCATTGTTGTTCTGTAGATTCCTCTACTTGAGTCATTGATTTTCTCAATTAAGCAAGCAACATCTTGCCAAGAAGGAAAAATTCAGAAAGAATAAAAAGTCTGCGTCATTATTTATGCTGTTGAGAGTTGGCAAATGGGATTTCTAAAAATCTTGTTGTTTTGAAAAATTGCCCCAATAAGCCCATATTCCTTGTAGAATCTGTTTCTGGCCAAGAGACTAACATGGAACCTTCACATGATACCATGTGGAGAATTTTTATTTGGAAAGAATTTTGTATGTCTGAATTTCTCAGTTTGCTGATGTTTCTGACTATTAAGAACATATTCCAGTCTTTGTAAATTGACCCTTTTCCATTTGTTATTTTGAATTTTTTGGGTTTTGATACCCTTGGTGAATGAATCAGAATCCAGCTGACCTGGACTTTTGGCAATAGGAGTGAATTGGTTCAGAGTTCAGAAAGTAGCATGTCTTAGTTTGATGTGCACCTTATGATTGGAATAAAGATGGTTGAACAGAATTTTGTGTGGATTATGACATCTGTCCTGTGTTTTTTATTCACACACGTCCATTTCCTTATAAATATGATACCAGCCTTATGAAAAATTGCTGCAGCCCTAGTTACTTGCATATCATCAATATTACATCTGGGTGTGCATTGCTTGCTGCTGTTAATGGCCTCACTATTTAAAAAAGAAAAGAGTTTTTAGACAAATTGGAGATGGAACAAAGCTTGCATTTGGCAATCAAATAATAATTTGTGGCCTTCCGGTTTCTTTTGGGATTGCATGAATCTTATAATGAAGCATTTTGCGATTTTCCAGCTATCATAATGAGAGACCTTTTTTTTCTGTTGTGTGTTTGTTGGTGTGTGTGCTTGTGATGGGATAATGAAGCAAAACATCCGTTTCTTTTAGGTCCTGTAAAGCCTGTTGAACCGAGATACAGCAAAATGCCTGCCATACATGTTAGCAATCAAGTATTGGGTGATATAAGCGCCTCTGGAGCTGCTGAGCTTGAGCAACGCTTAGCTGAGCGAGCTCTACAAAAGCAAATGCAAGCAAGATTGACCTCGGGTATTCTGCATTTATCAATCTTGTTTAATTCTATATCTGTTTCCCTGTTGTGTTTCCTTTTGTGCTTTATACTCTGTATCTCTTGCTTGACTTCTCTGCCTACTTTCACCATATACACTACTACAGAACTGCAATTTCTTTTTATCATTAATATAGTATAATCATGGAGAAGACCATCACATGCTGGGCATTTTGGTAAACTGCAATTACCAAGTCCTATTGCCATTAGCTGATGATAATTTATTAAGAATTTTAAGAAATCTTTTTTCAGGAAGACTTGGTCTAGCAGTTTTCAAGACTTAATACATGTCCAACTTTCTTTATGTACTTTCCCTAAATGTGACAAATTCAATTTAATTACAATCTCTTATCAGGGTAGAGGGGCACTAAATGGAAAATTATTGCATTTTTTTTTGTTGTTCCTGCTTTACAATCTCTGACCTCTGGGAATCCTTTTAGTTTTAGTTACTCTATTAAAGGCATAAAAGCAGAATTCTTATTGAAGTACTTGATTTTGGGTCTTCCTTTTCTCTCCCTCCCTCTCTGATGAATAGGCATGACAAATCGTGATTATTCTCATGTGTTCCCTGGACAGAAACGCTCTTTTTATATGTTGGTAAGTCCTTCAGACTGATGGCTGGATGATCTTTCCTGATCTGTACCCTTTGTCAAATGCTACCAACTTCTGTATAAATGCAGGGAGATGATCTGAATTATTCAGATCCTAGAGGGTATGCGCGTATTCGAATGGATAGTTCTTCTCCAGTTGGAAGCCTAAGGTACTATTAGTTTAAATCCCTTATAAATTCTTACATTTACTTGGTGAAGCCACTGCCATGCACTTTATTTGAGTCTTTGCCACCCTTTAGCTTTCTCTTTTTTTTTCTTGTGCATGTGAGATGCATGCAAGTTCTTTGGTTGACAATTTGCTAATGGATTTATTGTTTTGTAAATGAATAATTTTTTTCATTTTTGATCTTTAGCCATGGTGAAGTTCCCCCAGTTTTTGGAATGGCTTCTCTTTCCTATTATCAGCAACAAGGTGCTGGTTATGCATTAGGTAAACCTTTATGTGTATTGACTTTGGCTTTTTGATAATATATATTTATGTATATTGCTTTTACCTCATTTCAGTGCTTTTCTTTTTGTCAGGTCACAGATATCCAGATTATGCAAATAGTTTTCAGGTATGAATTAATGTAATTGGCGTTGAATTCTGTTGCATAGCCTTTTGAAGTTCTTTTTGCTATACATATGTAATTCTCCTTTACAATTATATGAATAAAGAGGAGCGTTGTTTTCTCATTGCAAAATGCTGACTACTCTATAGCAGAATGACTTCTTATTTTAAAATTTAAATCCGGTATTTTTGTATGGATATAATTTTCTTGGTATTATGTATTTCCCTGGTGCGTTCAAATGTGATATCTCCATTAATAGTAGTCTATGGATTTCATGGCAGAGAGAAGAACCTCCTTATCATGGCTGTGGTAGAGATTACTACAAATGTAAGAATGCATTTTTCCCTGTCATTTGAACGCCTCTTTTCATCTTCAGTATCATAAATTTCCTGAAATATCCTGGAAAAAAGTATCATTGTTTATATTTTTGTTTTTCGAGAAATTCATTGTGCAGTATCATTGCCTAGCTATGATTACAGTTGGAGGTTGATGATTAGCGACTGGTAGTAGGAGGCCCAATCTACAAATTGCAGACCTTAGTTTTTTGGTTAAATTTTTGAAACACTAACTGCTGGATTTTTGACAAGCTACTCAAACATATTGGGACTGGGAGTCCTCGTGCCAACCCTTCGTTCGAACTATTAATCCAAATGCACTGAAGAATAACTATTCAAACTTCTGCTGAACTCTTTTCTTTTCATGAGTTGTTTCAAGAATGTGTCTAACATAGTGTTTAAATAGGAGGAAGGAAAATAATGATAGTAAAGAAGTATTCTTTTTTAATGATAAAATTGCAATTTTATTCTTAAATTTATATGTTTACAAAATAGAGAGATGTATTTATAATTTTCAAAATTCCTCTCCCACTTGCCCTCAATTTAGAGGAAAACGGGAGCGAAATGTAAATGTTATTTTCCTTGCAAATTTTCTTACCTCCTCATTCTCCTCTTAACGAAAAATAAAGATTGGAAATTAAGTTCATGTTCCTCTCAAATTTCCCTACCAATCACGGGCTAAAAGTTTTTGTTCAAATCAAAATGGAATCATGGATTCTTGCAGCTTTCCCTTACCTCTGTATTTTTATATCCATCTATTGCAGTGTTCTTTCTTAGATTTCCGGGGGTTAAAGAATAAAGATTTTCTGGCATGTTCCTTATTTGTGCAATATACAGGGTGGTGCCTGTATTTTTATATCCATCTATTGCAGTGTTCTTTCTTTGCAAATTTTGTCATGATAAACAACTCATGTATTTAGAAATTAGGATACAATCCTTAAAACCGTTATTGGGAGTAATTTTCTTCTTCCCTTTCTGCCCTTCTCCCTGATAGTTCTCCGTTTTGTACAGATTGATGGCTTCACTGAGATCCTTTTTTGAGAGGCAGAACTTGCTGCTGGGAAGATCAAGCAAAAATTTTGTACGTGCGTGTAGTTTGTTGTTGCACGGATCATACGCAAAATCTTGTATAGGGTTCCTTCTTTTTATCTATGGATGTTTTAACTCTTCCAAGTATTTAGTAGATAAAACTCTCATTCTTGTCTAAATGTTGCGGAATCATTATTCACTTGTGTTAATCTTTTGGATGATATACTCATATTGAGAAGTTGAATATACAGAAAGGGCTTCCCCTTGGGTTATGGTTAAAGAAGAGAAACCCATTTCATACTGTTGGGGACAAATTGTAAGTCCTCGTCAAATATATATGTCAATTTTTATATTTTCAGTATACAAAGGGTGGTAATTTTTCAATTTAGTATACTTGGTAGGGTAATTTGTAATTTACCCATATTGAACACGTAACTGCATGTGTGTAAGCAATGCTATGAGAATATTTCTTCTTTTTTTTGAATGAGAAAATTAGCTTTTAATAGCATAATACTTAAATATGCACTTATTTGGATTGTCAATAAATTTAGTGAATAAATTTTAGCTTCTAAAACATTGTTCGTTAGGAAATTATTTTAAGATCTTTTTAAAAGGGGCAAAGTTGCAGAATTGTCAATAGCAAATGAAATAATGGGATTATGGACTAATCCGAAGCCTGAATATCATTTGGATTTATATGAACTTAAATAAAATAATTTTCCGTTTAGTCTTAAAATTATATTTCCATCCTAATTCCATTTATCCCTAATTTGCAAGTACTGGCTGAATCAAACACTTAATTATTAAATGTTTAAAGATTTTCATCGAGTCAATAATAATATTTAGATTTCTTGGCAGGTTTTGAATTCAAATTCAAATTGAAATAAATTCATTAAACATCAGTTATTATAAAATTATCTCACAAATAATAAAATTTTTTAAAAAAATCTCAATGCTGAGAATTACAGCTTATTAAAGCCATGTGCTGCATGACAATGAATAACAAAAACTTGTAAACAATAAACACCTAAAAAGACAGACTCAACCAATGCCAAAACCTTATTTCTGGGCAGCCGACCCAATATTTTCTAATGATTCTCAGATTAAAGAGCTGCCATTGCCAGTCCAACAAAAGCTGCTATGAATATCTGATACCAAGACAACATAAATCTGTAGGAATCATTGGAAGCTGGAGCTGGAACTGGCACTGGCACTGGTGCAGGCGCTGGTACTGGCACCGATGCTGCTGGTGGTGCTGTTCCTGGTGTAGGTGCTAGTTCTTCCACATTAATCACCAGCTTCTGACCTTCCTCACAGTGACCCTAAACACCGCAAATGTACCATTTTTTTCCAGGTTTGCTAAGTGTAAAAGAATCGTTTCCGCTGCTGAAAGCTTCTCCAGATGGTTTGCATTCCCTGAAGCCATTGCCGTCCACTTTAAACACATTGTGCGGTGGCTTGTATTGGAACACTGCAATCATTAGCGTTGCATGGCGTCAATACTTCAAAAATTCTAACAATAAAGCAAAGGAGACCCTGAATAATGAATAAGTAAAGTTGGGAAGCATACCTAACATGTCACCCACATAAAATACTTTATCCTTAGCCCAATCTGTGTAGTTGAGATTAACATTCCATCCTTTATCATCACCAACTATGTATTCACTTGCCATGGCCACTGAGGGAAGAACAATTGCAGCAATAACAAACCCAACAAACCGATTAGAAGCCATCGCAGATTGATTATGTAATTAATCTCCAACTGTGGTGTGGCTTTTGTTTAAGGGAAACTTATATATATATAGGCTCTGTCTTTAATACACAGACCGGCGATGGTCGGCATGAGAAATAACTTTGGTTTTCCCGAGCCAGCTGCTGCAAGCTCTGAAGAAGATCAAGTATTGTATTTGTGTATTTTTTATTTATTTCCCAATATTTTTGTTCATATCAAATTAATATTGTGGGTTATAAATTATAATTAATTATTTTAAATAATTGACAATTAAAAATAAATTAAGAACCATAAGACAAAAATTTATTGAATAAAAAAACAGAGAAGACAAATAGATCCACGGACCAAGTCATGGCATTTGAAAAGGTTAATGTGTTTTCTTTATGGCCGGCTTGGTACAGCTTAGGTTAATTGCTACACAAGAACCGAGTACAATTAACTGGCCACACATTAAAAAGTATTTTTTTTTTCTTTTCATGAAAGTAAATATTTTAAAATAAGTAGATAAAAAACCTCAAACCTAAAATTTCATCCACTTTTTACCCCATATAAATAAGAAAGATTATCTCTAATTAATATTTTATTTTTAATAGAGTTTTTTTTTTTTTAAATTTAATTATTAAATTTACTTAATCAAACTGAATAGCAGTTAGCCTCATAAAAAGTGCAGATTCCAATCCTTTAAAGAAGAAAAAATTCATTTCCAACACTACATGAGGAGTATAGCAATAATTGATTTAACTCTTTTACCTATTGATTACTGCTTGTGTTTACTTATTGATTTTAGACTTAGAAAGAAATTACCCACTTTCTTTTTTTATATTATAATAATATATAAATTAATTTACTATTATAATCTTATTTAATTTAATTTAATTTTTAAAAAATCTTTTAAAATATTTTTAATATTTAATAAAATTTAATATTTTTAAGATGAATATAATTGAAAAGTTATTAATAAAAAATTATTTTTTTAATGTACATAAAAAAAAAATAAAATAGAAAAAAATTATAGAACAGAGATTAATTTTTAAAGACAAATACTAAAGCTGAGCAACTGGGTCTAGTCTAGTTTTGTGTTTAGAATTAGAATGAAATTTATTCCAGTAAATTTAGAAATTCTTTGGTATCAAGAATTTTACATGTAATGTGAAAAGAATTTTATATTTCATACGAATCTAAATTAGATTCCTCCTCATTTCTTGAATTAGATTATATAATATATATTAAATCAGATTGATTTCAAATAGCTTTTGATTTATTTATGTTATTCGGGAATCTAATAAACTTATCAAAATAATCGCTATTTCAGGAGGTTAGTTTCAATTTTTAGAGGAATCATCAACTAAAAATACTCTATTTAATTGACAAAAACTGTTTATTTTGATCTTTCTAAGAATTCTATATAACTTTTCCTGTTTCACCTGAAAAAATTGATTGATTTCAGTCTGGCGAAATTAAATATATTTCCAATCATTTAATTAAATAAAATTGGTTCAAATTAAAGATTAATTCAATATATTATATTTATTTCCAAAATCTGGCCTTGCATTTCAGGGAAATTCTTATATTCAAGCATTCCACTAAATTAACGAGCAGCAGAATTGAAAAGACAACTGTTGTTTGATTGAAAGGCATTCGATCACTCCAAATTCTTTAGGACATATATATCCGATAAAAGCTAGTTGCAATAATTCTGAAGCTTCACTCATCCACACTCCTTCAACAAAACATACAAATAAAACAACAATGGAGACATTAACCTCAGACACATACTATAATCTGACAGTTAATGAATAATTGACAAGTAGCTAGTTCCCCGAGACACACAAGCTCTTTGGTGTATAGGGTTCTTAATTAAGCAGTTGCAGGTGGCAGCACAGTCAGGAAAAGTTTCATCCCTTTCTCGCAGTGTTGCCCAACTCCACAGATGTACCATTTTCTTCCCGGAGTTGCCAAAACTATTGTGTCATTTCCGGTTGTTAGAGCCTCAGTTGCCGGTGGCCTAATGCAGTTCTGGAAGCCAGTTCCGTTCACCTTAAACACATTGTGAGCTCCGGGGTAATATTGAAACACTGCAAAAAATAGTCAATTATTAATATATAATAATGCAATTAAGAAACTCTTAATATATTATCCAAATGCTTATATGTATTTACTTACCAAGCTTGTCACCAACTCGGAAATGCTTGTCCCTAGCCCAAGCTTGGTAATCAAAGCCTAGTCTCCACCCAGCTTCATCTCCGACTATGAATTCTCTGCCGTAAGTGAGAGGAGCAGGTGGCGGGCTAGGCTTGGGAGCTTGTGCATTAAGTGGGAACACATTTATAAAAAGTTTCATGCCGTTTTCGCAATGTTTGCCTACTCCACAAACGTACCATTTTCTTCCTGGAGTTGTCAAAACGATTGTGTCGTTTCCAGTGCTTAGTGCCTCACCTACTTTTGGCTTAATGCAGTTTTGAAATCCAGTTCCATTCACCTTGAACACGTTGTGATCTCCCACATAATATCTAAATACTGCACAATTATCATAAAAAATCGACAAATATCAGATGAGTATTTTGTAATTTATCAATGTAAGGATTCTAGACATGATATGATTAATTACCAAGCTTGTCTCCAACGTGAAACTTTTTGCCTTGAGCCCAAGCTTGATAATCAAATCCTAGTGTCCATCCTGCATCATCTCCGACTATGAATTCTTTACCATAAGTGAGTGGAGCAGGTGGGCTGGGCTTGGGAGCTTGTTCTGGAAGTGGGAACACATCTATAACAAGTTTCATGCCATTTTCGCAATGCTTGCCTACTCCACAAACATACCATTTTCTTCCTGGAGTTGCCAAAACGATTGTGTCGTTTCCAGTGCTTAATGCCTCACCTACCTTTGGCTTAATGCAGTTTTGAAACCCAGTTCCATTCACCTTGAAGACGTTGTGAGCTCCAACATGATATTTAAATACTGCACAATTATCATCACAATTGAATCGACAAATATTTTATTGTAAATATTAATTCGATATGAGATGATTAATTACCAAGCTTGTCTCCAACGTGAAACTTCTTGCCCTGAGCCCAAGCTTGATAATCAAATCCTAGTGTCCATCCTGCTTCATCTCCAACAATGAACTCCTTCCACCTAGCTCTGCTTGTTGGAACAATGGCAGCAATCAGCATGAAAATGAAGAAAACAAGACGGGAAGCCATTAGAAGAAGCTCTAAGTAGTATATATATATTCTTGTTATATATTGTATAAGAAGAAAAACCAACTTCGGATATGATCACCTGGAGGGAAAAGTAGAGGTATTTATAGAGTTGATTGAAAGATTGAGACGTGTCAAATGCAAGCATTTGAGGAAGAAAAGAACATGTAAATAAGCTAACTAAGGCGGCATAGCCGAATAGAGAATGGGAGACTGAGTAGCACTGGACACAAATGAAAAATATATAATTACATGACCATTTCAACTGAGCTTATGAATAATAATACAGAGACAATAGACATTTTTGTGTAGGAGATAACAAAAGCTGGGGGTCCCTAGGGCAACCCCACTTTGCATATGAATATGATTAGCTGGTCAAAGGTTGTCTGTCCCTTCTAAAAGGATTCCTCAATCATTCGGTGCTAAAGCTCAGATTAAGACCCAGTCAACAATCTCTTTCTATAATATTAATGTTTGTATATGCTCATTCGACCAAGGATTCTAATCTACACTATACATAGCTCCAAGGTGTTTATTGTTGGATATCATTGTTAGTAGTTAAGAAATGATAGCATGTTTTTAAATGAATCAAATTGTTGATCAGCACTCAAGAAATTTAATTCACTTGACTCGATTTTTAAATAAGTTGTTTTTGAGCTTAATTTTTAAATTCGATTAATAAATAAGTCAAATTTAAATTTTATAATATTCGATTTATTAAAAATTATAAACTTGATTTGTGTTCGAGTTTATAAACAGATTCGTAAACAGTCTCGTTAAGCGGTATTTAGTGTAATTACACTCGTAAACAATCTCATTAAGTAGGTTGAAATTAATATTATAAGTGAAATAAACTGAAATTTTATCTATACTTTTATGAGTTAAACCTAAATTTTTTAAAATTTAGTTCTACATAACTTAATTTCACTCTTAAAATTTACAAATAATAGATCATGAATATTTAAGAACTCATTCTTTATAAATTTACGAACTAACGTGTATATATATTTATTAATTAAAATTATTTATTTTTAAATTTATTGATTTTAAATTAAAAATTTATTATATATAAATAAATTCAACTCATCGTAAGTTATTCGAAATTAAACTCAATAAAAACTCAACTATAAATTTATTTGCTAAATGAGTTAAGTTTAAATTTATTAATAATCGAATGAGTAAAACTCAAATTCGACTCAAAATTGAAAATTAAACTTAAACCTTTTAAATTCAGGATTGGACTCAGTTTTTTTACACTGTGAGATAGAGGATTAATTATTCATTTATTTTGATTAATTAATGTTAATTTGTTTCATCAATTAAGTTTTTCTCATTTAAAAAATTATTTTCATAAACACTCTAAAATCCATTTATTTTTAGGCCAAAACTCAATAAAAAGGTTGAAAATAAAATTATTTATTCAAAATTAAGTTCGATTTGACTATTACAGACAACCCTATTAATTCTTTTTTTTTTTAAAAAAAAAAAATTAGACTTAATCAATAAACGAAACATAATACATTTCTAGGTATAACATTTGTTTGTATAAAATCTGAAATTATAAATTCCACCACTATTACTTTTTCAATTTTGGGTAATGCATCCTAGCAATTTTTCGGTATTTTCATGCATGTATCCATTTGTTATCCAATTGTGAAATAACATTAATTACTGAAGAAAAAAAATATTAATTAAATTAGATAATTTTTCTTTTTAATTAGATAAGACAGAAAGCTAAAGATTGACCTCCTAATTATCTATTTAATTTTAATTCTGTTAAATTTCATTGCTAATACTATTAAAAACTGTAACGTATTTCACTTTTTTAATAATTTAATCTTTATAAATTTTTAGTATTTATGATAATTTAATTTCTCGTATTTTGTATTTCTCATTTACTTAATATCCTGAGTCTACCGTTGTAAGAGTTCATGGGTGAGTCTGAGTAATTGCTCCAGATTCAGACCCAACAAGCAGCAGAACGGAGCTAATGGAGGCTAGGGCACAAGCTAAAGGTTAAAGCGCTGGCGCTAAACGATGGCGTTTTGTATGTTAATAAAAACAGCGAGCAGAGGGGCAAGTGTACAGTCCACATGTACAATTTTTTAATAAAAAATATATTAAAATTTTTTTAATATTTTAAAAATATTTATTAATTATTTTTTTTAATTTTAATAATAAAATATTTAAAATTTATTAATTAATATTTTAATTTTATGAAAAATTTATTAATTAATTTTTTTATCTTGAGAGTATTTCAGATTTTTTTTATAATTTATTATTTTTTAAAATAATTTTTAAATATTTAAAGATTATTTAGATCAATTTTAATCCAACTCTTATACGGTTAAAGCAAAACCCATAGACCATAAAGGAAAAAAGAAGGATCATGTTAAAAAAAAAAATTACAGAGATAAAATTGGTACATAGAAACTGGTCATGGCTTCTTGTAGAATTCAAAAATGGAGTAGCTATAAGCACAGGATATAAATTTGATATCTGCAAATCCAGCTCCTCTAGCTAAAGTCTCCAACTCCTTCTCTGTCCTCTCCTTTCCTCCAGGGTTGGATATTGATGACCGCTGGATTTTCCTACCCCCAATCCTGAGCCTAAATTACAGCCACGGCCCACGCCCTCTCAAGTAAAACAGGCCCGGACCACCAGATCCCTGAGGCCGGACTCCACCAGATTCTTCCTCATCGAGATCGGCCCAGCCCGTATAACCTCCCCACGGATTCCTTCTCCTCCTGAGTTCAGCGTCCAGCCCAGCTCTCGGCCCAGCCCAGAATCCAGAACGAGACTCATCATACAGCCTGGCAGATCCGCTCGAGTGTACGCACGGGGGAGAATCAGAGGCCGTTACGCATGGAGCAGGCGCCGATATCCTCGTACGCCCATATCTGTATGGCAGAGACACGTGGTCCAATCATGGAAGAGCCGTTAAACGTCACCAGCAAGCAGGAAGAAAAGGATAAAAGGGATACCCCTTTAGGGAGATAGGCCAAGCTTTATTCTTCAATAGACAAACCCTTGTAAAACCCTATTCTATTGGATCTCAGATTATCAATTGGCGCCGTCTGTGGGAAACGACGGAGATCTTTTCATCACCGGAGTTTTCACTCTTAACAAAACCCACTGAGATCCACGATGGCTAATCACCAGGAGAGTAACCTTAACGTCCCAAATGACCTAAGCTCCGCCCAAGATGGGCAACAATTCTCCTTCTCTAGTCCTACGACATTCAACAACCAAACGCATGTTCCTCTTAATCCCTCGCCAAGTTTGGCAGGGAATACTCCCACTATTACCCTGTCTAACCAGGATCTTCAAAACATGGCTTTCCAGTTACAAAATACCGCCCACTGGTTGGGGCAGATAATGCAACAGAGAGGCCTTAGCACCCCAGTAAATACACTCCCGGTTGTAGAGGAACCTCAGACCAATGACCCCCGACCTGCACCTGACCATCTTCAAACCAGCAGCCGCGATACGGGAGAAAGAGGGAGAAGAGCCGGGGAAGAGGAAGGACCGGAGGCCCGAATCCATGCGAGGAGGGCGAGAGAGATGATAGAAAATGAGGAGGTGGATAACTATTCCGCCGAAACAACCGGGTGGACGGGAACTGAAGCAGAGGAGGAGGAGTACCACCTGGAGAAAAAACCCAGCCCGGAAGACGAGAAGGTGGACCAAAAGTTGAAGAGATTGAGAGAACAGCTCTTAGCCGAGCTAGGTAAGAAAGACCAAAGCCAAACCTCTTTGCCTACTTCTTCCCCTTTCTCAAAATGGGTGCAGCAAGAGACTGTCCCTAAGAAGTTTATGATGCCATCAATGGCGGCCTATGACGGAGCTGGTAACCCGAGGGAGCACGTCATGAACTATAAGACCTTCATGGAGTTGCAAACTTTGTCAGATGCCTTAATGTGTAAAGTGTTCCCAACGACGCTCTCGGGACCAGCGCGGGCGTGGTTCAACAGCCTTGAGGCCGGAAGTATCAGAAGTTTCGGAGACCTAGCCACTCGCTTCATCAGTCGATTCATAGCCGGGGTGCCAGCAGAGAGGAAGACGAGCTACTTGGAGACAGTAAGACAGAGAGGGGACGAATCACTCAGAGAATATGTCGCTCGTTTCAATACAAAGGCCCTGCAAATTCCCGAACTCGATGAAGGAAGGGCGGTAGAGGCCATGCAAAAGGGAACGACCTCTGCCGAGTTCTTCGGCTCCTTAAGCAGGAAGCCTCCGACCTCCCTGGCCGAGCTGATGAAGAGAGCGGAGAAGTATATAAGGCAGGATGATGCCTTAGTAACAAGCCGATTTGCCAAAGGGATGACAGGAAAAGAAAAAGCCTCAGAAGAAAGGAGGCCGGAGAGACATGAAAAGAAACACGGTAAGAGGCCCGAGCCGTACAAGGTGGCCTGGGAGCGAAGGGATCAAAGGCCTCCCCCTCCACGGGTCCATGAGCCAAGATTGCTTCCCCCTTGGGTCCCTGAGAAGCCGACTCCACTAAATGCGTCCAGAGCCGAGGTGCTCATGGCTGTCCAAGATAAGGAGTTCCTCCAGTGGCCCCAACTTATGAAGTCAAAAGCAGCCCAACGGAATCCTGACAAATATTGTCAATATCATCGGACGCATGGCCACGATACCAACAACTGCTTCCAGTTGATAGCAGAGATCGAGAGGATGATAAAGAGGGGGCATCTCAAGAATGCCGAGGAGAGCAGGAACTGGACCAGTAAACGACGGATCCAGTGGGACCATCAACATAATTGTTGGAGGAACGGGAGGTCGGATGGGCCGCCGAGGGAAGAAGAGAAATCGGGAAGGAGAGAGCAGCAGTACTGAGGTCATGCAAATCGTTGACCACTCTCCCATCACCATCACCTTCTCTTCAGAAGATGCTCAGGGTATTCAGATGCCCCATGATGACGCGCTCGTCATTGAAGCCGTCATTCATAATTATCGGATAAAGAAGGTCTTAGTGGATGACGGGAGTAAAGTCAACTTGCTACCATACCGGGTTTTTCAGCAGATGGGAATTCCGGAAGAACAGTTGGTCCGGGACCAGACACCAATCAAGGGGATCGGAGGAGTACCGGTGCTAGTAGAAGGGAAGGTGAAGCTGGCTCTCACCTTAGGTGAAGCTGGTTCTCACCTTAGGTGAAGCACCTAGGACTCGCACTCACCACGAGGTATTTTTAGTGGTCAAACTTCCGTTGAGCTATAATGTGATCCTAGGGAGGCCTGCGCTGTTCAACTTCGAAGCTGTCACCAGTATCAGGTATTTGGCGCTTAAATTTCCAACAGAAGAAGGAGTGGGAATAGTCCGAGGCAGCCAGGAAGAGGCAAGAGCAGTATACTTAGCCACGGTAGCAGAACCGAGCTCCACTGAAAAAGCTCTTGACTCGGAAGTTCTAGAAGTTCGGGATGAGAAAACAGAGGCCAGGACAGAACCGGTGGGGAAGCTGGAGATCTTCCCTTTATCAGAAGCAGAGGCAAAAAAGGTCTTCAGTCTCAACGCCGGCCTCACTGAAGAACAAAAAGCTGAAGTCATGGCCTTGATCCGAGGTCATGCGTCTAGTTTCGCCTGGAAGCCCTCCGACATGCCTGGAATTGACCCTAAGGTAATGACACACAAACTGAATGTACTCCCCGAAGCCAAGCCAGTAAAGCAGAAGAAGAGAGTAGTAGGAAGAGAGAAGCAGCAGGCCACCAGGGAGGAGGTGCAAAACTCGAAGAGGTAGGCTTTATTAGGGAAGTTATGTACCCGCAGTGGCTAGCAAATCCTGTATTAGTCAAAAAAGCCAATGGCAAATATAGGATGTGCATAGATTTTACTGATCTAAATAAGGCCTGCCCTAAAGATTGTTATCCCTTTCCTGATATTAATAAAATGGTCGACTCTACGGCCGGTTTCGATTATATGTCTTCTTTGGATGCTATGTCAGGTTATCATCAAATCCCAATGGAAAGGTCGGATGAGGAAAAGACCTCGTTTATAACTGAAGATGGAACTTATTGCTACAGAGCTATGCCATTCGGATTGAGGAATGCCGGGGCAACTTACCAAAGATTGATGAATAAAATCTTCAAAAACCAGATTGGCAGAAATGTAGAAGTTTATGTAGATGATATGGTGGTCAAAAGCCCAAATTTCCAGCAGCATATAGCAGACTTGAGGGAGGTATTCGGGATATTAAACCAGTACAGAATGAAGTTGAACCCAGCAAAATGTGCTTTCTTTATTAGAGGAGGAAAATTCTTGGGATTCATGGTGAGCGGAAAAGGCATCAAGCCTAACCCGGAGAAGGTAGAAGCCATATTGAAAATGCCAGAGCCGACCTGTGTAAGGGACGTCCAACGACTAACCAGAAGAGTAGTAGCACTCAACCGATTCATGTCAAGGTCAGCAGAAAAATGCTTACCATTCTTCAAAAAATTGAGGAAGGTGCCAAACTTTGAATGGACAGAAGACTGCCAAAAGGCCTTCGCAGAGCTTAAGAGATATCTCAGCTCGCCCCACGTGCTCAGTAGTCCTATGAAAGGAGAAGAACTCCTGATATACTTGGCAGCCTCAGAACAAGCAGTCAGCGCAGTGTTAGTAAGGGTGGAAGAAGGGGAGCAGAAACCCGTTTTTTACGTCAGCAAGGTACTCAGAGATACCGAGGTCAGATATTCGAACATTGAAAAACTGGCTTACGCCCTATTGCTAGCAGTCCGGAAATTTAAAGTTTATTTGGAAGGCCACCAAGGAGTTGTGATGACAGACCAACCCTTAAAGAAGATTCTACGCAGACCGGAAACTTCAGGTCGGATGTTGGCTTGGTCCGTAGAGATCAGCCCTTATTGTCTAGAGTATCGACCTAGGACAGCTATAAAATCTCAAGCCTTGGCTGACTTCATAGCAGAATGCACATTCAACGGGGAGCAGAGAGGATCATCCTCAGGGATAACAGGAAAGGAACGTGAGGGGGAGCCTCATCCAGAATTCAACTGAAAGTTGTATGTAGATGGAGCATCAGGCACTGAGGGCAGTGGTGCTGGAATAATGCTTAAGGGGCCAGAGGATTTTAAGGTACGTTACGCCTTACGTCTAGAGTTCAAGGCCTCGAATAATGTGGCAGAATATGAAGCCCTGATAAATGGGATGTTGGTGGCACTGGAAGTGGGAGTAACCGATCTCGAGATAAACAGCGACTCTCAGCTGGTGATCAACCAAGTAACAGGGATGTATCAGGCTAGAGACCCCATTATGCAGAATTACCTGGCCAAAGTAAAAACTTTAGAAGCCGAGCTCACAAGTCGAGGAGTAACCATCAAATTTCAAAGAATACCCCGAGAGGAAAATGAGGAAGCAGATCTGCTTAGCCGATTATCCAAAGAAGAATTGGAACAGCTTCCCGATGAAGTGTACATACAACATGTCCATATGCCTGCTTTTAATAAAACTAACACGATATTGCAGGTGGAACAGAACCCGACTTGGATGATCCCTTACTTAGAATACCTGGAGAAAGGTAAACTCCCCGAGGATAAAGATGAAGCCAGAAAGATAGCAGCTCGTGCCGCTAACTACCAAGCGATAAGGGGGACCTTATACAGAAAAGGAAAGTCCAGTCCGTGGCTCCGATGCGTGAGCCCGGAAGAGGCTACGAAGGTGATGGAAGAAATACATAGAGGCATGTGTGGAGCCCATGAAGGAGGAGGGACATTAGCTAATAAAATATTCAGGCAAGGGTATTATTGGCCCACTGTTAAAAAAGAAGCAGAAGAGTTCGTCCGAAGGTGCGACGTATGTCAGAGATTTGCTAATGCCATCAAAACTCCAGCCACTCCTCAAGCAAGCATATCCAGTCTATGGCCTTTCTCGCAATGGGGAATTGACATCCTGGGACCTTTCCCCAAAACCACGAGGCAAAGGAAATTTGTAGTGGTGGCTATAGAGTACTTCTCAAAGTGGCCAGAGGCGGAAGCAATAGCCACAATCACAGCTCGAAAGATGATAGATTTTGTGTGGGGACATATCATCTGCAGATTTGGTGTACCCAGAGTGCTTATTTCAGATAATGGCAGACAGTTTGATTGCAGCACCTTCAGGGCTTTCACAAGGAACATGGGTATCTGGCATAAATTCTCCTCTGTGGCTCATCCTCAAACTAACGGCCAGACAGAGGTCACCAACAGAGCCATCCTACACGGATTAAAAAAGCGACTAGATGGGGCAAAGACAAATTGGGCAGAAGAGCTCAACAGCATCCTGTGGGCACTCCGAACCACCCCTAGAGCACCCACTAAAGAAACGCCCTTTGCACTTGCCTATGGTACAGAGGCCGTAGTCCCAGTTGAGTTGCAGATTCCTACTCATCGAGTCCAATTTGCTAGTGAAAGCACTAACGACGACAAGTTAAGAAGCAACCTGGATGCCCTTGAAGAAATCAGGGAAGAAGCTCAAATCCGAACTGCCGCCTATCAACAACGGGCAGCACGATACTACAACCAAAAGGTCAGAGAAAGAAGCTTGAAAGTGGGAGACCTGGCCTTAAGAAACCTGGAAGCCACAGGAAAAAGAGCGGCAGCTGGTAAGCTAGCACCGACCTGGGAGGGCCCGTTCAAGGTAACAAAAGTAGTCCGGCCAGGAGTATACCAGATTGAAGATATGCAAGGGAACCCTGAGCCCCATGCATGGAATATTCAACACCTAAAGAGGTATTTCCCCTGATATAGTTGTAAAGAAAAACATTGTATTCTGATAAATATGAAGGAAACAAGTTATTTACACAATGAGATTATCTTTATTATCATGAACAATATTCCTCCATGAAAAAGAAAGGTAGGTGTACAGGATCCCCTAGATTTCCTGACACCACAAACCAAATTAAGAGCACAAACAGCCGGCTAGGCCCCGAGGTCATCCCGAAAACACAAAAATGACCAGGATCCCGTAAGATCTCCTGGAGCAAAAACAGCCGGCGAGGCCCCGAGGTCATCCCGGAAACACAAAAATGACCAGGATCCCGTAAGATCTCCTGGAGCAAAAACAGCCGGCGAGGCCCCGAGGTCATCCCGGAAATACAAAAATGACCAGGATCCCGTAAGATCTCCTGGAGCAAAAACAGCCGGCGAGGCCCCGAGGTCATCCCGGAAACACAAAAATGACCAGGATCCCGTAAGATCTCCTGGAGCAAAAACAGCCGGCGAGGCCCCAAGGTCATCCCGGAAATACAAAAATGACCAGGATCCCGTAAGATCTCCTGGAGCAAAAACAACCGGCGAGGCCCCGAGGTCATCCCGGAAATACAAAAATGACCAGGATCCCGTAAGATCTCCTGGAGCAAAAACAACCGGCGAGGCCCCGAGGTCATCCCGGAAATACAAAAATGACCAGGATCCCGTAAGATCTCCTGGAGCAAAAACAGCCGGCGAGGCCCCGAGGTCATCCCGGAAATACAACAATGACCAGGATCCCGTAAGATCTCCTGGAGCAAAAACAGCCGGCGAGGCCCCGAGGTCGTCCCGGAAATACAAAGAAGACCGGGATCCCCTAAGAACTCCCGGGAAAACAAAGTAAGAAACAGTTGGAGAAGGCCTTAAGACCATCTTTAAGCAAAAATTCCCCATATCATGTGCAGAGACAATTCATAAAAATACAGTTCCGACCTCACAAGAAAGATAAGTCCAAAGACTACCAAAGAAAGGCCAAATTCTGACCTCCCGAAGGAGTTCGGAACACTATAACCAAGAGGCACTAAAATTGAGAAATGATCGCTGACGCTAAGCTGGCTCATCTAGCCTAGAAGGAGGTCGAGACAGCAAATAGCCCGGAAAACATCCAGGGGTATGAGAAACATCACAGGCCATAGGTATAAAAGCCCAAGTAAAGAGTAAAGAGCCGAGCTCCCAACTCGGATAGACTCGCCACATAAAAACGCTCGAAAACATAGAGGAAGGCAAATGAAGACGAAGGACCGTGCTCATAACCAAGAAGAAAGGAAAAGTCATTTAAAAAGCCTACACAAGCATATACAGAGTTTAAGGATTTACTCCCTCACCACCCATATAATGAAAGGTTGAGGAGGTAAAGGGGGCAATTGGGGAAGAAAGGACCTCAGCTTCATTTCCTGACAAGTCAGAACTAAAAGCAAAAAGGCAGCCCTGCTAATCACCATTAGAAGGTATGTGATCTGACTTCTCATGAGTTCAGACAGTTAGCTAAGAATCGAGCTCATGACTAAAGGCTAATCTAGTTCAGAAAAAGCTTATGAATAAAAATATACAGTGTAAGCATTACAGTTACGAGAAGGAGAGATAAATTATAAAGAGAAATATAGTCCAAGTAAAAAGAAATTAAAATTTCATTAAGAATACAGGGCTGTTACAATCTACTTGTCGGACGAGGTTGAAGGAAAGATAGTCCTTAAAGGACTTACATTTGTAAGAACATCCTCGCCTACATTAGGTTTATTTACAACTGTATCTGGAGGAAGCCCGGCATCCTTTGGGTCAGATGTCTCAGTATCAACAACAGGAGCAATCTCCAACCCTGGATTGAGGTCCTCCCCCTCAGATTCGGGGTCGCCTCCTTCAGACTCAAGGGCTCCCATGTCCTCCCCATCCGGCTCGGATTCTTCTTCAGAAGATACAGCTGACGGGCCTCCAACGCGACAGTCCCCTCTAGGCATAGGAAAATCATCTTCTCCATACAACACCGGCTCACCATCATAGTCCACTTCGGCCATACGAAGCTTTGCCAGAGGAGTATCAAGAGCATGTCTAGCCTCTTGATCAAGCATAAATTAGCCACATTTTTATTATCTTTTTTATTGCTTATTTACACATTTTTTAGCTTAATTTATGGTTTCTATCTTGTTTTTACAGAAAAGGAAGAAATTGGAGAATTGGAGAAAAAATGCAGAAAGTTGACAGAAACGTGATCAGGTCAGTGATTTGCCTAGTGATGTGTCCACTGCTTGCCCAAATCAGGCTGAAGCAGAAATCTGAAGGCAACAGGCAGAAGTGATATGGGTAGTGATTTGCCCAGGACACTCGAGGACACTGGCCAAATCACTCGCAGAAGACAGAGAGAACTGACTGGCAGAAATGTGATCAGGTCTGTGATTTGCCCAACCCCTTGAAGAAACTGGTCAAATCACCGGGCAAATCACTTCGACAGCAGAAAATACAGCAGAGCGGGAAATTGTTCAGGAAACCGAATTTCAAGTTTTCAGAAGTCCAAATCCAACTCAATCACTACCAAAACAATTCCAAGAGCCACGAAAGAGTTTCTCACCTAAGGAATTCCAGTTGCAATTAAATTCAACATCAAAAGAGGAATCACAAGCCAAATTAAAGAGGGATTTCAAAACCCTAGAAGGATGGAACTCTTCAACTATAAAAGGGCAGCCTCCAAACCAGCAAAGGCATCTTCTGCTGAGGAATTGAACTCGCCAGAAACTCTCCAGCATCCTCCTCTTTCTTTTCTTTTCATCTTTTTGTGTATTTAGTCCACCATGAGTGGCTAAACTCCTTCCTTTCTAGTTGAAGTTGGTGAATTTCAGATTTTGTGATGAATTGGGAGATTTAAATCTCAATTGTTAAACTCTTATTTACTTTCAATATTTATGCAATTTGAGCTTTCCATAATTATTACTTTGCTTTTAGATTCAATAAGGGCCCATTGTTTTTAAATAGCTTGAGTGATATTGTTTGAATGATTTAGGTCCGTAATTGCTTAGGTTATTCAAAAACACATTTAATCAAATTGCATAATCTAAACTTGACCACGCGGTTGGCAAGGATAGAATTGGGTTTCTCTAAGTCTTAATGCAATCAACAGTTGTTCGATGCTATAATGCCCCAAGGACGTTCCTTGGCAACTTGTTGATTAGTGTTTGATTAGCGAACGTTTCCTAATCAAACTAGAACTAAGGAAGAATTTGGATTGTGAGAAGCGTCTTCCACATCTTAAACTAATTTATTGAGATAAATAGGAGTATTAAAGAATCAATGATCAATTCTAAACAATCTGAAAAAGATCCATACTTCAACTAGAAGCTTTTCTCTTATTGATTTACTCATCTTTAAATTATTGCTTTCTTTTGCTATTTAGTTTTAATTCATCAACTCAAACCCCCCTCTTTTAATTATTTGTTATTTACCTATCTTGGTTATTATTAGGAAGATCTTTAGTGTCAATTCCCTGTGGTTTGACCCTATTGCCACTATCTACAAATTTATTTTGTTGGTTGATAATAGGTTTATTTTTGACGGCTTCGACAACCGCCTATCACCTCTCTTATACCGCGATTGTAACCGGTCACGTACATGCGGAAGGCTTTCTGAAGAACAACAGCTTTCATGTCTGCAGAGGTGTAACAGCCCGGAAATCCGGACCGCTACCGGCGCTAGGATCCAGATCGGCATAAGGCCGCCGGGAACCGTAGCAAGCCTGACATAACCTGTAATCCTGTTTAATCCCATACAAGATCAACAATACTCATAAACCTGTAAACATTCTCATATAACAACCAAGCTCAACCTGTACATAAACATAAACATAACATAAACCTCCAGTGGAGCCCTCATCAAATGCTCCAATGGGGTATCTCATCATACATAAGCTTGGTTGAAACATAACCTCATATCTCATATCATAAAGACCATGTACATACAAGTGGGATTAACAATCTGTATTGGTCAAGCACAACTCTATCCTCAATATTCAAATTACATAACATAACTTAAAACACTTTTACATTACATCATAATACAATTGTCATGTCCACAATCTAACTATTACATAAACATAGCTTCCATACTCTGGCTAACCTCCTGATCTACCCTGTACCTGCACATCTGGGGTTAGGGGAGAGGGGTGAGCTACAAAGCCCAGTGAGCAGAATAGAGAAAACATATATTAAAATATTTCATGCTTCCATGAAATGCAACACATCACAAACATATCACATAAGGATGGTATTGTCACCTATAGTCCTCAACATAGTCCAATCGTGCCAGGGGCGTAGAATGGGCCTCACTGGTCTTTCTCTTACATACATAACATAACATAACATTCCAATATGCCAGGGGCGTAGAATGGGCCTCACTGGTCTTTCTCTTAACATAGTCCAGGGGCGTAGAATGGGCCTCACTGGCAATCCATACCGTATCCTCATCATATCATATCATAGGAGGACTAGAGGATCATCCAATAGCCAATCCGCATCCACATCATATTATGCAATGCAACATATTCGTGATTACTAATGCAAACACCCTATAATATCACATGGCATATATGATGCATGAACATGCTCAAAAAGTTATATTTCATTTATTTAAAAACTTAAGGTTTATTCCACTCACCTCTGGCTGAAGCTCTACAGACTCTGAAGCAGCTATCTCACTGCTGGGGCCCTCGGTTCCTCGGGTCCGAACCTACACAGGCGGACTCAAATGAGGGACCTAACATTATGAACATAACTCTAATATACTCCCCAAAAACCCCCTAAAACATCATGAAATAATCATAGAAACACATGCCTGAAATGGCTGGACAGGGCACTTTCGGCGGCAGGTTCGGCGGCCGAAAGTCCCTCCAGAGCCGAAAGTCAGGCACTTTCGGCGGCACCTTCGGCGGCCGAAAGTCCCAGACAGAGACGAAAGTCTCTTTTCGGGGGCAACTTCGGCAGCCGAATGCTGCCTTCACAAAGGGGGTTCGGCGGCCGAAAGTCACTTCGGCGGCCGAACCTGAGCTTCTCCCGAAGGGCAGAAACTCAGCTCCTCTATGCACATTTCGCCTCCCAAGCTCAAATCATACAAAAACTAGTTCTAAAACATGCATACATATCATACATTACACTTAGGGGTCTCAAACTAACATATATCCCAACTACAACACTTCCAACACACAAAAACCAACATACATTGTTCGAAATCATAACATAAACCCAAATATTCAAATAACCCTAACATGCATTTCTACCCCATAAATCTACTTAAAACTTGTTAAAAACATACATTGAGCTCAAGATCGGCTCTTACCTCTTGAAGATCGAGAGAGAGACGACCTAAACTCGGAGATCCAAGCAAATGAGCTCCTGAGTTCCCAAAGCTCCAAAAGTTGTTTTAAAAGCTCAAAACCTTCAATGCAAGCTCAAAACTTGAGAAAAATGGTGGGGATTTGGAGGAAGAACAAAAGATTTGGGAGAGGGAGGTTGGAAGCTAGCTGTGGCCGAAAATGGGAGAAAACTCACCCGTTTCGGCTAAGTCCCCTTTTTATAGGTGGCTGGCCAGGCCACGTTCGGGGGCCGAATGTGCCTCCGAATCCATGCAATGTTCGGCGGCCGAACTTGACTTTCGGCGGCCGAACCTGGACTTCCCTCACTCATGCTTTCGGGGGCCTAACGTGCCTCCAAAACGCATGCATGTTCGGCGGCCGAACTTGACTTTCGGCGGCCGAACCTGGGTTTTCCTCCAAAGACTTTTCATGCAAAAGCTCATTTAATTTCATGCTTAAAACATTAAAATACATGAAAACATTTTATAAAAACCTGGTTTTACCCTTCTAGAGGTTTCCGACATCCGAGATTCCACCGGACGGTTGAAATTCCGATATCGGAGTCTAGTCGGGTATTACAAGAGGCTTTATATTCATCAAGATGAGATTCACAGGCCTCAGCTATAAATGCCTTCAACTCAGAGGAATCCTTGTAGTCTTGAAGGTAAGCTTCACAGGCCTGCTCAATCTTTCTTTTCAGCTCCTCTGACTCCTGATATTCCGCTAGACACCTCTCGCGTTCTAGCAGGACCTTGCCTTCAGCATGCTTCACCACCTTGAGCAGGGCTGAACATTTACGTTCCAAAGTCCTGATTTCATGATTAAGCTGTTGATGGCGAAGTTGGGACTCCTCCGCCGATGAAGCCAGGACTCTGATACGTTCAGAGCTCGTGCTCAACTCCTGCTCAAGGACTTCCACCCGAGCTAGGGCCCTCTCCTTCTGAGCATTCACCTCATTCAGGCAAACTTGAAGTCCTTCAGAATCAGCCTTTAAGGCTTCATATTGGCACTGGACTTCATTCCTCTGACTTACTGCCTCATCTCTTTCCTGAAGAGTCGCTGTCATAGAGGACAGCTGCTTTAAAACTTCCACACAACGAACTTCCACCTCAGCTGTCCTCTCATTAGACTCCTTGAGAACCCTGTGAGTATGAGACAACTCTGCTTCCAGGGATTTGGTGTGCTCTGCTGCCTCAGCCGCTCTGTCTTCAGCTCTTTTAAGGGCCTCCAACGCAGAGTGCAACTCCACCTGGAGGGGCTGGGAATGTTCCCGGGCAGCTAGAAGATTGCCTCTGGCATCATTGGTGGCAGATATATTCTCCTCCAGGTGCGCCTCTTCAATCTGGCGATCCACGGACTCCCGGAGGGAGTGGTCGCGAGCGTCCACCTCCATAAAAAGACCCGTCACCTAGTAGGGGAGAACAACCGTCAAAAGAAAGAAATAAAGAAGACCAAAAGAGAGAAAAATAATTTAATTTACCATCAAAAGCATCTCCTTGATTGTATTCCCGAGCTCTTCACGAGATCGGGATCGGAAGGATGCTTGCTCCTTGGTAGAACTGGCTAAAAAACCAGTAAGGGCAAGCAGACGTGGATCCGAGGCCTCTGTAGCTCCGCCAAACATCCGTTCTTTAAGAAATTCGGCGACGGTATTGGCCGGAGATTGAGAGGTGATGTCATTGTCAGTAGAAGACAATAGAGGTACAACAGGAACATCCTTTCCCTTCCCAAGAGGAGGAAGGGCAGGAGAAGATCCTTTGGAAGCCCTGGGCTTCTTCTGGGCAGGAGGAGGGGCAGATGTTCCATGAGGCACTGGACGCTTGTCCCCGGTTTTCCCTCCGGGGTCTCCAGACTCAGACCTGACCCCCACAGGGGTAGGGGCATCCTTGGCAGGCGCCTCCAATACGTCATCCTCCACAAGGACGAGCTCTTTTCCCTTCCCAGGCGCCTCCTCATCCTCGGTAATGGGGGACTTAAATTTTCCCCCTGACACCTCTTCAGAAGAATGAGCAAGACCCAACTGTGCTTGTTCAACGACCTCGGTCTGCTCCACAATGGCTAGAGAAACTTCCCTCACACCCTCTGAAGAAGCTTGAGCAGACTTAGGCTCTTCAGTAGGCTTAATAGTCAGGGCCGACTTGCCACGACTAGATAGCCGAGATGACTTAGAGCCTCGAGAGCTCAGCTTAGGATCTCGAGAGGAAGACTTGATAGGAGGTCGGCTAACTTTCTTGGAAGAAGCAACTTGAGCCACCTCTACAACGACCTCAGGCACCGAACGCCCAGCCCGAAGGGCATCGAAAATGGCATGCATATTATCCCAAGACAGGACTAAGTTCTTCGGATGCTTGATCTCTTCCATTCTAACGTCAGAAGCTGCAAAAACACGAAACTATAAAGGATTAGCGCATTTTATAATATCATTTACAAAGAAGAAACGAAATCGCTGGATGAGGCACTATACCCGTGTCCCGGATATCCCTAAGATTAGACACGAACATACACTTCTCGACGTCATACTTCCTCTCAACAGAAGTCAGTCGAAGCAACCCCACCTGCTCAATAAGGCTTAATCGGGGCAGGTCATTGCAGCCCGGAGGAACATCCTCCCAACTTAGATCCACTCCCCATGATAAGGCGGATTCTAATTTCAGCTCCGCCACAAGGAAATTCTCAACCCATCCCTTTATGGAATCTTTGTAACCCGTGAAAAGAGACAACCCACTACGGGGAGAAAAATAATAGAAATTCTGAACCGCCCTAACGAGACGGAAGAAAGTGACGAACAGACAGGCCGTGGGTGTGAAACCCCAGCTTCGGCAGATGGATTCGAAACAACTCATGAACAGAATAGAATTTGGGGATAACATCCGAGGGGTTACTTCGAAATATCGGAAAACCTCGATAAAAAAAGGAGTAAAAGGGAAAGGTAAACCGAAATCCCTCTGTTTGAGGAAAAAGACTATACAACGCCCCCTCTGGGGATCCATCAAACCAGGGGGGAGGGTTTGGAAGAACTATCCTCTCATTTTGGAAAGAAGCTCGAATAAGATAAAGCGGAGTATCTAAATACCTCCGAGAAATATGTTTATTTATGGTAGAAGAAGTGATATGCGACCTAAGGTTAACAACGTCGGGGAGTTTTGGACCCTCCATGGAAGAACAAAGAAGCGTACCTGAAAACACAATAGGGTGGAAAAAGCAGAAGAAGTTGCAGGAAAGCAGAGAGCAGAAGAGAGTGAGTTTCTTCGGAAGACAGGGAGAATTCGAAGTGAAAGGCAATAATGAGATGAAACGTTGTTCTAAGCAGTTTTGTCTTGGAGCGGCGCGATCATTAATTACTCTCGAAGTTTACTGTAACGACCCGGAAATCCGACCCGTTACCGGCGCTAGGATCCAGATCGGCTTAAGGCCGCCGGGACCCGTAGCAAGCCTACATACCTCCTGTAAACCTGTGGAATCCCATACATAACAACATATACATGATCTGTAAAAAAATTTTTCTTTTCTCTTATCCAAGCAAAACCTGTGCATGCACAAAATCATACATAAACCCCACACTGGAGTCCTCATCAAATACTCCAATGGGGTATCATCATCATACATATCAGCTTGGATAATCATAGTCATTAACATCATTATTCATTAAACACTCTGTACGTAATGGGGATTCACACACCTCTAGGTCAAGCACTACTATAATCCTCAATACATCATCAAATCATTCATTACATGGTCATAAATACTCATTACATCATGTTCATGTCCACTACTATCTATTACAACATACATGACTTGACTTCACTCTAGCCGACTTCTTGATCTCTCCTGTACCTGCAACTCTGGGGATAAAGGGAGTGGGGTGAGCTACTAGAGCCCAGTGAGCAGAAACTAAGAAAAACATTTGTTTTAATTCCTCCCTTTTTAGGTATATTATTATTCATTTTATTATTATTATTATCATATAACTTTTTCTTATTCATGCTTTCATGTATGCGCCATAACACAAACATTTCACAACAAGGATGAACTTGTCACCATTTAGCCCCAATCTTTCTTACTTATACATGCCGGGGGCGTAGAGCCGTAGCAGGCACACCCGGACTTCCATAATCAATCATAGTGCCAGGGGCGTAGAGCCGTGGCAGGCACACCTGGACTCACATAGGCTATCATGACATACAAGGGCTAATGGATCATTCAACATTCATCCACATCAACAACAAAGTATGCAATGCAACATATTCGTGAATTCTAATGCAAACAACCTACTATTGCATGGCATAATGATGCATGGGCAATGCTTTATGATCCATTCATTTATTCATTTACTTTAAAGCTTAAGGGGTTGTTCCACTCACATGGTAACTGAAGCTTTAACAACGAACTCTGAACGACTATCTCACAACCGGGGGTCTCGGTTCCTCGGGTCCGAACCTACACAGGTGGACTCAAATGAGGCACCAAACATACATGAACATGACTCTGAAATACTCCCCAAAAACCCCCTAAAACATCCTGAAAACATCACATGAAACATGCAAGAAATGGCTGAACAGGGCACTTTCAGCGGCACCTTCGGCGGCCGAAAGTCCTGGACAGAGACGAAACTCAGGTAGGTTCGGCGGCACCTTCGGCGGCCGAAAGTGCCAGACAGAGACGAAAGTCTCTTTTCGGGGGCAACTTCGGCAGCCGAAAGGCCTGCCTCCCCAGCCATGTTCGGCGGCCGAAAGTACCTTCGGCTGCCGAACCTGGTTTCTGCCAAAGGGCAGAAACTTGGCTCCCTTAGCACATTTCGCCTCCAAACCTTCCAAACATGCATATTGTTCAACCAAAGCATGCATACAAGTTCCTAGGGGCCTCAAACATGCATATACCCCATCTACAACACTTCAATCACACACCATCAAACTACATTGTTCAAAAAGTCATAAAAAACCCATAGGTTTAACATATACCCTAACATGCATTCTACCCCTTAAAACTTCATAAAACTTGTTTAAATCATACATTGAGCTTAAGATCGGCTCTTACCTCTTGAAGATCGAGGGTTGAGGAGATCTAAACTTGGAGATGGGGGAAGTTCCAACTTTTGGTCTCCAAGCTCCAAAACTCGTTCTAAGTTCAAAGATCTTCAAAACCAAAGTTATAAGCTTGTAAAGATCATGGAAAAAGGAAGGAAAAACTCAAGATTGGGGAAGGATGGCGGAATGCTCACCTTGGCCGAAATGGGGAGAAAAAGCTCGCCCATTTTCGGCTAAGGGACCCTTTTATAGTGGCTGGCCAGACCACGTTCGGGGGCCGAATGTGCCTCCACATCCATGCAAATGTTCGGCGGCCGAACATGAGGTTCGGCGGCCGAACCTTGACTTCCCTCACTCATGCTTTCGGGGGCCTAACGTGCCTCCAAAACGCATGCATGTTCGGCGGCCGAACTTGACTTTTCGGCGGCCGAACCTGGGTTTTTCTCCAAAGATTTTTCATGTAAAAACTCATTTAATTTCTTACTTAAAAACATGAAATACATGAAAATATTTCATAAAATCATAGTTTTACCCTTCTAGAGGTTTCCGACATCCGAGGTCCCACCGGACGGTAGGGATTCCGATACCGGAGTCTAGCCGGGTATTACATTCTCCCCCCCTTAAGAACATTCGTCCCCGAATGTTCCTCAACTAACATACAAAGCATGGCATCAATCATAGCATACAACATGGCATACAATATCTCATACATGCAACACATAGAACAACTAACACTCACCTCAAAACAGATGGGGGTATTGCTGGAGCATGGACTCCCGTGTCTCCCAGGTGCATTCCTCTAAGTTGTGGTGGTTCCAAAGGACCTTTACCATCGGGATTTCCTTGTTCCTCAGCTTTCTGATCTGAGTGTCTAGGATCCGCACTGGCTGTTCTACATAGGTGAGATCCTCATGGATCTCCATATCAGGCTCACTAAGAACCTTTCCAGGATCCGACACGTACTTCCGTAACAGAGAAACATGGAAAACCGGATGGATTCTCTCCATCGAAGCAGGCAAGTCTAGCTTGTACGACACATTACCGACCCTCTGAAGCACCTCGAAAGGACCGATGTACCGTGGAGCTAACTTACCCTTCTTCCCGAACCGAACCACTCCTTTCATAGGAGACACCTTGAGCAAAACCAAATCCCCCTCCTGAAACTCTAGCTGTCTTCTGCGAATATCTGCATAACTCTTCTGCCGACTAGCAGCAGTCTTGATCCTCTCTCTGATTATGGGTACCACCCTGCTGGTAAGCTCTACTAACTCCGGACCCGCAAGAGTCCTCTCTCCTACTTCCTCCCAGCAGATAGGTGATCTGCACTTCCTCCCATACAAAGCTTCGTATGGAGCCATCCCTATGCTAGCATGATAGCTGTTATTGTAGGCAAACTCCACCAAAGGAAGATGCTGCCTCCAAGAACCGCCAAAATCTAGCACACACATTCTGAGCATATCTTCTATTGTCTGGATGGTCCTCTCTGACTGTCCGTCTGTCTGTGGGTGGAAGGCAGTACTGAAGTCTAATCTGGTACCCATAGCGTTCTGCAGACTCCGCCAAAACCTGGAGGTGAACTGGGGCCCTCTATCTTACACTATAGATACCGGGACCCCATGCAGTCTGACAATCTCATCTACGTACACCTGCGCCAACTTGTCCACAGAGTAACCACTCCTGACAGGGATGAAGTGAGCAGATTTGGTGAGTCTGTCCACAATCACCCATATGGAGTCCAATCTGTTGGACGTCGCCGGTAACCCCACTACGAAGTCCATAGCTATATTCTCCCATTTCCATTCTGGAATAGGTAGCGGGTTAAGCATTCCAGCCGGCTTCTGATGCTCTAGTTTCACCCTCTGACACACATCGCAGGCTGACACGAACAGTGCCACGTCCTTCTTCATAGCTGGCCACCAATACACTCTCTTCAGATCCTGATACATCTTGGTGGCTCCAGGGTGAACACTATACCTGGTATTATGGGCTTCCCCCATAATATCTCCCTTCAGACCAATGTCATCTGGCACACATAATCTGTTCCCGTAGCGGAGGATCCCCTTATCATCAAACTTGAACTCATTACTCTGGCCTGACTGAACCGTTCTGGCTATCCTGACCAACTTTGGGTCCTCATGCTGTTTCTGAGCTACCTGCTCCAGAAACACGGGTGTCACTCTCATCTGAGCCACTAAGGCACCTGTGCCAGACAACTCCAACTGTAATCCCTCACTCATAAGTCTGTGGAACTCCTTCACCACCGGCCTCCTCTCTGCTGAAATGTGGGATAGACTGCCGAGTGATTTCCGGCTTAGGGCGTCTGCCACAACATTCGCCTTACCCGGATGGTACTGAATCTTACAATCATAGTCACTCAACAGCTCTACCCATCTCCTCTGCCTCAAATTCAAATCTCTCTGACTCAAGATGTGTTGCAGGCTCTTATGATCTGTAAAGATCTCACACTTTACCCCATAGAGGTAATGCCTCCACATCTTGAGTGCAAAGATGACTGCTGCCATCTCAAGATCGTGTGTGGGGTAATTCAGCTCATGCTTCTTCAGCTGCCTAGAAGCATAAGCGATCACCCTCTCATTTTGCATTAGCACACAACCCAGTCCCACACGGGACGCATCACAATATACTGAGAAGTCATCATCACTTTTTGGCAGAGCTAACACCGGTGCTGAAGTCAACCTCCTCTTAAGCTCCTCAAAGCTTTCCTCACACTGATCGGTCCATATGAACTTCTGATTCTTCTTTGTCAATTTGGTCATAGGAGCAGCAATCTTTGAGAAGTCCTGAACGAACCTCCTGTAGTAACCTGCTAAACCCAGAAAACTCTTGATCTCGGTCACTGTGGTGGGTCTAGGCCAGTTAGCTACAGCCTCTACCTTCTTGGGGTCTACTTCAATACCCTATTCTGACACGATGTGCCCCAAGAATGAAATGCTCCTAAGCCAAAACTCACACTTGGAGAACTTGGCATACAAGCCATGCTCTCTCAAGGTCTGCAAAACTGTCCTCAGGTGATGGGCATGCTCCTCTGCATTCCTGGAATACACTAGGATATCATCTATGAAGACAATAACGAAGTGATCCAGATACTGACTGAATACTCTGTTCATGAGGTCCATGAATGCTGCAGGGGCGTTGGTCAACCCAAACGGCATCACAAGGAACTCATAGTGCCCATACCTGGTCCTGAAAGCTGTCTTCGGTACATCTTCATTCCTTATCCTCAACTGATGGTACCCTGATCTCAGATCTATTTTGGAGAAACAACCTGCTCCTGCTAGCTGGTCGAATAGATCGTCGATCCTCGGCAAAGGGTACTTGTTCTTGGTAGTGACCTTGTTCAACTGTCTGTAGTCGATACAAAGTCTAAGGGATCCATCCTTCTTCCTCACAAACAAAACTGGAGCACCCCAAGGTGAAGTACTCGGTCGGATGAAACCCTTATTTACCAGCTCTTGCAACTGTTCCTTCAGTTCTTTCAATTCAGCTGGTGCCATCCTGTAGGGAGGGATAGAGATCGGTCTGGTACCAGGCATTAACTCAATCTCGAACTCTATCTCCCTAGCAGGTGGTAACCCTGACAGTTCGTCTGGGAAAACATCTAAGAACTCACTCACCACAGGCACTGAGGCGGGCTCTCTGACATGACTATCTAACTCCCTCACATGAGCTAGAAACCCCTGACATCCCCTCCTAAGCAACCTACGAGCCTGAAGAGCTGAGATCAGACCTCTAGGTGTACCCCTCTTGTCTCCTCTGAAGACGACCTCTGACCCATCCTGATCTCTGAATCTGACTACCTTGTCTCTACAGTCCAAGGTAGCACCATGGGTCGATAACCAATCCATCCCTAGAATGACGTCAAAATCTGTCAAATCTAGAACCACAAGGTCGGCGGAAAGGCATCTCCCCTCTATGAAAACTGGACTACATTGGCAAACTGCCTCTGCCACTGACGGGTCACACTTGGGTCCACTGACCCATAGGGGACACTCTAACCCAGAGACCATCAATCCTACCCTCTCCACGACTCTCGGAGCAACAAAAGAATGAGATGCGCCCGGGTCCATTAAGGCATACACATCTGAACAACCAATGATGAGATTACCTGCCACCACGGTGTTGGATGTGCTGGCCTCCTGCTGAGTCATAGTGAAGATCCGTGCCGGAGCTGATGGACCTTCACCTCTGTATCCTACTGATGAAGAGGCTGACCCTCTCCCTCTGCCTCTGCCACTGGCCTGTGTTGCGGCTGGAGCTACTAGCTGCACCACACTGCCGGAGGTTGTCTGCTGAGACGGTGCTGCAAAGGCTGCTCTAGGACAATCTCGAGCCAAATGACCCGCTTGTCCGCACCTGAAACATGTGTTTGTCCCTGCCAGACATACTCCCTTGTGTGGTCTCCCACATCTCATACATGCTGTAATCTCTGCGCCAGAGCTTGAGCCACTGCCTAAACCCAGACCTGACTTGATCTTGTTCCAGAACTTATTCTTCTTAGATTTTCTGTGGCCTCTGTCCCACTTCTTACTGCCTGCAACTGCTACACTTAGAGAAGAAGAGTCTACCCTCTCCCCACCTGGGGTCTTGGAACCAGAAGACTGTGCCACTGACTGTTTTACCTTCCCCTCAACGATAGCACTAGCCTCCATTCTCCTAGCCATATCCACTATGGCATGGAAACTCTCTCTCTCTGCTGACTGTACCAAAGAGGAATACCTGGAGTGCAACCTCATAATATATCTCCTTGACTTCTTTTGATCTGTGTCCAAATTCAGCCCAGCATATGGCAACAACTCCAGGAACCTGTCTGTGTACTCGTCTATACTCATGTCATCAGTTTGCCTCAACTGCTCGAATTCTATCATCTTCAATTCCCTTGAGCTATCAGGGAAAGCCCATCCTGCAAACTCGTTTGAAAACTCTTCCCAATTCATGCTGTCCACTCTCGGGTTCACATAATTCTTGAACCACTCCCGTGCCTTCTTGCACTTAAGCGTGAACCCGGCCATCTGAATGGCTCTACTGTCATCAGCCCCTATCTCATCTGTAATTGCCTTGACCCGCTCCAAATACACAAACGGATCATCACCGGTTTCAAACTGGGGAGCACCCAGCTTCATATAATCGGTCATCTTGACCTTGCTCCCTCCAGATGAGGTAGGTTTGGGTACTTGTGTTTCCGGGACAGTAGATACTGGTGGTGGTGGAGGTACAACATCCCCTGGGGTAGGGTTTGCTGTACTGGTATAGGGAGGTGGAGGTGGGTACATGGGGTACTGAGAGTATGGTGGGTAGTAAGGTGGGTATGGCATATGTGGAGGATGAGGGCTAAAACTGGGGTAATCCGATGTACCTCCCATCGAATACCCTGGATGGTGTGAATAGGGTGGGTAGTGATGTGGCTGGACATAACTCGAGGCCTGAATGCCTCCTTCTGATTCTCCCATGCCCTCTTCCGGCATGCTCACACCGAGACTGCCATCCCTCCTCTGATCTACTTCCATATCCTCGGACATTCCTCCCTGCACTGTTCCCCTTACTGATCTGCTTCTACCCAGATCCAAAGACCTTCTAGGGTCTCTAGCTACTCTGTCTCTGTTGGACCTACTGGACATTGCCCTAGGTAATGCTGGAGGACGGGCTTCAGCGCCCTCGTCCTGAGGTGGCACTCCAGTCAATCGTGCAGATCGACGAGTTCCTCTCATTCTATTTTCTGAAAAACAGCACATAGCATAAACAATCATTAGCATCATATGGTTCATGTGGAAACACATGAACCCTCATCATATACATAGCATCACATCATAGCATTTATGCACATGCATATCATCATGGCATATCATATCATCATATAGACAGGACTCTACATCCTATCTTAGTGGACATGATTTTCCTAGTGTGCTTGACCTTCTAGAACATCTATGAGCCCGACACTCTAGGTCCGACCATATGAACCAGGCTCTGATACCACTCTGTAACGACCCGGAAATCCGACCCGTTACCGGCGCTAGGATCCAGATCGGCTTAAGGCCGCCGGGACCCGTAGCAAGCCTACATACCTCCTGTAAACCTGTGGAATCCCATACATAACAACATATACATGATCTGTAAAAAAATTTTTCTTTTCTCTTATCCAAGCAAAACCTGTGCATGCACAAAATCATACATAAACCCCACACTGGAGTCCTCATCAAATACTCCAATGGGGTATCATCATCATACATATCAGCTTAGATAATCATAGTCATTAACATCATTATTCATTAAACACTCTGTACGTAATGGGGATTCACACACCTCTAGGTCAAGCACTACTATAATCCTCAATACATCATCAAATCATTCATTACATGGTCATAAATACTCATTACATCATGTTCATGTCCACTACTATCTATTACAACATACATGACTTGACTTCACTCTAGCCGACTTCTTGATCTCTCCTGTACCTGCAACTCTGGGGATAAAGGGAGTGGGGTGAGCTACTAGAGCCCAGTGAGCAGAAACTAAGAAAAACATTTGTTTTAATTCCTCCCTTTTTAGGTATATTATTATTCATTTTATTATTATTATTATCATATAACTTTTTCTTATTCATGCTTTCATGTATGCGCCATAACACAAACATTTCACAACAAGGATGAACTTGTCACCATTTAGCCCCAATCTTTCTTACTTATACATGCCGGGGGCGTAGAGCCGTAGCAGGCACACCCGGACTTCCATAATCAATCATAGTGCCAGGGGCGTAGAGCCGTGGCAGGCACACCTGGACTCACATAGGCTATCATGACATACAAGGGCTAATGGATCATTCAACATTCATCCACATCAACAACAAAGTATGCAATGCAACATATTCGTGAATTCTAATGCAAACAACCTACTATTGCATGGCATAATGATGCATGGGCAATGCTTTATGATCCATTCATTTATTCATTTACTTTAAAGCTTAAGGGGTTGTTCCACTCACATGGTAACTGAAGCTTTAACAACGAACTCTGAACGACTATCTCACAACCGGGTGTAATACCCGGCTAGAATCCGGCATCGGGATTCCTGCCTTCCGGCGGAATCTAGGGTGTTGGATCTCTCTAGAAGGGTAAAATGTGTTTTCTAAAATATTTTCAAATGATTTTAAGGGTTTTAATTGAAAGAGAATTGAGTTTTGAAAAGAAAAGACCAAGGAGGCGTTTGCCAGGTTCGGCCGCCGAAAGTGAAGTTCGGCCGCCGAACATGGAAAGGCTTCGGGAGCGCCTTTGGCCTCCGAAAGTCTTGTTTGAATGAGCCAAGGTTCGGCCGCCGAAAGTCAAGTTCGGCCGCCGAACATGCATGAGTTTAGGGGGCACGTTAGGCTGCCGAAGGTCTTCGACCAGGCCACCTATAAAGGGCCCTCAGATCGGAAATGGGTGAGTTTTCTCCCCATTCTCGAGCTCAGGTGAGTTGATGCCTCCCTTTGGTCGTTTTCGTGGTTTCTCTACCCATCTCTCAAGTTTTTCATGATTCCTACTCTTGTGTTTGAAGATTTAAAGCTTAAAAGGAGTTTTGGGAGCTTGGAGCTTTTGGAGCTTGGATTCTCCACACCTCCGAGTTAGGAGTCACACCACCCTCGATCTTCAAGAGGTAAGTGTAGATCCTTGCTTCCCTAGTGTTTTCATGAAGTTTTATGAAGGTTGTGATGGTTGAGTATGGGTAGATATGCATGTTAAGGTTTATATGGGTTTTATACCCAATGTATGTTATGTGATGTTTGTGTTGAGGAGATTATGTTAGTTTATGCTCCTTTATGCATGTGGGAGTGAGTATGCATGATTGGGAGAGAGTATGTAAGGATTTGGGGTGTTTTGAGTTTGGTTTTTGGCTTGGCAGAATCGGACCTGTCGTCCAGAGGGGACCAGGTTCGGCCGCCGAAAGGAGTTTCGGCCGCCGAACCTGCATGGGAGGTAGTCTTTAGGCTGCCGAATGTGCCCCCGAAGGAGGGACTTTCGTTTCTGTCCTAGGGTTTCGGCCGCCGAACCTGCCGCCGAACCTACCCGAGTTTCGTCTCTGGAAGGGACTTTCGGCCGCCGAAGGTGCCGCCGAAAGTGCCCTGTCCAGCCGTTTCTTGGGTGTTTTCTATGCATGTTTTAGTAATGTTTAGAGGGGTTTTTGGGGGAATGTTTATGAGTTGTTAGAATGTGTTTGGCACCTCATTCGAGTCCACCTGTGTAGGATCGGACCCGAGAGACCGAGGAGGCCATTAGTGCTAGCAGGTGCAGAGTCAGTCGGCGTCTGCCAGGAGGTGAGTAGAACTAAACCAAATCTTTTATTTTAAGAAATCAAATGGCTAATGCATCTTTTATTTTAAAGAAAATCTAATGCCTAAAGCATGAGCATGCATCATGATTATGTATAGTAGGTTGATTGCACTAGTTCACGAATATGTTGCATTGCATTATTTCATGTTGATGTTGAGGTAGGGTGGACCGAGGCGACTTCAATAGCCCATATCTGTCACGAGTCTTGTCTTAGTCCTTTGAGAGCCGGACAAGTACATGTAGGAAAGTCCATGTGAGCTCTCTGTGGACCAGACACCATGTCATGTATGTTATAGGCCTTTGTGAGCTCCTATGGGGGAGCCGGGCACCGACAGAGGGATTTTTGACGTCATGTCCATCCTCTGAGAGGAAAGATGCATGCGAAAAGACAGACTCTCAGAAACCAGGGTCCGTGGGGAACAAATCTTGCATAGGCCCCGAGACGGACAAGATTATGTGATTTCTCTGTGTTGTGACGCATTTCATGAAAGCATGAATAAGAAGAAGTTCAATGAATAATAATATACCTAAAAATGGAGGAATTAAAGCAAATGTTTTTAGTAAAATGAAATCATAATTAATGAACTGTTTTCTCTGTTTCTACTCACTGGGCTTTTTAGCTCACCCCTCTCCCCTAACCCCCCAGTGTTGCAGGTTTAAGTCAGAGCTCAGAAGTCAGCAGGATAAAGATTAAGAGACGTGTGTTTTATGTAATAGTTTATGTTTATGTATCAGTTTAGTAGTTTTAGAAGTGGACATGCACTATAAGTTGATGTAATGTAATTTGAGGTAATGTATGTAACTGATAGTAGAGTTTATGCTTATGGATTAGAGTGTGCTTGTCCCTATAGACTGGTTAATCCCCGTTGATGCATGGTTATGTAATGTTTTTATGTTGAGTTGAGAACCAGGCTTGGGGTATGTAATGTTGACCCAGCTAGAGCATTTGATGAGGGCTCTAACATGGGAAAGTTTATGTTCACAGTTATGTTGTAGCATACGGATCAAGCTTGGTGTATGTTCAGTTTTACAGGTTTTATGTTAAGGTTTTTAATCATGTGTGGGATTTGACCAGGTGATAGTATGTATGTTTGGCTTGCTACGGGTCCCGGCGGCCTTAAGCCGATCTGGATCCTAGCGCCGGTGATGGTTCGGGCCGTTACAGCGGGGTATCGGTTTCCGGGCTGTTACAGAATGGTATCAGAGCTTAGGGCCTCAAGAGTACGATGTGTTGAGCGGTGTGCTCAGGGATTTGAGATATCTCACATCGGAAAGAGGTTGTCATAGAGGTTGTGTTAGTAGGGCAAGCACATTAAGAAAGATTAAGAGTAAGAGCATGTCCACTAGGATAGGATGTCGAGTCCTATCTTGCTATGATGATGTGATATGCCATGATTTCATGCATGTGCATAAATGCTATGATGTATGACATGTTATGTATGCTATGTATGTATGATGTAGGTTCATGTGTTTCCACATGGACCGTATGATGCTAATGATTGATTGTATGATTGTGTGTTGTTCTTCAGAGGAGCCAGAATGCGAGGTGCTCGTCGATCTGTGGAATCGACTGGAGTTCCATCTGAGAGGGGAGGTTTGGACACCTTTCCCCCTGCTCTGCCAAGAGCGCAGTCGTGGGGAGTCAGCAGATGGGGAACATCAAGGGACCCTGGAAGGTCTTTTGATGCAAGCAGAGAAGGAATGGCTCCAAGAAGAATGTCAGCTAGTATGAGGGAAGTAGAGATGGATGTTCAGAGAAGAGATGTTAGTTTAGGAATCAGAGTGCCTGAAGAAGGTATGGGAGATTCTCAGGAGGATGCTCAGACTCAGGATTCTAGGATCTCAGGTTCAGGAGGGATTGATCCCTCCACTCTGAGTACAGCTGCCACGAGAGGTAAGAAATGGAAGAGAGGTCTCAGGAAGTCGCAAAAGAAGTTTTGGCAGAATTTGAAGGCTAGTTTGGGTTTTGGTGGTTCGAGCTCTGGCTCAGGCAGTCCAAAGTGCTTGAGGTGCGGAAGGCCGCACAAGGGAGTCTGCCGTTATGGGACGACAGCTTGTTTTCGGTGTGGACAGGAAGGACACATAGCACGTGAGTGTCCTACTGTGCCCCGTTTAGTACAGTCCCAGCCAGCAGCTCCAGGTAGAACAGCTCAGCCAGTAGCTCCAGCCGTGTTTCAGGTTAGTGGTCGAGGCAGAGGAAGAGGGTCATTCCCTCGTTCTTCAGGTTCCCGTGGAGAAGGTCCGTCAGCTTCAGCTCGGATCTTCACCCAAGCTCAGCAGGAGGCAGGCACATCAAACATGGTGGTGTCAGGTACGCTCACTTTTGAATGTTCTGATGTGTATGATTTTGTGAACCCTAGTGTTTCTCTCTTTCTTTAGTTGCTCTAGGAGCCGTCGAGAGGTTGAGTTGATAGCTTCTAGGCTAGAGTGTTCTCTCAGGGTCAGTGGACCCAAGTGTGATCTATCTGTGGCAGAGTCAGTCTGCCGGTTCAGTTCTGTGACAGTTGAGGGTAGATGCCTTCCACCCGACCTTGAGGTCCTAGACTTGATTGTCTGGACGTCAGTTTAGGGTTGGACTGGGTTTTTCTACTCGTGGTGCTATCTGGGTCTGCAGAGACAAGGTAGCCAGGTTCAGAGGACAGGATGGGTCAGAGGTAATCTTTTGAGGGGACAGTGTAGGTTGCCTAGAAGTTTGATGTCAGCCTGTCAGGCTCATAGGGTGCGTAGGAGGGGTTGTCAGAGGGTTCTAGCTCTTGTTTAAGAGTTCAGCAGTCAAGTCGGGGAACCAGCCTCAGTGCCAGTTGTTAGAGAGAGTTCTTAGATGTCTTCCCAGGCGAGTTGTCAGGTTCACCATCTGTTAGGGAAATGGAGTTTGGTATAGGAGTGGTGTCTGGACGCAGAACCATATCTGTCCTTCCCTATAGGATGGCACCTGTAGTTGAGAATTGTCAGAATAGAGGTGAGGCTTGGTAGACAAGGGTTTTATCCGACCTAGTACCTCACTCTGGAGTGTTACAGTGTGGTTGTGGGAAAAGAAGGATGAATCCCTGAGACTTTGTAACGACTGTAAGCAGTTAAACAAGGTCACTACCAAGAGCAGGTATTCCCATGCAAGATGGATGATCTATTGGGACAGCTAGTTGGAGCTGTTTGTTTTCCCAAATAGATCGAAAATTCGGGTACTACCTGTGAGAGTTAGAGTTAGTTTTGGGTTAGTAGTGAGAAGAAGCCAGTTAGTAAAGATGAGAAGAGAAGAGTAAGAGCAGAGAAGGAGGAAGTTAGAGAAGGATCAGAGTAGCGCAGCAGAAGCTCGTGGAGTTTAGGAACCTGGGAGTTCGTACTCCAGCGTTTGGTGTCTCTCTTTGGAGAGAAGTTTTAGGATTCGCTTGCTTGCTTGCACGCTTGTGTTTGTTGTTTTAACATTCGGGGACGAATGTTTTTGTAAGGGGGGTAGAATGTAATACCCGGCTAGAATCCGGCATCGGGATTCCTGCCTTCCGGCGGAATCTAGGGTGTTGGATCTCTCTAGAAGGGTAAAATGTGTTTTCTAAAATATTTTCAAATGATTTTAAGGGTTTTAATTGAAAGAGAATTGAGTTTTGAAAAGAAAAGACCAAGGAGGCGTTTGCCAGGTTCGGCCGCCGAAAGTGAAGTTCGGCCGCCGAACATGGAAAGGCTTCGGGAGCGCCTTTGGCCTCCGAAAGTCTTGTTTGAATGAGCCAAGGTTCGGCCGCCGAAAGTCAAGTTCGGCCGCCGAACATGCATGAGTTTAGGGGGCACGTTAGGCTGCCGAAGGTCTTCGACCAGGCCACCTATAAAGGGCCCTCAGATCGGAAATGGGTGAGTTTTCTCCCCATTCTTGAGCTCAGGTGAGTTGATGCCTCCCTTTGGTCGTTTTCGTGGTTTCTCTACCCATCTCTCAAGTTTTTCATGATTCCTACTCTTGTGTTTGAAGATTTAAAGCTTAAAAGGAGTTTTGGGAGCTTGGAGCTTTTGGAGCTTGGATTCTCCACACCTCCGAGTTAGGAGTCACACCACCCTCGATCTTCAAGAGGTAAGTGTAGATCCTTGCTTCCCTAGTGTTTTCATGAAGTTTTATGAAGGTTGTGATGGTTGAGTATGGGTAGATATGCATGTTAAGGTTTATATGGGTTTTATACCCAATGTATGTTATGTGATGTTTGTGTTGAGGAGATTATGTTAGTTTATGCTCCTTTATGCATGTGGGAGTGAGTATGCATGATTGGGAGAGAGTATGTAAGGATTTGGGGTGTTTTGAGTTTGGTTTTTGGCTTGGCAGAATCGGACCTGTCGTCCAGAGGGGACCAGGTTCGGCCGCCGAAAGGAGTTTCGGCCGCCGAACCTGCATGGGAGGTAGTCTTTAGGCTGCCGAATGTGCCCCCGAAGGAGGGACTTTCGTTTCTGTCCTAGGGTTTCGGCCGCCGAACCTGCCGCCGAACCTACCCGAGTTTCGTCTCTGGAAGGGACTTTCGGCCGCCGAAGGTGCCGCCGAAAGTGCCCTGTCCAGCCGTTTCTTGGGTGTTTTCTATGCATGTTTTAGTAATGTTTAGAGGGGTTTTTGGGGGAATGTTTATGAGTTGTTAGAATGTGTTTGGCACCTCATTCGAGTCCACCTGTGTAGGATCGGACCCGAGAGACCGAGGAGGCCATTAGTGCTAGCAGGTGCAGAGTCAGTCGGCGTCTGCCAGGAGGTGAGTAGAACTAAACCAAATCTTTTATTTTAAGAAATCAAATGGCTAATGCATCTTTTATTTTAAAGAAAATCTAATGCCTAAAGCATGAGCATGCATCATGATTATGTATAGTAGGTTGATTGCACTAGTTCACGAATATGTTGCATTGCATTATTTCATGTTGATGTTGAGGTAGGGTGGACCGAGGCGACTTCAATAGCCCATATCTGTCACGAGTCTTGTCTTAGTCCTTTGAGAGCCGGACAAGTACATGTAGGAAAGTCCATGTGAGCTCTCTGTGGACCAGACACCATGTCATGTATGTTATAGGCCTTTGTGAGCTCCTATGGGGGAGCCGGGCACCGACAGAGGGATTTTTGACGTCATGTCCATCCTCTGAGAGGAAAGATGCATGCGAAAAGACAGACTCTCAGAAACCAGGGTCCGTGGGGAACAAATCTTGCATAGGCCCCGAGACGGACAAGATTATGTGATTTCTCTGTGTTGTGACGCATTTCATGAAAGCATGAATAAGAAGAAGTTCAATGAATAATAATATACCTAAAAATGGAGGAATTAAAGCAAATGTTTTTAGTAAAATGAAATCATAATTAATGAACTGTTTTCTCTGTTTCTACTCACTGGGCTTTTTAGCTCACCCCTCTCCCCTAACCCCCCAGTGTTGCAGGTTTAAGTCAGAGCTCAGAAGTCAGCAGGATAAAGATTAAGAGACGTGTGTTTTATGTAATAGTTTATGTTTATGTATCAGTTTAGTAGTTTTAGAAGTGGACATGCACTATAAGTTGATGTAATGTAATTTGAGGTAATGTATGTAACTGATAGTAGAGTTTATGCTTATGGATTAGAGTGTGCTTGTCCCTATAGACTGGTTAATCCCCGTTGATGCATGGTTATGTAATGTTTTTATGTTGAGTTGAGAACCAGGCTTGGGGTATGTAATGTTGACCCAGCTAGAGCATTTGATGAGGGCTCTAACATGGGAAAGTTTATGTTCACAGTTATGTTGTAGCATACGGATCAAGCTTGGTGTATGTTCAGTTTTACAGGTTTTATGTTAAGGTTTTTAATCATGTGTGGGATTTGACCAGGTGATAGTATGTATGTTTGGCTTGCTACGGGTCCCGGCGGCCTTAAGCCGATCTGGATCCTAGCGCCGGTGATGGTTCGGGCCGTTACAGCGGGGTATCGGTTTCCGGGCTGTTACAGGGGGTCTCGGTTCCTCGGGTCCGAACCTACACAGGTGGACTCAAATGAGGCACCAAACATACATGAACATGACTCTGAAATACTCCCCAAAAACCCCCTAAAACATCCTGAAAACATCACATGAAACATGCAAGAAATGGCTGAACAGGGCACTTTCGGCGGCACCTTCGGCGGCCGAAAGTCCTGGACAGAGACGAAACTCAGGTAGGTTCGGCGGCACCTTCGACGGCCGAAAGTGCCAGACAGAGACGAAAGTCTCTTTTCGGGGGCAACTTCGGCAGCCGAAAGGCCTGCCTCCCCAGCCATGTTCGGCGGCCGAAAGTACCTTCGGCTGCCGAACCTGGTTTCTGCCAAAGGGCAGAAACTTGGCTCCCTTAGCACATTTCGCCTCCAAACCTTCCAAACATGCATATTGTTCAACCAAAGCATGCATACAAGTTCCTAGGGGCCTCAAACATGCATATACCCCATCTACAACACTTCAATCACACACCATCAAACTACATTGTTCAAAAAGTCATCAAAAATCCATAGGTTTAACATATACCCTAACATGCATTCTACCCCTTAAAACTTCATAAAACTTGTTTAAATCATACATTGAGCTTAAGATCGGCTCTTACCTCTTGAAGATCGAGGGTTGAGGAGATCTAAACTTGGAGATGGGGGAAGTTCCAACTTTTGGTCTCCAAGCTCCAAAACTCGTTCTAAGTTCAAAGATCTTCAAAACCAAAGTTATAAGCTTGTAAAGATCATGGAAAAAGGAAGGAAAAACTCAAGATTGGGGAAGGATGGCGGAATGCTCACCTTGGCCGAAATGGGGAGAAAAAGCTCGCCCATTTTCGGCTAAGGGACCCTTTTATAGTGGCTGGCCAGACCACGTTCGGGGGCCGAATGTGCCTCCGCATCCATGCAAATGTTCGGCGGCCGAACATGAGGTTCGGCGGCCGAACCTTGACTTCCCTCACTCATGCTTTCGGGGGCCTAACGTGCCTCCAAAACGCATGCATGTTCGGCGGCCGAACTTGACTTTTCGGCGGCCGAACCTGGGTTTTTCTCCAAAGATTTTTCATGTAAAAACTCATTTAATTTCTTACTTAAAAACATGAAATACATGAAAACATTTCATAAAATCATAGTTTTACCCTTCTAGAGGTTTCCGACATCCGAGATCCCACCGGACGGTAGGGATTCCGATACCGGAGTCTAGCCGGGTATTACATTTACCCTCTCAACGGTTAGATAGTAACCGACGAGAAGGTAAAGGGGCAAAGAGATGACCGCTGGGCTTCTCCACCTCTACAAAGGGCCAGGCCCACGGCAATAGCCCATCAGCCAAAGGCCCACACGCTATCTACATAAAACAAACCCAAATTGTCAAAACCTTGAGGCTGAGCTCCAATCGAATCTCTCACTCAGGACGACCTGACATGCCAAATGCACATCATCGCCACTCAGGCAGCAAAAACTAAGGAAAAAGAGCAAGTCATAGAAAGATCCAAGGAGACAAATAGGGGGAAGCATGATAAAGGTCAGATCAGCCTATCACCTAAGAAGGATCATCATTAAGCAAAGGCCAGGAGCCCAGAATGAAGCAATGAAGACGCCTCGGAATCCTACAAAGTTATGGGTCAGAACCTCAACCCATTGATTAAAAGCAAAAGCTCACAGGTTGGTTAGTCCAGCTCGGAAAAAGTAAATTAAAAGCTAAGGGAACTTAGAGCTCAGCTCATTGAACGCAAGCAGAGCTCGCAGGTCGGTTAGTCTCGCTTGGATAAAGTAAACCGAAAGCGACCTCGCAGGTCGGTTAGTCTCGCTCGGATAGAGTAAACCGAAACCGAGCTCGCAGATCGGTTGGTACCGCTCGGAAAGAGTAAACTGAAAACTCAGACTGGCTAAATTAGGGCTGAGCACTATTCGGTTTAAACCGAAATAACCGACCGAACCGAACCGAACTAAAAATTTGGTTCGGTTTTATTTTTAATTCGGTTCGGTTCGGGTTTAATTTTTTGAAAAATCGGTGATTTCGGTTCGGTTCGGTTTTAGATTCAAAAATTTCGATCAGACCGAACCGAACCGAAATCACTAAACTACGTCGGTTTTAGCTCTTCCCCGCTCTTCCCGCTCCCCGCTCCCCGCTCCCCGCCCCCGCCCCCGCCCCCGCCCCCGCCCCCGCCCCCGTCCCCTTCCCCGTCCCCGTCCCCGTCCCCCGTCCCCAGTCCCCTGTCCCCAGTCCCCAGTCCCCGTCCCCAGTCCTCGCTCCCCGCTCCCCGCCCCCGCTCCCCGCCCCCGTCCCCGTCCCCATCCCCGTCCCCAGTCCCAGGTCCCCAGTCCCCATTCCCCGTCCCCGTCCCCAGTCCCCGCTCCCCGTCCCCGTCCCCAGTCCCCGCTCCCCGTCCCCGTCCCCGTCCCCGTCCCCAGTCCCCGTCCCCGTCCCCGTCCCCGTCCCCGTCCCCGTCCCCAGTCCCAATATTGATTTTTTATTTATAAAAATTAAAATTAAAATATTTTAATTGGATTTTAGAATGAATGTGAAAAAAAAATTTTAAAAATCGAATCGAACCGATCGAACCGACCGAACCGAACCGAACCAAATCGGTTCGGTTCGATTCGGTTATTCCTCTTATTCGGTTCGGTTCGGTTTGTGTAAAATTCTGCAATTCGGTTTTCGGTTATTTCGGTTCGGTTCGGTTTTGAACCGAACCGACCGAATGCTCACCCCTAGGCTAAATGGATTCCAGGTCGGATCAATTAAAAGGCAAGAAGGAAAAAAACAATATCGCAGACTTCTCAGAGAAAACCACGAAGAAAACAGTCTCAACATCTCATTCATAATAAAGAAGGATCAGTTCGGATATGAACGAAAAAACAAAAGTTTCATTACAGCACGTTACGAATACCCACATTACAGAATAAAAAGCTATCCTCAGAGGATTTACATGACCAGATACATCGTCTACGTTTACATCACTATCACACTATCCTAGTTTCCGTTACAGAGGAACTCTCGGATACGGAAAACGAGTCCTGTAGGCCGGTCGAGCCCTGCTTCGTTATTATAGGGGAACTGAATAAGTTGATTCCCATAAGTATTTCTCACTGTTCCCCTATAGGCAAACATTCGGTTGCCCAAGTGTGATTCACGGTGCATACGAACAAGCTCAGATATTATATGTTGTTCGTATATCACGCATGAAAAACATAAGTCTTCGAGTTACGGCTTCAAGAAGATCACAGAGCATATATTCGAAGGCATCGACGGAAGCTTGACTGAGTGCAGCAGATCTCAGCCTCTCATAATACAGGTATTCCACACCAAAAGGGACAATAAATTGATCATTTTCGCCACCTCCATTTATATCAAAAGCATACAACAGGGGCATCGGGGAAATTTCCTTCTCGAAGGAAGGTAAAGTCAAAGCAAACCTCTCAACAGCCCATAACCTCTTTGGAGCTCGAACAACAACCAGAGGAGGAGGCCAGCCAGACGATCTGGGTAAAGCAGTTTCAACGACCTGCCAAATGGCCCTACCCATCAACCGCCCTACTAGGAGGACCGCTGAGGCGACCTTCAGACTCCCTCGAGGTAATATCAGACTTTCAAGAGGTTTGGACTGACCCATCTTTTTCTCAGGTACTGCCAAAAAGTTCCAAACAGAGATAAGTCAGGATAATCTTTTGTCAAGATCATGAAAGCAAGATTAGAGCAAACCTCTGGGGCAACAAAGCAATGAAGCCCCAAGCTCACCTCAATCCGTTTGAAGAAGGCGTCAAATAGGTCCTTTGCAGAAAAAATAGGAGAATCTCGCTGGAAGAAGGAAATAGACAGAGGGCTGGAAGGAAAGACTCCCTTTCTCCGACAAAGGGCCTAGGAGTGAAGAGGAGTTGACACTGATATATACTCAAAATCTGAAGCCTTAGCACAAAAGTAACTCTAGATTTTGAGCTCACGATGTCAGGATCTTAAAAAGATATTCATGGAAAAGGAAAAAAGAGGCATGTCCAGGCGATAATGACAGGAAAGTAAAAAGAGCAGAGTATATGAGAGGTAAGGAAAGGCCAGAAAGGGAAAAAGGCAGATAGGATTCAAGAAATGAGAAATGACAAAAAGATGAAAGGGAGTTATGAAGGCAGCTACATACGAACAGGCGCAGTCATAATGGTTCTCGATATTCACCCCCTCGGCAGTCGGAGCAATAACTGTCAAGAAGGTGAAGGGGCAATTGATGACCGCTGGATTTTCCTACCCCCAATCCTGGGCCTAAATTACAGCCACGGCCCATGAGAGGAATGCCCCCACGTACAACCCGGGAAGTTCTAATAGGGTGGCTGATGCTTTAAGCAGAAAACTTGAGATAGCAACCCTGAAGCAGATAGCTCAATTGTCCCAGAGTGTAGCACAGTCAACGTTGAAAGAAAGGATTCGAAAAGAGTTACAAAAGGATCCCCAAGCCATGGCCTTGAGGAAACTAGTGGACAACAGCAAAACCAGGCAATTTTAGTTAGAAGCAGACTTGATCATGACAAGGGGGAACATAATCTATGTTCCTAAAGCAGGGGGACTGAGAAATTTGTTGTTAAAGGAATGTCATGACACTAGGTGGGCTGGCCATTCAGGGTGGCAGCGTACTTTAGCCCTTCTGAAGCAAGGGTACTTTTGGCCAAAGATGGAAAAGGACGTCCAAGAGTATACAAAGACTTGTTTGGTTTGTCAACAGGATAAGACGGACAGACAGAAACCAGCAGGGTTGTTACAGCCATTACCAGTGCCGGGTAGGCCATGGGAAAGTGTTTCCATTGACTTTGTCGCTGGCCTCCCACGGGTAGGGGAATTTGATCACATCCTGGTGATTGTCGACAGGTTTTCCAAATATGCCACGTTCGTGCCGGTATCAAAATATTGTTCGGCAGAGGAGACTGCTAAAGTATTTTTCAAGCATGTTGTAAAATATTGGGGAATCCCAAAAAGCATAGTTAGTGACTGTGATGCAAGATTTAGAGGGTCATTTTGGTCGGAGCTGTTCAAGTTGTTGGGCACCAACCTGGCGATGTCCTCAAGTTATCATCCTCAGACAGACGGACAAACGGAGAGAGTTAATGGAATGTTGGAGGAGTACCTGCGACACTTTGTTAGTGCCAGCCAGAAGAATTGGGTTTCCCTCCTTGACGTTGCTCAATTTTGTTTTAATTCTTTACAGAGCTCTACCACTAACAAAAGTCCTTTTGAGATTGTGACAGGTCAACAACCGTTGGCACCTTATAATGTAGATGGGCCTTATTCCGGCCGCAATCCGAAAGCATTCCAATTCAGTAAGGAGTGGAGGCAAAATGTGGAGCTTGCCCGCGCTCAGTTAGAGAAAGCTAGGAGTCATATGAAGAAATGGGCAGATGAGAACCGGCGCCCGCAGGAGTTCACAGTTGGTGACTTGGTTATGGTGAAGCTATTACCAGAGCAGCTGAGATTCCTTCGCAACAGTGACAAAAGATTAGTCCAGAAGTATGAAGGACCAGTACCAGTAGTTGCCAAGATTGGACTAGCCGCTTACAGGATCGAACCTCCGAAGTGGATGACAGTCCACCCAGTATTTCACGTCAGCAAATTGAAGCCCTATTATGCCGATGAGTCAAATGCAAGCCGTAACACGGCATCACGACCAGCCGTAACCCGCGCACCACCTGTCAATCAAGGAGTTGAAGAAATCTTAGCGGAACGAATCGTCCAGTCCGCCAGGCGTCCACCACACATAGAGTACCTTGTCAAGTGGAACGGCTTTGGTGTTGAAGAAACTAGTTGGGAGAAGGAGTCAAGTCTTCAGGCATACGCACACAAGATAGAGGACTTCATTAACGCTCAGTCGACGAGGACGTCGACCATTTAAGTGGGGGAGTGTCAGGGTCATAGAGTTTCAGGGACCAAAACTGTAATTTTCCAATATTAGAATTCTCGGGAAATAATGATGGGATAAATTAGTAGAAAATAGTAGTAAGAAAAGAGCCGTGTCAGTTTCTTGTAATTCCTTTTTTATTTATTTGTTAAGGGGGGGTGTCACCTCAGACATATTGATGTCTCCTCCCACCATAGTTCTACTTGTTCTTAAGGCTCTTTAGGGGGGAGTGACTAGTTGGCCACTAGCAAGGGCTGGGCCCGACTGGCCACCGTAGGCTTGTTGAGTCCCTGGATTGTGCTTTCTCTTCTTGCAGGCGTTCCCCCCTGTCTGCAAGTTGGGAATGGGTCGTTGACATGATTGTGTAATGACTATTTTGCCCCTGGAATAAAATAAGTAGCCCATTCAGTAAATCTCTGTGCTTGGTTGCTTGTTGATGTGCTTGTATGGCTATAATTGCCCGATCATGATATTTTCATATGATAACTGTGGTATTTCCCGTTTTTACGAGAATGGGGCAAGAGGTCCTAACCTTTACGTTCTTTTGTCCAGGTGAATGCGTAGAGAGCTTGGCTGACTTGGCTTGAAAAGAGTTCAAACCAAGTGCCACACGGTTCCAGGCCAGTGTCAAAATCTGAAACCCCAGCTCTCGGCCCAGCCCAGAATCCAGAACGAGACTCATCATACAGCCTGGCAGATCCGCTCGAGTGTACGCACGGGGGAGAATCAGAGGCCGTTACGCATGGAGCAGGCGCCGATATCCTCGTACGCCCATATCTGTATGGCAGAGACGCGTGGTCCAATCATGGAAGAGCCGTTAAACGTCACCAGCAAGCAGAAAGAAAAGGATAAAAGGGATACCCCTTTAGGGAGATAGGCCAAACTTTATTCTTCAATAGACAAACCCTTGTAAAACCCTATTCTATTGGATCTCAGATTATCAGATATAAACATGCACATGTCTAATTTAAAAACATTTTTGGATCTAACATCTGTTTCTACAAATTTTGGAATGACAGATTCCACCGCTATCACTTTTTCAAATTCAGGCAATGCATCGTAACAATTCTTCAGTATTTTCACACATTGATCATCATCCCAATCGTGAAGTATCCACTAACATTAATCAAGAAAAAAAATATATTAATTAAATTTGATAAATTAATTTAATTAAATATGATACAAATCAGAGAAGACGAAGACTCATCACCTTCATGAAAATTGCTTCTCCCTTGGGAATATTGACAAACATATCTCCTCCAACATGCTTTACTCCTAATCAATTAAGAGAATTGCTATTATTAAAAAGCAAAATAATTCTAAATAAAGTTTAAGAGTAAATTTATCTTTTGAATCAAAAAAAAGAAAAATTCATTACAGGGAAGATATAGCTAGGTACCTGCGCAAGGTAGTGCATCTTGAACAACATGGGGCAAATCAAAGTTGATGCCTTGAATTTGGGGGTACTTGGAGACTATCAAGCTAAGATTAGCCCCAAAGCCACCACCCACATCAACTAGCTGATGGAGGTCCTCAAATCCTTTGTATTTCTCAAGAAATTTTCTCATGACCATCATGGTATTGTTGAACATAGTTTCATTGAAACCAGTTTTATTCCTTCTCACGAACTCGAATATTTCCATTCCATTTGCCTTTTCAAATGGAGCAGCTCCTTCCAATACCGCCTCCTTTAGATGGTACCTATACGTATTCAGCCAGTAATATTAGTATAAACGAAAAATAATTATTTTTATATTTATAATGTTTCCGAGTATAAATTAATTAAAAGAAACATTAGAAATTAATTAAAAGGGAAGAAATTTAACCAAGAATCAATAAAAGGTCTGGTGAGAAACGTTGTGACATAAGGAACAAGAGAAACTCCATCTTTGTCCCTTGTGTAGTACTTGCAAATAGGAGCCAGACCATATAAATTTTGAGCATGTCCTTGATTATCAGTGACAGTAGAACAAGTGAGGATGGAGTAACTAGCCAGAAGACGTAGCATCCTATCCACGATATTTGGAGCATCTGGGTTCTTTGTCGAAAGACGAGAAGCCAACTCGAAAGCAGACGACTGACCACCTTCACCCTTTTCTGCTATCATCTCTAACAAGTTAAGCTCCATAGCTGTCCTCAGCACCATTGGAACTACTGAAACTGTAGCCAGTTGCATGGCAAACAAGCCATCTTCTTCTTCATCCATTAAAGGTTTCTCTAGCTTCCCAAGAGGGTCCATCTTTTGTTACGTTTTTCTTTGAATGAGCACAAGTGTTATATATTTATATATATCTTACACAACTTGCTATACCAAACTACTTTTTTAATGGTGACAAAGTTAATAAATAAAGAAATTATACAGACTGTTTCTAGGACGAAGAGATCTGATCCGTAGAATTAGCCATAGTTTTAGCCATAATCTTAGCTTCATACATGTGTATAGATTTCTCCTTTTTTAAGAAAAAGGAGTATTATGAACTTATATTGTAAATAACAAGTGTTCAATTGAAAGGCATTCAACCACTCCAAATTCTTTAGGACATATCCGATAAAAGCTAGTTACAGAGATTCATAAGCTTCATTCATCCACGCTGCTTGAAGAAAACATACTAATAAAACATAAGGAAGACAATAACGTCAGACTCGGACACCCTCAGGAGTATAGATTGCTTAACGAGTTGCAGGTGGTAGCACAGTTAAGAAAAGTTTCATCCCTTTCTCACAGTGTTGTGCTACTCCGCAAATGTACCATTTTCTTCCCGGAGTTGCCAAAACTATCGTATCATTTCCGGTTGTTAACGCCTCAGTTGGCGGTGGCCTAATGCAGTTCTGGAAGCCAGTTCCATTCACCTTAAACACATTGTGGTCCCCAGGGTAATACTGAAAAACTGGCAAATAATCACTTATTAATATGTTGAAAACTTGTTATAGTATATATATATATAAATGTTTTAACTTACCAAGCTTGTCTCCCACTCGGAAGTGCTTGCCCTTGGCCCAAGCTTGGTAATCGAATCCTAGTCTCCATCCTGCATCATCTCCGACTATGACTTCTTAGCCGTAAGTGAGTGGAGCAGGTGGGCTGAGCTTGGGAGCTTGTTCTGGAAGTGGGAACACATTTATAACAAGTTTCATGCCATTTTCACAATGCTTGCCTACTCCACAAACATACCATTTTCTTCCTGGAGCTGCCAAAACGACTGTGTCGTTTCCGGTACTTAGTGCCTCACCTACCTTTGGCTTAATGCAGTTCTGGAACCCAGTTCCATTCACCTTGAAGACGTTGTGAGCTCCAACATGATATTTAAGTACTGCACAATTATCATCATAATTATTAGTTTTTTGCAGTTTAATAATGTAAGTATTAATTAGATATGAGATTATTCGTTACCAAGCTTAATAATCAAATCCTAGTCTCCATCCTGCTTCATCTCCAACAATGAACTCCTTCCACCTAGCTCTGCTTGTTGGAACAATGGCAGCAGTCAGCATGAAAATGAAGAAAACAAGACTGAAAGCCATTAGAATTTTAGCTCTAAGTACTATATCTTCTTGTTATTGTATAACAAGGAAAACCAACTTTGGATATGATTCAGCTGGAGGCAAATGTAGAGGTATTTATACAGTTGATTGAAAGATTGAGACGCAAGCATTAGAGGAAGAAAAAAAACATGTAAATAGGCTAACTAAGGCGGCATAGCCGAATAGAGAATGGGAGACAAATCAACATATATAATTATATGACCATTTCAACTGATATTGTGAATAATACAGAGAAAATAGACAGTGGAGATATTATTTTTCTTCCTTCTATGTAGGAGATAACAGAAGCTGGGGTTCCTGACTCCTGATACGAGCCCACTTTGCAAAATATGATTAGTGGGTTAAAGGTCGTTTGTCACTTCTGCGAGGATTCCTCAATCATTCGGCGGTAGCTATACAAACTAAACCTCATATTAAGAACCCGTCAATGATCCCTTCATATAAACAGTTATTTTGGTTCATCAATTCAGATTTTCCTATTGGAAAGTTATTTCCATTCGTTTTTAGGCCAAAACTCAATAACAAGGTTAAAAACCCTATTAGAACCTAAACCTTCAATGGCCCAGAATCCCATTTTCGTTTAAATGAAACAAGCAAAATGCATATTATAAATATCAATTAGACATACAACATAAGAGAAAAAGATAAGAACCAAATGCAGAAAATTACAAAATACAGAAAATAAAATAGGTATAGATAAACTGGTTATGGCCTCTTGTAGAATTCAAGAATGGAGTAGCTATAAGCACGATCAATAAGTTTGACAGCAGCAAATCCAGCAACTTTGGCCAAAGTCTCGAACTCTTTCTCTGTCCTCTCCTTTCCTCCTGGGATTGCTATTAACATGTTGATGTCTAATTTGAACACATTTCTTGATAAAACATCTGTTTCTACAAATTCTGGAATTACAGATTCCACCACTATCACTTTTCCAAATTCAGGCAATGCATCGTAGCAATTTTTCAGTATTTTCAGACATTGATCATCGTCCCAATCGTGAAGTATCCACTGATATTATTGAAGGAAAAAAAATATTAATTAAATTTGATAATTAATTACATTAATTTTCCATTTCTGTAATTAGATAAGATAGAGAATGAAAGACTCACCTTCATGAAAATTGCTTCTCCTTTTGGAATATTGGCAAACATATCTCCTCCAACATGCTTTACTCCTAATTAATTAGTACAATTGTAATTACAAAATACAATCAAAATATAAAGAATGATTAGATTATAAAATACCATCAAAATTGTTATTTCATAATTATTAATTTATAAAAGAAAAATAAAAAATAAAATTAAGTATGGAAATTACCTGGACAAGGAGGTGCATCATGAACAACATGAGGCAAATCAAAGTTAATGGCCTTAATTTGAGGGTATTTGGAGACAATTAAACTAAGATTAGCCCCAAGGCCACCACCCACATCAACCAGCTGATGGAGACCCTTAAACCCTTTGTATTTCTCAAGGAATTTTTTCATGACAATCATGGTATGGTTGTACATTGACTCATTGAAAATAGTTTTATTCCTTCTCACAAACTCAAAGATACCCATTCCATTTGCCTTTTCAAATGGGGAGACTCCTTCCAATACTGCCTCCTTTAGATGAAACCTACATGTATTCACCCAATAAATTAAATTAACATAATAAATTATGCAAAAAAAATATAATGCAATGTAGTATATTGAGCCAAACTCCATAGCTCACATCTAATATTATTTCAACGTATCATATTTTTTATTAATAAAACTTAGCATGACACACTCCTAAATCCATATAGACAAATAAAATTTTTTTAAATTTAAACGCTTAAATGTTAGGAGAAAAAATGTAAAAAAATTTGAGAGATTATATTGTTTTTATTAATAAGTTAGTCCTTACATTTTCAGAAGTCTATTAAAACGTTTTTATCATTTCTCTTTGTCAACGAAATAGCACTTTTGTCCTCTTTTCCGTGAGGGATGAAATTAGAAATTTTTAAAATTTAATTTTGTCCTCAAATAAAATTTCTTATTTAGTCCTTGAATATTGCTATTATTAACAAGTCAATTCTTACATTTTCAGAAATCTATTAAAATGTCCTTATCTTTTTTCAGATCTATTAAAATATCCATATTTTTTCTCAGATTTATTAAAACGTCCTTATCGTTTCTCTCCATCAACAAAATAGTCTTTCCTCCTCCTCCTTCTCAAAAAAGAAAAAGAAAAAAAAGATGATGAAGACAAAAAATGAAGAGAAGAAGAGAAAGAAAAAGGAGAAGAAGAAAGAAAAAGGAGAAGAAGATGATAATGAAGAAGAAGAAGAAGAATCACCTCATTTTCCTTCTCCTTAAAGGAAATAAAAAAAAAAAAGAAAAACTAAAGAAGAATCGAAGGAGAAGGAGGAGGAGAAAATGGGATAATTTAGTCTTTTGCTATATTTTTAACGGCCAAAATAGATATAAGAATTATTTTATTGACAAAAAGAAAAAATAAGAATGTTTTAATAGATTTTTGAAAATATAGAAACTGACTAAATTATAAATCTCCCAACAAATTTTCATAAAATTAAAATAAGGTTAAAATAAAGCAATCTAATTTAAAGAGAAAAAATAAATATAACAGCCACAACAAACCCAAAATTATAAATAAAGTTGGAGACCAAAATAACAACATAAACAAGACATCCATGCCACAGACTTACGGTGGATCAAGTTATTATAATAATATAATGAGACGTTTATTTGTATTTAGATTTATGATGGATCGGATGTGGGTGAGAATTGAGGCTAAAAATCAAGAGTAGAAGAAAATAAAACAAACCAAGAACCAATAGCAGGTCTGGACATAAGAGAGATGGCATAAGGAGCAAGAGAAACTCCATCGATGTCTTTTGTGAAGAACTTGCAAACAGGAGCCAGACCATATAAATTCTGAGCATTTCCTTGTTCATCGGTGACAGTAGAACAAGTGAGGATTGAGTAACTAGCCAGAAGCCGCAGCATCCTCTCCACGATGCTTGGAGCATCTGGGTTCTTTGTCGGAAGACGAGAGGCTAACTCAGAAGCAGACGACTGACCCCCTTCACCCTTTTCTGCCATTATTTCTAGCAAGTCAAGCTCCAAAGTTGTCCTCAGCACCACAGGGAGTATTGAAATTGTAGCCAGTTGCATGGCAAACAAAGCATCTTCTTCTCCATCAATTGAAAGTTTCTCTAGCTTCCCGAGCTGAGTGTTCATCATCTTTTGCTTATGTTTTGCTGTGAAACGAGCACATGCTTACATTGTATATATAATCATTTTAGCAGCCAGAGCCCAGAGGGAGCTGAGAGGTGCTACAGCCAGCTAACTTGGCGGAAAATTTTAATTGCATATAATAGAATTTTATTAATTTAATATTTAATGTGGAAATTGTCATAATTTTAATTAATATATTATTTATTTAAATATGTTGAAATTAAATTATAAAAATTTTAAAATAAATTTGATTTTTTATTTTTTAAATCCATATATATTTTAATAAAAAATTCAGTTATTTAATTATTAACTAGTTTGGGGGCAAATAAAGGGCTTGCCAACCTTTGTATTTTGACGTCTAATTTGGTTAAGCATACATATCAATATCACAATCATATTAAATTGCAAGTCAACAATCATATTAAATTGCAAGTTGACACCCAAAACAAGTAGAATAAAAATTTAAATCTATGCGAATTGAACCAATTTGAATTTCTCTTATATGATATTGAGTTTAATTTATTTTATAAAATTATTTAATAAGCTAATTTATAAGTTTATTTATAAATTTAAAAATAAATTAAATACTATTAAGTTTAAATTCTATTTATTTATTAAATAAATTCAATAAAATTTTTATTAAGCCTGACATTTAAAAAAAATCACAAATAAGTTGATTTATTTACGCTGCCCTCATATTTGTCCACACCTGTGGAAAAATGCCCAAACAGCGGCAATTTCACTAACTACCCCAAAAGTCACGTTCTACAGTATCCCAAGTTTATTGCTCCCTAATGACGATGACGAGGCTTTTTCTCCAATGAATTTCCAATAGTGATATCCCGTTTCTTTTATTACAAAAAAAAACTAAAAATTTCACCTCTATCTAAACAGGATAAACGAACCAAATCGATTCGAGTTTTGAAGAGATAAAATTTAGTTCATTAAAAAATTTTCAAACTCGAGTCGAATTCGAGTTTTATTCATTTTGAACTTAACAAAATATTAAAAAACTCAAATTTGACTCGTTTAATAAATGAATTTAGACAAATCAAATTTTTATCGAATTTAGTCTCGAATGGTTACAAGTTTACATGTGAGTTTTAATTTAAAACTAATAAATTTAAAACTAAAATAATTTTAGTTAAATAAATATATCTATAAATTAGCTCATAAACTTATAAAGATAGCTTTTAAATCTTAATGATTTAAATATATGCAAGTTTAAGAGTATAACTGAACTATATAAAACTGAATTTTAAATTAGATTTAGTTTATGAAACTGAATGTCGGGTTTGACTTTATTTTTCTTATAATAATACTTTCAGTTTATTTAACGAAATTATTTACGAGCTTATTCGCGAGTTTTGCTCATGAACTCAGAAACAAGTCGAGCTCATAAATTTTAACGAGCCGAATACTATGGAGTTCAACCTTGCTTTACTTACCAAATGAGTATAAAAATTAAGTTCGAACTTGACTCGTTTAAAAATCGAGTTGAACTCGGTTGATTTTTTATCAAACCGAATTTCGAGTAACTCATAAACAATTTGGTTTATTTACACTCAGACTCTTAGATAGATACCTATCTCTTGCATCTTTTATCAATGAGACACTCTTCTCTAGTAGGTGATGTGTAATTTCTTTTTATTTATGTGATTTTTATTTAGGTGTTTAAAGTTTTTATTCATTTCAAATAAAAATGGGTCAGATTTTTATTATTGTTTGTTGCAAGCTATTTTTGGTCTTTAGCCATGGTGAAGTTCCCCCAGTTGTTGGAATGGCTTCTCTTTCCTATTATCAGGAACGAAGGCGCTGGTTATGCATTAGGTAAACCTTTATGTGTATTGACTTTGGCTTTTTGATAATATATATTTATGTATATTGCTTTTACCTCATTTCAGTGCTTTTCTTTTTGTCAGGTCACAGATATCCAGATTATGCAAATAGTTTTCAGGTATGAATTAATGTAATTGGCGTTGAATTCTGTTGCATAGCCTTTTGAAGTTCTTTTTGCTATACATACATAATTCTCCTTTACAATTATATGAATAAAGAGGAGCGTTGTTTTCTCATTGCAAAATGCTGACTACACTATAGCAGAATGACTTCTTATTTTAAAATTTAAATCCGGTATTTTTGTATGGATATAATTTTTCTGGTACTATGTATTTCCTTGGCGCGATCAAATGTGATATCTCCATTAATAGTAGTCTATGGATTTCATGGCAGAGAGAAGAACCTCCTTATCATGGCTGTGGTAGAGATTACTACAAATGTAAGAATGCATTTTTCTCTGTCATTTGAACGCCTCTTTTTATTTTCAGTGATGACCACTGGGTCACCACCCCAGTATAAGGCCTACCCCATGATAGTGACCCTAATCCAAAGGTCCCGGGACCTCTTCAACGAGCCGGCCTGAACCACTCAGCTGTAACGACCCGAAAATCGGACCGTTACCAGCGTTAGGATCCAGATCGGCTTAAGGCCGCCGGGGCCCGTAGCAAGCCAAACATTCATCCTGTGAACCTGTTTAATCCCATACATGATCAACAACATACATAAAAATTTAAACTTTTCCTTACATTCATTCATTCTTTCATTCATTCACCAAACTCAACCTGTGCATGCACTATACATTACATAGTCATAAACATTAACCCCTCCTTGGAATCCTCGTCAATGCTCCAATGGGGCGACATAACATACATTGAGTTTGGTTAACCATAGTCATTCATTAAAATCATTACACTTAAAAGATCATGTAAACAAAGGGGATTAACACAACTAGGGTCAAGCACAACTATAACCTCAATAGACATCATTACATATCATTTCTATACTATACTTTTACATTACAATATATATACATGTCCACAGCTAGCTATTACGTGATCATAACTTCATTACTCTTGCTGACCTCCTGGTCTACCCTGTACCTGCAATCCTGGGGGTTAAGGGAGAGGGGTGAGCTACTAGAGCCCAGTGAGCAGAATGATAAAACATTTTATTTAGACATTTGATATCATGGAATGCATCACATCACAACTAATCACATCAAGGATGAATTTGTCACCCATAGCCCTCTAAGTGGTCCAACTGTGCCAGGGGCGTAGAATGGGCCTCACTGGTCTTTCTCTTACATAATATATCGTAACATAACATTCCAACTGTGCCAGGGGCGTAGAATGGGCCTCGCTGGTCTTTCTCTCACATAGTGCCAGGGGCGTAGAATGGGCCTCACTGGTCTTCCATACCGTATCATATCATACCATATCATATCATGGGAGGGCTAAAGGATCATTCAACATTCATCCACATCATCAACATATTATGCAATGCAACATATTCGTGAATTCTAATGCAAACAACCTAATATATCTCATGGCATTCATGATGCGTGAATCATGCTAAGAATTAATTTATTTACTTAAAGAGTTTATTCCACTCACCTCTGGCTGAAGCTCTACTGACTCTGAAGCAGCTGAACTCACTGCTGGGGTCCTCGGTTCCTCGGGTCCGAACCTACACAGGTGGACTCAAATGAGGGACCAAACATACATACACATGACTCTAAAATACTCCCCAAAAACCCCCTAAAACACCTTAAAACAATCATAGAAATCATGCAAAGAAGGGCTATACAGGGCACTTTCGGTGGCAGGTTCGGCGGCCGAAAGGCCCTCCAGAGCCGAAAGTCATGCACCTTCGGCGACACTTTCGGCGGCCAAAGGTTCCCTCCAGAGACGAAACTCATGCATGTTCGGCGGCATCTTTGGCGGCTGAAAGTCCCTTCCAGAGCCGAAAGTCATCTTTCGGGGGCAGGGTTCGGCAACCGATTCATGCTACCACAGGCAGGTTCGGCGGTCGAAAGAACCTTTGGCTGTCGAACCTGGTTTCCCCCAAAAGGGCAGAAACTCAGCTCAACATGCATAAACGCCTCCCAACTCATTCGATCATGCATTTTCCTATTCTACAACATGCATACTCAAGCATAGCTCCTAGGGGCTTCAAACTATCCTAAACCCCATCTACAACACATCAAACATACATTAAACAATCCACATTGCACATTAACTCAACATAAATCCATGAACTCAAAAATAACCTAACATGCATTTCTACCCCATGAAACTTCATAAAACTTACTTAAAACATTAAAGGAACTATGGATCTACTCTTACCTCTTGAAGAACGAGAGGAGAGATGATCCAACTCGGAGATGGGGAGAAATTCGCTCTTTGGTCTCCAAGTTTCCAAAACTTGCTCTTTTTGCTCAAATCTCTTCAAATCAACATAAAGCTTGTTAAAACATGAAAGATCGGAAGGAAAAACGTTGAAAACAACCATAGGAGAGCAAGAACTCACCGTGGCCGAAAATGGGGAGAAAACTCGCTCGTTTCGGCCATGGAGCTCTTATATAGGGTTGGCAGACCACCTTTCGGCAGCCGAACGTGCCCCCACATCTCATGCAAGTTCGGCGGCCGAACATGAGGTTCGGCTGCCGAACATGAGGTTCGGCGGCCGAACATGAGGTTCGGCGGCCGAACCTTTGAGATTTTCAGAAGCCTAACTTGCCCCCCTAAACCATCCAATGTTCGGCAGCCGAACTAGAGGTTTGGCGGCCGAACCTGGAAATGTCTCCTTGGTCTTTTCCATTTAAAACTCAATTTTCCTTTTACTTAAAACTGTAAAATACATTAAAACATTTATGAAAACATGATTTTCCCCTTCTAGAGGTTTCCGATATCTGAGATTTCACCGGACGGTAGGAATTCCGATACTGGAGTCTAGCCGGGTATTACAATGCTGACTACACTATAGTAGAATGACTTTTTATTTTAAAATTTAAATCCGGTATTTTTGTATGGATATAATTTTCCTGGTACTATGTATTTCCTTGGTGCGTTCAAATGTGATATCTCCATTAATAGTAGTCTATGGATTTCATGGCAGAGAGAAGAACCTCCTTATCAGGGCTGTGGTAGAGATTACTACAAATGTAAGAATGCATTTTTCCCTGTCATTTGAACGCCTCTTTTTATCTTCAGTGATGACCACTGGGTCACCACCCCAGTATAAGGCCTACCCCATGATAGTGACCCTGATCCAAAGGTCCCGGGACCTCTTCAACGAGCCGGCCTGAACCACTCAGCCTTGAGGTCGGGCCTCTCGCGGACCCTCGTCCTTTCACACCAAGCCCAGCCCGGGACGTGACAGGGGAAAAGACAGCAGGCGCAGTCACCTTGCAGCCCTATCTACAAGCGCGCCGGGGGGAATTAAATGGCGCCTGATGTGGAGAGGGCATCTGACGGTTTTGTATGTACGGACCTATATAACAGAGACAAGTGACACTATAGCGGAGAGGCCGTTAGGCGTCACTAGCAGACAAAAGGAAAGAAATAAAGGAGAAAGGGCACATTCCCCTCACCAGAGCTTACTCAATCCTTGTAAACCCTATTCTCTAGATCTCAGATCATCAATTGACGCCGTCTGTGGGAAATGAAGGAGATTGTAACGACCCCAAAATGGACCGTCATCGGCGCTAGGATTCAGGTCGACTTAAGGCAGCCAGAACCCGTAGCAAGCCTGCTATCTTCTCTGTGTACCTGTAAATCTCATACATGATCAAACATAATCTGTGAAAAAAATAAAAAACTCTGTTCTCTGTACCAGGGCTTAACCTGTGCATGCACTATCTCAGTACCCTGTACTCTGTACCCCTGACTAGAGCTTGCTCTAGATGGGTTGTATCATACCTGTTAAGCCTGGTTTTTCACATATTTTACATATACAGATCATGTACAAAACAAAAGATTTACAACACAAACCACTAAGTCAAGCACATAGCTAACTGATTATACAACAAGCACAGCTCTTTAATATTACATGTCCACTCTAAGCTATTACAAGTCTTTTCTCTTTTCCTGGATTCGTCTGCACTTCCCCTGTACACTGTACACTGAACCTGCAAGACTGGGGTTAAGGGAGTGGGATGAGCTCTATAGCCCAGTGAGTAGAACAATAAAACAATTCATTAAACGTTGATCTGATGGAATGCATCATAACACAGACAATCCACATCACGAGTATACCTGTCACCACATAGTCCCAGTAAACCGTGTCAGGCCGTAGACTGGGATCCTGGTCTTCCTGTACCATATATGTATATGTGTATATAACACCTGTACTTACCATTTGCCAGTATAGACCATTTGCCTATACCCGCCAGGCCGTAGAATGGGGTCCTGGACTTCCTATACCTGCCAGGCCGTAGAATGGGGTCCTGGACTTCCTGTCTGGAACCACTGGATCATTCAGCATTTACCCACACCAACAATAAAGCTATGCAATGCAACATCTTTGTGGATTCTAATGCAAGCAACCTATTGCATAAATATGATGCATGAAATATGCTAAAAGCTTTAATGTCTCAATGAAAACGAGTATCAGTTTAGTTCCACTCACCTCTGGCTCTAGACTGACTCTGCAGGATCTGTACACTCTGGCGCAGTACTCACTGCTGCTCTCTCTGGTTCCTCTGGTCTGTATAAGCACATAAAGACTCAATATGAGGGACCAAACTAGCGTAAGACTAACTCTAGTAAACTTCCCAAGAATCCCCTTAACCTCACTCTAATACTCAAGCAAAGCATGCAAAAGAAAAGCTGGACAGGACACTTTCGGCGGCAGGTTCGGCGGCCGAAAGTCCTCTCCAGAGACGAAACTCATGCACCTTCGGCGGCCGAATCTTTTCTTTCGGCGGCCGAACCCTTTCTGGGGCAAGTTTCGGGGGCCAAAACATACTCCAGAGACGAAAGTCTCTAACCTTCGGCGGCACCTTCGGCGGCCGAACCCCCTAAACAGAGCCGAACATGCAAAACTCTCGGGGGCAAGCTGTGGCTGCCAAAGCCACCATGCAAGAGGTTCGGCGGCCGAATGAACCTTCGGCTGCCGAACCTGAGTTCATCCAGAACTCAGCCCCGACGGCAAACAAGCTCCTCCATCCCTTCAACCTCTCAAAACATGCACACTTTAACTCCTCAACACACATATACTCATGTATATGTACAAAGGGGTCCAAAACTACCTAAACACCCCAACAAACACATCAAAGAGAACACATAATCATGCTTACATGCATAAACCATCAAAACACCCTTTTTTCCCTAAGCATGCATCTCTACCCAACAAAACCTCTGTAACACATAAAAACATGTTCAAGATCTTCACTTACCTCCTGTACACTAGAAGATGAACGATCTGAATAAAGAGAAATGGATCAACTCCTCGTCAAAGGCATAAAACCTCAAAACTAAGCTTTTTGCTCAAACCTTCAACAACTTTTGAAAACCAACAAAATCAAGCAACTCTGCAGGAGCTGTACCATATGGGAGACGTAGCCAAACTTCTGGACAGGGTGTGGAACTAACACCTGTCCAAAATGCTGACTAAGGAAGGCACAAGAGCTGGCTGGCCAACTCAGCTTCGGCAGCCGAATCGCATGCAAAATCATGCAACATTCGGGGCCCGAATCTGACCTTCGGAAGCTGAACATTGGGCACTTTCGGCGACCGAACTTACCTTCGGCGGCCGAACTTGGCAAAAGTCTCCATAGGCTTTTCTCTTCAAAACACATATCCGTTCAACTTGAACACCTTAAACCAAAATATAACATGTAAGAAAACATAATGCCTACCTTCCTATCGAAGTCCAACACCCCGGATTCCACCAGACGACAGGAATTCCGGTGCCGGATTCTAGCCCGGTATTACAGAGATCTTTTCATCGCCGGAGTTTTCATTCTCAAAAACACCCACTGAGATCCACAATTGCCAACCATAACGAAAATAACATTCCTAATACCCCCAACGACTTGAGCTCTGCCCAGGAGGGGCAACAGTTCTCTTTCTCTAGCCCCGCAACCCCCAACAGCCAACAACCAACCCCTTTTAATCCCTCGTTGAACTTAGCGGGGAATGTGCCCGGAGCTACCTTATCTAACCAGGTTCTACAAGCCATGGCCATCCATTTACAAAACACCGCCCACTGGCTGGGGCAGATGCAATAGAGGGGCCTCAGTACCCCAGTGAATGTGTTGCCTGTGGTAGAAGAGCCCCGAATCAACGAACCCCAACCTACCTTCAACCATCCTCAAACAAACAACAAAGAAATCAAAGAAAGAGGCAGAAGAGCCAGCGAAGGAGAAGAACTGGAAGCCAGAGCTCATGGAAGAAGGGTGACGGAGTTGATAGAAAATGACGAAGCAGACAGTTACTCTGCTAAAACAACCAGGAGAACGGAGGACGATGAATGGAAAGAGGAATGTCCCGTGGGGAAAAGACCTAGGCAAGAAGACGAGGATGTAGATCAAAAGCTGTAGAAGATGAGAGAACAGCTTTTGGTCGAGCTGGGAGCAAAAAATCATAGCTAGACCCTCTTGCCTACATCCTCGCCCTTCTCAAGATGGGTGCAGCAAGAGACCATCCCCAAAAAGTTCATGATGCCACCTTTCGTTATTTCATATTGGAAAGTTCATAATTTGGTTCATCAATTCAGATTTTCATATTGGAAAGTTATTTCCATAATTCAAAATTCAAGCCTAGTTCTAAAGCACCTTTCGTTTTTAGGCCAAAACTCAATAACAAGGTTCAAAACCCTATTAGAACCTAAACCGTCAATGGCCCAGAATCCCTTTTTCGTTTAAATGAAACAAGCAAAATGCATATTATAAATATCAATTAGACATACAACATAAGAGAAAGAGATAAGAACCAAATGCAGAAAATTACAAAATGCAGAAAATAAAATAGGTATAGATAAACTGGTTATGGCCTCTTGTAGAATTCAAGAATGGAGTAGCTATAAGCACGATCAATAAGTTTGACAGCAGCAAATCCAGCAACTTTGGCCAAAGTCTCGAACTCTTTCTCTGTCCTCTCCTTTCCTCCTGGAATTGCTATTAACATGTTCATGTCTAATTTGAACACATTTCTTGATAAAACATCTGTTTCTACAAATTCTGGAATTACAGATTCCACCACTATCACTTTTCCAAATTCAGGCAATGCATCGTAGCAATTTTTCAGTATTTTCAGACATTGATCATCGTCCCAATCGTGAAGTATCCACTGATATTATTGAAGGAAAAAAAATATTAATTGAATTTGATAATTAATTACATTAATTTTCCATTTTTTGTAATTAGATAAGATAGATAATGAAAGACTCACCTTCATGAAAATTGCTTCTCCTTTTGGAATATTGACAAACATATCTCCTCCAACATGCTCTACTCCTAATTAATTAGTACAATTATAATTACAAAATATAATCAAAATATAAAGAATGATTGGATTATAAAATACCATCAAAATTGTTATTTCAAAATTATTAATTTATAAAAGAAAAATAAAAAATAAAATTAAGTATGGAAATTACCTGGACAAGGAGGTGCATCATGAATAACATGAGGCAAATCAAAGTTAATGGCCTTAATTTGAGGGTATTTGGAGACAATTAAACTAAGATTAGCCCCAAGGCCACCACCCACATCAACCAGCTGATGGAGACCCTCAAATCCTTTGTATTTCTCAAGGAATTTTTTCATGACAATCATGGTATGGCTGTACATTGACTCATTGAAAACAGTTTTATTTCTTCTCACAAACTCAAAGATACCCATTCCATTTGCCTTTTCAAATGGGGAGACTCCTTCCAATACTGCCTCCTTTAGATGAAACCTACATATATTCACCCAATAAATTAAATTAACATAATAAATTATGCAAAAAAAGTTATAATGCAATGTAGTAGATTGAGCCAAACTCCATAGCTCACATCTAATATTATTGCAACTTATCATATTTTTTATTAACAGAACTTAGCATGACACATTCCTAAATCCATATATACAAATAAAAATTTTTTAAATCTAAACTCTTAAATGTTAAGAGAAAAAATTTGAAAAAATTTTGATACAACTAAAATCACAATAAAATAAAACAATCTAATTTAAAGAGAAAAAATAAATATAACAACTATAATAAATAACAACATAAACAAAATAAGACATTCAATTGTTGAATTTGAAATAAAAATAATGTGTTTTTTATAAAAATTTTAGACAATTTACTTCCTTCAACTGAATTTTGGAGTGAGTTAGGCCTGATCCAAATTAACGCGTTATCAGAACCTCCCGATGTTGAATTTCACATAAATATATCACGCTCCGGTGTAATACTGAACATGAGAGAGTGTGTTGAATTCCAACTCGGTTTGAGATAAATATTTTGGATAGGGGTAATGTGTATCGTAAGAACTTAGCCACTCCTCCTCTTAAATTAATTTTTAAGTGAATTAAATCTAATTCAAATTTAATATTCATCCTACAAATTGATTATTACGGATTATGTTATTATTATAATATAACGAGACTCGCTTATTTGTTTTTAGATTTATGATGGATCATATGTAGGTGAGAATTGAGGCTAAAAATCAAGAGTAGAAGAAAAGAAAACAAACCAAGAACCGATAGCAGGTCTGGACATAAGAGAGATGGCATAAGGAGCAAGAGAAACTCCATCGATGTTCTTTGTGAAGAACTTGCAAACAGGAGTCAGACCATATAAATTCTGAGCATTTCCTTGTTCATCGGTGACAGTAGAACAAGTGAGGATTGAGTAACTAGCCAGAAGCCGCAGCATCCTCTCCAGGATGCTTGGAGCATCTGGGTTCTTCGTCGGAAGACGAGAGGCTAACTCGGAAGCAGACGACTGACCACCTTCACCTTTTTCTGCCATTATTTCTAGCAAGTCAAGTTCCAAAGTTGTCCTCAGCACCATAGGAAGTATTGAAATTGTAGCCAGTTGCATGGCAAACAAACCATCTTCTTCTCCATCTATTGAAAGTTTCTCTAACTTCCCGAGCAGAGTGTTCATCATCTTTTTCTTATGTTTTGCTGTGAGATGAGGATAAACCTATATTGTATATTTATACACTTATTTTAGCACTATAAATAATAATTTAATAAATATTTAATATTTTTTAAATATATATGGAACATTATATATTTGTAAATAATTTTCTTCTTATATATATATAATAAAAATAATTTTGATATATATGGAAAGAGAATTATTTTTTTCTTTGTTTAGTGCTCCATGTTTCCATGTTTGTAGAATTTTTTTAATTTATCCTTCTACATTTAGATAGAATCAATCAAGATTTTTGTCTTAGCTTAAAAATTAAAATATATTTTATTAATTATTCTATAAATTTAAATCACAAAAAATTCACATTTATTTATTATTCCTTTTATTTTATAATTTTTACATATCTTACTCATTTAAAAACATTAATGAGAGATTATTTTTAAAATAAAATAAAATTAAATAGAGTTATAATAATTAATTTATATATTATAATAATATAAATAATAAATAATAATTTTAAAATAACACAAATTATGAAAGGAAAACCGTGCTTAGTTTTAATTTTTTAAAATCTAAATTAAATAAAAAAAAATTCTATAGATATCCATAAAGAGATTTTTTATATTTTTTCTTAGCATATTCTATTTTTCTATTTTTAACTGATATGAGAGTTTTCCTTTTTTTTTCTGTTTTTGATCAATTGAGGTTTTTTATTTGTATTAAATTATTATTTATTTATCATTAATTGTAACTTTAAAATCTAAATCAAATAATTAATATATATTTATTATTAATTATGATTTCAAATAATAAATCACATGGTTAGGAAATTTTACTGTACTCATATCTAATAAATTTTTTATATAAAAAATATACATTAAATTATATGTATGGGTAAACTGTAATTTAGTTCCTCTGGTTTAGTGAAATGCAACATTTCGTTCCTTTGTTTTAAAAAAACTTTAATTTAGTCACTGTAATTTTTAAAAACTATGCCATTAGTCTCTCCCGTTAGATTTTCAGTTAAATCACCGTTAATTTTAGTTAAAAAGACTAAAATACACATTCTCTCTCCTTCCTCTTCCTCTTCCTCTTCCTCTTCCTCTTTCTTTTCTTCTTCTCCTTCCCGATCTCCTTCTTCTGCTCCTTCTTCTTCCCGATCTTTCATAAAGCTGTTGTCTCAGGTAAGTCCTCTCCCACAATTCAGATCTTAAGTTCCACATTCCAGCGTTGTCAAATGTCAAGAAGATTGCTGCCCATGATTTTGGAAATACTTGCACTGTTGTCCTGCTAACTGCGTCGAAAAGATTGTAGTGCTTCCTCTTTTCAGGTGCCCATGTTTCAGGCTCCAGTCTGTTGATCATTTGAATTCGTTAGTTATATTTACGCGACTGTGAAAAACGAATACCCATCTAAATGCCATGATTGCATGGCTTCCTCATGATTCTCAAAGATGATTTCCACAAAATTTCTGAAAGTCATGTTGAGGACAATGGGTTCTATCACAATCTCACCTATTTTAGCAGGTGGATCGTCAGGAATGGTGTCGTACTTGAAGACTTTGTCTGCAATTCCGAAATATTCAGCAAGTTTGAGTGGAGTCTCTGGATTAGTGTGAGAAACACCGTTGATGGCATAACGAAGTTTGCCTTCTACTTCGCCTGGTGAGTTAACGAGTCTGATAGTACGAGTGATGTTGATGGATCCATAATGGTAAGAGCCCTGAGGGTTTGGCCTGGCAGAACTGGCTGTGAGATTCCATCGGAAGGAACGGAACTGATTTAGGGACCACTCCCATCCTTCAGGTGCTTCTAGGAGCTTTGGAGATGGTGGTCCCTGGCCATTGGCATATCGAACGATGCCCTTACCAGTAAGGACTTTCTCTAAGAATCGAGTGGAAGCCACCAAATAATAGTCCTTGGGAGGCTGGTCAGCAGTCACAAGTATAGCATAGCACTGGCCAACATGTACATCAAGTGAATCATAGTCGTTCTGCATCACATGAGAGCCTTCAATTTCAACAAGCAGCATTGAATGGCCTTGAATCCTGAAGTTGATTGATGTCTTCAGCCCAGCATTGCAGATTCTATATCTGTAAGTCTTGTCAGGTTTCATAGTGAAGAGAGGTTCACCCTTGCCATCACCCTTAGCGTTTTTGCCATTGATGAGAACTCCATCTGGTTGACCAAGTGTTTTTCCAGTGTCCAAGGACTTCCTAATATCTTTGTGGCTCTTGAGATACCAATCATTAACAATAACAGTGAAGTCATCCTCAGGAGCATCATAAGGGGCAGGAATGAGCAAACGACTGTTGATATGAAGGCCACCAAATAATGTGCTTTGTGAATCGATGTGCTTGGGTAGTAAAGAAAGCTCCCAATTTGGTCCTTGACTTGAAAATGATAAGTGTGGTTAGTTCCAGGGGGAATTGGGCAGTTGGTTCCAAGCACACCCTCCTGCTAAGAATTCTTCCTCTGTTGGATGCCGCTCCTGCAAAAAATTCAATCAAGATATAAACATCCCAAATTCTATGCTGAAAAAACAAAACAGGAAACCAAAGATTATACCATGTCAAGAGAAAAGGCTCGTCAAGATTATTGAAAAGATTGACGACAACATTGTTGTTGCTTGTGGAGTTTATGACAGGCCCTGGAAATTGATCTGATGAGAATCACTTGCTGTGGTTTTTCCAAAGGAGAGTGGGTTCCATATGTGACATTCCAAGCGAAGAAGAAGGAGATCGGAAAGGAGAAGAAGAAGAAGAAGAAGAGGAAGAAGAAGAAGGAGATCGGAAAAGAGAAGATGAAGAAGAAGAAGAAGCAGAAGGAGATCGGGAAGGAGAAGAAGAAGAGGAAGAGGAAGGAGAGAGAATGAGTATTTTAGTCTTTTTAATTAAAATTAACGGTGATTCAACTGAAAATCTAACGGGATGGACTAATGGCATAGTTTTTAAAAATTACAGTGACTAAATTAAAGGTTTTTTAAAACAGAGGGACGAAATGTTGCATTTCACTAAATCAGAGAGACTAAATTACAGTTTACCCTATATCTATATATGGAGAGAAATTTTTTTAGTTATAATTTAATAACTAACTGTACTTAAATAATTTGCTAAAAAATGTACTATAATAAATAATTAAAAAAGCTAATATTTTTACATTTAATGACCGCCGTTCCTTTTATATTTGGATCAAAACCAGACTCTAATGAGAAAAATAGGTCCAAAACTCACCAAGCCCTTATTGAAGTGAACTAATTCAAATTACGCGTCTCAGCCCATGGGCTGAAAATCAGATCGATCTATTAGACCTCGTACGCGAACCCTTCCGAAGGAAGTCCAACCTGGTGATTTAAGAGCATGTCCAGTCATTTCACAATACTGTATACATGCGCGCCGGGAGAATTAAATAACCGTCTATAGGTGACACTTTAATAGAAATACGGTTAGACGTCACTAATGGAGAAAAGAAAAAAGGATAAAAGGAAATAAATATTTTTCTTCCCATCTAAATTTACATAATTACTGTAAACCTATTTTCTGAATCTCATTCATATAATAAAAAAATATAGTGCTATTTATTATTGTTGATTATGAATCAAACAGGTTTGATTTATTTTATATATTATTGCAACATCACCAAAAGGAAAATAACCATGTAGAAAATATTATGGGATAAAATATAATTAATAACAAGTATATATGAATTTAGGTCATGGCCTCTTGTAGAATTCGAAAATGGAGAAGCAGTAAGCAGAGCAAATGAGTTTGATTGCTGCAAATCCAGCCCTTCTGGCTAAACTCTCCAACTCTTTCTCAGTCCTCTCCTTTCCTCCTGAGGTGGCATTGATCATGGTCATGTCTAATTTAAACACATTTCTGGATCTAACATCTGTTTCTACAAATTCTGGAATCACAGCTTCCACCACTATCACTTTTCCAGTTTCTGGCAGTGCATCGTAGCAGTTTTTCAGTATTTTCGTGCATCGATCATCGTCCCAATCGTGAAGTATCCACTAATATTAATCAAGAAAAAAAAATTAAATTTGATAAATTAATTGATTAGATAATTAAGACAGAAAACAGAATACTCACCTTCAGGAAAATTACTTCTCCTTTTGGAATATTCACAAACATGTCTCCTCCAACATGCTCTACTCCTAAGCAATTAGTACAACTTCAAAATTGGTAAGTATTTATAAATAGTAAATTTTCCTTACAGAAAAGATGATAGCTTGGTACCTGGGCAAGGTGGTGCATCTTGAACAACATGAGGCAAATCAAAGTTAATGCCTTGAATTTGAGGATACTTGGAGACTATTAAACGAAGATTAGCCCCAAGGCCACCACCCACATCAAGCAGCTGATGGAGGCCCTCAAATCCTTTGTATTTCTCAAGTAATTTTGTCATGACCATCATGGTATTGTGGTACATGGCCTCATTGAAAAGAGTTTTATTCCTCCCCACAAACTCGAATAAACCCATTCCATTTTCCTTTTCAAATGGGGAGACTCCTTCCAACACTGCCTCCTTTAGATGATCCCAGCAAGTATATATTCCGCCAATAATATTACAATGAATAAAATAGACATTCGAGAATAAAAAGGAAATTAATTAAAAGGGAAGAAATTTAACCAAGCAGCAATAAAAGGTCTGGACAGGGACATGAGAGTGTAAGGAGCAAGAGAACTTTCATCACGGTCCCTTGTTAAGAACTTGCAAACAGGAGCCAGACCATATAAATTCTGAACATGTCCTTGTTCGTCGGTGACAGTAGAACAAGTGAGGATTGAGTAACTAGCCAGAAGCCGCAGCATCTTATCCACAATGCTTGGAGCATCTGGGTTCTTTGTCGGAAGACGAGATGCCAACTCGGAAGCAGACGACTGAGCACCTTCACCCTTTTCTGCCATTATTTCTAGCAAGTCAAGCTCCATAGTTGTCTTCAACACCATTGGAAGTATTGAAATTTTAGCCAGTTGCATCGCAAACAACCCATCTTCTTCTCCATCTATTGAAGATTTCTCTAGCTTTTCGAGAATGTTCATCTTCTTTTTCTTATATTTTGCTGTGAAACGAGCACTTGCTTACATTGTATATATAATCATTTTAGCAGCCAGAGGGAGCTGAGAGATGCTACAGCCTCCTAACTTGGCGGAAATTTTTAATTGCATTTAATAGAATTTTATTAATTTAATATTTAATGTGGAAATTGTCATAATTTTAATTAATATATTATTTATTTAAATATTTTATTTTAAATAAAATTAAAAATTAAAGAAGTAGAATTTCAGATCTCTCAAATTTATTAAGATACACACCAAATTAAATTTGTGACTGCATTTATTTGAATATGTTTAAAATAAATTTTATTTTTTATTTTTTAAATTCATATATATTTTAATAAAAATTCAGTTATTTAATTATGAACTAGTTTGAGGGCAAATAAAGGGCTTGCCAACCTTTCTACTTTGACGTCTAATTTGGTTAGGCATACATAATCACAAGTAAAATGTAATCTGCTCCTCTGCTCAATCTATTACCTGAACGATCATATCACAATCATATTAAACTGTAAATTTGCAATTATATCAATTTGCAATTATATCAAATTGCAATTTGGCACGAGAAAAGTAGAATTAAATATTATTAAATTTAAATTTTATTTATTTATTAAATAAATTTAATAAATAAATCTAAAAATTAAGGTTAAATTTGATATAAATGAATGAATTCGATATAATTTTTATTAAGCTTAACATTTAAAAAAAATACAAATAAGTTGATTTATTTACGATGCCCTCATATTTGTCCGCACCTGCGCATGTGGAAAAATGCGCAAACAGTGGCAATTTCACTATCTACCCCAAAAGTCACGTTCTACAGTATCCCAAGTTTATTACTCCCTAATGACGATGACGAGGCTTTTTCTGCAATGAATTTCCAATAGTGATATCCCGTTTTTTTTTGGTGATTTAATCCCTAAATATTACCATTTTTAATAAGTCAGTTCTTATATTTTTAGAAATCTATTAAAACGTTTTATATTTTTTTTCCGTCAACGAAACAGTTATTCCGTTCTATTTTCCGTTAAAATTAGATAAAAGAGGAGAGAAAAAATTTTTAAAATCTAATTTTACCCTCAAATAAAACCATTTATTTAGTCCTTATATATTATAATTATTAACAAGTTAGTCCTTACATTTTCAAAAATTTATTAAAATATTTTTACCTTTTTTTCATATCTATTAAAACATCTTTATTATTTTTTTCCATTAATAAAATAGTTCATATCTTTTTTCACATATATTAAAACATTCTTATCATTTATTTAAGTCAACGAAATAGTCCCTCCTCATCGTTTCTTTCTGTCAACGAAATCGTCCCTCCCTATATTTTTAGAAATATATTAAAACGTCCTTATTATTTCTTTTTGTCAACGAAATAGTCCCTTTCTTTTTGTCAACGAAATAGTCCATTTCTTTTTGTCAACGAAATAGTCCCTATCTTTTTTCAGATCTATTAAAATATCCTTATTGTTTCTTTTTATCAACAAAATAGTGCCTATATTTTCTTTCATCTTCCTCCTCCTCCTCCTGAAGAAGAAGAAGAACTCCTGAAGAAGAAGAAGAAGAAACATTAATATGATTATCATAAATTAAATTTATGCCCCTATGGAAGATGGAAAATGGAAAACGGGTAAACTTTAACTGTTTATTTTTTTAAAATAAACTTTATTTTAAAAAATTTATATATATCTAATATTTTAATAAAAATTCAGTTATTTTAATTTAACTACTTTGAAGACAAACAAAGGTCTTGTCATTTGTCAATCTTCCCATTTGGATGTCTAACTGAGCAGTCGCTAGTAAAAAGTAGTTCGCTCCTTTGCTCAACTTGTTACTTGACCAATCAAATCACACTTGTACATTTTGTTTAATCAAATGTTTCAAATTGCAATTGATCTCAGCCCTTAGATCCAAACTGTTGGCAACCAGCAAAGCAGAATAGAGACTCATATCTAGCTATGAGAGTCAAATTGAATTTTAAAATATTTAAATTTAATTTTATAAAAAAAAATTAATTATAAATGAAATTAAACTTTATTTATTTTGAATTTGAATTCAATATTAATAAATTTAGATTTAATTTATTTAGTAAATAAATTAAAATAAATTAAATTTTTTATCAAACTGAATTTTAAATAATTTATAAGTAATTCAATTTAATTATAATTTTAATAAATTTTATTTTAAAATTTTAAAATTATTAAATTAAAATTATATAATTTTAATTAAATAAATATATATAGCATGCGAAAATCATAAGCGAATAAATTCTAGAATCTTAATAAGCCCTACAAGCGCTAGTTATAGTAATTGAATTCCGATTGAGTCTAAACATTTTATGAAAATTTATATAGACTTAAACTCGAACTCATATATTAAAAGTTAAACTCAATTTTCTTAGGCATTGAGTTTTATTTATTTAATAAAATTTAATAAATCAATTTATAAGTGTTCATAAATTTAAAAATAAATTAAATATTATAAATTTAAATTTAATTTATTTATTAAATAAATTTAAAAATTAAATATTTATAAATAATTTGATTCACTTAAGTCACGTAGGATATTTATCTACGTTTGAGCATGGAAAAGAAATTGCATTGTTCAATCGACAGGTTTTGTTTATTTTAGGAAATTAAGCGTGCCAAATATGCAAATATGGTAAGGCTAGTGGTGGTAAAGTGGCACATCACGTGTTAACTTATTCTATTTATTCATTTCTAAATTATATAATAAGAGAGAAATATATTAAATGTTAATTTTTAATTTAAATTTACTTTTAAATCATCATTAAAAAAATTAAATAAAAGTATCACTTGTCGTTAATTTATATAAATTACGTTCTATTTAATTTAATATTTTAATAATAATTAAAAAAATTCAAACCTAAAAAATAAAATTAATATTTTTTACTCATATTGTATAATTCATCAATAAATTTGGCAGTTTACCAAATTTATTTTGCATATAATCCAAGCTATCTTGAGTAGCTTTTTCTTCAATGAATTTTTAACTGTAATATCTAATTAAAAAAATTTAATTTTTTATATCTTGTAGAATTAAAAATTTTATAAGAATTTAATTTAATTAATTTTTTTTAATAATTATTTTTATTTAAAACTAAAAAATTTAATTTTTTAATTTTAAAAATTTATATTTATAAAAATAAAAGCCTCACATAATTTTATAATTATTTAAATTTTTTTACAAAATAAATTATACTAAACCAGAATATAATCACACTTATTTGTTGTATGTGTTATTAGTTATTACTTTCATGGCTAAAAAAACCTGTTTTAGAGCCCTTAGATTAAAAGTGAAAGCAGAAAAGAAACGAAAAAAAAAATAAATTTGTTCTAATTTAATTTTCACCCTTCGTTTGTTAGTCTTTTAATAATATGTAAGGGCACATCTTCACCTTTGGATTAAATTGTACAATTTAATCTCAGCCCTTTAATTTTTCTTTTTAATTTTCAGCCATTAAATCTAGGATTTTAAAACCCTAAATAAACTTCTAAATTCTACAAGGGAGGAGATTTTAAGGGGACCAATCTGAAAATATCCAGGTCTGCCACTATTTTCGCCAAAACGACATTTCTCTCTCCCAAAACGACTCCTATCCCTGCCGTTTCACCTACTTTCACCCAAACACCGACACAATCTCACAATGTCTTCTCCACTTTCCTCACCCACCCCCTAATCTTTACCGTTTCATCCTGTACCGAGACCAACCCGAACCATCCTCACCTGCTTGCTCCCTCACTGAACCACGATAGCCTCCTCCTGCGCCAACACCCCCTTCACCTTCATTCATCGACACCCCTAGACAGGCTCCTCACTGTTTCGTCCCTCGACAGACCGAAAACACACAGGAGACCTCGCGTGCACACCACTAATTCCCTTGTAACCCATTTTCAGCTTCCGCAGACCGATCGAAGTAGCAACGACGCACTTGGAATCAGAAAGGCTCAGACCCATCGAGTACCTCATCAGCTGAAGCAGCGTCCTCCTCCATCGCGTCGGGACCGCGACTCCATTCCAGAGGCAGAAACCCGCTTTATCGGCTTCACTACCGCTGTCTTGCACGAAAGACAGGTATTCAAAAGTCTCAAGGATTCCTCTTTTTTTTTATTATTATTATTTTTATATAAAAACAATATCATTCCTTTTGCATCTTCAGTGAATTTTCTGCCCTTTGCGACAGGTGCTACTTGCCATGAGGAAACATATTGATTAAGACCAAAGTAACCTAGGTTGTATCTGTATTATATTGTTATTTAGCCAAGAATAATTGTAAAGAGGTTTATATCCTTATTACTGGATCCTCTGCTCAAGGACATGTAGTTATGTGGAAATAGTTTCTTATTTTTTGGTTAATTATGGATTTTAATGCATACACAAAGACATAGCAGCTTATCTGTTAATGTAACTCTGATTAGAACCATGAATAAGCATTTTATCCTTTCTTTTATGGGTTTGAATATCTGTGATTGTGGAATGGCTTTATTCTGTCACAGAAAAAATGGCTGATGAGAAATCACGCCGAGAACAGCGAAAAGAAGCTCGGCAAGCAAAGGCTCAGCAAAAACATCAATCTTGGATGAAACACCAGGTATATGAGGATATGTCTTTGCTTCTTTTTTTAAAAAAAAAAAACAATTTTTTATACTATTTTTATCCTTTTTCTATATATTGCGACGTATAATGAATTTTATTTAATGTTCACAGAAATCACAAAAACGTAAGGGTGCTCAACAAGCTAAGAGAATGTTTGGGGGTGCAAGTTCAAAATATGTGAACGGGTCAAAAAGTTCTTTTAGTGAAAATTTTAGAGAAGGAGAAAGAAGACAAGAGGATACTAATCCTGAGAGGAATCAGAATCTAGAGAAAATGAATGTGGGAATGAAAACGGAAGTTAAATCAGAGTCATTGAGACATAATTGTCCCACTACTTCCAAGAAAGAAAGGAAGGGTTTAAAGAAAAATTTGAAAACAAAGTTTGAGGAGTTTATTGAAATGGATATGAAAAATGCTGACATGTTGGCTCAGGAGGATCTAGGAATGGAAAGAAGACTTACCAAGAAACTCAAGGTGAAAGATGGAAAATTGAGGGGGATGGATGATGAAATCAATTTGTTATTAGAGGGGATTCCATCTATGCTTGAATCATTTGATGAAGTCCTACTTGGTAAAGAGTTTCCTGTTGAGAGACTTAAGAAAGGAACTTGTGGTAAGAAACGAAAGAAGCAACAGTCAGATGTGTTTTCAGGTGATGATATAGCTGCTGATTTTATGGGTGTGGTTTCTGAGCCAGAGGAAATATCTGATGTGGAGATGGAACTGGAAGAAACTGCTGTTGAAACAACTTCAAATAAGAAAGACAGCAAGAGAAAGAAGTCAAAGAAAAATCAAGGCAGCATTGTAGCAGGAGAAACAATTAATGTTGAGTTAGCTGGTGACATTATGGATGGAGTTTCAGAGCTAGAGCAAAATTCTGGTGCCGAGGTGGGTCAGGAAGAACATGCAATCAAGAGTTCTTCACTTAAGAAATGCAGAAAGAGGAAGAAGTCTAAGGAAAATGAAGAAGGTGACAAAGTAGGAGACACAATTAATTGTGTATATAAACGTTCAGAAGCACATGAGGCGTTACAGGAAACTCCTACCACTGTACCTGCTCTAAGGAGTAATGTGAAATATGTAGCTCCTCACTTGAGGTCTCGCATAGGGAATGAGTCCGAGGAGCATACTCAAATCCATAGACGCGTTCGTGGTATGAGATTTAATTTTTGCTTAAAACTTTGGCATTTTATATTGTTAAATTGCAAACTTCTTTTCTAATTTCCAATAACTTCCAGGTCTTCTCAATAGGCTGTCTGAATCTAATGTGGAATCAGTTACTGGGGAAATGGCTACCATCTTTCGTGTATGCTATCTTTCTTTTTATGGTTTATTTCTTTTTGGCATACATTTCTATATTATGTTTGGAATAACACTGTTAACTAAGAAACCTATGCCAATAAATACTGCTCGGTGGCAGTTCTGGAGCATGTGTAAAAATTAATATGAATACTGTTTGGGTCAAGTAGAAGATAGACATCTTATCTTACCATTTTTAGTACCTTAGAAATTTATGAGAAACAATTATGTAGTGGTTTATTAATGGCTATTTTAACTCTTTGATTCTATTCATTCTCAGTCTGTTAGTCGCAATGTCAGTTCTCAAATTATCAGTGATGAGGTGTTGGCAGCTTGTTCTGGTGGTCCTCGTGGCAATGAACAGTGAGTTAACCTTTGTAATTTTACATTTGTATCTTCTGGTCGCTCATGATTAAGCTCATGTTTAATTTAACTAGAAGTTTTATTATCATGTATGTGTTATTGATGAGTTGTTAAATTTACTTGCTTGTCTATGTTGATCCATTACCATTATGTGCTCTGTGCATTAATATGTTCTCTAAACTTATTTGGTTTCTTTATTTTTTTCTGTCATATAATTGATTGGAGGTGATTAGAGAGAGAGAGAGAGAGAGAGAATGAAAGGACTTGAAAAATTGGACACTCCTGTGAAAAATGTCCTTGATCAATAATTCTGTAGATTTGTCCCAAGTATTAGTATGCAAATGTGTTCCCAATCTCTGCATTGACTTCCCACTCTGTCTATTAATTTATTATTATTTTCTGGTTTGTATTGGTGGGGAGTTCTCTTTCTCTGCCCTTTATAGCATCAATAATTTTATTGTATTGTTCGTATTCTGTTCAATGTATGACCGATGTAATGTGTGTGCAATTTTTGAAGGTATGCTGCTACTTTTGCTGCTTTTGTTGCGGGCATGACTTGTTCAATTGGAATGGACTTCAGCGCAAAGCTTATGGCTTCATTTGCCAGGCGTTTTGAGGTGCATCTTATGCATTTGGAAAAAAAAACGACTGTCATTAAGGCTGAAGCCTTTGTTTTGATTTTTGTGATTACAAGATTAATGTTTATAAACTCTCTGGTTTTAAGTTGTGAAAAGTAATTGTTTGAAGGATTAGAGGTCTAGCTGTGTCTTCTCAGGCACAGGAAGCTTTCATTTTTTATTTCTATGTTGGAAACTGAAAGCAATCTGTTATTTTTGCCATGCAGGATGAGTATCTGAAAGAAGACAATCTTTCCTTGCGAAATCTGACCCTTCTGTTGTCCTATTTATGTACATTTGGGATTTGTTCTAGGTGCGTTGCCTGTTGATTTTGCTAAAGGAAAACATAATAAGAAGCTTTACCTGAATGCACAAATGAAAACCATGTCTATTGTTTGATCTAGTGAGCAAATAATTGGTAATTCTTTTCTTATTTTACTGTAATGGTACTAGCATTGATATTACTCTCTACGGATAAGTGTAGCAGCTGCATGGAATTTGGCCCAAACTTGAATGAGCTTTTCTGTTTGACTCATTTTTGCTCAAAATATCTGTTTCATTGGTTTATAATTAATGTGACGCCAAACTTTATGCCAATGGTATTATTTTTTTATGATTTTCAGTGATTTGATATATGACTTTCTGATTATGTTGAGCAAGCGGTTGACAGAAATTGATGTGTCTACTATCTTGACAGTTCTACAATGTAAGTTGTGCCTAAACCTTGATTTTTGAACTATAATTGTTGCATCTATTAACTACTTTAGCTTGTTTATGTACTATTAGATCAATAAATCATGGTCCAATGTAAATCATCACTGACTTTGTAGGCTGCGGTATGAAAATAAGAGGTGATGATCCCACTGCCATGAAAAACTTCATTCAGAGTGTTCAGAGTAGGGTGAATGAGCTGAAGTCCTCTTCTGGAGAAGACCAGGCAAAAATGATTGGCAAAAGAGTAAGCTTTTCTTGACAATTTGTTTGGAAAATTTTCCTCTCTTTTTGCTGCTAATTCAAAAAGTATGTTACCTGGTAACTTTTACAGATGGAATTCATGCTTGAAACTATATGCGACATCAAAAACAACAAGAAGAGGCCTAAGGATGATAGTGCACAACATACACGAATTAAAAAATGGCTGCAAAAGGTCTTTTCAGCTTTGCCTTAGTTCTAGTTTGGTTGCTTTTATGACTTGTGGCTTGTGCTTGGATACGTTTCTTTTTTTGTGTGTGCGTATGTTACTGACAATGACAAGTGCATAGCAACAGATTTTTTTTTTGGGGGTATTTTTAGCCCATGAATTGTGTCTTTTTGTGGGTTGTGGCGCTCTCTCTCCCGCTCTCTATACACACACACATACACGCCCCTAATGATAACTGAAAAACAAAAATTAAATTTATAGAATAAATTAATAAAAATACTGTAGGAGCTAATTTGTGCATGAGAGAGAATGATCCTTATCAAAATTACATATTCCTGTTTGTGCAGACCCTGTGATTTCTTATTCTTTGTGGGTTTCTTTATTCTCATTTGTGTGTTCGGACATCATCTTTAATTCTTATTATATCAGCTAGGAGTTCAAGAGATTCTTCTTAGAGGACTCAAATGGAGCAAGCTGCTTGATCCTGACAAGAAGGGCCAATGGTGGCTGTCTGGTGATATGGCTGCGACCGTAGATGATGCTGAAGTGGTTGCCAATACAATTGACAAAGAGGTTCTGGAAGCACAAAAGATGCTGCAGCTTGCTGCTTCACAGAGGATGAACACTGATGCTAGAAAGGCAATCTTTTGTATATTAATGAGCGGAGAGGACTACATTGATGCATTTGAGAAGATTCTAAGACTGGATTTGCCAGGAAAGCAGGTGACCAGTTCTTAATCTTCTCTCTTTAAAATCCTGCAAACTCCTCCCCTACTCCCAAACAGGCAGGCTTGTACTGGGTTTCATTCAGTTTACATATATATTTTTCATACATTGACAGGACAGAGAGATTGTTCGAGTTCTTGTAGAATGCTGCTTGCAAGAGAAGGTGTTCAACAAGTATTACACTATTCTGGCTTCCAAGTTGTGTGGACAGGACAAAAACCACAAGTATACCTTACAGGTACTTTTATTTCCATTTTAGTATCCAAATCCAGGGATATTATAAAAATAAAAATAAGTCAAAAGTAGTGTGGGGAAATGTGGATATTAAAAAGCATGCAAATTCAAAGGAAGTTTAAAGATCAAAATGTGGGTAGGGTAACGCAAAGTGTTGTCTGAATTGGCCAGAGAATCTACAGGTTACATTAGCAAGTTTTTTAATATTATTATTATTATTATTTTCGTTTTTGATATTTGATTCAGTGAGTGTTTGCACAGTATTGCCTTTGGGACCAATTCAAAGAGCTGGAATCCATGCCACTATTAAGATCCATGCACCTAGCAAAATTTGTAGCAGAGATGATAGCCTCCTTCACCCTCTCACTTTCAGTTTTAAAGAGCGTGGAATTGAGTGATGCTGGGCAGCTAACTTCAAAAAGGATCATGCATTTTCGAATGCTGTTTGAAGCCTTATTCGAGTATCCTGATAGCGTCATATGGAATTCGTTTACAAGAGTAGCTATTGACCCTGAGTTAGAAACTCTGCGAAATGGTATCGAGTTCTTCGTCAGAGAGCATGTCGTTAAATCTAACAATGCATTTGCCAAGAAATTCAAGGTTGCAAAGAAAGCCCTCAACAATATGGAAGGAGTACTCATGTGAACCAAGATTAGGCAAGGCCTTTTTTTTTTTTCTTTCTTTTTGCATGTTGAGCTGGTGCTAAATTTATTTTATTATTAATTTTTCCAGTTTATTTGAAAACAAATAGAAGAGTTAAACTTGGGTAATTTAGCAAAAGGAATTATAGATTTCGCATTTTTGACACTTCAAGATCACTAGTATACAATACTGAAATGTTTAAAGTACTATCTATATCTGCTCAATTACTGCAAAAATATCTGAAATACCATACTTGCATTGTTCATCCAGTAAAGCTCGATGCCTAAGCATTTTTTGCTTCGTCTTTTAGCAAAAACAAGACAAAAGGTTATTCATATGCAATGGGAGGATTACAACTGATGACATGCATTTACTGTTAAAAATTCAAAAAGATAGAATTCTTTGTTTTTCCACATGAATTAAGAAAAAATAGTTAATGTTATTAAACGTACAACCTCCATGCATATTATTCCATTATTAAATTATTCTTGAAACTAATAAGTTTTAACTTTTTCAAGACATATTAGGAAAAAAAAAAAACTTAATATCTCAAAAAGGAAAGCAAACCATAATTTGGGACAGATAGAAAAAATTACAAAAAAAAAGAAAAAGAAAAAGAAAACAGGCCTATGAAATGAACAATTTTTTATATTATTCGAATTGTGGCAATAGGGTAAAGTGAATTTAAATACCAAATAACCATGAAAAAATATAAATACTTTGTGTACATGTATAAAATATTTGTATATACTAAAGCTGTTATAAAGTGTGTAAGCAGCCTTCGCTGCACTCAACTCTGCCTGCTTCTTAGTCTTCATTTCCTGCCCCGTAAACAACTCTCCCTCTACATCCACAGTAGAAACAAAGGTTGGAATATGAGCTTCACCAGATTTAATTGTACTATATGTCGGTAATCGAGAACATTCTTTCTGAGCCAGTTCTTGTAAGAAGAGTCATCCTGAAAATAACGTAAAATATTAACTAAAATCAACTTCATGAATGTCCACGAGGAAATAATAAGCAACACCAATGGTTTATAGAAGACTAGCCTATTCAACTTTATTCGGTGCTAGTGTCATCAAGGCAGCTTTTGCAGCGGCATGTTCAGCCTGCATTAATGTGGGCTAGAACTCATGACTCTCGTAGATTTTGCCATTAATTGTGACCTCACACTTGAACCGACTTGCATGAGGAGGACCCACACGCTCGCAAGAAAAATGTTTTAACACTCTTTATTCTAAAAAATGCTTATCATATATCATATGATCACTTGAAAATCGTCATTATTGCTCGTATTGAACCACATATATTCATAATATAAAGTTATATTATAACTTATATAAAATTTTATATATTTAAACAATCAATTCATTAAACAAACTCAGTTTAAGTAAGAATTATTATTTATTATATATATATATATATATAATCACCAAATTTTTTTTACTATTTTTTTTTTTTACTATTTTTGAATTTTAATACTAATTTTAAAAAATAAATCTGAAACAGTATTTACCTCCATTTATTTCCTAAAATGAATTATAATTTTTTAAAACAATACTTTTTAGTCAATACTTGCTCCAACTCAAGATAGTTTAAAACAATACTTTTTTTTTTTTTAAATAAAGACTCATAAGCATGAGTCTTCCTTAGAGTTTCAAAAATTAACATTTCTAAATTGTTCCCCAAGACTCGTAAGATTTGAAAGTAGGCAGAGATTTGAAATTGAAAAAAAAAAAGAGAGAGAGCTGCAAAACAAGATAGCAGTTAATGCACAGACCAGTAATAGCATTCCATTGATTTCCAATCACAGGGTACACTAAGCAATCTTCATGCCTTTCAAACAAGTTGAAGGCCAAGGCAAAATACAAAAGATTGAAAGAGAAACCAAAAAAAAAAGAGCCCTCTGGGCACATTATGCCTACTCGGTATTTCATCGTAAAGCAGAGTTATTGATTCAATCATTCCTTTTCTTTTTCTGTTTCAGTAAGAATCAACCCATTTGGGAGGATTATACTCCCAACACTTCCTGAACAACTCACTTGGCACTAGCAAGCTGGGTGCGGAGGAGCTTGGCTGCAGCAACCATGTTGTTCAGAGCTGGCTTGACCTCAGAGTACTTGCGAGTCTTGAGTCCACAGTCAGGGTTAACCCACAAGATGTTCTTCTCAAGAACTGCAAGCATCTTGTTAATTCTGTCAGCAATTTCCTCAGTTGATGGTATTCTAGGAGAGTGGATGTCATAGACACCAGGGCCAATGCCAGCGCCATACTTCACTCCCTCACGGAAGACTGATAGGAGCTTCTCGTCGGAGCGAGAGTTCTCAATGGTGATCACATCAGCATCCATGTTAATAATGGAGTGGATGATGTCGTTGAAGTTGGAGTAGCACATGTGAGTGTGGATCTGAAGTCATTGAAGAGTAAGATCAGCAAAACCAAAAAGAAACAGGTAAAATAAAAATAAGCGGAAACAAATTTGAGTTTGTGACATTGAGACCTGGGTGGTGTCCTGGACTCCACAGTTGGTGATCCTGAAGGAATGGACTGCCCAGTCCAAGTAGAAAGCTTGCTCAGACTTCCTAAGAGGTAACCCTTCTCTCAAAGCAGCCTCATCAATTTGGATAACGTTGATGCCAGCCTTCTCAAGATCCTCCACCTCATCCTTGATGGCCAAAGCGATCTGATAACAGGTCTCAAATCTGGAGAATCAGAAAAACACTTCATGTTAAATCAAATTGAAATAAGAGAAATTTTCACCAATGGAAGTAACAACTTCATGTTCCTTTTATGTCAACTCATTATTATTTCTGTTTATGTATACCTTGGCTGGTCATTTCTGACAAAGGACCAGTTGAGAATTGTGACAGGGCCTGTAAGCATTCCCTTCATTGGGCGGGAAGTCATGCTCTGAGCTGCAGATGACCAGAAGACAGTCATTGGATTGGGGCGGCTCACATCACCATAGATAATGGGTGGCTTGACACAACGAGATCCATAAGATTGCACCCACCCATTGACAGTGAAAGCAAAACCTGACAACTGCTCTCCAAAGTATTCAACCATGTCGTTCCTCTACAATAATGAAAGGCCACATTTAGTTGAAAGATAAGGTAAAATGCTGTAACCATGGAAAGCATACATTTGAGACCCTCGTTTTTCCTTCTCCTTTTTTTTCCTAATAAAAACTTGCTGGAGAACAGCTCACCTCAGGCTCTCCATGGACTAGAACATCAATATCAAGTTCCTCTTGCAGTTTGACAACTTTGTTGATTTCTTCCTTCATGGCTGTAACATAATCCTCTTCTGAGATCCTAAAGAAACGACAAAAAATTTACATTGTCAAAATGCTTACAACTTAATATATATGAATTAGAAAACATAATGAAAATTCCAGTGACACACTTCTTAGCCTTGTATTCACGGCGGACCCTCCTGAGTTCAATGGTCTGTGGGAAGGAACCAATTGTGGTGGTTGGGAGGATTGGAAGATTAAGCTTCTTTTGTTGAGCATCTAGCCTGGCACTGACATTGGTAGCACGTCGGTGGTCGGAACCTTTCAAGGCAGCAGCCTGAAAGCAGAGACCATCATTACAAGAGGATCTCAGCAGAGTGAAAATTTGAACGCATGGAAAGCAAAGAGATCCAAAAATAATAATAATAAAATAACTCACAGCTTTTTGAACAGCCTCGTTGGTCACCCTTGGGGAGGATTTCCTCGAGGCCTGAGCAGCAGCGTTAGCAGAGAAGAAGGCCTGAAAAAAGGAGAAAAATAGAAGAGCCAAAGTAAATGCTATGCTTATGAAGCCTAAAATAGGAAAAGAACATATGAATAGACGCTTAAAATAAATTTAAAAACCAAATCAACTACCAGACAGAACCAAACAATCTCTGACAAAATATAATTTCATTCAAGGTGGTAGATTAAAAATGATGCAAAATAGCAAATATATTTCCTCTTATTTCAAATGTCAAGCCCCACAACCACCTCGAGTAGCCCAGGCAACTTTCCAAGGCACTAAAGAACAGACTAATTTATAGCCAGTTAGAGTATGGACACGAGATATACCTCATCCTTTTCACCAGCCACGGCCTTTGCCAATGCATTCACTTCGACAACTTTCTGGGCAGCAAATGCAAGCCATGATTTGATTTCCTTGTCCAACTTAGTCTCATTCACAAGATCAACAGCAGTGTGAAGAAGTGAGCAAGAAGTGGAGACTACGAGTTTGTCTGCCAAGAGAAAACACAAATTAACTCATATATGATGAAAAATCATCAGTGCATGCCAGAAAGAATTGCAAGCAAGAGTCAGTACCTTTGCCTGCAATGCCCTCAAGTTCATGCAGGGTGCTGAGAGAAGCGGCAAGATTGTTGGCCCAGATGTTCCTTCCATCAACCACTCCAGCAAATAGGTATTTGCCCTTGGGGAATTCACTCTTGATCAATTCAAGAGTCTTAGTTCCACGGACCAAATCAAAACCATATGCAGTGACACCCTTCAAAGATGTGAGGGTCTTAAATGCCTCAGCAGGTATATCAGCAAAGTAAGTCTCAATGAGAACATTCAAGCCAGATAAAGTTGACTCAAGTTCAGAGTAGGCATCAGTAAATGCTTGCAATTTGTGAGAATCCAGATCCATCACAATTGTAGGCTCATCAAACTGAATCCAGGATGCACCAGCTGCTTTAAGCTCTGAAATAACCTCCCTAAAGGCGGTCATTGAGATGATAAAAAGGTTAGTAAATTCAAATTAAAACAATCATATACAAATAAATATCTTAACAATTACGAATAGAGTTCCAAAAGTCTTACTTGTAGACAGGAAGGATTTTTCCAAGAAGGGAAAGAAGAGAAAAGGTTTTCTCAACTCCCTTAGCGGGTTTAGAAAGCAACAAGTAAGAGACAGGGCCAACAAGGACTGGAACAGTATCGACGCCAAGCTGCATAAGAAACAAAGAGAGTGAAAACCCAAGGAATTTTTAATAAATTTATTGCAACTAAACATTGATCAAGAAACCAAAAATACCATAAATACACAAAAAATCCAAAAATAAACTATATAATACATACTGCCTTAGCCTCCTTATATTCGGTCACTGCCTTGTGAGAAGCATAAGAAAAGTTGACATCAGGCCCCAATTCAGGGACAATGAAATGGCTGGATCAAGATATTACCAAATCATAAGCATTAGGTAAAGCCAAGATTTTTTTTGTTAATAGAAACAAACTAAGATATGAAAAAAATCCAGAGAGAATGTCAATGTTGCCCACTTACTAGTTGGTGTCAAACCACTTGGTCATTTCCATAGCAGGCACAGAAGCATTTCCTCTGGCCATAGAGAAGTAGACGTCAAATCCAATCTCACCACCATTCCAGCCATATCTAGGTGGAACAGCACCAAGCATTGCTGTGGTGTCAAGCACTTGATCATAGTAAGAGAAAGTATTGCTGGGGATGTATTTGATCCCAGCACCTGCCATCTGCTTCCAGATGGATGTCCTGAGATCAGCTGCCACCTTTTCCAAATCCTGAGCACTGCTCTTTGCATCCCAGAAAGACTCTAATGCAAACTTAAGCTCTCTCTTGGGACCCATGCGGGGGTATCCAACAATGTGAGATGCCATTGCTCTGTTTCATTACAACAGAACAACATCAAAATTCAGTTTTCTCCGTTAAAATTTAAATCATAAATGGATTTGTAATATGCAACCACAGCCCTTATAATGACACAAGCTAAAAACTAAAATGCTGGACATGTCAAGGAAACTATTTGGAGAAGACTCAGACCCATACTGTATTAAAACACTAAGGAAAAATTATTTAACCGTTAACAAACATGTTATGAGATAATGAATGAACTACACAACAAATTCAAATCCAATTAACTAAGATCTAGAATTCCGATGTGGAAACAATGAAATGAACCCAAACATAAGAATTTTTTATGGACAAGAAATACAGATCTAATACACAAAACAGAGCATGATCTGATAATCATCAAGCAACCTCAATTGAAAATAGCTTGCGTAATTTCTATGCATGAATCTATATCTCAAACAATCAAAAAGATATATTAAAAAAAAAATAACAGAGAGATTCAACCCCGGATCTACAAATCTCAAAAGCACAACACACTGGATCTGTAACTCAAAAAGCAAAAACAAGCATCAAAACAAAAACCAATATCCCTGAAAATGCTAAAAAACAAATGGTTATCCGATAAAACACTAAAGAACAAGCGCTTTACGAATGAGTAACCAAACAGAGATGAGTAGCACACTCACCAGATCTCGTGCGAAAACACAGATTATGCAATTTTTTAAAAATTTTTTTATTAATAAAACCGAGAAAACAAAACAGAGTCTTAGATCATTCACGTAATATCATGATCAACATAGTTAAGAAAACAGCAGGAGAGGTACGAAAATGGAGATTAAATGAAAAACCAAGCAAAAAGACGATAAGGAGAATCTTAAAGCAGCAGCACGACAGCACAAGAAGAGATAAAAATGGAAGGAACCGTACCTATCGGATATAGAACCGGAGGTAGTGAGACTGGTTCCTTCTCAAGCTGTAAAGAAGAGGCAGAGAAGAGAGCGGCACGAGCTATGGAGTTGGTGTTTTGTGTTATTTATAGAGGAGAGGAGAAATGCTGGCAGACTGGAAGTGGTAGATCTGTGATGTATTATTATTATTTATTTATTTTTTCAAGATAGATCGGTAGCACGAAATTCTTTTTTCAGGCATTTATAACCCACGCGCTAGTGTTGGAGCGTGTGTGAGATGTTGGTTTGGTGTGGTTGGCGGATCCTGTGGGACCAATCGTAAATACTGGAGATCAAATTCATTTTATATTTATATTAAAACGTAATTTTTTTTAATACAATTATCTATAACTGGCATTTAATACAATTATCATTTATCTATAATAATTTTATTTTAATTATAAATTATAATAAATTTTATATAAACTTTAATATAATTAATATTTAATATTTAACCATTTAAACAGTTATAAAAAAAAAATTTAAAAGGGCGTGCAGAAGCTTGTTGGTGATATGTAAAAATGTAATAGTAGACATTCAGTACAAAAACAGTTGGTTAGAGAGATTAGGCAACGCGTCCCCAAATAGCGTGGATGTAAACGCTTAGACCCGTGAATATTTGGGACTTTTTCTCTAAAGAATGAAAATGAAGAGAGTTGGTGGCTGAGAGTTGGTGAGATTGGTGGAGTGCTCCCATGCTCCGCACTACGCCTGCTCCTATGCACTTGATGTATTTTCTATGAATTTTATTAATAATAAAATAAAATAAAGTTTAAAAAGAAACAAAAAAAGAAAAAATAATTGACAAAGTAAAATTTACTTTGTAAATAAATAACTATATAAACTTCCTCAAGTTTCAATGCATTTGAAAGTAATTTAATATTTTAAATTTTAGAAAAAAAACTAAATTATAATTAATTATTTTTTTTCATAAAAGATCAAATGGTATATTTTAATCTTTTTATAGGTAATGTTTAACTGTTAACTTTTATGAAATTACAAATATATATATATTTTTAGTAGAAAATTGTATATGAAAAATTCAAAGCTGAATTTATTATATTTTTAGTCACTGACCAAAAAACTCAAACTAAGCATAAAATTAGAATAATTTAATTCATATATATATTTTTTAAAATATATTTAGTCACTGTTACGTTTGAGTTTAGCTTTTCATTAGATATTTAAAAAAAAAACGTTAATGTGAGGAAACATTTATTTTATAATTAAAAAAAAAAAAAAAATTGTATATGGAAGGAAAGTGGGTAGGTGGTCCCTGAGAGGCCGACTGCTGAGGGCCTACCACGACAGGAATGCGCAATTGGAAGGTTGGATTATCTCTCCTACGACTATGGGAGATCAAAAGCCACTGAACATTCATGAGAATAACCCAAGATGAACTGCTATAAGCTATTGCTAAATAAGAATGGTGTGTTTGGTTTTAAAGAGCTTAATCTACTTATCCATAAGTGTTAGAATTAGTAATTTAAAACTATAAAAATGCATTTAAAATCTTTAAATTCCTTTCAAAATAAGATTTTGTTTTTATATTTATAAATTTAAGTATATTTAAATAAATTCGAAAAATTTGAGATTTATTTTTTTAATTTTTAATTTTTATTTAAAAATAAATAATTTTTTTTTAGCTATTACTTTTGTTTATTATTTAGCAAATTTAGTATATTTACAATTTTATAATTTTTTTATTTTTATAGTCTAAATTTTAAATTTTAAATTTTAAATTTATTGTAATTATAATTATTTTTTAAATTAATTTTAATTAAATTTAAATTAATTTACACAACGAACTACATATCATTATTTTTTACTACATAAATAATTTAATTAACTATAATTAAATTTTAATTAAAATTTTAAACTCTTAAATATATAAAATTTTTAAATTATATAATTAAAATAATTAATTTATCCCTTTTAAATAAAAATTTAAATTAAAAATTTTTAATAATTAAAAATTAATTTAAATTAATCAAGTTACTAATATAGTAAAAATAATAATATTAATTTGTTAGGTAAGTTAATTTAAATTTAATTAAAATTAATTTAAAAAATTATTATAATTATAATAAATTTAAAAATTAAAACTTTTAATCTAAAATTAAAAATTTTAAATATAAATATAAATTATAATTTTTTTAAATTAATAAAATTTAATATTTTAAATAATACCCCTAAAGCATATACAGAGTGTGAATTTCTTTTTTGGTTGAAAATTGCAGTGTCTCAGTTTGTTTGATCCAAATAATTAAAAAAAAACAAGCTGGGGTTCTAATTCCCACGATTGTTTGCTTTGAAGTTTGAACCAATTTTTGTACTTACTTTCTGGCATTCAAAGTTTTTCTTACTTTTTTTAAAAAAAATAATTAAATATTTTTTTAATATAATGTTATAATCCTGAGCTTATAAAAATGGATTTATAATAAAATTTCAAAGATATATGATTATTGTAATTAAAATTATATATTTTTTACTTTTTTAATACACAAACCAATTATATTATTTAATTATTCAATTATTTTTATAATTATTATTACTTATAATGCTAAATTATTTTTAAAAATAAATTAGTTATATCTTTGTCTTTTATGTTAAATACAAAATTATTAATTATCAACAAAATTATATACATGGAGATACAAATTCATGTCTTACTCTTATTGATTATTAAAATCTCTATTTTTAGACAAATAAAAAAAAATAGATTTTATATGTAAAAAGAAATTTTAAATATGGAGATACAACTTATATGGTTGACTGTCCAAAAATATATATATATAAAAAAAAAAGATTTTAGATGTAAAATAAGATTTAGACCAAAATAAAAAATGTGGTTAGCATTTCTATTGGTAAATAAAACGTGTATAATACAAGAACGTAATTTTCAACATTAGTTATGCTAAATCCAAGTTGCTTGTGTTTGCTGACTTTCACATGGATGCAAACGACGGCGTTCCACATTCCAAGTATGGTGCCATGCCCTTTTTTTTTTTTTAAATATAATTATGATGTATAAGATTTATTATAATACTTAAATTAGTTTAGAATAATTTTTAAAATTAGTTCAAAATATAATTTACCTGTGGGAATTTTTTTTTATTTAATTAAAAAGTCAATAACCGCAATTTCTTTCTTGTCCCTAAATGTATTCAATTTTTTTTTTTTTATTTCTGCTTACAAATTAAAAGGTTTAAATTTTTTTAACTATGTTTAACTTAAAAAGAAAGTTTGAATTAATTTTAGTAAAATATTGAAAAATAATCTAAATTGAATATCTAAATGTAAAAAATTTGTAAAATTAAATTAAATCATTTAAAATTACTGTTACCTTCCCATAATTTTTATTTATTTTTCTTTTATTAATCATTCTAAAATTTTATTTATTTTTCTTTTTTATATTATATTTAACATATAAATATAAATTAATTATTATAATCATATTTAATTTTATCTATTTTCAGCATAATCTATTATTTTTCTAAGAAAAAATTACTATGAGTCCCTAATGAACATCACTACTAAATTTTTATAATTTTTAGTTCCAATTAAAATGTCTCCCATAATTACAAAATATAACTATTGGATCCTTCTGTTAGAAACCGTTAACTACTTCCATTAATTTTGTGTGAAATATCAAAAAATAGTTTTCATCTATTCTTTAATTTGCAATGTTACATTTTCTCCGGCCCCGGCAATTCCATACTAATTTCAACCTAATCCAATCCCACTATTTTCCTCCTTTAAAAGCTTTTAAAATCAATAAATCTCACAAATAAGTAATTGCTGATACTATAAAGAATATCTCAGAAGGAAAAATTTCATTTTAATCCAATTATAATTTATAAAATATAATCCATCTAACACAATTTGAAAGTAAGATAACATAATTACTCATATTTAGTTTTCAGTACAAATACAAATTAGCAATCCAAACTGAGAAATAATTGTCGCTTGAATTGGGGACCTCGCACGTTGTTGTTCCTTGCTCATTGTGATGCGATAGTATTGTGATAATCGAAGAGTTGAACCTTGTGATACCAAGAGTTATAATATCGATAAGGATGTAAGGCGAGTGATTTATGATGATATGTGGCCATTGGTTCTATTGAACCGAGAGAGAGGATGTGGTAATGACAATAAAGGCCGGCGATGGTCGATTGAGAGTAAAACGAGATAGAGAGGAGCTTTTTAAGGGAAATAATGTTGCAATGGCTGATGAAAGCTAGAACGGTTAGCTAAGAGTGAGATAAGATGGAGAGGAGCTATTGAGAGAAAAGGTGTTGCAACGATTAATGAAGGCCAGCAACAATTAATTGAGAGTAAGACAGGATGGAGAGGAGCTATCGGTTGAGTGACAAGTGAAAGAGAACTCCAAAATAAAAAAGGGAAAGAGAAGAGACGTAGAAGGAATTCAAGGAGGCAGATGCATGGTGAAAATGTAGATATGTCAATAATGGAGGCGTGGGAGCCAAAAGAGAGAGCGATAGATGAGAAGGAGGTGGAGGAGAAGGATGAGGAGAGAAAAAGAGAAAGGATGTGGTTTTAGCAAATAAATCTAAGGATAATTTTATAATTTCTTAATACTCTCTCTCCTTTGACCGATGATTATAACGGTAAACTAACCGAATATTTAATAGAAAGACCAACAATTTTATTTTAAAATTATAATTAATGGACATCTTAATTGGAGTTAAGAATTATAAACACCTATCAATGAATTTCATTAAAACTCCGAGATTTCATAATAATTTTTTTATTTTCTAAATGAGTATTAAAAATATTATTTAATATTTAATAAAATTTAATATATTTAACTAAAAATATATTTAATATAAATCTAATCGCATATTGAAATGAGTTTTATAACTATTAAATTAACTATTTATATAAAAATTTACTTAAATAATTAATTGTGTACTAAATTTGATGTAATTAAACAATTAACCATGAATTAAATGTAATTTTTGCTTTCTCATCATTTAGTTTTATTGGACTCATAATAATAACTAAATTTGATGTACCTAATAAAAAAATTTCAAACAATGAAAGAAGATAGTCTACAGTCGAATTTATTAGTGGATTAATAAGTTATAATTTTATCTTGTATTTTTTTATATTTAAAAAAATTATTATTTTATCAATAAGTATAATAATTTTCAAATCATTATTATTAATTTATAATTATAATTTAAATATATAAAATAATAATTTACACAAATTTAAAATATGTTGTTGTATAACAAAACATGGGAAAAGGGGCATGAGTTGGTAGACCAAAACCTAAACCTACCAATGAAGAAGAATCAATTTTGATAATATTTTGGGTGTTTGAAGAGGTTGGTGAAAGATAAATTATTCTATTCTAACGTCTTTGTTTATTTCACCACCAACCATTGACGGCTACCTTTTACTACTCTCCTCCTTTTTCTTCCTTTCTAAGAACCATATGCTTTCATTTATAATCAAATCTTTATATTAAAAAAAACATAAATATCTATAAATTTTTTTAATTAAGTTATTATAAATGATTAAACTTTATTGTCTAAATGGAAGACCTATAATTTAAATATGATAATCTGAGATTTAGAAAATAGGGTTTTACAATGAGTTTGTGAACTTAGGAAAAACTTGGCCTTAGAGGAGGGTATTTCCTCCCTTTTATACTTTTTTCCTTCCTCACGCGAGATGGCCATCTTGCTATAGGATTACCTACTCCTCGTTACAGGTTCGTACGTATAGATGACCTCAGAATCATCCCTGTATCAGGCTAGCATTTAATTCTCTTCGGCGCGTGAGTGGATAGGGCTGCGAAATGACTGGTGTAATACCCGGCTAGACTCCGGTATCGGAATCCCTACCGTCCGGTGGGACCTCGGATGTCGGAAACCTCTAGAAGGGTAAAACCATGATTTTATGAAATGTTTTCATATTTTTAAGTAAGAATTAAATGAGTTTTTGCATGAAAAATCTTTGGAGGAAAACCCAGGTTCGGCCGCCGAACTTTGAGGTTCGGCCGCCGAACATGCATGCTTTCGGAGGGACTTTAGGCGCCCGAAAGTTTTGAGTGAGGGAAATGCAGGTTCGGCCGCCGAACTCCAAGTTCGGCCGCCGAACCTTGCATGCATGCGGAGGCACCTTCGGCCCCCGAACGTGGCCTGGCCAGCCACTATAAAAGGGACCCTTAGCCGAAATGGGCGAGGTTTTCTCCCATTTTCGGCCACAACAAGCTTCCGATCTCCCTCTCCTCAAATCTTGTGTTCTTTCACTAGATCTCCTCCATCTTTCTTGAGTTTTAAACCCACATTGCAAGTTTTAAGCTTTAAAGGCAAGTTTTGGAGCTTTGGAAACTCAGGAGCTCTCGTGCTTGGATCTCCGAGTTGAGTCGTCTCTTCCTCGATCTTCAAGAGGTAAGAGCCGATCTTAAGCTCAATGTATGTTTTAAATGAGTTTCATGAAGTTTTAAGGGGTAGAGAAGCATATTAGAGTTAGTTGAGCATATGTTAGGTTTATGTGATTTTTTTGAACAATGTGGCTTGCTTGATGTGTGTTTGAAGTGTTGTAGTTGGGGCATATGTTTGTATGAGGCCCCTAGGATCTGGTATGATGTGTATGCATGAGTAGAATCAAGTTTATGCAGGTTTTGAGGCGTTTTGGAGGCTGTGGACACAAGGGAGCCAAGTTTCTGCCCTTCGGCAGAAACTCAGGTTCGGCCGCCGAAGTGACTTTCGGCCGCCGAACCCCCTTGTGGAGGCAGTTTCGGCTGCCGAAGCCTGCCCCCGAAACTCAAGGTTCGTCTCTGTCTGGGAGGTTCGGCCGCCGAAAGTGCCGCCGAACCTGCATGACTTTCGGCTGCAGAGGGACTTTCGGCCGCCGAACCTGCCGCCGAAAGTGCCCTGTTCAGCCATTTCTTGCATGTTTTCATGTGATGTTTTCAGGATGTTTTAGGGGGTTTTTGGGGAGCTTTTCAGAGTCACGTTCATGTATGTTTGGTGCCTCATTTGAGTCCACCTGTGTAGGTTCGGACCCGAGGAACCGAGACCCCCGGTTGTGAGATAGTTGTTCAGAGTTCGTTGTCAAGCTTCAGTTACCAGGTGAGTGGAACAACCCCTTAAGTTTTAAAGTAATTGAATAAATGAATGAATCATAAAGCATTGCCCATGCATCATTATGCCATGCAATATTAGGTTGCTTGCATTAGAATGCACGAATATGTTGCATTGCATAATTTGTTGTTGATGTGGATGAACATTGAATGATCCATTAGCCCTCGTATGACATGATAGCCTATGTGAGTCCAGGTGTGCCTGCTACGGCTCTACGCCCCTGGCACTATGATTGATGATGGAAGTCCGGGTGTGCCTGCTACGGCTCTACGCCCCCGGCATGTATAAGTAAGAAGGATAGGGGCTAAATGGTGACAAGTTCATCCTTGTTGTGAAATGTTTGTGTTATGACGCATACATGAAAGCATGAATAAGAAAAAGAATGAAAATAAAAGTTGTTTGATAATAAAAATAAAAATGAATAATAATGTACCTAAAAATGGAGGAATTAAAACAAATGTTTTTAGTTTCCGCTCACTGGGCTTTTAGCTCACCCCACTCCCATTATCCCCAGAGTTGCAGGTATAGGAGAGAACAAGAAGTCGGCTAGAGTGAAGTCAAGACATATGTATGTAATAGCTAGAGTATGTGGACATGACATATGATAAGAATGTAATGTAAAGTTTGAACAGTTATGTTTATGTAACTATGTTATTGAGGATAGATTTGTGCTTGACCATAGTATATGTTAATCCCTTGGTATGTACATGATCTTATTATATGATGTGTATGTGAACCAACTCAACACAGATTTTATATTGCCATTGAGGCTGTGATGAAATCCCACAGAGGGATTAATGTTTATGTATATGATGAATACAGTGCATGCACAGGTTGAGTTTGGTGTATGAAGAAAAAGAAAAGTTTTAATTCTTAAGTATGTTTGTTGATCATGTATGGGATTAAACAGGTATACAGGATGTATGTAGGCTTGCTACGGGTCCCGGCGGCCTTAAGCCGATCTGGACCCTAGTGCCGGTAACGGGTCGGTTTTCCGGGTCGTTACAACTGGATCCGCAATCATTTCTTCCCGTGCCCAGGTTTGAGGAAAAAGGACCAGAACCCAGGAAGGTCGAGCCTTAAGACTGAACTGGGCTGCGCTGGTCTGATCAAATGACTCAAATAGAGGTCCAGTCTGGAGGATGAACGGGTTGAGTCCGGCTTATTCGAGGGCTTAGGAGCCTCCGGATTGTGGATTGCTACTATCGGCCCGGCCTCATGATGGGTTGGAGAAGTCCAGCGGTTACCAAAATATATGAAATTTTATATAAATATACTATAATTTTACAATATGAATTATATAATTTCAATTTAAATAAACTTTTTAAAAAAATTAAAAAAATAAATAATATTTAATCAGGAAAATAAAATAAATTATTATTCATAAATACTGGCTTGCAATCAATAATAATTTTTTATAAAATATAATTAAAATTGAACTTAATAATATTTAAAAAAATTATGAATTATTACAATTGACTTAATAATAAATAATTTGATATTTATTTTATTTTTTGTTAATATTTAATTTATAAATATAGACAAGAATCAGCACTTGGTCGATTTGATTTAAAATTAAACCGAACTGAATAAATTAAAAATTAAAATTTTAATATTTATAAATATCAAATTGAATCGATTTTAATCAGAAATCAAATCGAATCGAACTGATCTGATTCTATTTGATTAGTTCAATTTGAATTTTCAATAATTTTTTTATGTTTTAAATTTTATTTTTAATATTTTAAAATTTAATTAGAATATTTTTAATCTTAATATGATCTAATCTCTCTATATTATTGAAAATAATATATTATTATCACTAATCAGTTCAATTTGTTTTTTTTTTTTATTAAAATCGAATCGAACTGAAATAATCAAAATTTTTAAAATTAAAAGCTAAATCAAACTAAAATAAATAAAAATTCAAATTAAAATTTTAAATTAATTTAAATTCAAATCGAAAAAATTCGATTTAAGCCGATGCGCAAAACAAAAGTAACAAAGGTTGATATTTTGCTTCTGTATTCGAGACGACATAAAACAATGGCGTAATTAAATTAATGGGGGGCATGCATTATTTTATTTTATCTAATTAATTTCCAATAGTTAAGGGCTGAGAAGACAACCATAATTCCCTTTAATATTCTCTATACTCCAACATCCACAATGATTGTGATGCTGACTTGAAATTTTTTTCATTAATGATTTCATAATTTCTCAGTCATTGGTATAAACTAATGCTTTTTTTTGGAACCATCTTTTTGAATGGATCTATATGCTAAATCAGGCTAAATTATTATTTAAATGGTCTATTTTCTAAAATAATTAACTTAATTTTTTAATAATTAAGCATTTTTTTAAAATATTTTTTGGATAGGAGAAAGAGAGTTGAACGTAAAAGTCCTAACAGAAACAATAATGATATTGAACAATGTTGATTCACAAGAATGCGATTTCCCTGAGAAAACTTACAGTAATGAACAATAGGATATGTTTATATATATTAGGTTATACAAAACATTATGAACATATATGCATATAATATATGTCTACAGCATCTTCTTCCACGAATCTTTACCCCAAAACCAGGGAAAAAAAGAATCAATTTAAGCTCTACACTGCTACGGATCATTGGGAAGGGGAAAAAAATCCTCTAGCTATGCCTGATTAAAGCACAGCTAATGGCATGGACCGGTCAAAGCTACCCTTTAAAGCTCTTGCTCTCGGCGGCCTTTTCTTGATTGCTTTCTCCACCTCCGTCCCTGACATGCCTTTCCCAAACGGAAAGTGCACCAGCGCCGCTCCCTCTTTAGCTGCGCCGCTATGAATAAGCACTCTAGTGATCCCTACGTAGTGTAATGACTCGGCGATTTGTAAAGCAGTCACACTCTTATTTGTCCTGGCTTCAACGTCTGCACCTTTCTTCACCAACAATTCAATCACATCTGCGTGGCCTGATTCCACTGCGCAATGCAATGGAGTGTAGCCAGCTTCATCTTTAGCATCTATGTCGATTCCCTTATCGAGCAAAGCCCGAACTGCTTCTATTTTTCCCTTGAATGCTGCTCTATGCAACGCAGTCCATCCGTGCTGGTCGCGGCCATTGATGGCTGCCCCATTTTCAAGCAATTTCAGGATGGTTCTCACCTCTCCCTTTCTAGCTGCGATGCATAAACTGTCACCCAATTTCAATGAATCGAAAAGGCGACTATGGCCATATTCTGCAGCAACATCGTAGGCTGTTTTGCCGCTTTTGTTTCGGATATCTTTATTTGCACCCTTTTGTAGTAGCAATTTGACCATGCTCTCGTCTCCAAGCTTCGAAGCTATGTGCAAGGGTGTGTCGCCGTCTGTAGTGTCTCTGATATCGGCTTTAGCTCCACTAGCTAATAGAAGACGAGCACAATCACGCCTCCGCTCTTCGACGGCAAGGTGCAGAGCTGTATTACCATCTTTAGTGAGTGCATCGACATTAGCTCCTTTAAGTAATAGAAGCCTCAAGACCTCTAAATGGCCACCTCCAGCTGCAAGGTGGATTGGACCCCAAGTGGAAGACTCTGATCTTTCTGTGCTTGCTCGACGAGCTAATAGAAGCTCAACTATCAAGGCTTCACCAGCCCCTGCAGCTGCCTCCAATGGAGTAGAGCCAGATCGGCTTAGAAGCTCCACGTCTGGCTGGAATTCAAGAAGTAACTGGACAATATCTGGGCGGCCTTGAGCTATGGCTAAATGAAGCAACGTTTTTCCATGAGAATCCATTGAATCAGCTGGGTTCCAAGCTTGGTCACTACGTTCAAGCACTTCTCTTATTTCATCCATGGCCCCATCAGCAACTAACTGCGCAAGAATTGGTGACCCAACAAACATGATCTTGATACCACTATCTATAAACACTTGTTTCTTCTTTGCAGTGAACCAATCAGGAGGAACAGCATCAAAATTTGAAGTGGGATCTTTGATCGAAGCACCAGGGACCACGACACTGTGCAAAAGAAAAGCATCCTCGCAGTGAGGAAACGTTTCAGGGAGAAAAGACCCAGGAAGAAGATGATAAGTAATCTCAATAGTCAGAGTTGCTAGAGGAGATATAATTCCAGACTGTGGCTTGATGGTATATCGAGTCTTGTTCATGGCCTGAATCCTGAAAGCCACAGGCATGGTGTACATAACATTGCGTAGAGTGAGCTCTCCATAGCATTTCTGTCCAGGCTCGATTCTGATGGCCACAAGATTGGATGGCTCCAAGCTTATGAGCCTGTCCATTTTGTTTTCTTGGGAACCAAGCAATCAAACCTGAAGAGTTCCTGATTCTTGAGATGGAACAAGGCAAAGACCGTGAGAAGAGAAGAGGAATGGGAAGTGAAGAAGAAGAGGGAGGTGTACTTTAAGGAGGAAAGCAAATGTGGGCCGGCACTAATGAGAAAGTGCCAAGTGGTGGTGTTAAAATCTAGGATGACTTGTTCTATTCGGCGTCTTAACTGTAAGATCCTTGTTAAGACAGCCGTATAAGTTAGAACAAAATATTTATTTTATTTTTCATATCAATTTTTTTTTGCATTAATTAATATTATTATTTACCTTTATTGTTCTTGTTGAGTTAAACACTATAAAGTCATCTTTGTTTACAAAATTAAAATGGGCATCTTTAGAGAAGATTCTAGTCATGATTGGTTGAATATTTTATATTTGATTATGTCAATTCTTAATATAAAATTCAATTCAATTGATTTAAGCTATAAACAAGAGAAAATTAAGAAATGAAATTTGGCATAGTTGTTGGGGAGTTGCAAAATGGCAAATATCATTTACTTGGCCAACAATGGTGACCGTACAAAGAGGTAGCAATAGCACACTTGGTCATAGCCTAGTAATTATGGGTGATGTTGCTTTCTTCCTAGTAGGAAAGAGGATTTATTTATTGGTAGGGAAATGGGCTTGCCTCCTCAATTAGGCTAAGTTAATAAATGGAAATTGAAAGTATCAAATGGCATCAATTAGACCATTCAAATTCAAATTTGAATTTTGTATGACATTTTCTTATGGATGTGATGTGGGGATATCAAACACAAATGCATGGTAAAACTATGTGCGAAGGTCCAAGAAAGTAGAAAAAGTTTGTTGTGGAGAAAATGAAATGAAATTTTTGGGAATCACAAGAAAGATTTAAAAAAAGAAGAGACAAGAAAGCTTCATAAGAAATAACTGCAGCTTTGGTGTTCTTTGTTCTTATAGTTTAGTTTATCTTTTTCTAAGTATAATTTTAATTGGAATTAACAAAAATAAAATTAATGGGGAAATCCAAAGTGAAATAATTAATTGGGAATGAAAAAAAAAAGAGGACAAATCCTTAAAAAATTATAATTATTTATGTTTTGGGGAGGCAGTGAGTCTTAAATAGGTGAGGCAGAAGTAGTCCTCATGGGTTCCAATTGGGGAGCTTTGTATTTAATTAGCTAAGGATGTTTGATGACTAACTCATAACATTCTGTTTCTTAGTTGGACTTAGTAGTAATTAAAATAATAATCATCACCTAAAACCAACTACTTGCTATTACCACATCTTAAAATAATAATCAGTTAAATTTGATTTTTATTTTTAAAAATTTCAATTATTTTAGTTGAGTTAGATTTTGATGAGAAAAATTAAATAAATTCAAATGGATTAGTGACTAAAATTTCAATTTAAATCGATATTTTTATTCAAAAATCAGTTTGATTCAGTTTTTAGAAATATTAAAATTTTAATTTGATTTGATTTTAAATGAATAATGATTAAATAAATTACACTTTTGAAAAGGTGTTTAGCATTTGTCATACCATAAATTCATAAATTAAGAAAAAGAATCTAAATATTTTTGTTGAATTTGTGAATGGAGGTAGCAAGCATTTGAAAGGGAGTGGATGTTGGGGAGCAAAGTGGCACTATCAAAATTTGAGGCTAATTAATAATATTCATAAATAATAATCAACCATAATGAGCTTAGTCATCCCATTAGGTCTTTTCTTTTTATTGAATTCCATGACTTTTCTTTAATTGTAAATTTAAAATGCAATTTATTTTATTTTACATTATAAATTGAATTATATATAATGTATCAAACATGGCCTTACTTCATGAACAAACATTCATCATCATGAAACTATCAAAAAGTTTTTTAAATATTTTGAGAAAATTAAATATATACCATTTTAAATTATATAAATATGTTACAACAAATTTTTTATACATTAATTATGAAATTAATTAAAGAATATATAATTTTATCTTTTATTATAAAATTATTCAATTTAATTTTATTTATGTGAAATAAGTGTGATTGAAGTTATGTCCGAACACTGTATATAAATTATTATAAATATATTGGAGAAATTTTTACAAAATAAAATTCAAATTTTAGATATTAATTATGAAAATAAATTCAAATTAATTTAATTCATAAAACACATATATTATTAACATTCACTCCCTGCATATGAGGGTTGCATGCACGATAGGATGATACATCACAACATGAAAAACATCAAACTTGATAATTAACTTTTACACAAAAAAAGAAAAAAAAAAGATTTCTTCTTCCAAGTTCTCCAACAAAGGTGAGCTAGGATATGTTGACACTTCAGTAAACTGTGAAATCACAAAATTTAAATCAATCAGTTCTGATTATTTAAAAAGTAAAGAAATTCAAATTATATATATATATATAAAGGTAATCGATTAAAATACCTAAATATTGAATAGAATGAGATTTAATCACTGTCACTGCTGCTGCTATGACCACATTCATGGCCAGACTCATGCTCGTGCTTCTTCTTTTCCTTCTTCTTCTTCTTATCTCCATCAACATGCTTATCTCCATCAACATGCTTATCTCCATGGATCTTTTCCTTTATCTTGTCCACGAGTCCTTCTTTGTGCTCACCCTTCTTGTGGTCTTTATTGTGTTCACCGGCCTTGTGGTGGTCTCCTTCATGTTTGCCCTTGTGATCCCCTTGGTGCTTACCCTTGTGGTCACCTATGTGGAGAGTCTCCTCAATCTTTTTTATCAATCCTGCCATTTTTTTTGTGTAATCACCTCTTTTTGTTGTTTTTTTTTTTGAAATGTTTGTTAGGGATTTGATGAAGAGAAGTGGGTGAAGGGCTTCTTTATTTATAGGCATTCAAAAGTTGGGATGACAGCATAGCCCACCTTACGCGTATACGTATTCTACAATTTTTCGTTACAAAATATAAGCATTAAATTTACTCCTTACCCATTAAAGTGTTTCATTGAATATATGTGTTTAATTTATTGTAACCATTATGGTTTACGTTTCATTCACACTTATCCAATTTTAAATATTCTTTTTAAAAATAATGCCTTACAAGTTTATTGTATTTTGAATGCCAAAAACGGGAAATCAACATTTTTATTAAATTAAATATTTTTATTATATTATGCAAATTTAATTAAAATTATATGATAAATCTATAAATTTATACTTAATAAGTTTTGTTAAAAATTTTCTCCATTATTTGTCATAGGTGTCACAGAAGTCCCATCAAATGGTTCCTGGATTCCAATGTATTGCTCAGAGGACTTTGGAATTCCATCAAGATGAATGCCAAATGGGCTTTTATAGCATGATGTAGGAAGGCAATACTGCAAGTTATTGCTACCCATACCCCAGTTATGGCCTTCCTACCTGCTGCATTATTGCGCTGTAACACAGTAAGAAATAGAGCTTTTACTCAAATCAGGGTTGGGGGAAAATATTTGGGAAATAGGGAGTTAGAGAAAAATATTTACGAAAAGAGGGTTAGGAGAATGTCTCTTCAATAGAAGCTTGTTCAACAATTTAACCCGCTAACAAGAAACATAGATTGATTGACTCGTCAATTGATGAATCAGTAAAGGGGTGCAGAAAATCTAAATATCGAACACAGCTAACTCACCACAGAATCTAAGTATCGAACAAAGCTAACTCACCATCACCCATCTACATGGAGCTGGTGTTTACTTAGGACCCACTTTATTTGATAATGATACTTTCCAACAAGCATTTGACTCACCCTGATTTGCAAAATTTTTTTCCTCTATGAATCCCAAATTACTTTACCCCACTACCCTGAATCTAAAATTTTCTCATAGGAAATAGGTAGTTATGTCAACCAACATATTTTTCCAAGATCACTTGATTTGGCATTTGACTCCAAGTTATCTCTTGCTTGGCTTGAAGTGTTCGTGAAGTAGCTTTCCCTTCTGAGTCCCTAATCCTTTGCCCCGCCTGAAACGGTTCTTTTGGCTAAGTCCAACTAGCCCGATGTAGAATTCGAGGGAGCTCAAAGATTGTCTTTGATGCTTCCTTCTACCTCACCCTCCCACTGAAATTGGACCAGTTATAGCTGATGTTCAGTCTCTTAGTTGCAGTTTTGTTCAGGCCCAACTGAGATGGCTCGGCCAGAACTTTTAGGATGCAATTTCTCGCTTCCCTTTAATGAACATGAACCTTATCTCTTGGGGCCAAAAAAAAAAAAAACTATATCATAGACGCTCATTTAATTCTTCACAAACTAATGTAACAACGAAGGTTAATCTGCATGACATGAATATAAACCTCAAACATCATAATAACGCCTCATTTTCACAATATTGAGATCTACATCCAAAGAATAATAATAATAATGACAAGGATATGAATTGTATTTATTAACAGCAAAGCATAGCTTTGCTCCAAGCAAATTGGCACCAGAAAGTCTTGTATTTTCCAGATGCTAAGTAAACATTAGATATAGTTAAGATATCTAAAGTAGATGTAGCATTTAATGTAGATAGACCAAAATCTCAATTAAAAAAGGGGGGAAGAAAAAAAAAAAAGAACCCCCAGGTGGACTTTGTGCAGATGAACAACCTTCAAGTACGAAAATACCAAGAAATACTGCACAAATATCAGTCCACTTAATGCAATCAAGGGATTCAAAGTTGTACAAAATTTGTGCAAACATATCACTGCAGTGACTTAACAAGGATAAAAACTAAATATTTTTTCCAAACTCCAGATGGGAGTAAATGGTAATCTAATTTGGTTGACAACAACACTAATATTTATCATGGTACACAGTTCGAGTATGTTCTAACTTATTGATATTTCTTGCTCGATATTAATGCTATCTTTAACATTTACAAACATCTTTTTAAATTCACACGTTTATCATGTATGTCATGCATACTTAAATGTCTTGGCATTAGAGGATAAAGCTAGTAGAGTGAAAATCTAAAACATGAATGGCCACTGTAGAAGCATATAATTTCAGGTATCTGACTGGTGTGACAAATGCAAGGACTGTTCCATAGTTGACAGGCCAATAATTGGAGAAAAAAACTGCATATTTAATGTCAAATCCAATAAAATTTTAATAAACTGACTGTATTATGAAGATTGACTTCGTCAACAATGAAGAAGTACTACCCATTTGTCTGTTATCCCCAGCACATGTGATAAAGCTAAACCTACCTGGAATTTCGTACCCTGAAGGTTGGCATGTGAGAAGAACACAGTTTTAAACATGCACAGCTGAAGTCAACAAATGAAAGGTCCTGCGTGCAGTAAACCACACATAATATGAAACAATCAATGTCATGTTGTAGGAAATGTAATAAATATGAATAAACTAGCATTATTTGTCATTCTCTTGTTTCCAATAGCAGATCCTGCAGTAGTTCAAAATCACAGAAGATAGCTGTCGGTAGCAATCCTTGGATTAGAGTTCTACTGCAACAGAAATTAAGAGAAGAAGATATATATAGAGAGAGGAAGAATATAGAGAGAAAGAAGAAACAGAGAGATAGAAGAGAATATTAAGAGAGAATATCTGGTTGTATTGGTTCTGGAATGAATCTACAGTACATGTATTTTCCTTTTTGTTCCCACAGTAATTGCTCTTAACTAACATTTACATTTCCCTCCAAAACTAACAACCAGATAACTAATTCTTTATTCCCTCAAAAACTGCTTCTTTCTCGACCTTCCAGAATCTTCTGCCTTTTTCTTCCACTTCCTTCTCTTGTATGTGATAATGGCATGCAGTCACAATTGTCCATTGACACAACTGGAACTTTCTTCATAAACAAAATTCCATCAAGAAAATACAGATATATGCATTCTCAACTGCAAAAAAACTGACATCCTAGAGAATAAATATGAGAGGGCTTCTATAACAAAAGCTTCTGTCTTGATAATATATGTTCATGTAAATTCAGTATCTAGTTCACCTTCCTTCCTCGAATTCAAAACTGAATTAATTCCCTCAATGAACCCCTGATACATACAAACAAACAAACACACAAAGGATACATAGGGTCATCAAAAGATATGACAGTTATTTCATGCACATCAAGAAGTGCCATCTTAGATAATTGTCGCCACAAAAATGAAAGCATGCATCCAAAGCACCGAAAAAGTGGGGTACTTAACCACATAAAAGTAGCCGATAGTGTTCGGCCTCCTCATAAGCTCTTAATATTCAGCTTTGTTAAGTGCCGGAACCACTATGACTAAAATGCTTTTTGTCCCTATCAAGACATATCCCTGCAACAACTCAACATAATAAAAAATTAGAACATAAATCTTCAATTAACATTCTCCCATGAATTATTATCAAAGCAAATGCGTTGCTTCATTTGATGCAATGGATGTGGATGGCATGGAGAGGTATGGAGGAGGGAAGGGGTGTAAGTTGTTTCCCTTATTTTATTAGAAAATCCTGAAAGGTTAACAGATTTGGTAGCATTTCTTTTTATTCCAAATCTACCAATATCTTTCAGTCAAAAAGTGGAAAACAATGGAAATCACACTTTTACTTCCTTATTCTCAACAAAACAAATGGGGGCACTAATTCCATTTTCCTTATAAGTACCTTCTTCGTACAACTCCATGAATGCATCCCAGCTACAAAATTAATTGCTATTCTCCATGACAGAATTGTTGCTTGCGACAAACAAAAAAAGAAAAGAAAAGAAAAGAAAATAGAGGGAGTTGCTGAGAAGGCCATCTCATTAAATTTAATAAGTAGAAGATCAAACATGTCAAGAAGCAAAAAAGAAAAAGAAAATATTTGAAATGCGCTCATCTTCCTCAAATAAATTTGGGCATGAGTTAATACCTTCTCATGGTCCTCGCACAATGTATGCCGACCATTGAACATCACAGCAAGGACTGAATCAGGTTTACGCTGCGTCAAAGTACCAACAGTTGTGCAAAAATTTTTCCCTCCTGAAAAATACACACACCATAAATCAGTTGCAACAACTGAGAGCATTAAGTGAAGTAGAACTAAATATTAAAAGGCAACTAATAACTATTCACTTACTACCCTTCATTACTTAAACGTTCTTGAAATTCAGTGGAGACCACCAAAATTTCAAATTTCAACTCTTTGTATGGCAGCCGAGAAAATGGAGGGAAAATAAATTAAACCGCATCGAGCAAACTGTGAAAACTTATATAATTGAAGAGCAGGATTAATTACTCGCATCACGTCAAAACTAAAACGATAACCAAAATTAGTATTCCTCTTTTTGCTTTTCGACCACATAAATACAATGTAAAATAGGGTTCAACTGCTTACGAAATAAGGATCAAATTACATTGTTTACATATAGGATTCCAAACAAGGAGTTCACTTGAGAGAGAGATGACCGATCGATGAGAAGATAAATTGTTGTTCTCCCTTCCCTCTGGGAGTTAGGATTTTTGTTTTTTTTGTGGGTCTCCAGTGTGGAGTTTTCTCTTAGTCTCCATTTTTCACGAGTCAATTTTTGTATTTTTGTGGGCTTTAAAGAGAGACGTTTATAACAGTCGCCTCATTCGAAGTCGTTTTTTGGAGCCTTATATGATGGTCGGTTGGGTTCTTTGGCCTTTCTTCCACCTATAACTGTAGAAGCTCCGGTGATTCAGTTGGTTCCTTTTGGTTACTGATAAGCGTTATGCAACTTTAAATCTTCGCCGACGATAGAGCTAGTTACGTTTTTGTGGACGTATATAGGCAGCTAGATATTATTCTGTTAAGTAATAATTTTAAAAGTATTATTTAGTATTTTAATCCAATTAAAATATTAATATTTAATGATTAAAAAAATAAAGGGTAAACTGTAATTTAGTCCCTGTGATTTAGTGAAATACAAACTTTCGTCCCTCTGTTTTAAAAAACCTTCAATTTAGTCACTATAATTTTTAAAAACTATACAATTGGTCCCTTCCGTTAGATTTTCAGTTAAATCACTATTAATTTTAGTTAAAAAGACTAAAATACCCGATCTCCTCCTTCCCGATCTTCTTCTTCTTCTTCTTCTTCTTCTTCTTCTTCTTCTTCTTCTTCTTCTTCTTCTTCTTCTTCTTCTTCGACGATGATGTGGTCAGTTTGCTAGGGATCTTTATCCGCATACCAATAGAAAAAAATGAAAATTGCAAAGAAACCTCGAGAAAAATTCCAATTTCCGAGCTTTTACCATCAGGGTAATGCTAAAAAGCGCCTGCAAATAATGAGTATTAGCATTACACAAAAATGAAAAGAAGAAATTAGGGAAGAAATTGAATAATTACTAATTAAAGAACTGAAAAATAAGGGCGATAGAAAATAAGAAGCTTATAATGATAAGCAAAAAGAGGTACCTAGAAATCAGAAAAACAGTACGAGAAAATGAGTTTCTCTGAGGAGGAGAAGCTCACATCATTGCTGTGTGGCGTGCGCCTGTTCGTGCTTTGGATTTGTCAGCAGTAGAAGCAGCGTCCTCGCGAGACAGAGTACTCGCAATCCATTTATTTCAGTATGTAATCAGTAGTTAGCCAAATTTTTAAATTTTTAAGAAGAAGATCGGAAAGAAGATCGGGAAGGAGAAGAAGAAGAAGATCGGGAAGGAGAATAAGAAGAAGAGGAGGAAAAGGAAGGAGAGAGAATGTGTATTTTAGTCTTTTAATTAAAATTAACGGTGATTTAACTGAAAATCTAACGGGAGGGACCAATTGTATAGTTTTTAAAAATCACAGTGACTAAATTGAAGGTTTTTTAAAACAGAGGGACGAAAGTTTGTATTTCACTAAATCAGAGGGACTAAATTACAATTTACCCAAAAATAAATTATAAAAAATTATTTATTTTGATCATCCACTACTTAAATAACAATTAATCATCAAAAACTTATATTGATAGTCCTATAGTTAGGTGTTCATTTTATAATCTCGATGAAAAATATTAGTGGCAGTTATTTTTCAAATGATGAATAATTTTATATGAAAAAATGATTTTTCTTAGTATTTATCAATCTTAATAAAGTGTTTATGTATTTATCAATATTTTAATATATTTTTTATAAAATAGTTCAATAATAATATTTATGTGAAACTTATTTATACTGAATATTTATTAAAATATAATATATTTAATATTATACTATATTCATTTAAAATATGGAATGAGTTATTTTCGTATTCAAATTATATAATAAAATTATAATAAATTGTGATATTAATTTCATCTATAAAAAAATAAATTTAATTATCATAATAATTAATATTAAAACGATACGAGACTTACGCTTTTATAATCGATCAAATCTTTTATAACGTAAAAATTACCATTAAATAATAATATTTGACAGATTTTCATTAGATTTATATTCGTAATTAGCTGATATCAGTTAAATTTTTAAAAATTTTATCAATTAACTATATAAAATATATATTTTTATACATTTTTTTAAATTTAATTAATTTACTTACATTCCTCATCTCTCATAATTTATGGATTTAAGTATCGATATTACTTCAATTTTTTTTTTTACATGACGATTAATTTAGATAATTTTCTAACACATCAAAATTTATTATTATATAAAATAAAAATAAAATTATATTTGCTTTTAATCTAAAATTTAAATTTAAAATAATTAATATAAATGTTTGATTTTTTTTTTCATCGAGGAAATAATAATATGAAGTCTACATTATATTTCGATGCTTCGGTGTTGAGTCATACATTAAAATTCCTCTCAATTTATTAATAAAATATATTATTTAAATACATATATTTATTTTTGTTTTGACCAGAAGGAAACGAATGTCGCGGGTCACGCTTTCCATTCTTCAAATGTACCTGACTCACACGTGCTTCTCATCCTTGTCACGTGACAAATATCCTCAATTGCCCCCTCAACCTATTTATTTTCGCATTTCCTCAGACAAACACACTCCCTCCTCCCTCTGTTAAAACCACAACTGGCGTCTCTAAAACTAAAACTAAAACCCTATCCCTAAACCTAAACCCCTTTGCTCCTTCCTACACACAGACGCCATGAGCGAAGATTCCATGAACATCGATCAAACTTCGAAGAGCCCCGCCGAACCCCAAATTTTACAAACCCTAAACACAGGCCCTTTATCGGCCTCATTATCCAGTCTCTCTGGCTCGTCCCGCACGATCCCTTCAAACAAAGATTTTCATTTTTACTACAACTTCGATGACTTCAAGCTCCCTGTCCAACAAATTGCTGCGAAATCGCAATCCCTGCTTGAATCAATTGGCTCTTCCAATCGCATTTTCAAAGAAAAACTTAATTTTCCTGGAGATGTTGATATTGATGACGCTTACGATTGGCTTGTTAACGTTAATGATGAGATCTTGGAGCGTTTCGACGCGTCAATCGATGAATTTCAGAGTATCAGAAAGAAGGAAGAGGAAACTGGTAAGGTATCGGGGATGGATACAGATAGCGGATTTCAGTTGGTGTATGGGAAGAAAAAGAAGGGGTTAGTGAGCTTGAGGAGTGGCTCGGCGAGTGATTCAGTGTGTGATTCTGGAGTGAAGGTAGCTGATATGAAGGCAAAGGCAGTGAAAGCAAAGGTCCCTTTTCATATACCTACAATAAAGAAGCCTCAAGATGAGTATAATATATTGGTGAATAATTCGAACCAGCCATTTGAGCATGTTTGGCTGCAGAGACGTGAAGATGGGTTGGGGTTCGTTCATCCTCTGGTTAGTTATTTATAACATTTGGGTCCTTTTAAGCTTTGGTACAAGTTAATTGGTCTAATTGAAATGATGGACTTGTGCACTAAGTTTACCAGTTAATGAATCTATGAATTTTGTTTCTTGGTGGTTGATCTTTGGCTTTGCCTTAGAATATCAAGGAGAAGTCTGTGGTAGGTTGGTTGGTTTATTAGTCTCATTGCATCTTTGAGGGTTTATGACATTGAGCTTGTGAATACCTGAAGAATTACTCTTTTGATGAATGGCCAAGGGAGGTGGTTTATTTGAGCTGTAACATAAGAAGCAGTCTTCTTCATACACCTCCTTTTACACACATGCACACAGCGTAATTGCTATTTTACTAACTTTTGTGGCTACCAGCTCTATGCGAAATCAGTGTGGTTACCATATCAAATTGAATTACCTGAGACACTTACATCAGTTATGGTCAGCAGTTGCCGCTAGTCAACTATCAATCAGAATAGATATTCATGTGTTCTAATATATGTGAAGTGTAAACTGCTTCATTGGTATATTATTGTGATTTATTATTTATCAACTCTTGTTTCATATGTTTTAAATGTTATACTTTCTCTTTGGTTATATAGTTGTCAATAGGATTTGTCTTACCTTCACGAAGTGATTTGCGATTAAGTTCTGAATTTATTGTTTGTTCATTCAACTTAAGCAACTTTGTGCTCATCTCTTGCTGTATCAGTTCTGTTTATGCTTCCCTGAAGGGAGGAAAAGATGCATAATTTTTTCTAATTGCTGTTATTTGATGTATGCAGGAAAAGCTCTCTGTTTTGGATTTTGTGGATAGAATTGCTGGGAACCTTGATCCTACGTCACCACCCCCCTTGGAGTGTACCCCATTCAAGCTCGTGGAAGAAGTCAAAGATCTGAAGGAGCTGGCAGCTAAATTGCGTGGTGTAAATGAATTTGCGGTAAAATTCATCAAATTTAATTGACGCGCTTAATTTTATTAATTTCTGTTTCTTTTTGATATGCGACCACTTTCATTAATTATTAGCAGCATTATATTCCTTGAATTGGATATTTCTTTTTCTGTTTATATCTTTGAGGTTATCCATGTTAAATTGTCTAGGTTGATCTGGAACATAATCAGTATCGCTCTTTCCAAGGATTGACATGCTTGATGCAAATTTCTACCAGAACTGAGGATTTTATTATTGATACTTTAAAGCTTCGAATACATGTTGGTCCATACCTGAGGGAAGTTTTCAAGGATCCCACCAAGAAAAAGGTTTGTCTCTCGAGTATTTGCATTTTTTATTTTGTGAAAGGTTTCTTCTTATGTGTAACAGCATTTAATTTGATTAGGTCATGCATGGAGCAGATCGAGATGTTGTATGGCTTCAACGGGACTTTGGCATATACATCTGCAATCTGTTTGACACTGGACAGGTTCTTTTCTTTGAAAATTATTGGTGCTATCAACAATGTGATTCTAATAGAATCTTGTTGGTTATTTTGTAGTTTTTCGGGCATCTTATGCTTGCTATCCAGTCTCTTATGCACTCATCCATATAATGCTTGGTCTGAAAAAGAAGTAGTTATTTGATACTTTGCGTACATGAATTTTGCTATATGATCAAACAATGCAATTTGCCTTCTTTCTTTGTTAGGTTTTTTAAGGTCAGCCATTTCCTATTAGATGCCGATGTTCTAAAATGTCAATTTTTTTTAAATAAATCAAGTGGAGGGATTGGCTATGGGAACCGGTAATTAGTAATTTTTTTCAGCTAAGGAGAATGTGCTGGATCCTTTGGCTTGTATATTTCAGTGGATAAATTATACCGAAGTTCCTTTTTGTTATTACCTGTATAATTATATTGCCTTTTCTTTGGTTTTCATGCAGAAAACTCTTGAGGATATTATTTCTCATTTGTATCAATTTTGGTTCATTTTCCATCTCATCTTCAGGCCTCAAGGGTGTTGAAGCTGGATAGAAACAGTTTGGAGTATCTTTTGCATCACTTTTGTGGAATTACTGCCAACAAAGAGTAGGTCCCCATGTAATCACTTGATCTGCTACTGTGCATTGTTCGGTAAATATGTTTTTGACACACTTATGCACGTTAGCAGCAATTTCCTTTTTTACTTTTTTTTCTTAAAATTCAAAGATATTTTGTGTATGCACAAATTTTCCTATCAAGTTGACTTTTCATTTGCTTGCAGATACCAGAATGCAGATTGGAGATTACGTCCTCTACCTGATGAGATGCTTAGGTAAATATGTAAATAATGATATTGGGTCTCATGCTTTCCTCAACTAATTTCTTCTTTTTTTTTTTTTAGGATTTTATTTAGTGTACTGGTACATGAGCTATTGGGTAAAGGAAAGAATGTCAACAGCTAATCTGAAAAGAAATTATATTCTTTTCCTGTGGAACTTGTGCATTTAGAATCCTTTAGATATTGATAAACAGATGGATGAGTGCTTTTGTCTGTTCTAAATACAGTACAAAATAAAAATTCTAGTTTCATAATGAGAGTGGATATCATGGGAGTTTCACTCCGATAGTTTTCATGTTTCAGAAATATAATAAAACACTGGGTTTTTTTTTATCCCAACATAATTAACTAATGTAGCATTGCCGAAACTGAATAATATTCCATCTCCATCATCTTTATAATAGATCCTCAAAAGGATAAAAGTGAAGGGTAGCAGTGTAACTTCCTTTGAAGAAAAATATCTTACTGTAGTTTGCTCACATTTTTTCTTTTGCTATAACTTTGACATGATCTTCTTTACTCATCAGTATAAGCTACTGTTACCATTGTCTGATGGATCAACTTTTGTCTTGTTTTGTTTTTTTTTTTGCGCAGATATGCCAGAGAAGATACCCACTATCTGTTTTATATCTATGATGTGATGAGAACCATGTTGCTTTCAATGCCTAATGGCACTGAAAATTCTGATAGTCCTTTGGTGGAGGTATGATTTAGATTGATTGTTATCATTTACAATATTGTTGATTCATCTACATGATAGATGATAGGTTGCCAAAGTCTACAAGTACTAGTTGAGATGTGTAGAAGGGACTTTGTAGATTGAAAATTTGGATTGTAGTGCATATGACTCGTTATTCCTCTCTTTTTGTTTTGGAACTAGACCTTAGATTTAAATAGTGGTTGCTGCTGTGTTCATGGTCCCTATTGCAGGTGGCAAAAAAATGCTTGTAATGGTCGTAACTTAACAGCAATGGCCTATTCTTGTGCAATTCTTTTTGTAAATTTGAGAAGTTTGTGAAATGCATAAATATCTAAATATAGAAGTAAAATTAAGATATACAACTGAATAATAAGTGTAAATACATTAAGACTAAAATAAGTATAAAGATGGTAAAGATCTAACCTTATTACCACCAAAATGAGTGTGAACTAGGTTTTTGATTATCTTGACTTTGATTATACTTAGCATATATTATTGAAGCCATGCTCTTTTGAAATGTAGTTGTCGAATAAAAAGGAAATATGTATTAGGGTTTAGCCTTTAAAAGGAAAGAAATAAAAGGCCATGCATGTTATTTTCAAGAGATGACGCCTTGCCTCGCCTCGCTCCTAGATTCGGGTGAAGAAAGATACTCGCCTCTTGCAAGAGGTCTCGTTTTATCCATGCAAAGTGAGGCGCCTCCCCTTGTCCGGCGCCTCTCTCGACGCCTTTAATAATACTAACTTCAACGGTCTCTTATTTCTCTCCACATAATATATGTATCAAATATACCTCTTAAATGATTATGAACTACTAATCTATAACTTAAAAAAATAAAAAATTACAATTTAAATAATTATATTATTAATAATTTAGTTTATTAGTTAAATTAAATTATTACTTTATTCTATTTTATTATTTCTTATAGATAAGAAAGCATAAATTTTTGTGTTTATTGTTTCATATAAACATAGTATTTATTTTCATTTGTTATTATAAGATTGATTTTAAGTTTTCTCTATGACATATAATTGAATATTATTATTTTATGTTTTAAAATGTTTTTTTAAAATGTTTAGATCTCAAAAATTGAGTAAACTCTTTTTAATAATTATTTATAGAAATTTATAAAAACATTAATTATAAAAAAAATATTATTAATTTATAATATTTATTTAATTATATACCGGTTAAACCGTAGTTCTACTACGGTTGAACCTTAAACTCTTAATCTTTGCCTTCACCATTTTATCCACTGGGCCAGGTTTAAAAATATTGGCCCAGAGTTTTCTTTGAAATTATTTTCCAATTACTTGTATATTTCACTAAAGTAATTCTGAAAATCCAAAAAAGAGAGAAGAAAAACAATAATATACAAAATGCTTCATACTATAAATTTTGTGAAGAACCAAGCATAAAGCGAAACTTTCTTCCAGTGTTATCCGGGCTTTGAAGAGGGCTTTGAAGAAGAGAAAAAGCCAATTTTTGTTTGGGGCCTCTCATTTCCATCTTTCTTTGCCTTAAACCTATTCTCATAGAGAGAGCTCACAAAGTGCGTGTGCGCACGCAGACATATATATTTTTACATATGCATATGAACACAATAAACACTCGTATTCACAAGAGGGACATGCATGGTGTCTGATATTAGGAGTTAGAAAGAGTAAGAAATTTGTGTTTTGGCTACTCTAGGAGTATTATTTGCTGTCTGAAAGGGATGGAAAAGGCGAAGTTTTCTCTTTTGCTTTTTAAAAGCGTTTTAAACAAAAAATTAACCTTGCTTCAGTGAGACATCGCCTACTCAGGCGATGCCTTTATGCAAGGCGCCTTGCGTTAGTCAAGCAAGGTGAGGGGGTGGTGCCTCACTGTCACGTATTATAGGAAGAAATATGGGCTGAATAAGAGAGAATAGAAGTGTATATAATGTTGTTATAACTAATTGATGACTCAGCCGTTTCTGTTATGATAGCTGGTACACTTATATAATAGCAGGGATACTCACATGTAAAGACATTCAGAATTATCAATATAGTTACAGCCTATTTCTCTCATTTCTCTTCTCTGTTCTCTTTCCAAACACTCTTTTCTTCTTTTTCTTTCCCTTCTCTAATTCTATTCCATTTCTATAATTTCTCTTACTGTTAGAGTCTTGCTCTAACAATTGGTATCAGAGCACGTGAATCCTCGGAAATACTGGGTTATTGTTGTCTGGGTCTGCAATGATGACTCAATCTGCTGTGGTGAGCCAGGAGATGGTACGAATCACTGAGCTGGAAGAACAAGTGCGAATGTTGCAGGTATTGACTCGGAAAAATGGAGTGGAATTTAAGGAATTCAAGGAGGAGGTGAGAGAGAATTCCTAGCATGCTAATGCAGTTTTGGCTGAATTGCGAGTCTTAATAATCAAACATATGGTTGGGAAGGGCAAGGAAACTTGAAGTTCTAGTGAAGGAGGAAGCAGATCGGAAAATAGAATTATGCAATCAGATTCTATGGACAGTATGGGAATGCTCTTGAATCAAAAAGAGAATCAGCCTGTGCCAGCTAAGGATATAGTCATCTTAGGTACTCTTCCTAATTTCTTTTGCTATAATGAAATGACTCAAATGCTGCCCGAGATTGAGTTAGTTTCTTTTGAAGGAAGGAGCTGAGAGCTTGGCTAAGAAAGTGTGAAATATTTTGAGATATATAGAGTTCCTGCAAAACAGAGAGTCCCATTAGCTAGCCTATATCTAATGGATAAGGATGTGGTTCCATAACTGGAATAGGGGTGGAGAACGCACTTGGGAAGAATTTGAGAGGTATTTGCAATAGATTTGGAGATGAGGGGTTTTTGAAGTTGAGGCAAGAAAATACTGTGGAAGAATATCAAGATGAGTTTGAGGACATGAGAATAAGAATGGAGAGGGTAATGCTTGAACTAGGAGAGTCGTATTTTCTCTCTAGATTTATTGGGGGATAATTTATTGGGGGACTTAAAGATGAAATTAGATTGATGGTAAAGATGATGGAACCTGTTTCTCTTGCTCAAGCAGTGGAAATAGCAAGATTACAGGAGCAATTAGTGGATAAAAATAAACTCAAGGGCAATACCAGTTCCTTTAAACCTTTTAAACCCTCAAATATCAACCAAACAGTCTAAGTAAACCCTGCAAACACTTACTCTAAGCCATACCAAACATATCGATATTCTTCAAGGCCACCAAACATTGACCAGAAGAGTAATTCTAACCCCACTGCTATTAAACAGTCAATTACCAGTAATTCTTCTACCTCACATCCAAACGCTACAAACTCAACCTCTAAGACCTTAAACTTACCTGCCAAACACCAATTCAAACTTTGTTTCTTGTGTGGAGATAAATATTTTTCGGGACACTAATGCAAAACTGAAACACTAAATGCTATTTGCACAGAAGAAAAAGAGGAGGAAGGGATTGAGGAGTGGTATGAGGTGAAGGGTGCTGAAGTAGAGGAGGATGCTGGAGATGCTACATTATCTATGCATGCCTTGGAAGGAAGTCATGGGGTCAATACTATCAGGATGTTGGGAATTCACAAAAAAAGATGGTTATTTTGGTGGACAGTGGGAGCACTACTAGTTTCAGCTTAGGGGTTGAAGTTGGGGTTAGTAGAAATACCTCACACTTCCATTACAGTAGCAAATGGAAGGAAATTGAGATGTAATCATGTATGTCCTGAGTTTAAGTGGAAAATACAAGGGATAGAGTTCCATTTTAATTTGAAAATATTGGAGCTAAGAGGTTTTGACATGATCTTGGGAGTTGATTGGCTTAAGGTTCACAATCTTGTTCTATTCTATTTTGAAACCTCATCCATTACCATTACTAGTTACCAGAAGCCCATGTTGTTGAAATGGATTGGAGACTTAGCATTACAATATGGATTATGGTGCTCTAAAAATCTCTTGCAAAGAAAGAGGGTGGACTTCCATACCTCTATTTTCTGTATATGGCAGACTGAGGAGCAGTTAATGGCTGATGTCCTAGCTACTGATGTCCTAGCTACTGATACCGTTGCAGCTGTAGAAGATAGAGAATTACAACAACTATTGGTACCATAAAGTTTTTGAGGAATCCCAAGGCTTGCTTCTATAAGAAGCCATAACCATGCTATTCCCCTCCATTTTAATGCCCAACCAATAAATATGAGATCTTATCAATGCCCTTAGTACTAGAAAACCAAAATACAAAAACTAGTAACTGACATGCTTGCAGCCTCTATCATATAGCCCAGCAATAGACCATGTTCTTCTCCAGTTTTGTTAGTAAAAAAGGAGGATGGGACATGGAGATTTTGTGTGGATTATCGAAAATTGAATGAATTGACTATTAAGAATAAATTTTCTATGCCTAAGATAGATGATCTATTTGATGAATTGGGAGAATCTAAGGTATTTTCCAAGATCGATTTGAAGGTCTGATATCATCAAATTAGGATGTTGGACCAGGATGTTCCTAAAACTGCCTTTTACGACTCATCATGGTCACTTTGAATTCAAAGAAATGCCCTTTGGGCTGACCAATGCACCTGCCACCTTCTACCTTCCAGTCCTTAATGAATCACTTATTTCAACCTTTTCTTAGGAAGTTTGTTCTAGTATTTTTTGATGATATTTTGGTGTACAGCAGGACTACGGAGGAACACTTACACTGGAACAACGACTCTTTGCTAAGTTCTCTAAATGTTTTTTTGGCCAAAGGGAAATTGAGCATCTGGGGCACATTATTTCAGCACAAGGAGTGGCTACGGCCCTAAAAAATTGTTGTAATGATCAACTGGCCAACTCCTCATTTTGATAAGGATCTTAGGAGTTTTTTGGGGCTTACTGGATGCTATAGAAAGTTTATTAAAGGGTATGGAATCATCTGTAGACCTTACTGATGCTAGTAATTGGGGAATGGGAGCTGAATTACAACATCAAGGGCACCTCATAGCCTTCATCTCCAAGGCTTTTGGCCCTCGAAGTCCAGCTTTCTCTGTGTATGAGAAGGAGCTTTTAGCCATTATATTTGTAGTAAGCAAATGGAAGCATTACTTGGAGCAAGGGCAATTTTATATCAAAGCAGATCATGAAAGTATAAAATACTTGCTTGAGCAAAGATTGCAGACCAATTTGCAACAAAAAGGTATCTCTAAATTGTTAGGTCTAGACTATAAGATCCTATATCGAAAGGGAGTTGAAAACAAAGTTGTAGATGCCTTTTTTTAGGAGGTCTATACAAGGAAGGATGACTTCATTCAGTAGTGGTACCTACTTGGATGCAATATTTGGCCATCAGTTATGAAGGGGATCCCAAGTAAGAGGAATTGATTCAGCAGTTATCAGTTGATCCAGTTGTGTCAAAATTATCTAGTTATCAGTTGATCCAATTGTGTCAAAATTATCTAGTTATCAGTTGATCCAGTTGTGTCAAAGATTATATAGTTATCAGTTGATGTAGCTGCCATTAAAGATTATCAATTCAAGAATGGAATTCTCTTTACAAGGGCAGAATGTTGGTCGGCACTTTCACCACATTAGGGCTGAATCTCTTAGATTCTTACCACACTCTCCAATTGAAAGACACTCTGGTATTCATACTACTTATCTTAAACTGAAGAGATATTTTTATTAATTTGGGATGTTAAAAGATATCATGTTATGGATCGAGAAATGTGAAGTGTGTGCTAGATGCAAAGGAGAAGACTGTGCTTATCCAGGCTTATTACAACCTTTATCCATTCCTTCTCATGCTTGGCAAGAGGTTTTCATGGATTTCATTGAAGAGCTTCCCAAGTCAAAAGGGAAGAATACTATACTAGTAGTGGTTTGCAGACTCATTAAAGTAGCACATTTTCTACCCTTATCTCTTCCTTATTCTGCAATCACAGTGGTTATTCTCCTCATAGACAATATCTACAAACTTCATGGTATTCCTCAAGTAATTATTTTTTATCGAGATAAAATTTTTACCGGCTTGTTTTGGCAGGAATTATTTAAATGCTTGGAAGTTAAATTGGCCTTTAGTTTAGCCTATCATCTTCAATCTGATGGCTAAACTAAGAGACTCGATCAATATTTAGGGAATTATCTCAGATGCATGGTCCACTTGAAACTTGCTAAATACTATGGACCCTATAAGATCACTGCCAGGATCGGGAAGGTAGCATACAGATTGAAACCACCTACATGCTCTTCTATTCACCCTGTTTTTCATGTCCCTACCTTGAAAAAAAGGGGTGGGAGATAAGGTGAGTGTCACTACAGATTTGCCAAAGTGCAGGACAACCAAGTAATTGTTGTCCCTGAATCAGTTTTGCAGACCAGGATCATCATGAGGGTAACAAAATAGCTGGAGCAAGGTCTCATTAAATGGTATAATTTACCTATGGAAGATGCTACTTGGGAAGATAGGACATTTATTACTGCTCAATTTCCTCAAAATCCCTTTCTTGGGTCAAGAAAGTTCTAATGTAGGGGGGTATTGTCACGTATTATAGGAAAAAATATATGCTGAATAAGAGAGAGAATAGAAGTGTCTAGAATGTTGTTATAACTAATCGATGATTCAGCTGTTTCTGTTATGACAACCGGTAGACTTATAAAATAGCAGGGATACTCACATGTAAAGGCATTCAGAATTATCAATACAGTTACAACCTATTTCTCTCATTTGTCTTCTCTGTTCTCTTCCCAAACACTCTTTTCTTCTTCTTCTGCTTCCTCTTCTCTAATTCTATTCCATTTCTGTGATTTCTCTTACTGTTAGAGTCTTGCTCTAACAAGGTGTGGGGGTGGGGCCTCACCTCACTTCGCCTTTCACCTTTAACAACATTGCTTTCTTCTAACAAAAAAAATGCAAAATATGGATGCAAGGATAGTTGATTTTAGATGGAAAGTTAAGAGAGTGACATATTGAAGAGGAAATGGCTAGAAACAAGAGACCGACTGGAACTTATATTTTTGTTAATAAGATTTAGTTTGATCCTCATATTTTGATTTGGCACTTGAGAAAAATGCAATTATGTATCTTTTTCTTTTTTTGAACCTTGTAGTTGACCATTTTCTTTAAATGTTATTCAGTGCTAATTTGGGGACTTTGCAATGTATCTGTCTGTTTTACTGTTATCTTTTATTCATAGTTGTCAAATCGAGATTCGAATTGAGAATCAAAATCTTCATTTTATGAAATAATAATCGAATCGAATCACAAGATTCCATAAAAACTCTAAAAATTAATTAAAAATAATATATGTTCTAAAGTAAGTAAAAAATCTCTTATGATGACATGTTTTCATAAATATATAATTGTTATTTATATAATTAGAAATATTATTTATAATAGAATAATATGTATTTACTATATTTTACAGTTTTACTTTATAAATCATGAACTTTGTAATTGTAGACAATGGTTATCATAATACATATGTTGAAACTTTCAATTAAATTTGATCACATAATTAAATAGTAAAAAAAATAGTAGGTTATGATATTATTAATATAGATTGTCATAACTTGATAATTATAATTAGTCAATTAACTAAAAAGAAAAAGAAAGAAGAGGGAGAGGGAAAGGAATGAGTTGTGGAAGAAAGATAGTTAAGTAAAGGATTATCTATACTTTGCATGGAAAAAATGAATGAGATCTTAAATTTTAAAAATAGGTGGGTTGACAAACCCTTTATAAATAATTGATTGAACTTGGTGGTGGAAACTTGGTAGATTCATATTGATTCACTATTAATTCTTTCGATTTAATCATAATTCTTGTACATCTATAATTTACTCTACACATTTGAATCCTAGTAGGATGTGGAATCGAATCAAGAATTGTAAGATTTGAATGAAAAATTGTAAGATTTGAATGAAAAATTGTAAGATTCAGGAACATTTAAGATTCACACTGCAGATTTGAATCAATTTGTTGGGAAATTGATTCGAATTGTAAGATTGGAATTGAGAATCCTAAGATTCTAACAATGCTTTTATCACTATACTACTTTTAAACAGGCTAAAAATGTATTCTTTCAACGTAACTATAGAGTGCTGATCAAGGTTTGTTTCTAACAGGTCTACAAACGCAGTTATGATGTGTGCATGCAGCTTTATGAGAAGGAGCTTTTGACTGAAAGTTCATATCTTCACATTTATGGGTATATGCTGTTGACATTTTTGCTGTATATTGCTGCATTCCACATTTATTGCTTTAGATTATATAACAATAACAATGCCAGACATGGCATTCTATTTAATTTATGACAAACATGATATTCTATTAAATGTATTTATTTATCAGGATATTCTAAGATGACAAGATAATATGTATTTCACTGCATAGGCTTAGAAAATCTAAATACTAGCTAGGTCACATCTTTTGGTCTTAGATCTTTATAAAAGAGTTAGCTGGCACCTAGATCCTTTTGTAGTTAACATTTAGCACTGAACGTTTATAAAAGTTTAACTAATTTAACTTTCTGAACATAAGAAAAAGTAATTATTTAACTCTTAAATTTTGTAAAGTGTAACTATTAAGCCCCTAAAAGTTAAAGTGTGTATAACATTCACGTATAGGGGTTAAATAGTTACACTTTTATAAAATTTGGGTGTTAAATGTTGGTCACAAGAAGGTTCGAGTGACAAATTACTTTTTGTGTAAAGATCAGGTTTCAAATAATGCCTTCAGCCTATGGTGAATATATTGTTCGCCTAGTATTGTTGTTAATGAATAACTATATGCCCTTGCTACGTTGTTATAGGTTGCAGAATGCTGGTTTCAATGCTCAGCAGCTTGCCATTGTTGCGGTAAGTTTTTTATACATCCTGTTCTAGCCATTTCCTTTCTTTGACTGTTATTATAAGAGGTTGGTAAAACCCATGGAAGTTGCCCAGTCTGCGTGGCTAATATATTTCATGATTTAGGCCTTGCAAAATGCAATCTCCCAATTATAACTCAACTGATTTGTTGGGAGATCCATTTTGTACTTCTTTAACTAATCAAATTGAATGAGTGAATAGGGTGCATTCTTGTCGATGGCTCTGTTGTTTGTTAAAACTTGGTTATTTTGTTAATTTTCTCTCCTTATTTGAAATGCCAAAATGGCCTTCAGGGACTCTTTGAGTGGAGAGATGTTGTTGCTCGTGCAGAGGATGAGAGCACAGGCTATATATTACCGAACAAAACTCTTCTTGAAATTGGTAAAAGCTTCATCAGCTGTATGTCTTGTATGTGTATTGTTTTATGGAAAATTATTTTTAATTATCTTTTATTTGAACATGCTTAAAGCCAAACAGATGCCTGTTACACCTCAAAAGTTGCGACGAGCATTGAAAACAAAGCACCCATATGTTGAGCGGAACCTTGGTACCATTGTTAACATCATTAGGCATGCCATGCAAAATTCTGACGAGTTTCAAGCTGCTGCACAAGGTTTAAAGGATGGACTTGCTCAAACAGTAAGATTTTGGATAATTTATAGCATAGTCCATGAAATTTAGCAAAATCTACAACTTAGTCCCTGATTTTTTAAAAGCAAACAATTTATTCTATCGGTTTTTATTTTATTAACAAAATAGTCATTTTGTTAAGTTTATCGTTAGTCAACTCTTAATTGAATAAGTTAACTTGACCAACTATTAATTGAATAACGTAACTCAAATTAAAAGAACGAAATTGTTACAAATATTAAAATTACAAGGACTAAGCTGTTACAGATTATTAAATTTAAAGGGTCTAAACACTTATAGAAAGTGAAATTTAAAGGATTAAGTTGTTATAGTCAAACAATGAATTTTAACAGAGAGATTATTTTAATAACAGAATGAAAATTTAGGTGCTAAATTGTTTCTCGTTAAAATAGTGAGGACTAAACTGTGGGTTTTGTTAAATCTTAGGGATTATATTATAAATTACTCTTAAGATTTTTATGTATAAATTTAGTAATCTTAGGGATTATCTTAGGCCAGATCAATGAAATATACCTTTGGTTAAAAAAAATTGATAATGTTCAATAGAGTTATGACAGGATTGAGTCAGATCTATATCTTTACAAGCATGCCTCAGTTGTCAACTTCTAATGTGTTAGATGTTATAATAATGTCCTCAAGGGCGACGTGATGGATGGCACTATAGACTGAAAGGCACAACCATGTCTGTTTATTATTTGGCTTTATCTCTTAACTGCTAAATGGTTTGCACTTGCTAAAAAATTTATGTTTTTAATGATAGAAGAGAATCCAATAATTAATATTAATATTTGTCATACATAACTTGCTCTCTTTTTTTTTCCAAAAAAAACTTACTCTTTTTATGTTGTGGCCCCCGCCCCTTTCTCTCTATCCTATCATGAAGGCTTCACAGGAAAATGTAGAACTTAATGATAATGGCGAAGGATTTGCCCCTGATAGGCATGCAAATCTGGAAAATGCTGGAACAGAGACTATTTATGATGGCATTAGGAATGCTCTCCAAGCAACTTCTCCGCAGCTCAGAAAGGGGCATTCAGAGACAAAGGTCTGCAGAGATCGACAAGGAGGATCTTGTATGCATCGTGGTGAAAATGGTGTTGAATCCAGTAGTGTTTCTGAGCTTCACAGAGAAAACTTCCCTGTAATGCAGAATAGAGATACAGTTACGTCTGTGGACCTTCAGCTCTGGTTGTCAGTATTGGTCCCTTGTGGAGCATTTATCCTTGGAAAGTGATCTTTTGAAATGTTTTTGTTATTGAACAGGTTACTAGAGCAACTGTTGAGGTTTTAAAGAAGCCAACTGGTGCTTTTGGAGCAATGCTGGGAAGTGCAGCGGCAAAGAGAAGGTTTGACATTGACAAGAAGGTTTGCATTCTACACTTTTGGAACTGTTGCAGCTCTTTGAACTTTACTGTCTAGCTTGTTGGATGATGCAATATGTAGTGTGATCCTTCAGTTTGGCCATTAGTCCTATGGGTATTTATTTGAAGTGCAACTCAGATGACCACACACTTACCACAAGTAAATACTCTGTGGAAGGGTTTATTGTGTTTTGGGTTTCTGTCCATATCTTTGTCCGAGTTCCATGATATAGGACATGTCCTGTCTTGTGATCCCCGATTTATTCTCATTTTTTTCTGCTGCATGTAACTTGGTCAGAACACATGTTTGAGGAGACTAATCTCAATTATCTCAGCTCCCTTTTCATACTAATTAAAATTCCATGTTGTGTGTTCTGTTGGCTTCGGATAAACTCTATTTTTCCCTCGTCATTTAGGACAAAGAAGAGATCAAGCTGGAAAGTATCAGAACTTCTGTGAGCCTTCCATTTCATTCATTTACGGGCAGAAACGACCCAAAACCCGTAGAGGAGCCCACTCCAGTTTCAGAAATTCAGCGTGATGTAGAATCTGTTGCTGTTCCACCCGCCAGTTCCAGTTTACAAGAAATTATAGTTTTGGATGATGATTCAGATTTGGAGGTACTAGAAAATGATGAATCAAAAACTAAAGATTCTCACGGAGATGACAGAACAGACAAAGAACATGCATCTCTATCTGATCTTTCTACAAGCTTCCAGAAGTGCTTCCAGTCTAATAATCAAAGTAGAGCAATTGAAAACGTCCAGAAATCTCAAGAACCAACTGGCCTTGTGGGGCTGAAGCCATTTGATTATGCTGCTGCGATCAGATTTGGCAAAGGTCCACAGAAAGAATCAGCAGAAGTAGGTGAGAAAGATAAGAGCTCAAATGATTCTGTCGGGAGGAAAAGAAATTCTGTTGTTCGTGGAGTTGAGAAAGATGGGACCAAAGAATTTCCGCAAGGTAGAAGACGTCAGGCTTTTCCAGCCACTGGAAATAGAAGTGCAACTTTCCGATGAATCTCTGGTAATTTTTGGGAAATATGAGAGGGGCAAGGAGGGATGGAAGAAATAGTAATCAATGGAGCACATGATACCTGGGTATTTGGGACCATTTTTTCTTCAATTGATTTTATTCATTCTTCCTTTTTTTGTAGCATTCTCTCTCTCTCTCTCACTGTTTTTTTAGTTGTATTAATTATAAAAATGATCTTTTAAAGATGAGGAAAATTCTAATGGCAACAATAGTGAGTTTTTCTCTTTTTATCTTCTTTGACAATCTCCAATTGGGAACCGTGTTCTTTCTGTTTTCCTTGTATTTTATATATTCTTTTGAAATTTACAATAAAACATATAAATTCTTAAAATTATGAAAGAAAATGAAAAATTTTAACTTATAATTATTTGAATACTTTTCTTCTGGGTAAGAGAGTTTTTAAGTTTATGTGAATACTTCATTGATCATATATTAGTGGACTTCAATATTTTTCTTTTACTATTATCAATTCGGATCTATCAGCTTAGTGGGCAGCCATTACAGAAATATCATCACATTTCTATTAGATTTCTCTTTACCGTACTCGGCACATTTTAATACCTTTTTCCTTTTACTATTGTGAATTCGGATCTATCAGCTTATTGGGCAGCCATTATAGAAATATCCTTTGGTTTCTATTAGATTTCTTTGTACCGTACTCAACACATAGGGCTGTAAATGAGCCAAGCTATTCGTGAGCTACTCGAAACTTGACTTGATAAAAATTCGACTGAGTTCGGCTCGTTTTTTAAATGAGCCAAGCTCGAGCTCAATTTTGAGAGTCGTCACTTAAACGAGCTGAACTTGAACTCTATAGTATTCGGCTCGTTAAGGCTCACGAGCTGGCTCGTTTTTAGGCTCGCGAGCTGGCTCGTTGGGAAGGCTCACGAGCAGACTCGTTAAATAGACTCGTGAGTAATATTGTTTAAATAAATTGGTGAAATAATCCGTTAAATAAATTTATAAACAAGTTCATATATTATTAAAAAAATAAAAATAACTATAAAGTTATAAAATTTAAACTATTATAAATACTTGAAAATTATAGTATTGAAAATTACAAATAATTAAGATTAATTATTATAATTAATATTCTTTAAAATTAAATTATAAAAATCTTTTGTATATAAGTATTATAATAAGATTTCATAAAATTAATGTATAATCACAAATAATTAATATTAATTATTATAATAAGTATTCTTTAAAATTATAGTACTACATGATAAATTGAGTTATAAAAATTATATACATTTTAAAATTAAAGTATAATTATAAAAAAATTTTGTATATAATTAAGCATATAATATAAAAGATAATAATAATTATCAAAGTATATTAATAATAATTAATTAAGGTTATATGGATGTTGAAGTTGAAATTCAAGTTAACTAATTGAATAAGCATGAAGATGATTGTGAAGATAATTAAATTATATTAGCTTGTTTTAACTGTTGGAAGTTGGAATCAACTTTATTTATTTGATATTAAACTTTGTGTGTAATCTAATTTTATTATGTTGTTGAATTTATATTTATTTATGTTATTTTAGTTATAAATTGTGTTACGTAATTGTTTTTATGTACACTCTCTTTTTTTTATATTATTTAAATTAATGATGATTAAAAACTGATTAAAGTGTAATTATTAATTCGAGCTCGAGCCTAAACTTGAGCTCAAACCAAACTTTTTAATTTTGAGCTCGGTCTCGAGCTTTTTTAACGAGTTTCTTAATCGAGTTTTCCGAATTCGAGCTCGAGTTTTATTAACGAGCTTCTTGATCGAACTTTTTGAGTTCGAACTTGAATTAGGCTCGTTATTAAATCGAACGAGTCTTTCACAAGTCGAGTTCGAATCAAGCTCGATTATAATATTTAATTCTCGAGTCGAGCTCGAATCAAATATTAGAGCTCGAGCTCGATCTTTCAAACTTTTTTAATAAACGAGCTTGAACTTTACAAAACTCGGCTCGGTTCGACTCGATTACACCCCTATCAACACATTTTAACACCTTTATAAATACAGTCGCTGAATTTTATTTTTAGCAGTTGTATTAATTAAAAAATTTATAAAATATTATTTTACAGATAAAAAAAAAATTTAAGTTTATCTAAATTATATTATTTTCTTGTTTTTAAAAATTATAATTATTTTCTTTGAATACTTTTTTTCCTCTAAATTTTTGTTTAATAAACAGTTTTTTATTGGACAAAAAAATTAAATAAACAAAAATCTCAGTTTGATCATTTTTCCAATTAAAACTTTTAACTTTGCATTTTAGTTTAAAAGTTACACATAGCAAAATGATTTATTTGATAAACATATTTTAATAATTTTAACAATTAAAATGATTTAGTAATTTTTTTCTTAGTTTCCTCGATTTTATATTTTAAGTGTTGTTTTAATTAAAATAATAAAAAGTTTTTTAATACTTGAAAAATTACAAAAACTAATACAACCTCCTCCCTATAAAAGTAGTCTTTTCTTTTATTTGTTCAAAAATCACTTCCCTTTAATAGTAATTTATTTATTAATTTGTTAATATATTCTAATTAATATTTATTAAAAAAATAATATTTATTAAATTTAGAAATAAATTAATATGAATAGAAGTATATAAAAAAGACAATATAAAATTTATTGCTTTAATTATATTAGTTATATATTTTTTAATATATGTGAAAATAATAGAAAGCTTATATTAATAGAATTTAGTTTATTAATGGTAAAACTAACGAAAGCGTGTGATTATGTAAATATGAGATTTTTTAGCTATGGTTTATAAATGAGATTTTTTTTTTTTTTAAATACAACTGAAAAATTAGTGTTTATATTTAAATTTATATAAAAAAAGCGATTTTCCTTTATACTTAATATTTTTTATTATTTAAAATCCCCATTATTAATATATAAAAATTGGACCAGCTCGGCACCTGCTTCAGAAATACGCAAGAAAAAGAAAGAGCCTTTCTCTTGTGGATCTTTCTTAGATTTCCTCAGATCTCTTCCTCTAGAACTTCGAAACTCAAACATGTCAACCCCAGCGAGGAAGAGGCTGATGAGGGATTTCAAGAGGCTCCAGCAGGATCCTCCGGCGGGCATTAGTGGCGCCCCTCAAGACAACAACATCATGCTCTGGAACGCTGTCATTTTTGGGTATCTCTTTTCTTTCCCAATTTCCCTTCGTTCCTCTTCTTCTTTCCATTCTCCTTCATACTTACATCCTTTATGTTTGCTATCTTTGTGTGGGTTTTCTTTCTGGGTTCGTAGGCCCGATGATACGCCTTGGGACGGAGGTGGGTAATTATGATTCTTCCTAATTTTGTTTTTCTTTATTTGATTATGCTTGAAAGTTAATCAATTCTTGTGGGTATTTCTCATTCTTGCAAATCAAAAGGCTTTTCTTATAGTTATGTTGATATATACTTTTATTATTTTACATAATGTGCTGAGACTATGGATGAATTCTTTTTATTTCTTCAAAGGTGAGGAGCATTTAACATTCAATTACTTCTGGGATTTGCTTGGTCTACAATGGTGTTTTGAATTTGATTATTGTTTTGATACGCTGATATTACCATCGGTTCATCTTTTTCAGGTACGTTTAAGTTGACTCTGCAATTCAGTGAGGATTATCCAAATAAACCTCCAACCGTCCGCTTTGTCTCACGAATGTTTCATCCAAATAGTACGTTGATTTCATACTCAAATATTTGATTGCCTTCAATAAGTGAAGAAGAGCTTTTTTGGTTGTGTATGTGTGTGTGCACTTATTTTTCTGACTTTTACTTTCTACTTTCTTGGAAATCACTGTCATTTGATTTTGTTTTTTTGAATGTATTTTTATCAGTATATGCAGACGGAAGTATTTGCTTAGATATCTTACAGAATCAGTGGAGTCCAATATATGATGTTGCTGCTATACTCACCTCTATCCAGGTTCAAATTTATTTGATGCATTTCTTTCTTATACTAATATGAAGGAATAGTGTTTTTTTGTTTTAAATATTAATGATTTGTTGGGATGTGCTTATACTATGTTGAATTTTGTGGTCAAATTTTGAGATTGAGATCTCACTTGGTTTTTACGTTCATTTCAATTTAGAAATTTTTTATGGTTGCCAGATTATATATCTGGTCCTTCAGAGCACATTTGCACAGACCTAGGTCCTGAGGGGATAATCTGCTTCATGCAGAAGTGCTGAAGGTGGGTCTTTATCCAGATCACCTCTCCAGTAACCTTCACAATTAGGACCAGTTGCTCTTATGTTACTGTCTCAGGTTTTCATATTTCAAAGCTGCTTCTTGTTCAAATTTTAAATTAGATTTGATGGAAATTGATTTACATTTTAGAAGAGTTGCATCCACATGGTTTATGGCGGAGAGAGTATGTCATATATTGTTGAGGATATCTCCAGGGCTGTAAGTTTTTAATTGGCTTAAATCTGCATGTGAAAGACCTAAAATGTGAGCATTATGCTTTTGCTTTAGTTTTGCTATTTTCAGTACATGGGGAGCCAGAGTTTCCCCCTTTGCATTCTGTCGAGTCGTAAATATTCATACAGCATTCAGTTAAGTCATAGGTTGCTTTTGGATCCTTAAATTCAAATGTTTAAGAGGCTAATGATAATGGTGGCAAATTTGACCAAGAGATGGTTGCACCCTTCAGCTTGCCTGTTGAACCATGTGTAAGTAGGTTGACAGTATGCCTGATGTCAACATGGGTGGAAGCAATGAAGCTTGGTGTTGTGCTTCTGGACTCTGGATGTGGAGTTGACCCCCTTGTTGGCTTTGTACTTTAAGGAGCCAGTTACCAGTAACTGATTTTGGATCCTGTATCACACTTAGCTTCAACTCTTATAGGTTTCTATACATAACTTTTGTCAGCATGGAATCTGGTGTGGTAGCATGCTCGTTGTCATTTATGTCATTGCCAGTTTGAAGAAATTGTGTTTGTATGTCTCCCAAGTGTTGTGCAGTTACTAACAAGAGTTTCTTCTGTGTGCTTTTAACCAGTCCCTGCTTTGTGATCCAAACCCAAATTCACCTGCAAACTCTGAAGCAGCTCGCATGTTCAGTGAGAATAAGCGAGAATACAACCGAAGAGTGCGTGAAATAGTGGAGCAGAGCTGGACTGCCGACTAAAAACCCAACAAAAAGCACCAGCCCAGCAGTCTATACTGTGCTGGAACATTGAATGGCATGGTGCTCTTGGAATTTTTTTTTTTTTCTGAGCAATTTGATTTCTGCCTTTTAGACTCTGCTACTTGAATTTCTCGTTGATGTTTATGTTTCCTTATGGTTGTTCTTTGATCACGTCTTGCATGTAAGACATTTATCATGTGTATAGGCAATCTTTCTTTCCTTTTTTTTTTTTTCTTTTATGGTGGTTGTTTGTAGTAATTGAAGTTGTGATTTTCTAAGCAAGTACTTGTTAATGGAGTTGAGCCCTTGCTCCTAGAGAGGGGAATAGAGAAGGGTTTCTATTGTGCAGTTTCTTAATATAACATTCAGTCATTACGAATGATTATTAGTTTCTATTTTGGGGTTGTAGTTTCATGTGGTTGCCTCTGCAGAGTTATTCATTCCTGAAATATTTGTGATTATTGCTCATTATTTTGTAATGATCTTGTAAGGAATTGACAAAAACCAAAGCAAAGTGTTTTGCATATTATTTTTCAACTGGTTGTGACTGTGGTTTTGGGAAATAACACTGAAGCTGTGAATACTGAAGTGACTAGATTGATTATTGTATCAAGGGTTAATGTTAGACCCTTGTTAGTTTGAATTGGAATTATGACATTCTTGTTATTTTCTTTTAGTTTTTATACTGAGTGGTCCATCTCTTAAGAGAGTATTTTAGATTTTTTATAATACTTAATGAATAAAATTAAAAAAAGATTAATTAGTAGATTTATCAAGATATATATGTATTTTCTAAAATTAAAGGATTAAAAAGTTTTTTTTCTTATATTAGTTAACCCGTAATCAAAATGTTCTATACCTTAGTGAAATGATTAAAAGTTATTAATAATCCTATAGATGACATATATAAAGACATTTCTCAACAAAACAGAAATATCAATTGTCTGTCTGGTCTATGTTTATATTTATATCTTAACAGCATATTGCATGACATGTATATAATAAGGGATACCATCTGTGAATACAAGTTAAATGCTGTGGATCTTAAACCTCATCTCCGATGAAATCCTTCACCGTCGAAAATGCCTGGAATCTGGCTCTCTTGTTCTTCATCTTCCTCATCGAGGGATGGTCGGGAAAGCTGGAGAGGGTCCAAGCTATGAGAAGATGGAGCAGTGTCAGTGACGAGATCAAAGTTGGAGGTGAAACTGCTCATGTGGATGAGGTTAGTTGAAGCTGAAGAATTGTTAGAGTAGGCTGGTTGAAGCATTGCCATGTGCTGCTGCTGCTGTGAGTTTTGAAGAACATTTGCCATTATAAATCTGCTGTTTATCAATTGAGTTTGGACCATTGCAAGCTCTGCTTGCAAAGATGCAACCTGCAATTATGCAACTGTTCTAATTAGTATAACAATGGAAGAAGAGCTATGTGTAATTTTCTCTCTCTATATTGATTTCTAAGTGAATATTTTTTTTTCTTGGAATTTATAAAGGTATTTCTTTATATCCGATTTACAGTTCACATAAAATTAAATTATTCAGATTTATGGTTTTTTTTTTTTTTATCAATAATTGAATTTTAATTTTTGTTTGAAAATGTATCAGAACTTCCATTAGAAAGTCAAAATCATTAATAGTTTGTATAATGTAGAAAAATTTATTAGTTAATTTATTGGTTTTGAAATATTAAAATACTTTTGAAATTTTAAAAATCTAATATTTAATAGTTTTGTTATGTGTAGCTGTTCAATGTTGATATAAATTTGAAATATTTTTGTGAGAATTTAATTAGTAGTTATTTTTATAAAATTAATAAAATTTTTTAATATTTATAAAATTAATAAAGGTTAATTAATAAATTTTTTAAAATTTTAGAGATGTATGGACTAATTAATAACTAAATAATAAATTTTTTTTATTAGAAAATGACTTTAAAGTCTCTTCCTAATCAAATGGAATGATGTATACAAATGAGAGTAAGTAATAAAAGATTTTTGTTAAAAAAAAAATTATTTATATATCTTTAACGTTCTATAACTTAGTTAAATTTGTTTCTCTACTCCAAAAAGCAGAGAGGTTGAAATAGAACATCAAAAATCACGTGGTCATCGACCACAAAATGTCCCATTCGCTTAAAATCAAGCTCGCCGACGTAAGTCTCTATAAGATCCAAGCCCATTCTGTTGCCTAATCTTTTAGAAAGTTAGAATAAAGAAGATCAACAAAGAAAAAAAAATGAAGAAGTTGTATCTCCCTCTAGCTTCAACAACATAATTGTGTCTCCAAGAAAATCAAAATATCAAGCATATGAGATCAAGTTAATGAACCTGTTGTTGCAGAGCAAGTATGGTGGACACACAACCGTAAACCGGATCAGATAACCTTGCCTGAGCCTCATAAGATATTGTAACAACAGCTTCATGTCTCCGGTTAACCGGAATGTGAAGCAACAGCTTAGACACATTACTAGCACCAAAGACCTTATGCACAGCTGCAAACCGAGCTGCACCCTGGTCCGAACCAAAGTGTGGTGCAAAAATGCACCCACTAATGCATTTCCTTCTCAAGAACTTGCATGCACCGCATGGAGCCACGGCAACCGACTTGGTCTCGACCTGCATGGCTGAAGCACGCTTGCCGATGGCCTTCCTTCGAGTGTCACATTGAGGATCAGCCATGAGGTATTATATGAAGGATTGGTGTTTGAGAGAAGAAGAAATTAAAGAGAGAGCTGCCAAAAGACAAAGGTGGTGAGGTTGGTGTTATATATGTGAAACAAAATGGGGGAGAGGGCACGTTAGTCTCGTGATGGTGGGGTTGGCAAGGTGATTATTGTAAGCTTTTTAGCTTTCTTTCCTTCTCTTTTTCTTCTTTTTTTTCTTTTTAGTATGTCTACATACTTAAGTACCTAACATTTTTTTTTTCTTTTAATGTATGTATGAAGTATGTGTGATGTATTCCACTAAAATACGTATTCTAAAAATATTATGTGTATATATAAGGTGAGTTTGTATTCGATTTAAACTTAAATAATCAATCAAATTAAATTAATTTAAAATTTTAATTTAATTTAATTTTAATTTTTTTAAAAATTAAATCTAACTGATTGGTTACCAATATTATATCTTTTGAAAATATTGAGAGATCAAACCTAATAAAGGTCGAAATACTTTAATTAAATTATATAATACTTAAAATAAGGTATAAATTTTTTTAAAAACTCATTAAAAGTCCAATCGAATAAACTAAATTGAATCAAATCAGTTCGATTCAAATTGATTTTTCTTCTAGATCAGTTCGGTTCAACTTTCAAAAATATATAAATTTTAACTTCAAGTTTATTCGATTTGATTTAATTTTGAACCGAACAGATCGAATGCCCAGCTAGTTATACTGACATGAATGGTCGAATCATTTGTATAAATTTTTTTTTTTAAAAAAAAAATAGTTAATTTTTTTAAAATTTAATCATCCACTTATAAATTATATTATGTGTTTATCTAATTTTCATTGATTTAGTCTAACATATAGACAATTTTACATGTTACGATGGTTGTACTGCATAATCTCTCTGGTTGGTAGAGGGGCCAGAGGGCAGAAGGGAATGAGGAGAGTGTGAGGATCATGTGCAGTGTAGAGATAGAAATGGGTTAATTATTGTGTTTAAAATTAATTATTTTACATAAATATCGGTTTTGGAGATGTAATATTATAATGGTAAATAATGTTTCTTCGTGGGAAGGCACAAGAATTGTGCTGCCCGTAGCGTGTGGGATATAGAAAACCAAGAGCTAGACGTGCACTGGCATCATACATATGTGCCATGAGAGGAAACAGAGAATGAAAGAAGAATTGAAGTTTAAATTTGTCTGAACAAGAATAAGGTTTCCAAGAATAATGTAGATCATCACAAACTGATGATTTGCGAGCCCAGCAGTTGTTTTTTATAAAGAATCAAAGGGCTGCCACATGACTGATCTGCCAGTCAGACAGCATACTGGAATCTTGCAAATGGATAATGTTAATGGCCACTATGGGCTGGGAACTCAAGATTGCACCAAAAGATTTCCTTCAATTTCAGTCCATTGAATTCCAATTCAACCAACTTAATTAAATTAGAGGGTCAATGCTTTTTTTTCTTTTCCCTTTCCTTTTCAATTTCTTTTAAAAAGTGAACATCCAGTTTTGACTAGAAATGAAATCAAAATGATAAAAATAAATGATCAGTTTCAAAATGGTTTAGATCAGATATGAGTAATAAAACCCGGGCTGGTAATGTAAAATATAGTGGTATAGCAAAAAAATAATAAATTTATTTCCCTTTGAAAGTATCAGAAGTTCAAACATATTGAAAATAAAATAAAAATTGCATGTGCCTATGTGTTTTGTATTTGAGCTTTGTAAACAGCCTTTTTGCTAGGAGCTTTAGCCCACAGCTTCAATGGAAATTAAATAAACAAGGAAACAATAATATCCTCTTCAAAAATCAAAAATCAAGTATCACAAAATCATCTCATTTGCCATTAGGAGCCCTTCTCTGAATCCTTAGGACCTACACTCTGCTCCATTGCCTTCCCAGCCATATTTGACTCAGATTTGTTTGCCTTTTCTTCTTCTGAGCTTTTCCTGGCTGCTTCCTGTTCATCCTTCTCAGCCTGCAAAATCGGCTCATAATAATCAGCATGAGCCTCCATACACTTCTTCAGTGCTCCAGTCACCTCAAAGCACTTCTCCACTATATCCTCATTTTTCTTCTCTGCCTCTTCAATGCAATTCTCCCATGCTACAAAGGCGTCCTTGCACCCGCCCCCTTTCATGAACAAACAAAATCCACATTCTCCCACCTCTTCCTCCTCTTCTTCACTCTCTTTTCCCTGATCTTCATCTCCATTTTCTTTAGTGGGCGTCTTTGATCGATCTAATCCCTCTGGAGTTTCAGGATCTGAAGAGGACATCGCAGAATTCTATGAATTTGCCAGATAGTTGAGTTTATGAGAAAAGGTTTAGGCCAGATTTATTGTTGTTGAAGAGAAGGCACCTTCCTTGGCAATTAAAGTAACAGAATCAGCATATAATTAAAGCTTGTAAAGCTAATAAAATCTTCGATCTCTGAACTGCAAAGAAAAGGGTGGAAAGATGAGCATGAGAAGTAATGGGCGATAAACTGGGAAGTCTTCCAATGGGCATCCAAATACAAAAAATAAGAAAAACATGCTGTAATGATAATAAAAATACTCCACAGTCCAACACAGCAAGTTTCTGGCTTTCTTTGCAAGACCATAGCAAATTGGCTCCCATAGTTGAAAAAGTATAATATGTCCTAACGGATGGAAAGTCAAATTATGTACAATGTTTTCAAATGAATGCAAATATTAGGCAAAAGAAACTAATGTCAGTAAGATGAAAACTGAGGAGAGTTGAAAGCATATCCACTCCGAGTCTCCTCATACATCACATGCTATGCAAAAAGAATAACCAACATTATGAAAACCAGAAATAGCAATAGGCAGCAAAAAATAATATGCAAACCTCTACTTCAACTTACAGTAGACAGTAAATGAGACATGATTTAGACAAGAAGATCATCTCACAACACTGATCTTACGCATAAATTATTGTAGCATGAATGATACAGTGTCAGTAGATCAGATCTGAATCATCAAATCCAAGAAATAGAATTGAGATGAGAAGAGAACGAGAATGGAGATGAGAGAATAGAGAGAGCGAGTGAGAGAGGAGGGAAAGATTTTATTGATTATTCTTGAATGACTAAACCAATGTGCGTCTTCCCTTTTATAACTGCCAAACAGCTAACAACTTTCTCTCCAATTGTTAATTCTGTTATTCCCTCCCATTACTGATTTTTCCTCCAGTTTACAGCTGGCTCTTCTTATTCTTCTTCGGTTTCCTGTAGGATGTTACAATACCCCCCCAAGAGTTTCTTCTTGTCCCCAAGAAGACTGAAATTCCAGAAACTGAGAGAGAATAAAGGACTGGTCTTCCCAAGTTGCATCGACATCAGCCACATTAACCCATTTGATTAGTCCTTGCAATATCCGCTACCCATCTCGGCTGATAACTCTTGTCTTGAGAACCTTCTCGGGAGCAATAACAAATTCTTCAGCTTCGTAGAGAGGTAACTGGGATTGCACAACAGTATAGTCTCCCACTTTCTTTTTAGGTAAAAATAAACATGAAACACAGGGTAAATTTGAGCTTCTGGAGGAAGTTGAAGCCTATATGCAACCTCTCCAACCTGAGCTTCTACCTGATACGGCCCATAAAACTTGGCAGCAAGCTTGATTTGCTTTCTAATATCGAGAGAGGACTGATGATAAGGTTGCAATTTCAAATACATCATATCCCCCACTTCCAATTTTCTGTCGGTCCGCTTCCTGTAAGCATATTGCTTCATTCTATTCCGGCTTGCATGTAGGTTCTCTCTGAGACACATGTTGCTCGGTTTGAAAATTCAGAAACCGCAGGTACTGGACAATCTTGTTCATGTGCAAACATCAAGGAGGGAGGTGAGTACCCATATAATGCCTAGAAAGGGAATATTTTAGTTGCACTATGATGGCTAGTATTGCACCACCATTCCACCAATGATAACCATTCCCCCACGAATGAGGCTTCTGAAAAACAAAACACCTCAGATACCCTTCCAGACTCTAGTTCAACCTCTCCGATTGTCCATCCGATTGGGGGTGATATGCAGTACTGTAAGTCAGCTTCGTGGCCATCAACTTCAACAGCCCTTTCCACATCAAAACTTAATATGTTTATTTTGGGGCTCAAACATTCATTTGATGACCTCAAATAGCCATATACTTTGTCAAATTGCATAATTCAGTTTGTCGCTCAAACAATTCTATAAACCCAATAGAGTACGAAGAAGGACCACATCATTGATAGGCCATAATGAAACCTATTAAAGTTAGAATAATAGAAGAGAGAAGAAATAACATAAGGACATTTTCGTAGATAGGCTATAAGAGCTCACATCTGCGGACAGAAAACCTCAAAGGGCTACATATGATATAATACAATAAATTAAAGGATTATCTAACTATAATAGAAACATATCAAATCCTTCTATTTTAGAAATATATAAATACATATTATTTTATCTATTTAGGAATACAAATCCTATATTAAATAATAATAACTTTTCATAATACTCTCTTTTAATTGTAGTATGAAATCTCATCAATTCTAACACTCTCGCTTGATGTGATACTACGTAGAAGCCAAAAACTTCCTCATAATAGCTTACAACAAGCAACTCATGAGCATATTCAAAAATATTTGCATAAAGATACTCACACAACGTACCGAAATATAAAACCGTCCAAAGCCAAAGACGACGAGGAAACATCAATATAAAATCCTAAAGGCAATACCGGCAAGAAAACATCGATACAAAATCCCTCACTAAAGGCAATACCAGTGAGGAAATATCAACACAAAACAATTCATAGGATTGAACAAACCATACCAATCAAACAAAAACATAAGTGTGAACAGTGCTCATAAAATAATGCCCATGAAAGTAACGATGAGCAATGCTCGTAAATAGTGTCGGTGAACAATGCAAATGAAAAGTGCTCAAGTTCAAATATTTGAAAACTCTAATACCATATTAAAATTAGAATAATAGAAAAGAGAAGAAAATAACACAAGAAGATTTAAGTGGCTCGGCTACAAAAGCCTATGTTCCCGGCCACAAAACCACAAAGAGTTACATCTTTATTGAATTAGATTTTTTTCTCATAAATTAAGGGATTATCCTACTATAAAAGAAATATATCAAATACATTATTTTAGACTTTAAGAATACATAGATATATATTATTCCATCTATTTAGCAATACAAATCTTATAGTAAATAGAAATAACTTTTCATAACATTTCTCCTTAATTGTAGCATGCAATCTCATCAGTTCACCTAAAACTAGAATTGAGGTGAACTAAAAAGGTAGCCTTCTAAATTCTAATGCAAACAAAAATCATTTATAAACACATAGCCCTATGAATATATTTATTATCAGTATTATTTCATTTATATAAGTCCAAAAAAAATCATTTCACTTGCCACTTACGTCTAACACGAACTTTAATCAAATATTTCATTTATTGCAATCCTGCTGGATCAAATCTGTGCTTGATATAATTCAAAATCTTCCAACTTTTAATATGTTGCTCACTCTGCTTAGTTGGCATGTGCCATTGAATTATTAAATCTAATACAAAAGCATGTTTTGAAGCTCATAAGTGTAGGAACTAGGAAGTCATTCTGAATCGAAAAAAGTATACTATTAGCCAAAAAAAAAGGAGAAAATTTCACGCCTATGTTTTTAGGATCTAATCCTATGTACAAAAATTAACATAAATTTAGAAAAGTAAAAAGAAAGAGTTAAAAATTATTATGCACATCAACAGTGTTTGTCTGCAACTGATGTTGCTAATACCAATTCTCTACCTAACATTACCATTCCAGCAAAAACTAGAAAAGAAGTGGGTAAAGATGCACAAGTAAAGGGTAAAAATGCACAAGTAACTGCATAGTGCTTTTTCCACAAACATGCACACCCACAGATACAGAAATGCACAGAAAATGCTGTTTACATATAAGTAAACCCACTAATCTCAACTTAAGATTCACTATTAAACAGGATCTCAATAATAAAAGTTAAGAACTTTAGTTTAGTGTCTATCTCTACAAGAGACTAACCGGTTAACTAGTAACGGAACAAGGCAGTGAACTGACTTTCCATTATATCAGTTACCGACTCGTCCAACTGCCCCAAAATACTGCTTTCCAACTAGTGATCACAGTGACATTGGATGATAAGAGTAGAAGCAGTGAACAAATGAAGCAACACACTATTAAAAAGAAAACATGAGAGAATCAATAAAGAATATAGACAATGATTGCCAGAAGACATTCAAATTTCAGGAAAAATCATATTAACCCACTCAAGAACACAGTAAATATCTTCCTCATATATGCCAATTATTAGAAAAATGTTTTATACCGACACAAGATTCAATGTGGGATATCAAGTTCAAGCACGAAAACAAATACACCACAAAAAGGTTCAAGTGGTGGTTATTCTAGCGATGGATCGAGCATTACTCGCTTCAAAAACTTAAAGTAACAGATAGACTATGGTTCAATGAGAATCAAGCACATGGACATTCCAGAGGTGTTGAATTACTAACGATTGTGCTAATAACTACAGTCCTGAAGCTGTTGTTGCTGCAAAATCCCTTTTTCTGCTCTGATTAAAAAAAAAAAGCTCCATAACCAGCCTTCGCAGTTCGCATGTAAGTGACTTTAAGCACATTTTAATGATAATCTCCAGAAAAATAAACAAAACTTGATCGAACTGAGGATAAGATTACAGAGAGACAGAGAGAGACGTACTTTTGATTGCGTTGCCAAGGGAGACTGGTGAAGGAAGTTGCTTGGGGGGGAGGGGGGCGCGGCGGCGTGCGGAGGAGTTGAAAAGAAAAAGGGAACGGCTATGAGAAGTACGTTATTATTTGGACTTCTTACAATTTACGTTTCCCTTTTTTTAATTTATTTAGTTCAAAATACTTACCAGCATGCGGCTCATGAGATCCGATTTATTATAGATTAAAAAAAAAATTAAAATATAAAAAAATAAATTATACCGTAGAAAAAATTAAATGAAACTCATTAATCCAAAATAAAATCTAATTCGTAGGCTTTCGATCTTAAATGTTCATATTAATTTGAATTTTATAAATTGATTAATTGAATAAATTAATTAATTAAAAAAATAATTCAAATATTTTCCAGCATTCCTTTTTAGCAATTCAAATACTTGTAATTAAATTTATTTTTGCTATATCATTTATTCATATTTTATATTTAAATATTTAAAAATTTTATAATCGAAATAGAATAATAAAAAGATATGCTCATATGAATAAAAATATAAGTAAAAAATTGGAAGAGAAAAAATTTCATTTATTCAGTATTATATTTTTTTATTAATATATGAAGTTTGTTAAATATAATGAAAATATTAAAATTGTGAATTGAAATTAATTGGTTTGTTTTATTATTATTATTTTTTAATTTACTTCAATTTTGATTTGAAAATTTTATTATTTACTCACGTAATTTGAAAAAAAATATTTTTATATTATTTAGTATATGTGATATAATAAAATTAATTAAGTAATTAATTAGTTTTTATGAAAATATATATTTATTAATATTTTTATATTGAAAATATTTTATTTTTTAATAATATTTAATAGTTGAAATTAATAAAATAATTAATTAGTAAAATTATTTAAAATTTTATAAATATTTTAGTAATTTTTTTATTGATAATATATTGACTAAATAGTAATTTTTTATTTTATTTTAAAAAATTATTATTTAATTATTATATTATAAAAAAATTATCAATTAATTTTTTAAAAAATACATAAACATGAATATATTTAAAAAAATTTATTAATTAATTTTAGCTGTTTAAATATTTTGTTATTTAATTTATATTATTTTAAAAAATTTATTAGTTAATTTTAGTTTTATAAAAAATATATTAATTAATTATTTTATTGAGAGTATTTTAAATTTTTTTATAATACTTGATGATTAAAATTAAGATAAAAATTAATTAATATATTTTTTAAAATATTAAAAATATTTTTAATATATTTTTAAAATTAAAAAATTAATTACTAAAATTTCGAGTAATATAAGAATCAAATAATTATTTTACCTTTTATTTATCATTGAGCCGGTTCTAAATTTTAAACTTAAATAACACGAAACGTGAAAAAAGGCGGTTTAATTAGCTTAGGAAAAACGCAAAAAGAAGGCAAAACGCGGCGCATCAAGAAACACATATACCCCAGAGGCAGCGTGAAATAATTTAGTCAGGACTCAGAAGCCAATGCGCGCTAGCTCTCCGGTTCCTTAAGAAAAAACAGAGAGCGAAGGGGGAGCTGTACGAGTTATGGGCTCCTTTTCTTCTCTTCCTCTTCTTTTCTCTCTCTCGCTTTTCTTCCTGATTCTCCCACGCCCCATACACGCTTATACTCTCAAAGGTATCCCTCTTTCCTTTAATCTTCATCTTGCTCTGCTTTCTTTAAAATTATATCTGATTTTGTGCGTTTGTGGGTGTTCGGAGTTGCTGTGTTTGATAGGTCTTTCTTTTCTTTTCATTTCAATTTTGGATTGTTTCCTTGGATATTTGGGACGCAATATATTGCTAAATTGCATGTTTATGAAGTTCGTTCATCAGTTGGGCTGCCCTGAAAATGTTGGAATGGAAAATAAATCAGTATGCGTGTAATTATTGGGTACTCGTTTATCTCTTTGCTTATTCTTGAGCCTTCAGGAAAACAATACATTTGCCTTTTTTCTTTGGGTGGGGAGGAGGCCGGAAGGGTAGAAACATTAGCATTCCAAAGTGGGCGTGTTTGTATATCTTGATTGCAACTGCCCTAGTAGCAGTTGCAATATTGTAACTGAAAAATGGATGCTATATTGTTTTCTTTTCCCCACACTTTTCCATCATTTTGGAGATTAACCCTTCATTATTTGAATGTCTTCATTTGACAATGGCCTTCTTATACTTACAATATAAAGGAATGGAAGAAGATAAGGAAACATAATTCAGGAATGAAATACATAACTACAGCCATAATTGTAGGAATGATTATCCCAATAATAGTAATTATGATTCTATGATTCTCTTGCGCATTCCTGCAAGATGTTGCTCTCATAAGAGTTAAAAGCCTTGGCTTGGAGATGATGGACTTGATTTTGTGAGTAAATCTGCTGACTGATCTTTTGCACATTACAGGAGTTGACCGTGGAAATCCAGTTATAGATGTCATTCCATCCTTTCCTAGTGGACGTTTGCCTTCCCCAAGTTCAAATGATGCCTTATATTGTGAACGAGTTAAAGTGAGTGGCCTCTCGAGATTAGAGGTCAGGAGTTATTCTAGTTCGTTTCTAGTTTCTTTGTCTCCATCTGCTGCAATCCCAGAGAGATTGCATAGCAAAATTCAAGTTTGTTTTCATCGGTAAGTCAAATTTTCTGACTTTTCTTCTCTCTCAAATTGGAAAATTTTTGGATATTGATGTTTTTTTCCCTTTGTTGTTGAATGTCTGCAGGAATGCTTCGCTTGGATTATGTCATTGTCAAAAGGAGGAGTGGAAAACTGTTCAGAAGGGCCTGTGGATATCTATCATGTCTCCTTACGAGGAAAAATACGTTGATGTGAAGTTCATAAGTGAAATTTCTGGTTCTGTCAGTATCACTGTTGAAGAAGGTTCATTTCTCCATCTTCCCTCATATTTTGCTTTCAATTTCTCACGCTGAATCTAAGTTTCCATGTTTAATATGTATAATTTTTTGAAATGTCTTTGCAGATTTCCAGCAATGGCGCCTTTTGTGTCTGGCAGTGGGATTTCTGTTATTATTGCTGGCTCCAATCGTCAGCAGTTGGGTTCCTTTTTATTATAGCACCTCAATGGCTGTTGGTGTTTTCCTTGTCATCATAATCCTTCTTTTCCAGGTATTTAGGTTTAGTTAAGGTTTACATGCTCTCCTTCCCTTTCACTTTATGCAAACACTGGTTTGATAAAAATATTTAAAATTTCCACCTTCTTTTCTGTATGGTTCTGGGTTTCACATGATATTGTCAAACGACAATCATGTTTCTGTGCATCAGTTCTGTTTGCCAAAGTTCTATTACTTTAAGATTTTGTATAGTATATTAGTATGCCACAATGAACTTAGCAGTTATGAATATAGAATTTGTTTGATGTTTGTGCTTTAAAGCCAAGTTTGATTTCTTGGTTCTGAGTTGAAAATTTGAGAACCAATCCCACTCTCCTAGGTTATTTTCAGATAACATGATGAGAAGTCATATCCCTACAGCTTATAGCGAAGTAGATGGCCTCAGCATTTTGTTGCTGATGATTGAATTATAGTTTATGAACTCAGGTTGTTAGCAACTGCTTTTAACTCATACTCTACATAATTGACTTGCTTGTTGCGAGAAAGGACATGTAATTCCTTTCACATAAATAATAAAATCTCAGTTCCTAAAAGTTGGATGTAGTGGAAAATTTTATTATTTTATGCCACTGAATTTTGATAGTTTTGTTACTGAATTATGGTAAAGTAGGATTACTTTTCTTGAGACCTTCCAAACTTTGATTGTTTTTTCATGTGATCCTAGTATATTTATGATGCTTAACTTTATAATCTCAAGAATTTCAGCATGAGAAATAGTATTATTGCTTTAGACTTGGTTTGTGAATTGCCAAATAGTTGAAATTCTGAATAATTGTGTCAAATATGATTAAAGGATATGAAGACCAAAGAACGTCACTAGGTAAAATGATGCTTGTATTTGGTTGACACACATTTTCTTTGTCCATGTGATGGACATAATCGGGAAGCTGTTTTCATTTTTTGGAATTTTCATTTAATTGAATGGATGTTGTAATTATATCTTTCAGTTTTTTATTTTTTTGCTTTGTAGTTTTCCATTGTGTAGATGGACTTATGTCTGTCTTTGGATGCATTGTTGTAGGGAATGAAATTGTTGCCAACTGGAAGGAAAAATTTCTTCTATCTTTCCATATACGGATCAGTGGTGAGTTTGCTTTTCTTTTTTTTTTTCCTAGTTTTATGTTCCATTTAATTGCAATGCTAAAAGCCCACTATTAATTTATGGCTGCAGCTTGGAGCCGGCACTTTTGTTTTACATCAAATTTCAATGCTGGTAAATTCTGTTCTCATCAACTTTGGGCTGAGTGAAGAGATGCACAATCCAGTAAGTGGTCTTGTCATTGATGTTCCTAATTATTCATCAATATGCTAGAATTAGCTTTGTAAACCCTCATTTTACTTGCATGCATTTCCAAATAGACAATTCATCAAACACAAATTACTCCTGCTCTTTCTTCTGTTTCTCTTTGCCTCTTTCTTTTCAGTACCCAAATCCCTCAAGTCTGAATGGTTACATCATCCTTTTTTCCCTTCATTTCAGTAATTTTTTAATTGAAATATTCACTGTTTATATTGGTGAGCTTCTCTACACCCAAATTGGCATTAGTTTGCTAATAGGGTCTTACTGGATTCCTTAGATATGGCGGTAATACCTCTAGTAGCCGAACTAGTCATAGATGATCTACCGAATGTTATGCTCTTCTTTTGGTAGTGGATGATGTGTATGAGAAAAAAAAAGGAATTGTACATGGTGGTCCTTTTATGGTCTTATTCCAAATGTGCAAATGCTGCATGTATATTACATTTTACTTGTTTCTTGAGTGGTATTCGTGCTTTTAGTTGACAGACTGATTTTTCCATGTTTTGCTGACAGGTCTTTGTATTTGTACTAGTGGGGATTGTTCTGGCTGGAGCTGCTTTAGGTTACTGGATTGTTAGGAAATTTGTAATCTCAAAAGATGGAAGTGTGGACGTTGGTGTAGCTCAGTTTGTGAAATGGGCAATGCGCATCGTTGCAACCACCTTTATTTTGCAGGTATTGAATTGCTTTCATTTTGGCTTCTTGGTTATGGACTAAAGATGTGTCTGTGATTGCTTGGATTGCCAAAAAATGAATAACGCAAATGTTATACAACAGCAGCAAGTGCTTTGGCAGTTTAGAGATATGCCCAAAGCTACATGTGCTCTTTTAAATGGGGGAGGTATATCATGTGATTATGCATGACATAAGAGATGGACAGAAGTTAAAGTTTAGTATGAATACTCCTTTTAGTTGCATGAAATTTTGCATCTGAATATATGATGATATTTGTTCAAATTATCTTAGAGCTAGCATGAAAGTCTGCAACTTGGGTGGATTATAACCACCTGAGTCTGGATATTTATTTCCCGAGCCTGTACCAAGTTATCAACTTAAAGTTACTTCTTGTGTGAGTGTCCAGTGATGTGCTGAATAGGAACCTGATCAATCACATAATTGGAGTCAGGAATAGTTTATTCTCTTCCTTTTCTCTTGTCAATACAGAATTAGAAATTTAAAAGTCTGGTTTAGGTTGCATAGCCAGGTGTTAAATGGTAGAAGCTTTCCTAGCATTCCCTATCTTCTACATAATTGCTATCTTCTGCATAAGTTGTAGCTGCAACTAGATATAAAACTATGATAGTAATGCCCCTTCTCTTTTCCTTGAAATTGGCATTAGATGTGTTTGCACACTTCAGAATCCATTTGGTATAGGTTTTGGTCATATGCAAAAGTGTGATATGTCATCTTGTTGCATCAAATAGAGACCACGCTTACTTTCTCATTTCACTTAGCAACCTGCTATTTTATCTGCTAACAATTGAGATTTATCGGCTTGTTTTCTTTTTCTTTTTCTTTTGGTTTTATCATTTAATTTTCGTCACTATCCGTTTAATTTTCTTGTTTTCCTTTTCTTTTACAGAGCAGTCTTGATACTCCTTTAGCAATGGTCAGCTTGGTTTCTTTGTATACCATCTGCTTTCTTATCAATGCATTGAAGTGGCGGCATCCATTGTAAGTTCCCATGAATTCTCTTTCCTGCAATTTTTTTTTTTTTGGTGTGTGTTGTAATGAATAGGAAAAGGGAAAAAGTTAAGGGGATTGGTGGTTAATCTCGGTGGAGATATAGCAGTTCCATTCGAGGTAGCTTATAACATATCATTAATAGGATATAAAATCGAAAGCATATAACTGTCATATCTAACAAAATTAATTATTTAGCTAGACTCTGCACTGGTATGTCTTAAGAATGATTTACATTTTATTTTTTACATAGCATTTGATTAGCATCCTTCTTTAGCAGAGAATTGGAATGGATATAGTCTGGTAGCATCCTTCTTTAGTAGCATTTTATGTAGTTCAGACTTCAGATGATATTGGGAAGGGGATAATAGGCTCAGTTGTAAATCAGTCATGACAAGCCTCTGTGGGTTTTGAAATTTGTTTAATCTAATTTCATTTTTTTAAAATCTTCTACTTCTGTATACAACCTGGTTTCATGAAGGCATCAGTCGTATTCTCGGGGTGGACAAGTAATAGCCAAGCACAATCGTGCTGAATTCCTTAGCAGGTCAGCAAAAATGAGCCCTGGAGGGAAGATGTGGAGTAGTCCAAAGAGCTCAGCTGCTTGGTCCAACTCTCCTGTCAAAGGTATTATTCTATATTCTGATTTTTCTTTTTCTGGTATTGGCAGCTCTTCCTTCTTCCCTGAAAAATTCTGGTTCTTCTTTGATTGTGCTGCCATGTGAACGTATTTATCTTATAGTCGCACACTTTTCATATGGCACATGAACCAAGATCTTGGGTGCTGTAATTTCATATCAACCTTCCAGTTTGTGTAATTTGCATTTCTTGGCTTAACAGGTTTATTATCATCATCTACTGGTTCAGGGACAAGAGATGAACAGGTTTACTTTTCAACCTTCCACAAGACGCCCCAAAGAAAGAAGTTTACGAAAAAAGAGTGGGAGGATTTTACGAGGGAATCAACCCAGAAAGCTGTTGCAGAATGGGCATCATCACCAGAAGTTGCTTCATGGATCATTGAGAATGCTGACCGAATACAACTCCTTCCGAGTGATTGCAGTTCTGAAGGGACGGTGGGAAGCGAGTCAGACTCAACAAATGAGACTGATGGTGGGAGCAGCAAACGATTTAACTTGTTTAATTGGTAGCAACAGATAAAAAGTAGCAATCAGGGAGCTAACTCTTACCTAGATGTGCTGCACCATCAAGCAACAGCAATGAGCAGTGCGGCAATTTTTTCAAAATGAGCTAACCTTTTCTATCTCATTTTTGAAATTGTTTCCAGAACTGGCCAATGTAATTTGATTCTGCGGAATGTGAGCAATTATGTATTGTGGGGTTACAAGTTTCTCGTCGTCATGTTAGTCTTTCATGTTATGTTGGCAATTGGGTGCAACTTGAGGACAGTAATGGTTTCAATTTTGTCTGAATTGGTTAGAGAGCGGTTCATTGTTGGTCTTTTCTAGTTGAAGGGAGCAAGGTGCAGAGATGGCAGTGTACAAGATCTGTTTTACGCATTAATTGCATTTGTGAAATACTTTGAATATAAAAAAAATAGATGGAAGTGACGGTTTCCTAATTAATTTGATTTGTATTCTCCATACGTCTATTTCTGTTTCATTTAGTACATATAATAAATTTTTATTTATAACATTTCATTAAAATTAATTAAATTGATTACTTTTAAAAAAATATTAAATTTTATTTTAATGCATGTTTTAAAGCACATAATTGATGAATGAATAAATAAATTACTCTTTTAAGTTAAAAAGCTCCAATTTCGGGAATGGAAAGGAAATAAAATAACTATTTTATAGAAAAAGAATTTGAATAGTAAAAGGAGTTAAATAAATAAAAATAATTAATTCATAATAAATTTGCCATATTTTATTGGATTGTTAATTAATTGGGAAAACTTAAAAATATATTTTAAAGTTTTCTAATTATCAAATGTAATTTCGTAAATTCCTAAAATAGAAAAAAATTATAATCACTTTAATTTATAAATTTTTAATATGTAATTGATAGTATTTATTATGACAAATAAATATTAAAGAACGGGTAGAGCGTAGACCCATGATGACCCTGAAAAGATAGGTCCCACCACTTTCTGAGTCTTCTCCAATCCAAAATCCACCTTCTTTTCTTCCCTCAATTCCGCCCCCTTAAATCCAAACCCCTGAACTTTCCTCTCCCTTCCTCCTCCAACCCCCCAAAAATTCCCTCCGTCCAAACACTCATTCCCCTTTCCATGCCCCCAACCACCTCCCCACCATGCAACCCCACTACCTCTCTCTCCATCACCGAAACCATAAACGGTTCTCACCGATTCACCATCCAGGGCTACTCCTTAGCCAAAGGCATCGGCATTGGGAAACACATCGCCAGCGAGAATTTCACCGTCGGCGGTTACCAGTGGGCCATTTACTTCTATCCAGATGGTAAGAATCCTGAAGACAACTCTTCCTATGTCTCCGTCTTCATCGCTCTCGCCAGCGAGGGCACCGACGTCCGCGCCTTGTTCGAGCTTACCCTCATCGATCAGAGCGGCGAAGGCAAGCACAAAGTCCATAGCCACTTCGATCGCTCCCTGGAGAGTGGGCCTTACACGCTCAAATATCGCGGCAGCATGTGGTACTGTTCAATTTTTTTTCCTCCTTTTATGTTGATTTTGTGGTCGTTTAACGAGTACCAGTGAATTTTAGATGTTTCTTTTTCTACTGGTTTTTAGGGGTTATAAGCGTTTCTTTAGAAGGGCAATGCTTGAAACGTCGAATTTCCTAAAGGATGATTGCTTGAAAATTCACTGCACTGTTGGGGTGGTGGTTTCTGCAATAGACTGCTCGAGGCTGCACTCTATAAAGGTCCCTGAGTCGGATATTGGAGCGCATTTTGGTATGTTGCTGGAGAATGAGGAATGTTCTGATATTACCTTTACTGTGCATGGAGAAAAGATTCATGCCCACAAATTGGTATTGGCTGCTCGTTCCCCTGTATTTGAGAGTGAATTCTTTGATTCCTTGGAGGAAGACAATCGTGAGATAGTTGTTACAGATATGGAACCTAAGGTTTTCAAGGTATCAAAAGATTTCCCCTCTAGTTGTTTTTATTTATTTTTGGGAAATGAAGCATTTTTCCTCCTAATGATTCATATCCATGATGAGTATGTATTCACGTATACAGAATTTTTGGCAGTTTTAACAGGCATAATTGTGCGTTTATATACGTCTCCTTGCTTGAAACACTCTGATTTCAAAAGTACAATTTTTTTGAAGGTTGGATAATATTCTTTTTTATCTTTTGACATTTATAGTAAAATTGGTCAATAATAACTAAATTAAATGAAATAACACACTGAATAATCAGAATAGGCATGTTTGGTATGAATGAAACTATTGATTACTCTATAATTTGGAGAGTCCAATAAACTTTACTCCGTACAGATGCAACTCAATGCTGTAGAAGCAAATTTTCATTCTGTCATGCAGATAGGAAAGTTTTACTTTAATTGATGATTTAAACAAAAACTAATGTTATAAATTTACTAACACCAAAGGATATGAAATATGAGCTATGAAAGGAAGTTTATGGCATATAAATATTGTGAAGGCATGGGATTGAACTTAGTTAATTACTTGACAGTGTTAATAAATTTACTAACAGCAGTGGACATGAAATTATGATCTATGAAAGGAAGTTTATGGCATATAAATATTGCAAAGGCATGGGATTGAACTTAGTTAATTACTTGACAGTGTTAGTGTTGCTAATATGGATGTAAGAAGCCAGCTGCACCAAATGTCTCTTTATCTTTGTTTCTTTTTGTTCTCGTGCATGTGTATTACGAAGGCTTTGCTTCATTTCATATACAAAGATACTTTGGTTGAAGATGAGGAGCTCTCTGTATCAAGTTCATCTTGCATGTCAACTATATCAGATACTTTGGTTGCAAAGTTATTGGCGGCAGCTGACAAGTATAACTTACCTAGACTCAGACTAATGTGCGAGTCTGTACTCTGCAAGGATATATCTGTAAATTCTGTTGCCAAGATTCTTGCCTTGGCTGATCATTATCATGCTATGGACTTGAAATCTGTTTGCCTAAAATTTGCTGCAGAAAATCTCGTAGGTATGTACTTGTTTGATTTTCCTTCTTCAAGATCTCTATTTCATATAGCACAATTTGGACGATGTTGTCTGCTTCTATGCAGAGTACAAAATCAATCTCTTGTGGATTAGTCATTAGTATTTTTTTATTTCTGTAAATTTATGTGGACTAATATGTAGCCTCTTGCCTTTGAGATAGCTGTTTTAAAATTTTCAGGTAGTCTGTGTTATTTTCAACAATTGAATTGATCAGAGCCACATTTGTGTGTTTGTGGCTCTGGATTTCCACTTTTCTAAGCAAGGAGTGGTAAACAATGAAATTTTTGGTTTGCAGTTATTTATCTTGTCTTTCTATCCTCTGCTGTGGCCATCTTTTTTATTTCTTTGGTGGTCTTCTGATTAAAATTTTCTGTTGGAGACCTTGGCTCCCTCCTTTAGTAGTCCTTCCTTTTGGTTTGCCATTTAAATAACTCATGTACCATTATTTCTCAGCTGTATACAAACAAGTTCCCAAATGTACCAGTTTCCAAATCCATATGCTTGTAAAAAATATATATATGTAGAAATGTGAAGAGACTGGAAAGGGAAAGAGAAGTCATAAAGATGTAGCGTTGTGAAAGCATTAGCTACATATCAATCGAGTCTTTTGATTTATTGTTGTGCTAATGAATTGTCATAATTACTGTAGAGAGCCTCATGATAATAAGATGATAATTGACACTAAAGAAAGCAACATCAATGCTTAAGCAGTTAAGCTAGTATCAAGATGTCCAGAGGATGAGTTTTATATGTAATGGTAATTTCTGACAAACTGCTTGCTTATTAAAGAAATTAACAAAAAAAATTATCAAAGTGTATTTATGCTTCAAAGTTGTATCTTTCTGAAGAATTTCACAGGTTTTGCAGTAGGACAAGTGGTGTTTGTGCTAGAAACATGTCTTTTAGTTTCAAATCACAGTTAATTGTATTTTGTATAACTCACACTCAATCTCCTGATTTGGAATTAGCGGAATAAGAGTAGAAAGGAAAGAGTTCATTGGCTCTTTATTACTTAACATGATCCCTCTTTTTGATGAGTTCTTTAATTAGTTTCTATCCTTTTCCTCCCTAGTTAGCAAATCAATGGGAAAAAGAAAGGAAAGGTTGTACATTTCTTTCTTTCTATCTATCTTATCTCGAGGTTTAAGACCTATCCTCTCCGATCTTTCAAATCAAACCAACGTTGCAAATGTTTTAAGTCATCAGTTGGTGGTGGAATGATTGGATTGTGAATTGTTGGTTCATGTATTAAATATTGATAATATGAAGTGCTATTTTCAACATTTAACATGGAATTAATATGTACAAGTCATACAAGCGTGACTATAATGTGAAGGTGTTGTCAGTTGAGGACAAACTAAGCGCGAATCAACTAAAATGGCTTGAGGCTATAAGCAAATCCAAGTCATAGGAGACAGAAGCAATATTATTAAGGCAATAGGCCATACTAAGGCAACAGGCCTATGGCCTTAGGCAAGAGGCGTGGTGAGGGCTTTCTTGAGATGAGGCCCCATAGCCTATAAGTGCTTACACACACACACAAAAATATGTTATAGGAAATCAATTATATAGATGTTCATGTAGATATTGTATTACTTCTTAATTAGTCAACTTAATCATAGGTATTCATGTAGAAATTGTATTACTTCCTAATTAGTCAGCTTAATTATATGCATACTTGTATATAAATATGTAATCCTTTTCACTAATGGAATATGCGTGAAATTTATTATAGATATATGTTGTAGGAAGTCAATTATATAGAATTATAGATATTTTTGTTGATATTTTAGTATTTTCTTCTTAATTAGTTAGCTTAGTTATAGTGATATATATTACTAAATACTAATTAGTGCCGAAAATTTAGTTATCAAACCAGCTGCTTGAAAAGAAACTATGGATTAGGGCTTGGTGTTTAAAATAAAAAAAAAATAAAAAAAGGGCCCGGCCCATTAGTTTCACGAGGCAGCTCCTCATGTTGTCTTGCACCTTGAGTAGGTGAGCCAAAGCACTTGCCTCTTGCAAGTGCCTCTCCCTTTAATAACACTGGAGGGGAGGAAAGGTGTGGACCTAAATTGATGCAAACTTAAGTGGTGCATAGTGATTTGATGTTGCAACAACAGAATTACTAGGAAGTGGGGACGTAATAGAGTTAAAAGTAAAAATGATTTCTGTTGATGTCCCAAGGAAAGTTAAATTGAGCTTTAGCCCTGGGGCTGAGTAGAGTTTAGTTCTCAACTTAACGTGCATAGCTGTGCAAGTAAGTTAAGTTTATTGGCATTTAAATTTCTAATTTCAAATAATTGAATGTTTATAAATTCAGTCATTGGAATAGTTTTTTTTTTTTCAAAATTAATTTTGAGTCCAGTTTTCATCAGTTAAAGCTGATTAGCTGTTTCATCTTCCACCATTCCATATAACTGGTTTTGAAAATGATTATTTTGATTCAAAACCGAAAAACCAATGTGAAAGAAGAAGGATAACCAGTTTGGTCATCGGATCAAATTAGAATGCAAGTATTTAAAAGTTTTGGGTTTTAGGATCTAGAGTGGATCTTATTTAAGTATCCATTGGATATTCAACTGATCCAAATGCACTCTCGCACGCGCAAGGGCGCGCATATTCTAAAACTTCAGATTTGAAACTTGTATTTAAACCTTGCACTCAAAACTTATTGAAGTTGTGCTTGGTTAATTTTACTTAAAAATATTGATTGATCAATTTTTTTCACTTTAAAAAGTTAAATTCTCATCATAATTTATTACCAAAATAAATTATGGTTTTTATTATTGTTGTTGTGCCGATTTTGGTCCTTGTCATTTTTTTATGGATGATATTCGTATTAAATTAGTTATAGAAGTGTAATGTGAAGGTATTAGGATAATCAAACCGGAAAAGGTGGTTATCCGATTAAGCAAATAACCGATGTTTTAAGATCACATTCAGATTATTAAAGTATTAATCCAATGTGTCAGATCAATTAAAGAAAAAAGCAACGGTTTGGATATCCAATTCATGCACACCCGTAAATTTGATTGTTTTGTAGTTTATAGTCATTGTAGAGAGCACTGAACAAGAAAAAAATGTGGGTGACATTGTGACTGGGTTGACAGTCTGGTGTCTGTTGACTTGGATCATGGGAATATGAAAATTTAAGACATGTAATGATGTATAGATGCTGTTCAATATGTCTAACTAATATGCGTTTTGTGTCGTGTTCTCTTTGATGATTGATTACTTCATATGTCTGTCTAAATACAAGCAAAAACATTTAACTTATTTCCAAGGATAGTTTTAAATCTGAAATGCATTAAATCTGTCAAAGCATCTGTAGTGATAATTTCAAAAATCTTTCTTGCTATACCAGATTGAATGTCTTTTTGAAGTAAGGCATGCATGTCTCCTGCCATGCTGTCTACTTGTCAACCAGTTGCATTTACTGAGTGATAGGAATTGGACATAATATAGTTGCCAGCAATACAAGACAATTGACATTTTGTTGTTCATCTGCAGAAATATGTCCTTTACCGTAAATGGATTTATGTCAATATTAAATAATTCCAGAACATTCTGTTTCTCTTTCTAGACTTCTTTTACTCCCAAGAAGTTTTCATAGTTGGCTGATTCCCTGGAATCAAGAACCAGGCTTAGGTTTTAATTGTTCTGACCATACCTTCCCCTTTTTTGTTTTCTGTTCTTGTGTGGTAACTGATTTTTATCTGTTGTCTGATGGTCTTGCTTCACTAGCTGTCATGCGCTCTGATGGTTTTGAGTATCTTAAAGAGCACTGTCCATTGCTGCAGTCAGAACTTCTAAAAACAGTGGCAGGATGTGAGGAGGATTTCAGTGGAGGGGGGAAGAGCCGAAGTGTATGGGCACAGTTTTCAGATGGAGATGAAACAAATGATAGGAGTGTAAGGCAACAACCATGGGAAGACGGAGTGGAAAGAAGCCGGAGCTTATGGGTCCAGCTTGATGATGGTGATGCTGACAGGAGCCCTGGTCAAGCAGACTGAGAATATGTATAATGCAAGTCTGGTTTCACAACATTGATGGGAAGGAGGAGAGGGGAGCAAAAATTAATGGTATGGAGTTATCATATCGTCCAGTCGGTTTTACTTGTCATTTTCACTGATGTGTTAAATTTGATGCCTCTGAAAGCAAAGATGTAGCTAGAAGGCAAATGTGTTTTCTCAAGTAACTTGTAATTTTTCCTTGTTAAGGGGAAAACATAAAACAACTTCTAATTTGTCCAGAGAAATTGATTAAAAGAGGAGGAAATGTATAAACAGATTGGGGGCAAGTTCAAGTTATTTTCAGTTTCTTGGGCAGAGGAGGTGACAATTAATGGTTTCTTGGTAAGCCCACTATCTACACAATGGCTGCACCGTCACGAGCACATAATATTCTTTCCCCTTTTCTGGATTCAAAATATTCAATCTTTTTTGTGATTATGATGATATTTTAGGGACCTACCTATGGATAAGTTCATGACAGATTTTCCCTTAAGATTATGGTTTAGTCAATGTTCATGTCATTGTCATGGGTATCGTTGGATTGCTTTTGAAATCACATTACTCTCGAAACAGGCTCCATAAACTTGTAAATTCTTGCAAAGAGTTTGCATTATTCTACTTTTAGATTTCATAATTTCAATACTCAAAATTGATCAAATTTATCAAAAAAAATTTTTTTGAAAATGTTTAATTGAAATGTTCAGTTTATTTTGAATCTAATTCTAAAAAGGGAAAGTACATGTTCAATAAACAATTACTACTTTTTAAAGAATATATATATCTTTTGCATATAAATCATTTTCCCCGAAACTTTGTATATTTATTTGAGATACTCAATTCAATTATTAGTTTTAAAGTTTATTGAAGGTAGTTAAAAATTAAAATTTACAAGGTAATTTATTGATTTAACTCAATAAATCAAGGAACTTAAATTAAACTTCAATTGAAATTTTAGATAAGTTTACAGAAACGAATTAAGTATTAAGCCGAATTTGAGAATTTTAAGGTGCATAAGATAATTAGTGGGATAATGGTAGGGAAAAAACATGCGAAGGAGATGTTCTTTTGAAGAATATTTTAATTTGGGGTAGAATTATATGGAAATAAATTCAACAATTATTGAAATATGTATTTATATTAATGTGTATTTATGATAAAACATAATTGTATATAAATTTTAATAAACAATTAGAAATTCATAATTTAACTCATCTGAATTACCAATTACACAATGTCAATGAAGTGATGGAATCTTGCTCATATTTGTAGATTTTTTATTTAGTGTAATTGCTGTTAAGTATAAATTGTTGATTATAAACGTAGAAGAACCACCTCAGTTTGCATGAAGAATCCATTAAAATTCTATGCATCTATGTGAGAGTTGCCAGTTTTCTATGCTTTGTTCCTCAAATTAGAATGATTGATCATGTGGGTTTTACAGCAAATTGAGTGCAAAAAGAGCCAGAACAAGGCGTGCTGCCCTTTTTTTAAAGAAAGAAAAAAAAAAAAAAGGTCTGGTTATATATTGGGAAGTAACAGCTGCTTTCACTTCTCATAAGGAGACTGCCTAATTGTCTGCTATTGGTAATTTAAGTAAATATTTCAAACCTTTGATTGCTAATATGCATCTGAGTTGTTGTATTTCTATTATTTTTCTTAATAGTTATTATTGAAAATTTTGAATTATCAATTAGTGTCATTTGTATTTCCTTTGCTTGTATTTCTTATGTTGAGCATTTTTCTCAGATTCTGGTGCTTAAATTGTAGGCAGTTATGTTGAGAGTTAGAATAAGCTTGTTTTAGTTAGAAAACTTCTAAACCCTATTTTAAAATACCATTACTAGTTCACTACTTCAAATCAAGATTTCTCCTGGCAAGATCACTTTTCGGCTTGTTTCTTGTCATGGGCCCTATTTTACACAGTGGCCATTTGGCTGATATGCAACTTGCATCACTTTTATGGTTGGCTGGTTGCTCTCAACATTACCATTGATGGGCATTTTGTTGTTGTTTTCCTCCTTGGCTGACTCTAGCAAATTCCCATCTCAACTTCACATCATTTAACTAATAATTTTTATTTTTTAATACATATTAAATAGAGATATATTAGATGCATGCTCTGTGTTCGCCATAACCATGTTCTTATTTAGCTTGCATTTAACTTTAAATCTATTTTATGGGACTGACTAATATAATTGATCTTGACTTTCCACAAAGTTATTTCTGAATCCATGTCCTCATTTTAAGTGGATAAAATCATGTAAAATTTAGAACATAGAATTGAAAAGTTCTAACTAAGCCTAGAAAAATTCAATTGAGAGAGTTTGAAATGTCAAAATCTTGATGGCTCAAGCAATTATTCAAAGGCCAAAATTTCTTCCAAAGGAACCCAAGTTTTAACTTGTTTTTTTTAATCCATTGGAGGCCACCATCATCATACTGGCAATGAAGAAGAATAAATAATAACAAATTCAATGCGGCTGCAAAGAAGTCAAGGGCTAATTAATAGCCACATGCCGTGCTTCCACATCATCAAAGGTCTTTCTTCAAAGAAAGGAAAAGACAGAATTTTCTCTTAAACAGATTAGAAAGACCCAAGTGATGATTTTATTTAGTTTTTTAATTAAATTTTAGGTTTTTAAAGTTTAGTGTACAAATAATTTACCAGCAGATTTGATTGTCTACATGTCTATGGGTAGTGGATTCATTCCATTATTGATTGGAATATAATATTCTTTATTTTACTGGGTTGTTTTAGAAATTTTGAATTGGATGAGATGAGGGTTGATGTAATTTCTGGGGGCTGGGTAGCTGCCCAAGTCATTGCCTAATTTTATACTTGCAAGCAATCATCTCCTTATTATGGAATAATTCCACTTTTTTTTTTTATTGTGTTATTTTCTTGATGAAGATTCCATGGGCTTTTTATCAAATGGGTGAATGCAAGAAAATAAATAAATAAAGTCAATTGGGAAAATTTATTTACGCAAGGGGGTATTTTTTTTAAGTATCTTATTTAACTGAGAGCTAATAAAACAGATTTAATGATAAATAATTAATTTGATATTGAACAACTTTTTCTTATTTAATGTGTTTAGTTCACTGACAAAGATTTCCCTTTATAAACTTTTAAGTGGGTCTGAGTTTAAATGAAACATTGCTATAAAAATATAAGCCATTAGATTTGCTACAAATAAAAAAAAATATTTAAAGGGACATTACAAATATTCTCTTTCATTATATTTAAAGGGCAATTAAAAATTGAAAAATAATTACATTTCTAGAGATTAATTAAAAATTTCATGTTTTTTTGTGCAAATTCAAGCTATGCACGCACTTTTAGAAAAATGCTTTAAAAAAATATCATAGGTATCGGTGGTAAGTAATCACGTGGTTCACATGGCTGGCAATGGCAATAATTGTTAAATATTTTTTTGAAAGAAAAAAAAAAAAAAAGAAAATTCTGAAAACAGCAACTTGCAGCACCGTCCATGAGAAATGGAGAGTGTCTCAACTCCGGATGCCACTCCATCTTCTACACTCCTCCACCTTTCCCTTTGTCTCCTATATATGAAATACTCTGTCCATCTTATAAAGTTTCAAAACTTATTCTTTTAATATATATCTTAATTTTACAATTATTAAAATAATTTATTATTTAATATTTTAATTATTATAATAAAAAATTAATTTTATAATTTTATAAAATGTAAATTAATTAATTCTTCTGATTAAAATTATTTTAAATTTTTCTCAATAGTTAATAATTAAAATAATAAAAAAATTAATGAGTGAATTTTTCTGTATTAATAATTTTCAATATTATTTATCGACAAAATCCAGAGGTGGAGGGTCACGGAATCCAATCTAAGGTTGCCACACTTCCGGGCAGGAGGGGCAACGGGCAGTTTCCATACATAACGCAACAGTGCATTGCTTTTGGACTTTTAAAAGGAGGCAACTTTGATTGTTTCCCTTCCATTATATTCTCTTTTCAATAACACAGGACTTCTCTCTGTCTTAACCTCTCGAATCTGCCCGCTTCCCTTTTGAAAATAACGAACTCTACCCAGAAGGAATCCGGCTGCTGTCTATTGGGAATGCGGGCAGATTTGGCCAAGCTCTTTTTCTGTACATAATCTAGGAGGACTTTTTTTTTTTTTTTTTTTTTGCTTGTAAATTGGAAATACCCTGTTCCACAATTTGTTAGATTTTTCTTCTGGTTTATCATTTCTGGTTTTAAAGCAAAGAAAAAGTTGGGAATTTGATGGGTTTTCTCGTTGATTCACAAAAAGATGGTGGATTAGGTGTATTGGGAGGTTGTGTTAGGAGTTTGGTAAGGAGAAAACAGGTTGATTCTGCACATGTCAAAGCAAAGTCTCATCATCAGTTAGCCAAGGAGCTGTCCGTTCCTCACCTTATCGCAATCGGTATATCTTCTTCTTCGCTAAGAAAATTGATGATAATTTTCCTTCTTGTGTCCTTTTTGTTTTGTGGGCTTGCTATCGACTGTGCCTCGTTCATTCGATTTCCCTTTTTTGGATTCTTCATGAAATGATGGTGGCTGAACTTCACTTGATATGATTTTGTTGTTTGGGGACAAACATGATATTAACCTCATATTTTTGGATGTCGCTTCATTTTCTGGGTGCCTCTGGTCTCGGAGCTTGAGATTTTCTGGATTAAATTAATACTTATACTATTCGATTTTGTTCTTCTTGTGTATGTTATTCTCTCTTGTTCACGTCGAATTTCAACTTTTTCGACGGTGATCTATGTGCCATGCTATGAATTAACATGAGACTACTGCATCCTTTTATCAGGTGTTGGCTCCACAATTGGAGCTGGAGTTTATATTCTTGTTGGAACGGTTGCTAGAGAGCATTCTGGTCCAGCCCTCACGATTTCCTTTCTGATAGCTGGAATCGCTGCTGCTCTTTCTGCCTTTTGCTATGCAGAACTTTCAAGTCGTTGTCCATCTGCTGGCAGTGCCTATCACTATTCTTATATATGTGTGGGAGAGGGGTAACTACTTGCTCTTTCCTGCAGAATATTATTGAAGCTTCACAACATGTTCTATCTGAATTAGTATTACTTTTTGTTAAAAAAAAAATTCTTGCATCATGGTATGAGGAGACTTAACTGATTTGATAAACTGTAGGCACTTTGTCGCTGTTATGGTTCTTGACATATTATATAATGGTTAATTCATATTTGGTATTTAGGTTCAGCATTTGGACTTGAGGTTGATCTTATAATAACTTGTAATATGCCACTGTTTAGTTATTTTAGCAATAATGATGTGCAGAGTTGCATGGTTGATTGGCTGGGCACTGATATTGGAATACACAATTGGTGGATCAGCAGTTGCTCGTGGAATATCCCCAAATCTAGTTCAGTGAATTTCTCTACTCTAAACTTCTCTCCCCTTTCCGTTATTTTTTTTATTGCGTTTAGCTTTCATGGAAATGGTTATTCTAGTTTGGATTCTTGAATTTGCAAGAGATAATATGGGAGTCCTTTTCTTGGGTTTAGCTTTCATGTAAATGGATATTCTAGTTTGGCTTCTTGAATTTGCGAGAGTTTCTGATATGTTAATGGTGTTCCATTTTTTGTTTCACCACAAAATTCATTTTGATATGTGTTGGGATATTTCTTGAGTTAAAACACTTAGTTGGATTGGGCATATCCTCTTCTTGCTGAGCAATATAAGTAAGGACAAAATTTAAACCACTGAACACTGATAGTCTTTTCAAAGTATGGTTACTTGATAAAAAATAGTTGGTCAATGCACAAGGGCCTTTCCTCCCTTCCTTTCTTTTGTTCTGCTATCTATTATCTGTCATTTGTTTTCTATTATGGTATCATTGTTCTGAGGATGGTGTTGATGTGCATGCCAGTTGTCTTGCTTTCCTTTGATTGTATTTCAACTTGTGCTTTTAGTTCTTCTTATATCTGCTATTATATGCATCTAGGCATTCTTTTTCGGAGGTCAGGATAGTCTGCCTGGTTTTCTAGCTCGTCATTACATTCCTGGGCTGGATATTGTGGTTGACCCTGTTGCTGCAATTTTAGTATTTATCGTGACTGGACTCTTGTGTGTGGGAATCAAGGAGGTATCTTTGCTTCATCTTTTATTACCATCCATTTCTCATGCAAATACTTTGTGTTGTCTTGTGTGTGCATATATGCATAATGCATAACTCATTGAATAAAATCTCTTGTGCAGAGTACCCTGGTACAAGGTATAGTCACCACTGTGAATGTCTGTGCAATGGTATTTGTCATAATCGCTGGCAGTTATCTGGGCTTCAGGACCGGATGGACAGGATATGGACTTCCTACTGGGTAATAGGCATCTCAATTGTAAATTCACTCAAATTATGATTTATTGAAGTGTATACCTAAGCAATACTTGTTCAATTGACAGGTATTTTGCCTTTGGAGTAGATGGGATGCTTGCAGGGTCTGCAACTGTCTTTTTTGCTTACATTGGCTTTGATTCAGTTGCTAGCACTGCTGAGGAGGTATGCTTTTCCTTCCCCCTTTATTTTCTTCTCTTTTTTTTTTAATTATTTTTAAGGTCTTTCCCCTTAACTGTGGCATAACTATCTGGTACGTAAATTTTTCTTGTTTTCTTGTACACATTCACTTTTGGGCATTTGAAATTCATTTGTATTGTAAATTCTCTGACAGGTGAAGAATCCTCAAAGAGATTTGCCTCTGGGCATAGGCCTTGCACTGTCTATTTGTTGTACCTTATACATGTTAGTTTCGGTTGTCATTGTGGGGCTGGTACCTTATTATCAATTGAATGCTGATACTCCCATCACCTCTGCATTTGCTGAGCATGGCATGCAATGGGCCGCGTAAGTTCGTAGTTTTGCTTAAAGTACATGATGCATCAATTCTTTTTGCTCAATGTTATGGATGTAAATCGAACCTTTCTGCTCATAAGTTATTTTGTTGCATTTGATTCCAGATATGTAATAACTGCTGGAGCTGTTATGGCACTCTGCTCAACATTGATGGGCTCACTTCTCCCTCAGGTAATGAAGTTGAATTGTTGATGTCACAATTCAAAATTGCACAATTAACTGACTGGCAAGTACTTGGTACTCTTTCTTAGGTGTTGAATGCTGCTGTTGTGATAAACACCGTTGTTTTTGGGGGCTCTTCTTTTTCTTTTGTAAATTGGTTGATTCATTAAGTTGCAAGTTGTCTGCTTAAGTTGAATCGTAGTACACATCTTGTGCAGTAGATTCAATATTCACTTTTGGATAATATTCTCCATAATTTTCAAATTGGCACATCTCCATCTCATTGATATATCTTATTTATTGAAGGATCATTCAGTTTATATGAGAGCTATATGTCTTTTCCTTTCCCATATGAATCTTCTTAGCTGTCTAAAATTTTTGAAAGACAGATCTAGCTTGTTTCTCTGATTTATTGTGCTGAGGGTATTGAGTATCTGTTGTAGCTTCTCTTAGGAAAACTGACATAATAGGGATGCTTGTGTTAACTGGCTATAAACTTAAGGAAATTTAACTTATTTTAGGCAGATGCTTGAATGTGGTTATTCAGTTTGATAACCACTCAGTGTAAACAATCTTCTTGTTGGATAATATTGAAACCCGTATTAGGGTAGGAAATTCCATTCTCCTGTTATCTCTCCTTACTTCACAATGTAAATCAAATATGAACTGACTAACATTATGTGGTTTATGAAGCCTTTTGTTTTTCTGGATGAGTAGCGTTTACCATTTGTTGGGAACCTTTATTTCTGAGTACTGATTTATGGATGTCTTCCACCTTTTTGTCCTTTGCAGCCACGGATTTTGATGGCAATGGCTAGAGATGGATTACTGCCATCATTCTTTTCAGATGTTAATAAAAGTACACAAGTACCTGTGAAGAGCACGTTGGCAACAGGCTTTGGTGCTGCAACTTTGGCATTTTTTATGGATGTTGACCAGTTGGCAGGAATGGTAAGGGGAGAGAGAGTTTTTATCTTTATGACCAGTATCTCTTTTTGTTTTTCCTACTCATTTTCTTTCCCTTTACGTGGACTACCTCTCTGTTATTTTACTTTGAACTTTGGAAAGCATAGTTCACCTGCCCTGCATGCGATCAATTGGGGGTTAGTTTTGAAGCATGACTGGCAGCAGAGTGGGGAATGGGAAGGGGAACGTACTCCATCCTCCTCACCTGGAAATAATTCCCTGTTGTTCCCAGTCCCCACCATGTTCTCCAGTCAGGGAAAGGGTGGGGCCTAGTTCCCATGCATGAACAGGTTCAACCTTTGCACTATCCACTGTGAGATTCTTGTCCATTCTTTTGAACCCATCTCACAGCAGTTTTCCAAAATCTCCAAAAGAGGAAAGAAGAGCTTGAATAGAAAAACAAAAATGAGCATCTTATTACCACTGTTTCCAGTAAGTTGATGAACCTCAAAATTCAGTAGGCTTGCTTTCTCGAGTACATAACATTAATCTTCATCTATCCCACCAAGTATCACATATCTGTATGCAAACTAACCTCAGTAGAATGGGGATCCCATTTTGCCTTGTTTCTGCCCCATCCCGGCGCTATCAGGGAGTTTTACTTACCGGTCCCTCTCATTTGTATAACTCAATGGATGATGCTAGGATCCAGATTGCCTGTTGTGAGCATTTTGTCACCTTGTTTTTTCTTAGCATTTCAGCATGCTGTGACACCTGTCTTTTGAGAAACCTGAACCTAATTTAGGGGCTTGTATAATGATACAATAAAAAAAATGGTCCCTGTAGATTGAATTTTCTGGGGTTTCAAACTGACTCCTATATTATGTGAAAATGAGTGTGGAAACCTTATCTGTTCCTTGCACGGATTTTTTGAGGTTGAGTAGCATACAATTTTTCAGAAGTAGGAACTGTAGTCTTTTAACTTTCTCAAATAACTCCTTTTTACATTTCAATGTGACCACTTGTATCCCATTTTCAGTCTATTTTGGACTAAAATGTTGAGTTTCTGAAAAGGCTGGGACTTGAGTCCTTTCTGAGAAAAAAGAAGATGCAAGTGTATTATATGCTAAACATCAAGTTTTTATTTTTTAATTTTTTATGCTTCCCTAATAATTGCACTGCTTTTCAACATAATATTTAATTCGGGCATTTGTGGCATTCTGGCAGGTTAGTGTGGGCACACTTCTTGCTTTCACAATGGTTGCAATTTCTGTGTTGATACTGAGATATGTCCCACCAGATGAAGTGCCATTTCCATCTTCACTTCAGGACACAATTGATTTTGTGTCATTGCGGTACAGTGTGAATAGTAAGGATAGTTACAGTGAAGCTGAAAAGTCTGAGGTGGGCGGTGGTAGTCCGAGTACTTTGCACAGCGTTACTTTGCCTTTGCTGGGCAAAAAGAAAGCAGTAGTCGATTATCCTGTCATTGTAAAACAAGAAGCTCAAGGCAATTGTAAGTTTCTTGCAGGCCTGCTCTCTCATACATTGAGAAGAAAAATAATATAAGCACCCTATCTTATCCAATCTGCTCAACATCCAAGAGATGGGGGCACGTTTTGGTCATTCTCAATTATGCTTTCCAAATGCTAGTGTGCTTTTCTCAACCCTTTTGGTTAAGCAAACTTCATCTTCTTGTAAACTGCAATAACTTCATCTTCTTGTAAACTGCAATCTGCATTTACGTTGCATCTATCTAAAACAATGTTGAAGTATCCTAATTTTGGAAATCATCAATTGGAGGGATCTTATTATATTGAATTTGCTGGCTGAATTGAAACATGGTTCTCTTTGCCTTGCTCTAAATTTAAGTGATGGAAGTTATTGGAACCTGATAACTTAAAGCATTCTCACTAGTTTCCATGTAAACTTTGTTGTGTTTCCTTGTCTTTGATAATTTATATTCTACAATATCTGAATCTCTTCTTTTTGTTAATGATTTTCAGATGTCCTAAAAGAAGAGAAGAGAAGAAAAATAGCTGGCTGGACTATAGCATTTACATGTATTGGGGCATTTCTTCTTACATATGCAGCTTCAAATTTGAATCTTCCTGGGTGAGTTAACCAAGAGTACAGAATTTTGCTTGCATTAAGGATAATTTGAAGTACACTACCCTATGACAAGTATCTGAAAAAATGACTAGATTTTTCTTTTCTACAAACTGTTTGGGGGTTAATATTTCAGAGCTACTTCATAAACTAGTTCTGAGGTCTTACAAGAGGAGGGAGAGAGACTGTTGAGTGTAATGGCCAAAGTAGTTAATTATGTTTTTCTTTCAAAATTGCTTAATTCTTTGTTTGGATATTCCATCAGGCTTGTTCGCTTTACAATATGTGGCATTGGTGGTGCTCTCCTTCTATTTGGTCTGATTGTGCTGACTCTTATTGAACAAGATGATGCAAGACACAGCTTCGGCCATTCTGGTGGTATGTGCTATTTTATCTTGTGTTGCTGTCCTTTTTTTTTTAAAAAAAAAAAAAAGATTTGTCTAGTTTGGAAAAGAGTAGTTGTCTAAATATCAAAATATGTGTACATTGGACATGGCATATGTAACAATTCAAGCCAGTTCATGTCAGGACTCAGGAGTTTGTCCACATTGGCCCATTGGGCTACATGGTTTTTCCCCAAAAGGCATTTATGCACCTGTCCCAAGTGTTATCATAAATATCTTGGACCTCCTAAGAGATGCCTAATTGTGGTGCCCAACATGCCAACATAACCATGAGAGGCTCTCTCAACCCATGCTTTTCTGTGGGGCTTGTGCTGCAGAGTCCTTGATTCGTTAGCTACTACAGTTCCATATCAGTCTAAAAGTTTAGTTAATTGATGTGAAATATTGGATTTTTTTTTTCTTTCAGGATTTATTTGTCCATTTGTTCCTCTCCTTCCTATCATCTGCATTCTCATCAACATATACCTGCTGATTAATCTGGGGTGAGTATTCAATACTTCATACGGAACTTCTGGAAAACTTTTATCCATCTTTTGCTATTTTCTGTCCTATGCTGTATTTGTGCATCACTTTCATTTTTGTTCTCAATTGCTGACCTCTCTCTTAACTTCCAGGGCTGCCACCTGGACCCGTGTTTCAATCTGGCTCATAATTGGAGTGCTTGTTTATGTATTCTATGGGCGGACTCACAGCTCACTATTAGATGCAGTCTATGTCCCTGCATCTCATGCTGATGAGATATATCGCAGCTCTGGAGATAGTTTAGCTTAGGATCCAACTGGTTTCAGTAGGCAGGATCCCTTTCCCTTTGATTCTTACAACAGAATCTGTTTGTTGTATGATGACATTCCCCCCAAACATGCCCTCCCCGTTTCTTTTGGCTTTTCAGATCATTGTCCTCCTTTGCCCCATGTGTTTTATGTATTCTTAATAGGGGCTGAAATCAGCTCTATGTGCATAGTGTATTATATTATATTATACTAGGTAAACTGCCCGCGTTTTGTGCGGATCATTTAAGAGTGTCGCTTTGTAATGTGTATAAAAGTAAAAGAAATTAAAAACTCAGAAAAAAAAAAAAAGACAAAATTTCTTCTTTTGTTCTGCTTACTATCTTATCTTTTTTAGAAAATGGAATGTGCAATGGCTAAAAGATGGAAGAGAAATTAATTAAAAGCAGAGAATTTGTTTAGTTAAAAAACTTGAGGATGAAGGAAGGAGAAAGTATTGCACCAGAAAGTAGAGAACTAAGTTTTACATATCCGTCAAACAGTTGAAATTACGGGTCTGTAATATAACAAATTTTAGTATAGCAAGCATGTCAGCATAAAGAACTATGAATACACCTATCATTTTTTGCATATCACTTGTATCTCTCTTATTGACTGGATGCATAGCAGACTATGACATGTCAAATGAAATAACACAACTATATTAGACTCCCTGACATTAACAATATACCAAAACTTTATTAATTTTGAACAAAATTAATGCAATAACAGTATAGAATTTTAGAACTGCAGAGATTCTATATTTGAGAGTGCATCAAAGATATCTGACCAAAAGTGCGGCTCAGGTATTCCATTTCTAGAAGTCTCAATTCTGACACAGAATTTTATTATTTATACACTGCACAGTAAAGATAGCAGAAATGGCTATATTATGCAGTGAATTTGACTGAAAAAGGTATTCTCCAAATATTAATAAATTTCAAAGTTGTTGCACCAAAATTCAAGCCCCCAGCACGGCAGCGCCCCCTTCCAATCACAAAAGAAAATCACATACATCTTATCATATATAAGAATTAAGAAAAATGAGCAAACAAATGGGACCACAAAAGAAAATATGTTATTACTTTACTAATTAAAAAATTCACGATGCAGGGTAAAAAGTGCTAAACTTAATGACTTAAATTTAAATTATAAGAAGGATTCTTCCCCTTCTCTTTTTGTCTCCTTATTTAATAATTTAAGATTTATTGAGCTAGAGTAACATCACTAATTATACTTATCAATAATAATACTTATCAATAATAGAACATAATAAAAAAAATCAAAGCATATCAAATCCAATGATTCTAAAGATTTGACAAACAATTCAAATACATTGAACTAAAAAATAAGTAAACAAATAATGGGTTTTACCAACATGTTTATTTTTCAGTTCCTCCTCTATCGATGCTGTCGCCTCCACTTTTCTCGATGAACTCCGTTACTTTCTTATTATTAACTCTTCCTCCCTTTGAGAATGGCATGAGCTCCTGAATAGTTGCCATGGCCTGATCACCAACTTACATTTGTTGAATCCTATCATTATCCTACTTGGTAAAATCTGAAATCTTTTGGAAGTCATCTTTCTTCTTCAGATTCACTCTTTGACTCGCATCATCGCTCTTGTGGAACTTGATGCTGATTGTGCCACATTCCTGACACTCTTTTTGTGGGCTGTTGAAATTCAGAGGTCCCATTGTGACGATCGATAATGTTATTCGACATGTCCATGTGTGAGTTCCTATCATTCTAATCCTCAATTTTCAGCTTGTATGATCTTGGCTCTGGATTTATTGGCAAATAGCAATATGAGTAGTTAAACCTTGAGGGGAGGATGAAAAGGAGATAACAAAGTAACGGAAAGCAGAGAACTGAAATACAAAAAGCCTTGATGAAAGTGGGGCTAAAATTAAAAACAAGCAATAATCTATTTTAGGAACCAGCTTTTTATATAGATATAGATATAGATATAGATATAGATATAGATATAGATATAGATATAGATGTAGATAAGAAAAGATCCAAGTAGTTATTTTAGAATATAGTTTTTAAAACAAATTATGGCATTAATATACCAGCATTTCATGTGCTGCATAAAGCACATTTGCAAAACTAATAGCGAAGTACGCTAATTAAATCAAAAGCACATTTATATCACCTTAGTATTGTCTAAACCACTATAAAACAACAACTTTCAGCATTGCAAGCATATTTCACGTGTATAGAATAGAAGCATTGTGAATACACCCATCACTTTCTACATATCATCAATTTATCTTGCAGATTGGATGTAAAACCACAGCAATAGTCTTCTCATCACAAGCTACAACGTTCTTCCACATGTCCAGTGAGTCCCTGTCTGTAGTTTTGCATTAGCAAATGAGATGGTAGAGGAGTTAAAAAACTGTGAGGGAAAGACGAAAAGAAAGGCATGGTAACGGAAAGCTCATAATTAGAGATAAAACGTTGATGAAAATGGGGATAAATCATGATAAAGGAGATAGAGATGATCATAAAGGCAAATAGGGGAACATATGGCAGTCTAATAGAGCTCCACATGGCAGCATTTTGTGAGCATATTTAATATTTATATAGATATAGATAAAGATTAGAGGGTTGCTTGGGGACCTGCTCAAACAATGTAAATAGTTTGAAAGATGAAGATATTCTTCTTTGTTTACTTATCTCTTTACTCAATTTGAAAAATCATGTCAATAATGCTGCATCATCATATCAATATAGCATCTGTGGTCGCATGCAGGTGGAGAAGTTCATATAGTCAATAATCACTTTTGAGAATCAACCCATAAAAGGGTGGATGTGGAACTTTTGTAAAATTATGTTGGCTCACAGTTTTATTTGATGCTGGCCTGATCTATTGAAATATGATCTCAGCAAGAGAAACAATAATGTTAAAGACACTTGTGCTAGGAGTTCACAAAAACAATAATTTTCATCTTGTATGATCTTGGCTCTAAATTGTCTAGTTTTTCTTAATTTTTATTGTAGAGGGCCTTCGCCTGAAATTACAAAAGTGGATCAGTTCAAAACCTCAGTGACTGCAAACATAGCATTGAAATTCTACGGAATCAAATAAAACACAGAAAGATACTAAGCATCATCTCACAAATATTTGTACATGAAATTTTTCTATGATTGGAAATGCCTAATCCTGCTCTGAACCATGATTACGAAGAGAGGTACACTACTAACAAAGGAGCATACATGAACCGATAAGATAATTGCCAAAAATCTAGAGATTTCAATAATTACATAATTCAAATAAATCCCTTTTAATATCTCGAGTTAAAGACAGAACAGCTTGAATTACTTCCATTTGAGGTGATGATACTTCACATTTTCTCACACATCCCATTCCTTCAACTTCCTGCTTCCTCTGGGTCTAGCTATAGGTGCATTCATTCTTGCCATTTTTCCATTGTACTTTGCACGAAGAGAATCGTTGTGTGTCCATGTTACGGGTGCTAGTGATCCGAAGGGGCCTAAACTATTTAGAGTGTATTCTAGAAGGCTCAAAAGCAATACCAGAAAATGATGACTCCGGAGGAATCTTGGAGAAAGGACAGCTAATGATAGGAAGAGAGGATCGTCTATAAATAAAGAATGTGAGAATGAGAAGGGCATGTCATTGATAGTTGTTTCTTGTATACTCTAGTAAGAGTGGCCGGTTATTTGTAATCAGTGTCTTCTTGTTTGATTATAGCCATTAATATCAGAAATCGTTCTCTTTCCCTCATTTACATTCCTATATCTTTGTGTGACTGTTCGTTACTCTACCAATCCACCTGCAAAACATACATATGATGAGGCATTGTTTGAACAACTCAAGATATATTGGAGCCAAGTATCGGGATCAGTGTCTTCTGTCCTTGATTGTGCAAATATTCTACAAGAGACAGAACTTGTGATGCAGCAAAAATTAGGAGTGTAAATGACCTGAGCTAAACTTTGAAGAGCTCAAATTTGGTTTGTTAAAATTTTTTCGAGATCGAGTCAAACTCAAATTTTACTTATTTCGAGCTCAAACCGAGTATTAATAAGCTCAAACTTAGTCTGTTTAGCAAATGAGTTAAGACGAGTCGAACTTTTATTGAGTTTAATCTCGAATAATTCAATTTATTTATAGGTATAATGAGTTTTAGTTTACAATTAATAAATCTAAAACTATAATAATTTCGGTTAAATAAATATATATACAAGTTAGCTTGCAAATTTAACAATATGATATTTGCAAACTCTAAAAGTGTCATTAAATTATAACTTTAGAAAATTTAGGTTTGACTCATGAAAATTAATACAGGTTTTGAGTTTAATTCTCTTATGATATTAATCTCAAACTACTTAAGGAGACTATTCGCGAGTTTGCTCATGAACTTGAAAACGAATCGAGATCACGAGTCCTAACGAGCCGAATAATGTGGAGTTTAAGTTTGACTAGTTTACTAAATGACTCTAAAACTAAGTTCGAGTTTTACTTGTTTAGAAATCAAGTCAAGCCTAATCGAACTTTCATCGAATAGAATTTCAAATAACTCACAAACAGCTTGACTCATTTACACCCCTAACCCATATGGTCAGAAAAACAAAAACCATATATTTTTGTCCAATTGGAAGGACAAAGGAATACACAAGGATGAATTTCACATGTTCTAAAAGGCAAAAAACCATATCTTTTTCTTCAATTTAGAAGACACGAATACACCAAAAGCACAAGGATTGATTTCACATGTTCTTAAAGGCTGTCTTCTGAAATTGCTGAAATATCATTGTTACTGTTGACAATTTAAAAACAAGAAGCTCCAAGCATAAAATTTAAATTTCACTTCTAAAAACAATTGCCTGATCCTACATTCTCAATATATACAATACAGGTCAAGGAACTTGAGAAAAAGTTCTCTCTCTATAGATATACCAAATCTTATCTTAAGCAATACATAATCCATCAAAGCTACAACATGAAACATAGAAAAGAAAAGGGGATAAGTTATTGTCACTGTTAATAGCTAATCAACTACACTAATGCCACAGATTTTAATTTTGATTTGCACTATTTTAAATATCATAATGTTAAAAATAGTATCTTCAGATCTGGAAACAGGACTAGCATTGCTCAAAATCAGATTGCACACTTGATACACTCTGGTTAAACATAACTTATACAATCATCAGATCAGGAAAGTCCAAAATACCAAATTTATTTCTTGTTAATATGCTACCATGTTCTCTAGGTAACATAGATTATTTGGATGTTTCACTATTCAGTAGTACGGAAAAGAACAACAATAAAAAATTGCAGGGAGAAGCAAACTTACGGGTTGTTCCAATCAGTTGTATCCTCATTGACAAGATGGTTCCATTTGGTTCTTCCACTGCGGCCAAAGTGTTTGACTTGCATAACCTTAGGTAATATGGATTTGTTCATTTTATCTTCTCCAGTTGGAGCAGAGACTCGCTTGTAAATTTCATCTGTCCCAGCAGTGGCAGCACGGTCATCAGACTCATCCTGAAAGCAAGAACCCTTGTGGTAGTATTTCTGCATAAACCTCCACTTCTGCTTTGATGGTAGGGCAGGTTTTGGATTTTTCCTCTCCCATTCACTTCTTTCCTCCTCAGTAATGTTTCTCACCTTTTCAATCTCTTCCTTCTCCTTCAACATTGCCTCACGGTCATATTTATCCCTCTCGATCCTTGCAATCTCTCTCAACTTCCAGGCCTCATATTCCTCTGCCTAATTGATTTCATCATCAGTGTCCACATCAGCAATATTTGCCTCCATTACCAAATTTTTCTGGACCTGCTCCTACTGAATCTCCTCAATCAATATTTGCTTTGTCTCCACCTTCCTCTCGTCTAATTTCCTTCTTTCCTTTACCTCAAGAGCTCGTTCTTCAGCCTCAAGCCGCTCACGCTCAGCTATGGTTTCTCTCTCAAACTTTGGCATAAAGATGGGCTTGATCATGGCATACCATCTTTCTGCTTCAGAGTCGGTCTCATGGGCTTTTTGGGTTTTGGTGTTAAAAAAAAAAAAAGTTAACTTTTTGAGTTTGATTCAGAATTAGTTACCTATTAGCGGTCAAATCCTAAATTATTTATGTATTAGTGGTTAATCTTATAAGTGGCGCCTGTCAAGAGATTGGTGCCTGTCTAACAGGTGCTAATATCTGGCGCTGTTTCACAAGTGCCAACAGTTTCTTTTGTTTTTTTTTTTCTTATAAACAAACAAAGCCAACATGGTGCTGATTTTCTTCATGCAACTTACGTCTGCTTCGCATGCTTTAATTTTAAAAAAAATAATTATTTTATTTATTATATTATAATAATATATATTACATTAATTTAATAATATTATTTATAATATAATTGTTTATAATAATAAATTTAATGTATTTTATTATTTTTAATATATTAATATAATAATATTATAATTAAATAATATCAGTAATTTATATACAATTAATCACAAAATAATATTATTTTATAATTCTAAATATTTTCAAAACAGTTTAGTATCTTTATATATTAAAAATAATAAAATATATTAAATATAATAATTATATATCAATATATATACAATTGATATTATTTTTAATTATAATATTATTATATTAATATATTAAAATAATATTAAAATATCAATTATCATAAATAATATTAAAATATTTTAAACTTTTACAATTTTAAATATTTTTATTTATTTATTTATTTATTCATAAATTATAAACAATTCTGTAATATCGTTCAGATGTAATCGAGGGTAATATATTTTATAAAAACAATTTAAATTTGATTATTATTATTTTTTTTTTTTTTTAAAGTTGATTCTAGAAAAAAATTTCTGCGAGACCACCTACAACTCTCTCCCTACCATTCACGCCTCCACCGAAGTAAAGTCCGTTTGCCTGAAGGAAAGACAAACCATGCAAGAGACGAAGAAAAAGATCTAAATCTCATTACAATGCTATAATTTAGAAATGCTGCAAAACAATAAATAAAAATTTTGCACAACTGATTACAAACCAAAAACACTGGGAGTTCTTCATAGAACTTCAACGAGATATTTAAACATCGCGACTAACATGCTGCTCGTTTCCTCAACCAAATGTTTCAATGAGGAAAGCCTTGTAAATGCTCATGAACTTGGCCACAAAAGCTGCAAAATTAATCAAGCCATCCATGAGCCACTCAGAGTAAAGTTCATCCAAGTAAACAGTTAAACATGGTTGAGCAGCAACATTACAATGTCGGGGAGTAAATTATAGCTGATAGAATGGGGTGCATATTACATGCCTTCAACATGTTTGAGAAAAATTATGATGCTTGAAAGATTATTTTAGTTAAAAATCAACTGGCTGGTGGCAAAAGAAGGCCATATTTGTATGTATGTGATTTGTCAGTACTGAAATCTAACACTTGGAGAGAACTGAAGCAAAGTATGAACTAGATTTATACTCGTAGCAGCTGATTCTCTTGCAACAATTTCCAGCAAGAATTGTGTACCTTCAAGATGAAAAATGGCTTTCTGTCCAAGACGCATCCTATGCTCCTGAGGGGGAAATAAAAAATTACACAATAAGAAAAAAGTAAAAATACCCGTCCTTGACTGCTGAGACAGCACCAAGGGACAAAAATGATGATAATAATTGCTAGATTCATTTGGCTGTAAATGTAATTATCTACAAAAACTACATGGAATCCCTTGAAATTTCCAACCAACTTGCTTCTACAAGATTCTTAGAGGCTTATCATCAAATATTCAGTCTTATCAGTCCCCTTGCACTGAATTCTATATCTCTACCAGAAGAACACATAACTTGCAATACTAGTAGAACATGAGTAATCAAAATCTGGCAACCAAACACACACAAAAAAAAAAAGAACTTACATAATATGCAGCCCAATGGGAGACCTCATGCTTTAATTCCTCATCCAATTTCTTTAACAATTCATAAAGCAGCCTCTGAGGTAAAAACGAAAATGAAGTTCAACACTGGAAATGAAAATATAAGGTTCAAAAAACTACACCAAGTCTTTACCTTCAAAATAATCTCTGGAGGAATACAGTTAATAAGCAGTTCATACAACTTCCCTCGAATCTGAAAAAGCCTGAAGTATACAAAGGACTTGATTGATCAGAAGTTTAGATAGAGAAGTAGGTAGTACAGAAGGTCAAAAAGTATCATATTTTTTATTTTCCAATCAGAAGATATCAGATATCTAAGGACCAGACTTTTTAGGACTCTGCTCCCTCATTATATCAGATGCTATTTCAGAAACATATTCCTCCCAGTCCATTGGGGGTATTGCTTGATTACTCGTAAAAGGATACCTACAGTCAAATGAAGAACACAGAAGACAAGCATAAGAAGCTAAGTGAATACATTTTCTATAAATGTCAGTAAGACATGCTTTGGTACTCAACTGTTGGACTCGACAAGTCTCAAATGAAAGTATAGCTCTCCTTAAACTTCTATTTGATTTTTCTGCTATACGAGCAGCAAATCCAGGTGGAAGTTGCAGCCCTTCTTTCTTCCCAATGAACTCCAACACCTTAACAATCTGGAGAAAGAATATGAAAACCATAATATAAGACAAACTGTACTAACATTTAAAATCTCAATAAGCTCTTTTTTCTTAATAACGTTTTATACAACCATTCCACTAAATATAGAACAACAGAGTAAAGGGGAAAGAGTAGTTCAGATTTTTTGTCCACGACGGTACACTAAATAAAACTTGCACATTAAACCCAAGGTTTCCTGGCACACAAGCAATGTATTTTTGCAGTTGTGTACATAATTCCAGCCCATCCCCCTTCCCTGTGGCCAAAAGAAATGAAGAACTTTTTTATTTTATAAAAATATATTAATTTTTTTGGTTGCTAGATGCTCCATTCAACTGCAATCAATTGAAAAAGAATAATCATAAATATTAAACAGAACAATAGAACTTTTCCAACCTGTTCCTCTGAAGGTGAATTTATTCGCACGTTCAGACAGCGAGACCGAATTGCTTCAGTAACCTTCGAAGAACTGTTGCAGCACAGAATCAGCCGGCAGGAGGCACTGTACTTCTCCATAGTTCTACGGAGAGAATATTGTGCTTCTCTTGAAAGCTTATCAACCTCATTGAGCACTAGAACTGGCATTGCACAAGTAGAATATTATCAGGGCATTACTGCACCAAGTAACAAATTGCAGTTTATAACACATTCCAGAAGATGTCAAATTATACAGATTCTGAGTTATACAAGAAATGTAAGATAATCAGTGCAAGTGAGAGAAAAGAAAATAAATAAGAGGCAGACAATAAAGTTACCTTTATAACCTTTTCTTCCTTTTATGTCAATTGGACGAGATTTAGCCATGTCTTTGATTATCTCTTGTACAACATATCTGTCCTGGAAGCCTACATCACTAGGACTCAGCTCTATGTGATTTGTGCTTGATAATGTAGTAAGCTCCAGTTCAATAGTTCTACTTCCGGCCTAAAATGAAATTATAAAGAATCAGTTTAGCTTTGTATACGTATTTATCAAAAAAGAAAACACTGGATATCAGACTTACAAACCCAAATATACCACAAATTTCTGCTGAATCCAGAGTCAAAATATGGCTTAACATAAAGAAGGGGCAAAATATGTAGTGTATTTGTGCATAGCTACTTCACAAATAAAAAAAATATGCACCAGTGTCCTATGCTGAATGCATATTAGAAAGCGTGATCTCTCAGAAAGATAACATGTAAGAGAAAAGCACATCTAAAAGAAATTAACAAACTTAGGTACATTCAAAAACAGATGACAACAACTTAAAAATAATGGTAACATTCAGTTAATTTAGAATCATTAATCAAGCAGTTGCAGCAGAAAAGAAAAGAAAAAAGACAATAAACTTACATAAATTTTCCATGTCCGATTTTCCACCTTCACCTGCAATCAAACAATATCCCACAACCAGTTTATTGGAACACAAAAACAAAATAAAAGAATGCCAGTAATTTCCTAATTATAATTAGCAATTAATTAGCAACAAATCATGATAATAAATAAAAATAAAACCCTTGCAAATTAATCCATTTACTATTTTCATAGGCACAAAAACTTTTTTTATTTTAAGAAACCATACTCCGTTATTTTCCTTTGATTTCTCCGTAAGAAGATAAAAAGCGAAAGATAAGTAAGTGAGACCTTTTCAGCGCTGGAACCGAAAATCTGACGAAGAAGGGCCATGATTAGGGTTTTCTTGCCAGAACCGGAGGGGCCATAGAAGAGCAAATGGGGGCAGTCTTGTTCAGTGACCTAAAATTAAAATAAAGTGAACCAGTTGAATAAGAACATTAGGAACCCTAAGAATTTAGACGAATACATTATTTGGAAGCAGAAGAAAGAAAGAAAGAATCGAAGGAGCCGTATAACTACGGATCGAGAAAAGGAGTACCAGCTTCTTGAGGTTTTGGGCAATGTCTTCGTGGACCATAACCTGGTCTAGGGTTTTGGGTCTGTACTTGTCCACCCACAACATCTTTTACTTCTGCCTCTGATCGATCCCTCAATTCAGATACTAACTCTTGACTCTGTCACTGTGAGAGAGAAGTGGCGGGAAATAGAGGAGAAGCCTTATATACTCCGAAGGCGGAAGGAAAATATGGAAAATATGCGTATGTGGGGCCCACTGTACATATTAATTTTTTTATTTTTATATTTTCTTATTATTAGTTCGGCGAATTATGAAAAGGTCACTGGAGAATGCTATTATTAAAAACTTATTAAAATAACCTTACATTTTTCCTAATTAAAAACTCCATATCTTCATTAATTCATCTATTAATACTTTTAAGAGAATATCAAAATATTCTTATAAAAAATGTTTTAATATATTTTTTAAAAATTAATAGAAAAGATTAATAATAATAATTGAATTATTTATTAGAATTTAGAAATACTTTATTTCAGAATATTAAAATTAACCCTTTATTAGTCAACATTATAATTTTTTTTTTATTTTACTAAACACATTCTTAAATTTAACACCCAATTAATTTCAAAATAAAAAAGGAACCGAATTAAATTTTCTCAATGCTTTAATTTTTTTTTTTTTAAAATACATTAGAAAATTTCTGAATATATAAATTAATGAAAAATAATTTAATTTAATTTAATTCTCATAAAATTCTAATTTCCAAACATTAAGATTTATTAATTGGACAAAATTAGCCATAATCATACGTCCCGTGACGACTTGATTCAAATTTGAACCTGAACATACTTTAATCGGATAATTCTCCATCTCCTTTTAAATTGTGCAGGAAAAATGAATAAAACCAAAATCGAATTTTTTTATCCTTTTGAAAAAAAAAAAATTCAATCACTGGATTAAATCAAAACTAGAATCAAGAAGACCCCATTGTCGGATCCGGAGTCTCTCAAACCATGGAACCAGAAGCGGCGGCCCGAATCTTGAAGATTGATGCACAGGTCCTTCAGGATATCCAAACCATAACCTCTACAGTTTGAAGGTGCATGTCCAAATTGCTTAAGATTAGCTAGCTGTAGATCCAATAAGAATGATGCTTTTCAAATCATTAAGCTGCGCTATGGTTGACAGCGGATTTAATATCAATTCGGGTAGCTTTACACAGTATTGCCGACCATAAAAACAGAAAAGGCGAAAAGAAAATGAACTATAAAATTATGACCTTCTCAACCAATGTTGGGAGAGAATGAAGACGATACAGAAGGAAAAACTATGAGACCTTCAATCAAGGAACAGAGCGAAGGCACTCCAGTAAGATGTTTTCCCCCGCAGCAAAAGAAGTGGAGTTTCTTTTGTTTCAATCAAGAATAATCAATTGTTTCAGAAGATTCCCTTCCCTTCTTTCTCAGGAAACAAACGAGCTCTTTTGCATCATAGTCCTTCAGATTTATGCAGGCTTGTGGATGCAGTTCGTTGAAGTTAACTACTACCTGACAAAGACAAGGGCAATCAACCAATTTCTATCTATATGTAAACTATGCAGCCATGTCCATGCTCATGAATCATGATGAATGGCAAAACACAACACGTGTTCCTGAGCATTTATTTAGCGACATCCCATTTTTAAGCATATTGAGTCCATAAACAATCATTTTCAATAGATTTAATAAAAAAAAAATTATTAGATGACCAATGGCGTAAAAAAGAAATCACTCTCATTCCCTCTGCAAAACAACTCTCTCCCTCTCTCTCTCTCTCTCTCTCTCTCCCCCCCCTGTCTTTACAAACAAAATTCCCATCTTTTCTTTCTCCCAACCATTTTTTCCATTTCCCAAAATCAAGAAACCCAAATGGGCTGCCTTCTATTTAATTATTATTATTATTATTGTTGTTTAGTAGCTAATAAATGATGCGATTTTAATGTGTGATTTAGTAAAATGTAACTTATGTGCACATTTGCCATGATGAATCCAAGCCTCAAATAAAAGTTCCTAGTATTCCAATGCTAATCCATCTACAATCCGTTGTTTATATACTCAACAATTTTTCCAGATTTTGAATCAAGTTAATATCTAATGTGAATAGAGCATCAAGAAATAAAAATAAAACCACGAAAAAGAATGGAATCAAATTGATAATCAATTTACAAGCAGTCATTGAATCATAATGATCATGGTTTTACAATCAACCCTAGTGTGATTTCAGTTGAAAACATGTTCCTAATGCCTTCTAAAGAGCATCCAAAGTTACATAAAGCAACAGAAAACTTGATCACAAAGTGATTAATCATCATCAACACAATGATCCCGAAGTGGAAACTTGCAACCAAAATCTAGTTAAAAATGCATTGTTAATTAAATAATTTCAAAGATATGAAACATTATGAATCTTTCTAAGTTGCAAAGATCACAATAAATACAAAAGCTGCATGTGTAAAACAGTTATTCAAAGAATAAAAGCACGGTGTGTAGTGCGGATGCACATCAAGTATCAATCCTATGGATTGTGGCAGCTAAACTGAATGAGAGATTCCCACAAGCGGAAGTACCTAATTTGAGTTGTATCATAATTATATTCATCACACTCCACCGTCATAGCAATTAATGAGGTAGAATTGTACAAAATGAGTAAATCAGTGATTTGCAGATTTTGACAATTATGATACAGTTCTCCATGTGTGACACCAATAATATACGCGACTGTTGATACATACATATACTTCTATGTATGCACGCATACATAAACTCCAGCTTTCCATCATTTGCACCACCCCAGATATTCTTTTTCTCCTCTCTTAGTAATTTATATTCTTTTCCTCAGTTGATAATCAAGTAGTTAACTGTTCATCAATTTTCTCCTTTCCATAGTTGCTCCTAAATCTACCTATTTTGCTCTTCCTGACAGCATATGTTTTCCACCTCACCTGCTTTACTCCTAAAGCAAGATACTATAACACGACACTTCTATTCTTACCTGAATATATATTTTCCCATATGTACATGCTTTTTCATGATTATAATTCTCTGGCAAAATAGGAAAGTGAACCTGCCTATGATAGGATATGCATACATCTATATGTATGTCAGTATACATGGAGAGAGAGAGAGAGAAGGTAAGTGTGCCATTGCCATACCTTCAGTTTTAGTTAAAGTTGCAGCTCATCCATCACCTTTACCATAATACAAGGACCAACGAGTTCCTTGTCAAAAATAAGAAGAGAGTATACTTATCATCCAATTTTGGCTTCACCATTCACTAAAGTACTTCCATCTTCGCTAGCAACACCTGTGACAACTTTATTGCTGCTTTTTTTTGGCTTGTCTTTGTTAACATTAGGCCCATCTCTGGCTGAGCTGGCTAACCTCTTGTAAACCTTCTTTTGTAAAACGGCAGCATCCTCTACTGCGTCACTGGTTTTATCCTTAAGTTTCTCAGTCGCCTCTTCATTTACACCATCCTTTGGTGAATTTACAGTTCTTCTAGGATTACTCTTATCAGTTGCCTTCTGTGAGGCCAGAGTCTTTTGGTCATTTGCGTCTTGTTTTGCACTGGGCATCTCTACAGTTGGTTCTGGAAGTAGCGCCTTGCGGCTAAGACGAAGTTGTCCCTTTTCATTAACCTGTAAAAGCCCATGATCACTATAGAATAATTTTGCTAGGTGGTGTGGTTCCAGCACAAAAATCTTTATGCCCAGACACTAAATGCATCAACTATCCATACAGTACAAACAAATACTAGCACAGAACTAAGAATTCAAATTCTTTTAAAATGATAATAACAACAATAGTTAACAGAAAAAGAAAAATCAAGAATAACAGGAAGCTTCAAATTCATCACATAGACAACATTTACATAAGTCGGCTGGGAATCAAATGATGATCTTAAAAGCACAAGTGAAAGAGCAAACATGCCTTTCCAATTCTGAACATGCTAAGTTCGTGTAACAAAGAATTTGAATCATGAACATCCAAGAGCTATAGGTCAATGGCTGTAACTTGAATTGCAATCTAAACTTGCTTTTAACCTCAAAATGTCCTTCAAAGACCAACATAAGCCTAACAATAGAAAATCATCCGTGATGTAGTAGCTTTATGTGAGAAACATGGGAACAAGGATAACTGGGTCTCCATTGCTAACTGATATAACAGTTACTTAAATTAACATATTTGGGAGCTCCTACCAATGGGTAAAGCCATCCACAAGGATGCTAATAATTCATGTCTGAAATTTCACGGACTCAACATGTTTATGAGCTCTTAAAACAGTGGTCAGCCAAATGGATGCAAATGCATATGCATAAAAAATGATGATCAACGCAGAACATATTGTTGACATCAAAGTAATCTTTAATTGGATATTCAAGCATTTGGGAAGTCAATGAAATGTGAAAATAATCATGAAAAGAGAAAACAACCAAGGTAATCATTTTATTGGAACATGATAAACTAGGCAACCTATCATGGTAGTAACACAAAAATAATGAACCACATAAAAAAGAAATGGAAAATATGAAGCAAGCTATTTCCCTATGTTTTTCCAAGAAAAGGTCTGTCAATGAAGAAAAATGTGTTTCTGAGTTTCTAGAGATGGTGAATTGAAATGAAAGTGCAACAAAATAGGAAGTTCCCAACCTCAATAAGTTTAACATCAACACGGTCTCCAACTTTAAAAGCCTGTCACATAAACAGTGTTAGAAGAACTGCTCTTATGTATTATAAGAAAAAAAGCAATTATTGTGGCTGCAAAACAAATGCGAAAAAGGGAACTGTATACTTACATCTTCTGCCTTTGGCAGAAAACTTGAAGTCAGTTCACTTATATGGCAAAGTCCCTGCAAGAAATTCAGAAGTTCAGGAATCTCTGATTTTTCTCTTTTTTCTCAAAATGCATAACGTATGAGGTTAGAACTTCAATGACTTTTAAAGTTTTAAAAACATTTAACAGAAAAAGGAAGAATCCTTGATTTGATAGTCTGATGAAAAGTTCTAGAAATTACAATGTAAAAACAAAAATGATATGTTGACAAAATTCTGAAAATGTTTAAATATTTGACAGTTGGGAAACACAAAAGGAGGACACATCAAAACTATAGAAGCTAAAAATTAAAGAAAAGAACTTGTTAAAGCAAGAATAAGTATGGAATTGAAAGGTCAAGCATTTTTTCATAAGCAATTTGGAGATATTGAGATGATACTGTACCTCACGACCTGGGGCTATCTCCACAAAAACTCCATATGGAGCTATTGATTTGATCTCACAGTTCCTGATAAGAACAAGAAATTCATGGAGTTCATAATTCTATAATCAATTAAGCAACAATTTTAATGGAAAAGAGATGTTTCTCAAAAGATGCTAATGGCTAAATGACGATGATATATGCATATAATTAAAGTATAAGAGTTAGAACCTATACTAATCAGCCAACCCCTTTACCATGTGAGAATCATTGTATTCACCTTTAGTGCAATCTGCTAGTGTCTTCAGAAACATAGCCATTTCAACTTTTATTCCCCTTGATCTAAACCAATATCAGGATGGATAAACCGTAAAAAAAAAGAAAGAAAGACCATCTCACAGAAAAGAAATACCTATAAATATCACCAACAGTTGGAACCATTACAAGGTTACTGATAATAGATTTGGATTTCTCTAGACTTGACAAATCCTTAGCAGTAATTTTTACCTGGCAAAGGCAAAATAAAACATTTTGATTAGCGATATGTGAAAAAGGACCAATCAACGACAAGGTCTTTCACTGTCTTACAATTCCATCATCATCTGTGTCAATAGCCTCTACTCCTGTTTCTTCTATAATACTCCTCACCTTCTTCCCGCCAGAACCAATTATCATATTAACCTTCTCAGGACGGACCTGCAAAACAATACTGTGGTTAATGTAAACTACATCACACTAATCAGATAAACCATTAAATGTACAAATATTGGAAAGGGAAAGAAAGATAACAGACCTTCATGACATGAATCAATGGGGCATACTTAGAGAGCCTTTTAGAAGGGGGAGGTGAGCACTTCAACATTTCAGCTTGATCATTAAACAACCCAAAAAAATAAAAGAACAATTTAGTTCAAGTCAACTGGTCAAATATGATCTTAGATGCATTGGCAAGTCATTCCAACAATTGTTGACACAACATTGTCAATGAAGAGCACATAGCAGTCCAGTTACAATAAGAAACTGACAAGTTCTCTACAAATATGCTTTATTAAAATAATCCCACTATTAGTGTTCTGGTTAAAAACATAGGAACGTCTCTGAACCATTTGTAATACAATAACAGAAATTTTAAAACATTTTTTATGTACCATACCAAGGATATGCTTCCGGCCATCTCTTGCCTGCAGCAGTGCCTTTCTCATAACAGGTAAAGTGATTCCTCCAACCTATCATATAAAAGAAGGAATTGATTATGGTTTATAGTTACAGATTATAAGAACTGAACCAGCTTCAGAATACAAATCGGTAAGCCTCTTTTTCTTTAACTATTTGGGTTCCTAACAGGGGGTTCTTTTGAGGCACAGGCATATCCTGACATGAAATGTGATTGTTATCTGTAAAAGAAAATTTATACACATAGATGTTAACAACCTTTATATCCATCTGAAATGCAGTTACTCCATCTTCATTTCCAGCAACCTGCAATCATCATTTTCTGTAAGGTGAGATTGAACCAGACTGTGTATCATGCACCTGTTTCTGAACTTGATAAGCATTTTAAAATCTTCCAAATGAGAACAATTAAGATAATATAACAAATAAATAAATAGCAGGAACTATTACCTTAAAATCCATATCGCCAGATGCATCTTCAGATCCTGTTATGTCAGATAGAATAAGTGGTGTTCCATCACCCCCAAATTCTTCAGTATCCAAAACCAAACCCATAGCTACCCCAGCAATTGAGCACTTTAGTGGGACCCCAGCATCTTGTAATGCCAAGCAACCTCCACAAACTGAGGCCATGCTGTTTTACAATAAAAGATAAGATCTAATCACATGATGAATAGCTTAACATGCAATTCATAGAACCTGAAAGATCAAGGTTTTGAGCACAGCAAGGTTTAATGCAAACATCTGAAGGAGCTATTGGTACACCATCTAATTTCAAAATCAATAGAAATCCTTTAGTTTGGTTTCTGACCTTGAGGAGCCATTGCTTTCAGTGATGGTACTCTCAACTCGAATAGTATATGGGAAATCATCTTCAGAAGGCAATATAGGTTCAAGAGCTCTCTCCGCAAGCATTCCATGTCCAATTTCTCTTCTACTAGGTGCTCCTATTCGCCCTACTTCCCCAACACAAGATGGAGGAAATGAGTACTGGACCATTAGAACAAAGAATAGAACAGTTAGTATCTTTGTCAGAAAGGAAAAGTATACCATATAAAAAATACAAGCACATTTTTCATAAGCAAATTGAAAAACACAATGGTCAAAGGAAATTGATTTAGATCGAGAAATAAAAATAAGTAATTATCACATTCAACTATTTGCAATTTCTTTGCTTCATTTACTAATTCATTCCTCCAAAATGAATAAATTACAAAAGATTCCATTAATTTTTTGCCCTATAGTTCATTTGTAATAATAAAAGAAAAGGGGGTGGGGGGTGGGGCAGGCAGATACAGCTAATGCCAACAACTATTACACCTGTCTCTTGTGCAACCCCTATTCCTAAAGAACTAGGAAAGAGAGAAAGATCATGAAATATAACTTAAATTTGAAGAACAGCTACTTCAGAAATCATGTCAAGGGAAATAATAAAGCACATAAGTGATTAGATGATAAAAATAGTTTGATATAAAAGATAGAAGATGATGAATTTATAAAATATATATATTAATAGTCTTGTCTTGCATACAAACTCAAAACCAGGAACAACAAGAACCATTCACATTATTCTGTGGTTAACTGCGAGCTGTAACTAAACTAACTTGTAATGAAAGAAATGAACTAAAGAGACCTGAAGATAGAACCTCTTGAATTCATCCACATCCACAAGATTGTCGACCCTTTGTGCCATCTGTTTATCACCAAGTGTGACCACTGCTAATGACTGTAAAAGGATTTGTAACAAAAATGTCACAAAAAACCTCACAACAGTATGGTATGCTAATATATGCATTATTTAATGTAGTCCCAAAATACTGATGTTGACTTCATGAATATAAAACAAACTGTAATGAGTTTATAATATGCTAACCTAACCAAAGGCATCAAAATGTGCCACCATTGGGAAATCACCAACCACATCAATCCATTAATTGAATGTATTGGATGGAGAATAATGAGAAAAGCTTTAAACATTTGGTTGACAATCAGATTCGTCTTTGTTGACATTGTAAAGAAACAAAGGAGTGGCATGTAACCGAAGTAGATGACAAGTGGCATTTATGAATGACATTTTCTAAAGTTGTATAGGCAAAAGAAGAGGGAGAGGGGGAGAAGATTAACACAACAACAACTAGGAAACAAAACATATGAAACGAACAGGTAATGAGGAAATGAAACTCATGGCCTGAGTGAGACATAAAAAAGAGTCACCTCAGATGTTCCCACCCAGATATGTTGTACGATCTATATAACAGTGAGAAAATTGCTAGGCAGGTAGCAAGTTGACAGATACAGGACAGATGCAGAAAACATAAATGTACATTTATTAAAGTTTTTGAAACACTTGGATTCATTACTGAACAATGATAGAGCTAAGCAAACACTTATACTCACTTGCCCCTTCATGGAGACAACATGCAACTATCACCCAACCTAAAAACAATACACAGTCAAGTACATCCATCAATGTTTTCAACATCAAAATAACACCTATTTAAACCTGTGTTTCTCCACGGGTGAAAAGAGCACTTCCATGGGCCCTAGGGAGTAATCCACACATTGAGTTAATTGGGCGTATGCCCTCTGGGTTTCGCCCATCGCTTCTCTTTCCTCCCTGCAACAATTGCAATGTGAATTGTGAAATGAACACAAGACATAAACATGCTCAGCATCAGTTACATTTGGCTGAAACAAGACAAATTCTTCAAACGTGAAAAAGAACATTGTTTTCACTGATAAGTGTCTCCCTATTAGGTTCATACAGTTGGAATCATATTTGTATCCATGTGTGTCATAAAATATAAGGTACAACACGCTTCAGAAGATCAAAATGCTGCGTACAGTATTCAAAATGGCTGTGCAGGTTATCAACTACAATTGAAAACTCATTAGAAAAACTCAAGTTATTACACATTATCTTTGCTAATAGCATGGATAACAATGATGCAACCCTCAGACAAGTGACTCAAGAATCATTTTTATGTGTTCATTAATTTAGTCTTTTCTAGTAAATTTCCTTCAAGCATATCTTTCCATCTCTCCTTAAACAAAGGATAGGGAATAAAAAAAATTTCCTTCACTCCTTTTCTCTTTTATTTTTCATGCTGCCCTCTTAAGAAAAAAAAACCTGAGATATAATAGATATAAAAACAACTGCAAGTGACAACAGTACCTCATACCTCTACAATTCGTCTCCGCAGGAATTTGGATGTAACTTCTTTGAATACCAGCTTCACATCTACCTCAGAAAACAACTAGGGGATGAAATGCAAATAATGTGTTAGAAGTCTTGGTAAAAAGAAGATAAATAAACCAAATCATACAAAAAATCACTGTCAAAGATGCAAACAAGAGAAAGTACTAAAATTGAGTTGAGACTAACCAAGGGAGAGGGTTTACGTGATACTGGCTTTATGTGGACATCACCTTCATCTACTTCACCATCCACAACAACTTCCTCATCCTCCTCTTCATCCTCAAGCAAATCTGCAACTGTTTCAGTGGTTCCAAAACTAGCATCCTTACTTACATATCCCTTTTCTGTAAGTATACAAATAACCTTCTCTTCCAATGATGCAAGTGCCTTTCTTCTTGGTACTTTGTTCCTTATTTGTAGCACGTTCACTAACTCGTCACCAGCAATTTCCTGACCAAGACAAATAAGAAATATCACTATTCATTATTGCTTAGATCTCAACAAATAGTTGTACCCATGAGACATGTTTGGTAGTAGAAAGAAAAAGAAACAATTTTCAAAGGAGACAAAAGGAAAACAACAATCTGTTAACCAGAATCACGGATAAGGCATGAATATCTGCACACACCAGAAGCTCCCTTTTATTTGCTCAACATCTTGCATATCCTAGACAATTTTAATAAGTCAAGATAATGCATTTTCCACCACATGAATATTTCAATGTTACTAGTACTGCTACAGATTACAGAGAGGTCAAAAAGGGTCCTTGCAATATGGCATTGTGTACTCTAGAAGTAATCTTAAACCTTATAACCATTCTATAGCCGATGGAGGAAGCATAATCTTAATTTGGAAGATGATTATAACTATTTACAGTGCAAGGTAAAACTTCCAAAAGGAAGCAATAAGATAAATTCAATAAACAGGGATGACATAAACCATACCTCCACATGCTTATATAACTCAGGAGGGGGTAATTTGATTGCATCAAGCATCTTTGGTTTCCCACACTTCTTCACCAATGCCTCTATCTCATTACAGATAGCCCGTACTGCATCCTGACTTTAGTGAACAGGCAAATTTAAGTCTCTAAATGGATTTATTTGCAGTTTACGAATATTTTCAAGGAACATCAGAAGAACAGAGGACAAAATAAACTTCCATCAACTGAAAGACTAACATGTTCCCAGAAAATGCAATATAAATATATTAAAAGTTAACACTCTACCAGACACAAAAATAAAAAAAGGTTTCTAATACAAAAAAAGGAAAATAAAATTTCTTTTTGAAAAAGGGGGAAGCCAATACACATGGATCATGTTTTTCACTTCCACATTATTATATATTATACCTTAGGATGTATTCCCAGCAAAATAAAAAGTTACTAAAAAGATCACCAACAACATAAATATTACAGTAACAACATCCAGAATGAACATTACTCACTGCACATTTCCATACCAAGCATCTCTAATTGCACCCAAACAATTGATATATTCTTTGTAAAAAAGCTCCTCCCTAATGTTAATTTTATTTTTTTCCCACAAGAAAAGAAAATGTGTAGAAGGCGAAGCTATGCTTGCACCATAGTGAATGAAGAAACAACCATGAACTTATAGGTCATACAGAATTCATCTTTGCACAAGATGCAATTAGGATAGTTTCTGGCATGCAATCATGAAATGGCAGATAAGATACTTAAAGTAAACAAACAACCTGCCCAACTTGAACTGCTTCAAGCAACTTTTCTTCTGGGAGGAAATCGCAATAACCCTGCAAGACAAAGGTAGTTGACAAACCACTTGTTGTTGACATTGCTTTAGTGAAGTCGTATTCCTTCTATATACAATCAATGTCCAAAAGGTATTCTCATCAAAGTTCTAATGTAAAACAATGACATTGTTTATAAAATTTCTTCTTGTCCAAATGAAAGAAAATGACAATAATCTATGAAAGGACTTACGTTCAACCATTATAAAAGAGCTAACCTCTATCATTAAAATTGCGCTGTCTGTGCCTGCCAGCACTAAATCAAGCTCCGACTCTTCCATCTCCTTCGTTGTTGGATTCACAATAAATCTATCGCCAACAAGGCCAACTCGAACTCCAGCAATAGCTTTTGTAGTTGGCACTTCTGAAAGGGCTCTGTGGCATTTGAGCATAAGAATAAAAAAGTATACTCGTAATGAAGTGTAGAGGAAAAAAAAAAGGACTGAATTGTTTTGTAAAACTTACACTGCTATTCCAGCTGCTGTAACTGCTAAGCAATCAGGGGAATGCAAACCATCGTAGCTCAAAACCTGTGAGGATAACAAATAGAAATAAAATTCCATCAGAGGAATGAAAACTTTTGACCCCTCCCCCCTGAGGCACGTCATAATAATTCCAAAGTAGTAGCCTATTAAGTTTCTAAATTCTGGTAATCAAGCATTGATTAAATGACATCAAAACGTAATAGGTCATGAACTCAGATTATAACCGCAGGTCCAGCCCTTCTTTAGCTTATGACATTCAAATTCTATCTACATTTTCAGAAGCATAACTGTGATGTTTCCTTCCAATAAGCAAGTCAAATTGGTTAGGACTTCCAGCACAGCAATGACACTTAAAAGAGATGTAGAGTGAGGGCTGTTATCCAACGAATCATATTGTCAATTTAAAAATCCAGGCCATGAATCTGTTTAGTTTGTAGCATTTTCAAAACCATACACATTTATGGGGACTATTGAATAATTATTTATTTATTCTAGGGTAGTTAATGAGTATATTTCCCATCTAGTTGGGTCTCTTAGAGGGTAATCTCTCACATCATGCCTGAGAATCACATATAAACACTCTAGATTTTTCAAATTTAACAATGAATCATTTTTTTAAGCACAATTGCTCTCAAGGATATTGTTTAAAGGCCCAATCTTCTAGAACAGATCTGTCCCAATATCTCTTTCATACCTCACAGCACATTTATGCTGTTGAAAATTACCGGCTTTTGTTTCTCTTTCGAACATTTTCATTTTCAAAAGTTTCTTTTGTATTTAAGAGGCTACCTTTGATACTTAAAGGACCAACATTGGTTCTAATAGTAAAGGTGTTAAATTTGCATCAAGTTTCAAACTTGACAACTGCCACCCAGGCAAACTTACTCAATAATGAACTGTTTCCAGATTTCCTAGGACCTTGCTTCAATGGGTCCATACTCCATACTGAGTGATGCCCTCATATCTCACTCGTAAATATGACTTTATCCAAAAATGGTCTGATGACTAAATAAGATTTCGTTATGTGAATTTTGAAATATCTTTCAGCAAAAAGATTAGCAAACATGTTTAAAAACTTAAAATGGCATCTTCCTTTTCTATTTCCAGTATGTCCTTAAAGTGAAATTTGATATTTTCATAAGGATAAGAAAACTTGCGTCAAAGCAAATCAGATTCTTTGAGGAATTAAAGACTTCAAGTAAACTTACCCAAGATAGTATCTGAGTCTCATGGTAGAAACCCTTGAGCATAGTTGGGCGCAAAGGCCTATCAATCAATCTACAAATGAGAACCTAGATACAGCAAAGAAAAAATATACATATGTAAATAGATAAACAAGAATTTCAAAGGCACCAAGAGGAAGATTACTGTCATAGACTCCAGCAAATTATCAAAACTAGTTGACTTCTTCTATCTCTATTTGTTCCCCTGTTGTCAAAGGAACAACTCTTTCCACTGCACTAACAAATTGAGTTTGTTGAACTGCAAATTTCTAGTTAATCAATTCATGTGTTTGTCAGAAATTAGAACAAAACAGATGAAGCAAAAGCAATCACTACTCAGGAGAGAAAGAAAGGAAGATGATGCTAAGAATACAAAGGAATGGATAAATGAAAATATGAGAAAGGAATTCATTCCGAGAATGCAGGTATTTATAAAGGGGATAAGAAAATGGGCTGTGGAAGCAGTAAGCAGAAGAAAATAAAGCATGGCAAAAAGTAGCCAATGATAGCACTAACTGATAACAACTAGGCATGGAGATCATCAAGGAAAAACATATGAGTATGTCTGCAGGTAATTAGGTGGTGAGTATGCCATAGCATCCTAGAAAGACCACACCATTTCATCAAACTTCAGAAGCAAAACAAACCTCAGATATTGGGTTAAGAAATATGCTAAGATTCCTTAGGTCTCTATTCTCAAACTGAGGCATACGAGAACCATAAACTCCCAGATGATAGATTCCTTAATTTCAACCGTTAAGTGCAGTATAACTCTGTTCATATCATCAAAATAACAAATTGTTTATTTATAAAACACAACAGTTATTGTCAACAGTTGGCATGCCTGATATGTCAACAGTTGCATGCCTGATATGCCAAATGGAACTCACAATATGATATATTTACCAGCACAACATAGTCAAGCTTAAGGTTGCATCTCTTTACACAAAAGAGATAAATCATAGGCTGATTGAACAATATTATGTTGTGAATTCCTTGTGCAGCATCATCTATCAAAAAATTTAGAAAATTTGCTAAGAAATAGAATTCTGAACATTATGCTTGAACAACTTATTTATTTGAATTATGTTCTTCCATTCATAAATGATTATATGTTATAGGATAGCATGAGAACATAGCCTTCAATACCTTCCAACATTGTTGGAACAACTGAGAACTGCACATATACAAACAAAATCAACATGGGAATGGCTGGGCAGAAATTCTTATTAAGTCAATATTTGAAAGGTAATTGCTTGAGCTATCAGCTTGGTTAAACATTCCTATACTTGAAGGGGTGGCTAGTACCTCATGATCTTTTGCCCTCCCTTCTCGTTTGAAAAATCCTCCACTGGAGCAATTCAGATATAGAACATAATATATTAGCCATCTTCATTCTTCAAGCAATTTACAAGATAAATGAAAAGTTAGAAAAAATAGCAAGACATACCTAGTTCGACCTGCTGCTGAAAAGCGCTCTTGATAATTTACAGAAAGAGGGAAAAAATCGGAAGGCTCACTGGGAATATCATCCATGCAAGCAGATGTGTAGACAATCTGTATAAAAAAATATATAAAAAAATCAAATCAATGAATTGCACAAAATGAGCAATAAACAGTCATTCAAGAAAACCAGTCTAAAATTAACCTTGCAACTATTTGCCCTTTGGACACAGAAGAATTACAACAATAAAGTATAATTTTAAGTAAATTAGAGTGCTAGAAATGACAGAACAATGTTTGAAATCTTGAACGTTCATCCTAAAAATTCACCTTCACTTTCCTATAATTTTTATCCCACACAGTTTACTTTATTTTTGTGATGCAAGCAATACTGAAATATGTTTATCAGTGTATTCATTTTAGCTAAAATAAACATTTTGCGCTTTTTGACAGTTCAAATACACAAAATGCAGTAGCCCTCAGCCCTAACCTCTAAACACCACCAACCCAGTCAGAATGCAATTAAAAAACCAATTATCTTAGGACAAAGCAGAGTATTTTTCCGAGCTCAAGCAGACAAGAGCCACTTGAAATAAAATTAAAAGAATAAGTTCAAATACTATTGGCTGAACCCTTTGAACATGTAACATGTTTATATCTTTATGTCACTCCACAGAAAGAGTATGCACGCAGTGTCCTTTCAATTCTTCCTACAATCATTGTAAAAATATCAACTGAAGTTTAAGAATGTCCACTTAAATCAAAATTCTTGTCAAAAATCGAAGGACAGTCAAGTTCACATTTTTTTTTTTTTTTTTGGGGGGGGGGGAGGTGGGGGGTTGGGGGATGGAACTAGTAATCTCTTTTGTTTTCACATTACAAAACAGATATAAACAGATGTGCATATCTAACTTACAGTTTCTCCATCTGTTACCATCACAGAACCACTAGCTTGTCTCCCAATATGACCTGTCTCGACCAAAATCTGGAAAAAAAAAATTACAAATAATTAAACATTCATCCAGGGGCCATTTTACCACTTATATATGCATCAGTTTTCAATTTCTCATACAACTGATTTGAGACTCTGAAACGATAACTCTGAACTAAATCAAAGAATACCATTATCACATCTGAAGCAAATTCAATTCCAGCATTTAAGAAAACAGGCAGCAGAAAAAAAAAAAAGAACTCAAAAATCATAGTAAATTTTCATAAACAAATAAACAAAAGCATAACCAAACTTACATGTCTATCTCCGAATGGGATTTTGACAGAGACAGCTTGAGAGAAAGCTTGGAGCCCATCGATTATCACTGACTCAGAAACTTCCGAGTCTTCTAAAGCTCTTGCAATAAACCTATTGCTTCTTTGGTTAGGGAAAAGCAGAGACAGTGAAGGGAACTTGGATTTTCGTGAACTGGTAAAGCGAGGGCAATTTGAGGAGAGAGAAAGCTTGAAGCGAGTATTGGAGAGCGAAAATGCAGAGCTGTGTAAGCAATGAGGTCTCCTATGGAGGCTGCTAGGGTTTGCTAGCATTTTTTTTTTTTTTTGTTTTTTTGCACTCAATTCAGCAGTTTTTGCAGAGAGAGTGACAGAGAAAGAAGAGAGTAGAGAGAGACTTTATCCGTTTCGAGGGCGCGCACGCAGTGATGGTAATCAACGAGGTTTTTTCAGTTCATTAGATACGAGCAAACGACGTCGTGGCAGTGTAACACACTTGTTTGCGCAACGACCTGTCGTCCTAGGCTGGCCAAATTATAGCAAAGTTAAGGGTTGCTTTTTCAATTTTCTTTTTTCAATTAATCTATAAAATTTTAACAGAATTTATTCACTTTTTATTTTTTATTATTTACTTTATATTTATTTATGCATTATAAAATTTATCAATTTTTATTTTTATGAATGCATTTTCTATATTCATATTCATTTCCATTTATGTAATTATAACAACACTCGGTGTTTGTAATCATCTCAAAATTTAAACCCAATACCATTGTTAACTATCCTAACCAAGACACAGTCCACATTTTCTTTATTACTCGATGAATAATTGAGGTTTGGGTCTACTAATGATGGGCCAAAGCCCAAGTTCATGATACTCTAAAGAAGCTATTTGAACTAGATTTTGAATTTTCCTAACAGCAAGGAAATAAATATGGAATTGTCATAAATTGAATCAAATACTAATGATGCAAGAAATAATTTTAAGGTTTTTAACATATATCTTAAAGATGCCTATAGGAGATGTATCTTGGTCCTATTGATTTGCTAGTTAAAATTATATTCTTATTATTGCAGCTGCTACCTGACTGATATTCGGTTCAAATCGAAAAAATTGATTCAACTGAATTAATTTAAAATTTTAATTTAATTTTTTGTTTATTTTAGTTCGATTTGATTTTTAATTTTAAAATTTTTAGTTATTTCGATTTAATTTGATTTTAATCAGAAAAAACCGAATCGAATTGATCAGAGATAATAATATATTATTTTCAATAATATAAAGAGATTAGATTATATTAAAGTTAAAATATCTTAATTAAATTTTAAAATAATAAAAGTAAAATTTAAAAAATAAAAAATTTATTAAAAATTCAAACCAATCAAATTGAATTAAATCAAATCGGTTCGGTTCGGTTTAATTTCTGATCAAAATTAGTTCGGTTTGATTTTTATAAATACAAAAATTTCAGTTTTCGATTTATTCAGTTTAGTTTGATTTTAAATCAAATCAACTCAATGCTAACCCCCGGCTTCTTATGCCATCTTCTCCTAAAGATGCCTATTGGAAGATTCTCCATAAGTTTTCTTTCCGTAGGAAATTGCTAGCATGATATTTACACCATTTTTTTTTGTTGGTTATTAATTTTATTTTGTAACAGTGACAAATGAATGCAAAACTAGGAATATTATGGGACGTATTTAGTCTTGAAATCAACTTAAAGTACTTTAATTTGAGTGAGCTGTTAAACTGCAGAGCATTGAACAAGAATTCTTGAAGATGCCAAGTCCGTTCTTTATGTTGTTGCTTGACTGCTTCACCAGAAAGAAGAAGGAAGAAAGTTGAGTATTGGGAAAGCTTTTTCACTATATATGATTGGAGCAATACATTGAAAATGCGACATTTGATGCTTGAAAGTTGGGTGTTAAGACACTCAGAAAGCCTAACTCTCCACCAAGATGCGGGTTTCGTTTTACATGTTCTCCAGCTTCAGAGGGAATACTTCTGCAGATCAAACTGATTTTTAAATTTAGTGGTCTAGAGAGGTTAGATCGAACCCTAATAGGATGGATTTTAATAGTTATAATCGGGTTTGGGATGGGTTCGGGTTTTAAAAATAATACTCATTGCGGATTCGGGTTTTATGTATAGGTACCCACTACCCGAACCCGTTTATATAAATAATTAATTTAATATAAAAAATATATTTTACAATAATATTTATAAATTTTTTTTATATATTTTTATTTAAAAATTTAAATTTAAATATTCTTTAAAAATATTATATTTTTTAAATGAAAATTATTAATGAGAAATATTTTTTATATAAATTATTAATTAAAATATATAAGATTAAACGGATTCGGATTTTATTCGGATAATAATAATCGGGTTTGAGACGGATTCGGATAGTTTAAATTAATTTTTAATCGGATTTGGAAGGGGTTCGGATATTACTAATATAAATCGGGTTCGAATTCAGGGTAGTTTAATTTTCGCGGGTACCCTACCCGATTATAGAGAACATTAATATCAAATTTATAAGTGAAAATAATTTTTTTTTAAAATATGATTATGTAGATATTATTATAGTCTGTGCTATATAAGCTAAGTTTAACGTCATGGTTGCGTTATAATCAAGATTCAATAACCTAGCTAGGATAGAGATAAAGAACAAGAACTTTTCAAGGGTTGGTAATATCCTCCCAAAAAACTGTGGTTCTTATAGCAGAACATCATAACTATCTTTCATCTTTTTTACTGATTGATCCTCTGAAGTTACATGTAAGAAAAGAAAGCTTCAAATTGACTTATGGGCCTTCAAACTAAACATTTTTTCTCAAAGTATGATAAGGAAGATTTGTTAGTGCCTTCTATTCTTCTCCTATATCTGCTAGGAAGTTTCCTTGAGTGTCGTTATTACAGGTACACTTGAGTGGGTGGAAATTTGAAATCACTACCCAAAAGAGACTAGAGGCATACAACTATTTAGTACATAGAAGTTCATGGGATTTGCTTTGGTTAGAGGAAATTTAACCTAAATAGTAAATACATATCATTCCCTTCAATATCTTACAGACAATGATCATGCAGGCACTTTAGAAAGTAGTTAGTCAAATGATGTGTAGCTAAAAATCTACACAAGAGCATACCAACCACATATATCTAATATATCAATTTAACCAGGAGAAAATCCATTAGTGAATTCATTAAAATATTTCTAACGTTTTTAAAAATTTATTAATTAGTTATTTTTAAATATTTTATTATTTGATCTCGATAGGAGAAAATTTATTAAAAATATATATTTATTAATCCTTTTATATTAAACATATTTTAAACTTTTTAAACGATATTTAACAAATAAACTAATTAATAAATTTTTTAATATATTAATGATATCTTAACAAAAACTCAGGATCAATATAATATCAATTCTCCATTATTTAGTAACTTATTAAGGTTTAACCTTATGGCATTCTAATATGAATCTCCTCCATACTTAATTAATTTATCAAGAATTTATTGTGGCGTTCTCAAAACTGGAATCGCTTGATTATCTGTATTTCTAATCACAATAATTGGTTAGGGGTGTAGTAGAGCAACCTTCGCTCCATTATCTATATTTATAATCACATTCGTTAGTTAGGGGTGTGGTAGAGCAACCTTCTAGAAAATATTTTTGTCTTGTTCTTTGTCAAGTTGTGTGACGAGATTTTTGATCACATGTTGATCATGAGTTCCGTATCAGTTGGTATTATATCAATTGGATTATATTAGTCTGGTGGTAAGTATATGTTACGTATCAAAGGAAAAGGTATAAGAATAGGGCTGGGTTAGCAGTGTAATTGGAGGGAAAAGGTATAACTATCTCTAACAACTTTTCCCTCCAATTACACTGCTAACCCGGCCCTATTCTTATACCTTTTCCTTTGATACGTAACAGTATATCTGATAAAATTTGAGATGTTTTTAATTTTATTATTCTAATCCTCATTTCAAAGGAAAAATAAAATAAAATAGACTAACTAATAAATTTTTCTAGAATATAGAGATTAAATAATAATTTTTTCTTATTTAAGCTATTTGCAAGGAAAAATAAAATAAAATAGACTAACTAATAAATTTTTCTAGAATATAGAGATTAAATAATAATTTTTTCTTATTTAAGCTATTTGCACTATGCAAAATATATATAATACCCATCATTTCATTTTTTTGCCCTAAGCATAGGCATCCTTTAACCTAATTTACCCGTGTCTTCCATGTGTGATTCTCTCTTAGAACTAGTGAAGACATTATGTGCTATCTTGCAGTCGTAGAATAGTTGATTAGATGTCGTATTTCTTACATCTCTTTCTATTTCTGTACACTAACTGTCCAAAACAGAAGAAATATTTTTGTTGTACTCTATTTGTACCCTCTTTCTTAAAACTCCTATTCAATAGATATCATCCGTTAAAACCCAAACCAAAACATTATCAACTGCTGGCCAGAAGTCCCTCAAATATATGAACTTCACTTCTCAATCTACGCACTCCTAACTCTCCTTCTCTACAAGCTTCGTTTTGAATGGCAAGCTACACCACCAAATCTCAGCCCAAGAAACTCACTCTTTTCCTTAACACCTCCTTCATTTTCCTCTTCATTTTCTACGTCACAATCTCATATTTTCTTGTGCAATCTAACCATGAAGCAGACACAAGCCGTTCCTTAACAGTTCAAGAATTGATAAAGAGCAACAGCTGCACTGAACTTCATGAGCACACAGATTCCAAATCCAAGTGTATGTTTCTCAAGTCTCATAGTGGGTGCAGGCCCAAGGGATACATAAACTATCTCCAAATCTTTTATTGCACTTGCGGTCAACTTCCTGTGCTTGGTCATGCTATTTTATTACTATGGCTTGCTGTTTTATTCTATCTGTTAGGTAATACAGCTGCAGAATATTTCTGCTCCTCCTTAGAGAACTTGTCCAAAATCTTGAAGCTTTCTCCAACAATTGCTGGTGTCACCCTTCTTTCTCTTGGGAATGGTGCTCCTGATGTTTTTGCTAGTATTGTTTCCTTCACTAAGTCTAGCAATGCTGGTGTTGGCCTAAATAGTGTTTTGGGTGGGGCATTTTTTGTGTCCAGTGCTGTGGTTGGTGTTATAAGTACACTAGTAAATTCTCAAGATATTTCAGTTGATAAATCTAGCTTCATTAGAGATGTCTCCTTCTTTCTTTTGTCTGTTTTTTCTCTTCTTTTTATCCTTGTTGTAGGAAAAATCACCTTATGGGCTGCCATTTCTTTCCTATCTATTTACTTCTTCTATGTTTGTGTGGTTTGCTGTATGCACTTTCTCTTTAGAAAACAAGAGAAAGTGAACCCATTAACCAATTCTTCGTCTTCAAAAAAATTCATCAGTAATAGCCATGGGGAAGTTGTGGAGATGGGGGTTCCATTACTTGGTTATGTTGACGATGAAAAGCCCATTTTGGTAGAAAAAACCAGCCTTCAAGGTGAGAAAGAAACAATGTGCTTCGGTCTTGATTCATCTTTTTCTTGGATTTTATATGTTGTGGAGCTTCCTTTGTACTTGCCAAGAAGATTGACCATACCTGTTGCTAATGAGGAGAGATGGTCAAAGCCCTATGCAGTTCTATCTGTGACATTGGCACCAATTCTATTGGCAGAACTATGTGACACACAAAGGGAAAAAAAATTGGTTTCCAGAAGCAGCCTTGTGATCTTCATGACTGCTGGTTTCACAGGTCTGCTGCTTGGGAGTCTAGCATTTGTCACCACTAAGAAATCTAGTCCACCAAACAAGTGCCTCTTCCTTTGGCTGGTTGCTGGGTTTGTGATGAGCATAGCATGGACTTATATTATAGCTGAGGAGCTGGTCTCTCTGTTGGTTTCTTTAGGATATATATTTGGGATTAACCCTTCAGTTCTTGGACTCACTGTCCTGGCCTGGGGCAACTCACTTGGAGATTTGATAGCCAATGTGGCTATGGCAGTAAATGGTGGGGCAGATGGTGCTCAAGTTGCTATTTCAGGCTGCTATGCTGGTCCAATGTTTAATACATTGATGGGATTGGGCTTGTCATTTGTTATTTCATCATGGTCCAAATACCCATCTTATTTTGTGATCCCTAAGGATCCAACTCTCTATGAGACTTTAGGTTTTTTGATGGCAGGCTTGCTCTGGGCCCTTGTGATTTTGCCCAGAAAAAACATGAGGCTAGATAAATCTCTTGGTGTTGGCCTCTTAGCTATTTATTTCTGCTTTCTGTCACTAAGGCTGGCCAGGGCTCTTGGTGTTTTGAAACTTCATGGGATTTCTTTATTCAATATCTAGGACATGGGTTCTTTTGGAAACACATTCAGCCTTGTATTTTATTTATGATACATGGTATTGTAAGAGTCTAATGATATCAAGTTGTCCATTTTCTACCAGAATTTTAATTTTTAAATTAATTTTGCATGATGAATAAATAATAACTGATGTTCTGAAATCTAGAAAATAAGGTTTACAGTGGTTGTTAAAGTTTGGTTAGAGAATAAGACATTTCTCCCCTTTTGTTCTTTTTTATTTTTCGCTAGTGACGTCTAACTGCTTTTCTACTATGATGTCACCTGTCTCTGTCATTTAAATTCGTATGTACGGATATATCAGAATCTCTCTTCATGTCAGGCGGCCATTTAATTTCCTCCAGCGCGCATGCGGATAAGACTACGAGGTAGCTCGGCTTGCTCTCAGATCTCTTATCACGTCACTGCACTAGATTTTCTTCATATGGACCCACATGTGAAGTCTATTCGATTTGATTCTTATAACCAGACTAAAACGCGTAACATTGAACTGTCTCACCTTGAGAAAAATTTGATAGGTCTTGAATTTCTATTTATCTTTAAGTCTGATCTTACTTTAAATATAGAAAGTTCGGCGGTCATTAGTGATCATCCGTATAATTCCATCCAATTAAGGAATAGAGTAGTCCCCTCCTCTTCTTATAGATCCTCTATTAAAAAAATTTAAAAAATCTTAAATGCATGATAAAAAAAAAAAATAAAGTTGATGGAACATACCAGAAATTGACAGAAGATAATACAAACATTGTAATACCTACTCAATCCAATGAACTTAGTTATATGGATAGTGATGGATAGAGAACTTTTTAATTAATAGGTATTTTATTTTATTGAATTTTTTCTTTGGAAAATTATATTATGTCTTATATTTCAATAATTTTTCAAAATTTTGTATATTTAATATCAGTTAGTGGACCCTTTTTATATAAATAAATAACTAAAAAATTGTATATTATATCTAATAAAATTAAATATTTAAATAGAACAATAAATTGTTAGTAAAAATATTTTTTATAAATTATTAATTAAAATAGATAAAACTAAACAAATATAAAATATTATTCAAATAACAACCATCAATAATTTTGAGATAATAAAATAAATTTAATTAAATTTAAAAGAAATTGAAATATTGAAAATAATTAAATATAAATATAAATAATCAATTTTTTAAAGTATTTTTAATTATATTCAAAAGCATACAAATATTTAATAAAATTTAGCCGTAAACAAAATCAATATTATTCAATTTAAATCAAAAAAATTGATCGAATTGAATTAATTTAAAATTTTAGTTTAATTTTTTATTTCTTTCAATTTGATTTAATTTTTAATTTTAAAAATTTTAATTATTTCAGTTCGATTCGATTTTAATAAAAAAATATTTAAAAAATAAATCAAATCGATTAATAATAATAATATATTATTTTTAATAATATAAAAATTATATCATATTAAAATTAAAATATTTTAATTAAATTTTAAAATAATAAAAATAAAATATAAAAAATAAAAAATTTATTAAAAATTTAAATTAAATTAAATTAATTTAATTTAATTTTTATAAATGTTAAAATTTTAAATTTTAATTTATTTAATTTAATTTTAAATCAAACCCCTAATAAAAATTACACACATTTTGTAAATGTCATGCAAGTTAACTAATGCAATAAATTTGGCTGTAAAAAGTACTGGTCCCTGCCTACAGAGAGGCCAATGTGGTCCAGTAAAAGTGTTTCTTGTTTATATTCCTTGTGCAATCACGTCACCCTCAGAAAAATACAATATAACGTATTTAACATTTTTTTAAAAAAAATTAAATTAATTTTAGTTATTAAATATTTATTATTTAATTCATATAATTTTAAAAAATTATTAATTAATTTTTTTATATATAAATTTCTAATAAATCTTTTGTTTTTTTTATTACAAAATGTTTTTTATTCATTAATGATGCATATTTTTTATAAAAAAAAGCATCTTGTTAATATAATTTATGTATTCTATGTTTGTAATTACAATATTAAATTTTGTCTATCAATATTTCTCAATTTCAGATAAAAATAATTATTTTAAATTTAATTTAAGTAAGACTAAAAGAGTGTGTTTCCTTTTTCCAAAAATAAAAAGATTTTTTTGGATATAAATAAATAGCTTTTTTTTTTACCAAATAAAAACAAAATGATTGGTGGAGGGTAACAATCAAAGCAGACAAATCGTGTTTGGAGTTGTCAGGCTCACTCCCCGTTCCATAATTATAAAATAGAATTATTTTCTCGTCCCCCATTTTTTTTTTTTTTATAAATCGAAATAAGCATTTGTAAATTTTATCAAAATCTAAAATTAAATTTGGAAAAAGTGCAGCTTAAAGTAGATGGATAAATAGATTTCATGTTATTAGAATAAAAAAATAAATTATCAAAATACATAACTTTTAATTTAATTAACTTATGAATAGACCTGAATTAGTCAGAGACTACATTGAATTGACTTCTTTAATCACTTCATTCATTACTTACTAAAATTATAATATTTTATTTGGGATTTGTTTATTTATAAAAAAATAATTTTTATTTAGAAAATATTTTATAATAAAATAATTTATTTTAATGAAAAAAAAAATGAGAGAGCAAATTATGACCGTAGCATATCTAATTCCCGTTTCAATATGCATAAGCTTACAGCAAAAGCCAAAACCTATACGTCTCTGACACTATGACAAAGGTCTAGATCAAGTGGGCTTGGCCATGAGATGATGAGATGCCGCTACTGAAATTGCCAGAAAACTATTGTGACCATTCTGCCGATCTGGGACCTATCTTTGTTGTTTGCTAATACAGCATTCTGCCAAAGAGAAATACATCCAGAATTTGACATCTTCACAAAAACCCACCTTCCAATTAATCAAGAACCGAATCTTTTCCAATTTCATATTCTTCACATTTCTGGGATTTCATAATCATAAACCAATCTCAAATTATATTCATTATTTTTGCCAATACAGTTAAAAAAAAAAGAAAGAAAGAAAGAAAGATAGATTACGCCTTAACTCTATTTCTAGAACGAAACATACCAAATTGGTGAGTTTGAAAAGTTTTGATATCGTAAATTTCACTACCTTACTTTAAAAACAACATCGTGTGAGGTTCTCACCAAAACACTTTTCTCAGATCTTTGATAGCTACATACACAGTTCAAGCTGGGACCATGATTGCATCAGTAGATCAACGAGCTGGATCTCTGGTTTTGTCAATTATTGTTGTTTGGTGAGTTTATAGCTGCTTTATCCAACATTTATTAGTTCATTGTAAAAGGAATATAATCTGTATTTCTTGAAGAAAACATATGTTTATTGCCTCAAATCATATGAAAAATATACCCACACATATATTTTATACTACAGTTGCTGATCACTTGCTGTACAAAGAAGCTGGTTAGTAAGCAGAAGTAAAATTACATGTTTTCCAGGCCAAGTTGCTAGGGCTAGCTATCTATAACTTGAAATTGGAAAGACCCAAGTGTTTGAATCAGCCTCATAGACATGGAAATTATGTATATAGCCAGAAGCCCTGCTCCCAAGACCCTATCAAGCCTCATTTTTCTACACGGCAAGATAACAAGTGCCCAGAGCAAGCCAGCTACCAAAAAGCATAATGTTTCCAACAGATACAGATCTCTTGGGATCACAACAGAAGATGGGTATTGATGCCAAGATGAGCCAACAAGAGACAAACCCAAACCAAAAAGGATGTTGAAAATGGGACCTGCATAGCACCCTGATATAGCCACTTGAGCACCTTCAGGGCTGCCATTGAAGGCCATGGTCAGATTGGTTATCAGATCTCCCACTGAGTTCCCCCAGGCTAGAACTGTTAGCCCCAGAATTGAAGGACTTACTTCAAATATATATCCAAGGGAAACTAACAGGGCTACCAATTCCTGAGCTATGATATAACTCCAGATCACACTCATTAAGAATCCTCCAGCAAGCCAGGGAAACAGGCATTTCTTTGGAGGGCTTGCATTCTCAGTTCTAACATATGCAATCACCCCAAAAATCATCCCAAATAAGAGCCCAATTCCATATACCACTAGGCTGTTCAAGAAACCAGCATCATCACCCTGAGGATTCCAAAGAACTGATAACAGAACTGGAGCCAGTGTCACTGAAGCAACTGCAATTGGCTTAGACCATTTCTTTTCACAAACAACAGGAATTGTCAATCTCCTTGGCAAGTAAAGTGGCATCTCAAGTATGTTAATAAGCATAAGACAAGGAGCAGGCAATGTTATGCAAAAACAACAATTCTTCATTTCTACCTCAGCAACATCTTCTAATGAACCTTCCTCTATAACATTTACCTCCAATTTTCCCATGCTGCTTAAAATGGGTATGCTCAAATCACTGCAGTAACCTGAACTCCAATGGATGTCTGAGACGTAGACAAAGACTACATAGAAAATGTACATGGACAAGAATCCTATTGCACCCCAAATATTGATTTCTCCGTGAATTAAAATGAAACTTAAGGATGCAAGAACTAAAAGCAAGAAGCAAACATCTCTAAGAAAGGCAGCTTTGTTGACTGTAATCTGTTTTTGCTTCAAGAGAATGCTCATGAATCCAACAACAACACAGGTAACAAAGGAAGCACCACCAAGCACTGTATTGAAGCCAATGTCACCTGTCCCACTACCCATAAAGGAGACCAAACTGGAAAAGACATCTGGGGCACCATTGCCGAGAGAAAGGAGAGTAACCCCAGCAATTGTTGGGGATAGTTTCAATAGACTGGATAAATTTTCAAGGGAAGAACAGAAGTATTCAGAAGCTGTGTTCCCCAACAAATAGAACAACAATAGAAGCCAGAGAAATAGAAGACAATGACCCAAAAGAGGAATTCTTCCAAAATTGCAATAGAAAAGGTGAAGGTAGTCAATATAACCTTCAGAGACACACGGATTAATACGTGATGTAAGGTAATGGCACTTGGCTAGGTTGTCTTCTAGACTTTCAAACCCTTTGCAGTCTTGTTGGCTATCGTCATTGGATGGTTGTGAGCTGGTAAGAACAAGAAATCGAGCAGAATTGAACTGTATAATCAAGAAAACGCATGCAACTAATAGAAATGAGATGTTCAAGAAAATTATGCATCTTCTGTTCTCAGATAGAGAAACCAAGATACCCATTGAAGGAAATTAATCACAATCTCTCTGAACGCAAGAATATGAATTCTAAATCATGATTCAGGAACTGGGTCAACGGAGTATCAAGCTACTAGATGATCAAGGGAAACTTTGGACTAAACCCAGATCAGGAAGAGACAGAGAAGAAACAACCCATTATGTAAGAAGTCGATTCAAGCAAACTCCTTTGTCCTGCAAAGCAAGAGTAAAAAATAAATCAAGTATAAGAAAACTGGGATTCTTCCAAAAAGACCGAATCTTTTTTGGGCTAAAATATTGGGAAGAATAGAAACTATCTAACCTCTTCCGAATATGTGGATAGTTGAGCAGGCTAGGCAAGAATGTGTACAGAATATAAAGAAATTGGGCGACATTGTACAGTGTCTGAACTATAAAATGTTGACTCGGCTAAGGAAGCTGTCTTAGAACACAAGCCTGATGTTTGAAGCATAGACCAACTTGAAAAGAAAGTGGAGAAATGGGATTTTTAAATTTAAGAAAATTAGTCATTAAATTAAAGGAGCCAAGAAAAGTATATGTGGCAGTAGGGTAGATGTTCCCCATGCATGAATATCAACTCTGTCACTTTTAGTAGCACGTGTAAAATTCTCTTTGGTCGTGGCGCAAGAGAAGAATCACCTAAAGTCACCCAAGAAGAAGACTTGTTCTTTGCGTCTTATCTTTCTTGTTTTTATTTTGGTCCAAGCCATGAAATTGGACGATTCCTAGCCGCTTGGCTACGTTCCAGCCTGGTGTATTCTTGTACTCGCCAATGGCTTACACATAATCCTCACAAAAAATGTTGTATTATTGCCTTTAGCCATGCAAATTCATGAACCCAAATATGTCTCCCCATCCAGTAGGCAGTAACCGAGGCAGGCAAGGGTCGTTGTTATCTTCAATTTTTTAATTTTTAAATGCATAGATTAAATATAATTTTATTTTTAATATGTTGTTACTTTTAAATTTATTATTTTAAAAAAATCGTTAATTTTATTTTTATTAATTTAGTTAAATAAAAATTTAATAAATTTAAATTATAATTATATTTTTACTAAATCTTACTTCGAATTAAATTATAATTATTTTAATATAATTATATTAAATTTATACAATATCGATAACTATCCAATTTTCTACTACCGAAAGTGAGGTCAGATTATTTTCAAATTTTAAAAAATAATACAGATTAAAAATGTATCAATTCATTCTCAAACAGACTTATTTAATACTGTAAATCTTAATTCGGATATATGGTACCGGCCGAATTAATTGTGATCACGAATCTAATAGAAAATAACATAATTCGGTGATATAACGTTAGAGAAAATAGTCGGCTTAATCACTTCACAATATGTGTACTAAAAAAATTAAATGATTGTCTGACCTGCAAAAATTTTAACACATTCATACATATAAATTTAAGTAATAAAAATACATAACACCGTAATAAAGAGAAACGGTTAAATGTTATTAACAAATAAAATAAAAAAAATAAAAAGGAAGTCACGTGATTTTACCAATCAAGCTTATAGACATACTGTAAAATTTTATTTTTTTATATTTCAAAATATTAAATATATATTACTTATTTTTTTGGATTTTAAAATCTCAAATATATATTTTATTTTTTATTAAGAGTAAATACTACGTTAGTAAATATTTTAATTTTATAAATATAAATATTATATTAATAAATTTAGCCAATTTTCACTAATAAACGTGCTTATTAAGGAGAGAAAATACATAGAAAGAATCCATTATTTTTATTATTTAATTACAGTTTTAAAAAATAAAACATATATTAATAAAATTCTTATATAGAAATTAGAAAGTATGACGGTGTGAATAAGTATAAGCAGAAACAACATGCGAGAGTTGAGACTATATTCAAGGGAAGAAAATTAAAAGCCTATTTAATTACAGAAAAATATATTTATTTTTTAAAAAAAGATTTTCTTAATTTTTAAAAAATTTAAAAAATATATTTATTTTAACTTTTTTACTATAATAATATAAAAAAAATTTATTTTTTAAATTTTATAAAGGAAATAGAAAATACTGATTGTTTTCTATATTTTTAATTTATTGAAAAATTAAAAAACACCATTCTTCAAATGAAAAACAGTTTCATGTATGAATATACTCTACATAAACAGATTTTTAATAATTATATTTATATATTTAGATATATATATATAGAAAAAATTTTATTTTAAATTAATATAAAATACATAAATTTTACTCTTATTTTAAATTAATATATTAATGTGATGAGTATTATAAAAAATATATTTTCTATAAAAATAATGATAATTTAAATATATTTTTTAATTTTTTAAATTAAAAATAATTTTTAATATTACATAAAATTAACAATTTTTTAAAATTTTTTATAAAAATAAAAAAAAAATTAAATTATTTTCTATAACTAAACGCAACCTAAACTTTTTCAAAAGAAATATTCATAATGCTTTAAGTATCATTTAATTCCAATGCATAAATCTTATTAATATTTAATTATTATTATCATAGTTATATTACGATTAAATAATAAAAATAAGTTATTTTTTAAAAAATAATATATTTAAAAAATATTTTTTATTTGCAATTTATTTTTCATGAATCATGATTCATTTATTTTGTAAAAAATATTTTATATATTTAAAAAGTATTTTATCAAGAATTTATTTTTCATTATATAATTGTACTTTTAAAAAATATTAATTTTCATATACATAAAATATAATGATACTAATAATATTATCAAAATTAAGAAAATGACTTTATATTTTAAAAAAATCATTATAAATAACTTAATTAGATTGAAGTAAATAAAAAAATAAAAAAATAATTAAATAAATATAATTTTTATATTTTTTTAAAATTTTAATTTTTTAATTAAATTATTCTAAAGAATTATCCACGAGTACAATATTATTGATAAGCATGAGCTATGATATGAAAATTGCAACTCAAGCATTGAGTGATTGAAACCGAACACACGCGTGCATATTCAAAACATTGTCTTGTCCGGCTCACGTTCTCTTTTATTTCTTTTTTTTTTTATCATGCAATTGCAATTACATTAACAAAGGCGTAATTGATTTTTTTTTTTAAAAAAAAAAAACACTAAGGTGGAGCTGGCTAAGTACAATGTAGAAACTAAAAATAGAAAAGGCCCACCCACAAAACGCTCCAGCAGCTCAGCAAAGGCTGCCCCACCCTAGAAACGACAGGAATATATCGCACTGCATCCAACGCCATTGTCAATCGTCAGCAGCAACCACATAAAAGAAAATATTGAACCAGTAAACACCTGTGCAGAGCCTATAAAAGCGGTAGCATTCCTTTTATTTAAAATTATATTGAATTAAATAAATTAAAAATTAAAATATAAATTAAAAATTAAAATTTTAATATTTATAAAAATTAAATTAAATTAATGGAATTTATTTTAATTTGATTTGATAATCAATTTAAATTTTTAATAAATTTTTTATTTTTTAAATTTTATTTTTAATATTTTAAAATTTAATTAAAATATTTTAATTTTAATATAATTTAATCTTTTTATATTATTAAAAATAATATATTATTATCAAATCAAATTGAAATAATTAATAATTTTTAAATTAAAAATAAAATAAAATTAAAATAAATAAAAAATTAAATTAAAATTTTAAATTAACGATTCCATTAATTTTTCTAGTTTTAAACAAATATTATTATTTTTACCTATAATTAATAATTAGTATTTTAAAATAATTAAATAAATTTAAATTTTATAATTTTAATATATATATTTTGAATAAAAATAAATTTAAATAAATTTTGTTTTATTTTGTTAAATTCAGTTTAATTAGTATAATTTTTTATTTTTTATATTTTATTTTTAATATTTTAGAATTAAATTAAAATATTTTAATTTTAATTATAATATGGTTTTGCTGAATTATAAAAAATAATGTAATGATACTTGCTAATCTATTTGATTCAGTTTTAACATTTTTTCTATTAAAATTAAATGAAATTAAAATAATTAAAATTTTTAAAAAATAAAATAAATTTTTAATTTTTTAATTAAATATTATTTATCCCTGTCTATAATAACAACTAAAACACCAGAAACATAATAACAAATCCTACCTAGCACAGCTAATTAGGGCAAGATAGACCAAAAAAAGACAACAAAATCAAAATTAAGTCTAGAATGCCAATAGATACCAGAGATTGTTAACTATTTTTAATTCAACTGAATTAAAATTAATTTTAAAATTATAAAACATTGAATTAGAGTGAAGAGGAAGAAAAAGAAATGAAGAAGCAATCGATTACTTTGATATTAATGGAGTGGCAATAAAAAAGTTTTTTTTTTTCTCTAAAAAAGGAAAAATATTCTAATTGAAGTTTAAATCTTAAACGTTGCAATTTTAAAGCTTATTATAATATTATTAAAAATTAAAATTTATTGATAAAAATTATTTTTCTAACTACTAAAAAATGTCGTTTCATTTACTTAAAAATCATTTTCTAACTACTAAAAAATGTCGTTTCATTTTTGACTAATCATTCTATCTTACTGTACTCTGTTTGGTTTGAGCGAAACAAGAGAGAAGAGAAAGAAAAAAAAAAAAAAAAAAAGAAATTTCTTATATTTTTCTTATTTTGACATGAGTTAAAAAGAGAACTGAAATTTTAACAGTTCAAATCCACACACATTTAAATAATTTTTTTAGATTTTATTATTGACTCGATAGAAAATAATTAAATTAAATTATTTAATTAATTTTGAGCTAGCTGATGGGATGTATATTTTTTGCAAAATATTTTTCTCTAAATTAATGAAAAATATAGGAAAATAAATATAAAATATTTAAATTGATTTATTTATTTTAAGAGATAAATTTAATTTTCTCCTCTAAATTACTAATTAATCCAAATAATATAAAATAAATCAAATTTCTTTTATTTTTTATTATTTTTTCTTTTTAATTTCATCCAAACATGAGTTACTTTTTAAAAAGTAGAATAAAATAAAATAATGTTAAAAGGGTTTTCATATTTTCTGGATGTTTCCATATGCCATTATCCCCTCTAACTTATCTCCTCATTTTTGTTAGGCTTTGTGGAAGAGTATTGTACTTTTGTAGCCAACATAAAAATTTAATTAATATTGAAGTAAGTATGTTAAATCTTTACTTTATTTTAAATTCTACTCTCTCAATTTCTAATTTTTATTTAAAAAAATACATATAAATAAATTAATAATTTTTTAAATTATATAAATTAAATAATAAAATTTTTAAAATTTTCAAATTAAATATAAACAAATGTGCTTATAAAATAATGAGACTTATTAATCAAGTAAGTGTGATGAATGAGACAATGTGTCAAATCTATGAAAACTATGAATAGAAGGATTAGACACACTTCTTGATGGGCCTCTTTACTTGCTATTTTGTGGAAAGGGAAATGTTTGACATTTGAGGATTGAAATGAAAGGAAGTTCCAAAAGTCGTGGCCTCCTCAACCAGAAATGGAAATTGATAACGTATGTATGAAAATTACTCTATTTGAAATTAAATAATATAATTAAAATATATGAATTTACTTTAAAATTTATCATAAATTATTTAAATTTATTATTTAATTACACTTTTAAAAAATTAAAAAAATATATATTAACAAAATTATTGTATAAATTGTTAAATAAGTATAAGTAGAACAGAAAATCAAGCTGCAGATTTATTTACAAAAGATTTTAGTGGCAACAAGTTCGAAAGTTTCTATCATCAGCTTGGCGGGGCAAACAAAGAAGAAGCTGATGTTGAGGGGGAGTATTGAAGATATCAACACCGACCACCAACACGTGGTCATTTGTTGACCAAGCTTATTACCATCTTCTTTTATTTATTTATTTATTTGTTAGCTGGCTTAGTGGTCTACCGAATTATTAGCTAGTTTTAATTACCTAATCGTTTTGCTGTTACCGATTCTTTAGTTGATAGTGAATCTGTTTTGCCACGTTCCTATGACTCAGTAAAATGTTGGTAAAACAGATTCACTATCAACTAAAGAATCGGTAACAGCAAAATGACTTAGTAACTAAAACTAACTAATAATTCGGTAGACCACTAAACCATTAGCTAACAAATAAATAAATAAATAAAAGAAGATGGTAATAAGCTTGGTCAACAAATGACCACGTATTTGCGGCTGGTGTTGATATCTTTAATAACATTTTCATTTATGCTTCCAATAAAATCAAAAGAACCCATATTTAAAGGTTAAAAATCATTTTACATTCAATTGAAAAATATTTTTAACATTTTTCGATGTTTAATGCATTTAAATAATTAATCAGTGAAAAATATTCTACTAATAAAAAATAAAAAGAAATTTATAATATTAAATTCTGTTTGTTTAAAAATATTTTTCATAAAAAATATTGAGTAGATTTTTTTTTTGTCAAAATTAAAATAATTTTAGCATCTTGATCATGAACTTAATTATCTAAGTATAATGTTGATAAGCATGAGCTATGAAATATTCCTCTATAATGTCAAAATTGCAACTCAAGCATTGATTATTGATTGAAACCAACCACAAGTATGCATATTGAAAACGTTGTCTTGTCCGGCTCACGTTTTCTTTTCTTTTATTTATTTATATTTTTTTTTATCATGCAATTGCAATTACATTAAACCATGGTGTTGCTGGCTAAGTTGTAATATAGGAACTAAAAATAAAAGGCTCACCCACAAAACACTACAGCAGCTCAGCAAAGTCCAGCCCGATTGAAACACACCGCATCCGTTGGCATCATCAACGGTCAACAACAACTACATCAAAAAACTCTAAGTAGTAAAGAACTACTATGTAGAGGTTAAAACAACTAGAATACTAAGGATAGAACGACTCAAAGCCCACCTAGCACAGCCAATTAGGGCAAGGTAGATCATAAAGAGCCGACAAAATCAAAATTAAGCCTAGAAAACCTTCCTTCATGAGGCAACTCAGGCGCAATGCTGAGTGATACCAGAGATTAGTTTCTTCCAATCACTTGATCAATTTCTTTTTTTCATTTTCAATTCCGATTGAAATTAAATTTTAAATTAATCAAATTCAAATTTTAATTAAAATATAATTAAATTTTTTAAAAAAAAGTTGTAATACTTGTTACCATTTATTGTCATTTAAATGTGAGTAGTCAGTTATTAATAAACTTTAATTCAAGTGCATTAAAATTATTTTTAAAATTAAAAGGCTTTGAATTCGAGTGAAGAAGAAGAAAAAGAAAAGGAAGAAGCAATCGATTCCTTTGACATTCGGTCTTCTAGTAGGTCAACCTCAACAAAAGGGGTTCACACTCATCTCAATGGGATGGCAATGATAATTTATTTATTTTTTCTAAAAAAAGAGAAATATTATAATTGAAGTTTAAATCTTAAAATTTGCATTTTTTAAAAAAATTATTTTAATATTATTAAATTATTGATGAAAATCATTCTTTAACTAAAAAGATTTTATTTTTCATTTTGTCTACTGAATCCATCTTGCTTTACTTTTTAAAAATTAGAATAAATAAAATAATGTCAAAGGTTTTCATATTTTCTGGATGTTTCCATGTGTCGTCATGCCCTTTTTAAAGCTACTTCCACAATTTAGGTGAGGTATTATATTATATAATCAACCGTTTGGAACAAAAAGGTTTTAAAAAAGTATTTTTTTAATAAATTATTTTATTTAAAAAGGAAAAAATCCATTATTTTTAATTTTAAAAAAATCATTTAAGAAAGTATAAATTGCATCTAATTTTAAAAATAACTTATTTAATTTATATGATAAATTATATATAATAAAAAAATAACAAATTAATTTTACACTAAATAAAATTTAAATCATTAGTATAATTAGATAATTATTATTTATGATGACTATGCGATCTCTGATCAAATTTTAAAAAAATAAATTAGTGTGTCATCCAACCTACTGCTAAAACAGATTGAATTAATTAAAATTTTGAATTTACTAGAGAAAAGTCTAGTTTATATTATGTGATAAAAATAGAAAAATATGTCCGACTATGCCACTGCTCTATTAACACATGTTGAAGGAAAATTAAATAGTGACCTTATAAAAATAATCAAATAAATAAATCTGTATATATGAATCTGCATAATAAAAATAAATCTTACTATACAGTTATATATTATTAAATAATAATAAAAAAAAAAATACATTACTCTCACACTAAATTTATATACACTCTAAAATTTTATTTCTTTTAAATTTCAGAACATCAGTCTGAATTTAACTTTTTCTACTCTTGTATTATATTTTTGTAGATAATATAAAAATTGAATTATTTAATTTTTAATAAAAATTTTATTATAAAGACGTTGAATTGTACACTTATTTATTTTTAATTACTTAACATTAAAGTATTAATAAATTAACAAGTGCCGACATAACATTCAAAGTGTAGAGTGCAACTAAAGTGTTAAATATTTACTTTAATTTTTTTTTAAAAAAAAAACAAAGATGGAAAAATATAGAAATATATAATAATAGTGGATAAGATAATTATTGTTTGTATCCGATTATTTAATTTTTTATGTAAGATTCATTATATCACTGTATGTTGAATTTATATAGATTAAATTTATATAATTTTTTTAATTATGATATTACTAATTTAAAAGAAAATTAAGAAATAATTATTTTAAGTTGAAAATGAAATTATTTTTATGTGAATGTAATTTTCCTATTCAAATAGTCAGACATGAAAGTGGTAGAAAATATGTACCAATTTTGAGATTTAATGTAATGATATTAGAATTGTAAAATTTTAAATTTAAATTAATTATATAAATTGATCTTATTTTTAAAATTAAATATAAACAAGTGTGCTTATAAAATAATGAAACTTATTAATCAAGTAAGCGTCGTGAATGAGACAATGTGTCGAATCTATCAAAACTATGACACCATGGATTGATCCATTTTAGACACAATTCTTGATGGGCTTCTTTACTTGCTATTTTGTGGAAAAGGGAAATGTTTGACTTTTGATGATGGGTAGAGTTGGTTTAAATAAAAAAAATAATTAAATTAAATTAATTTAAAATTTTAATTTAATTTTTATATATTTTAATTTGATTTGATTCGATTTAATTTTTAATTTTAAAATATTTATTAATTTAATTTAATTTAATTTAATTTTAATAAAAAAAATTAAAAAAATTAAACTAAATCAATTAATAATAATAATATATTATTTTTAATAATAAAAAGAGATTAGATTTAAAGTAAATTATTCTAATTAAAATTTAAAATATTTTTATAAAAAATAAAAAATTATTAAAAATTTAAAATTTTCAAATTGAATTGAATTAAATCGAATCAAATCAATTTAATTCGATTAATCAAAATCAATTTGATTTAATTTATATAAATATTAAAATTTTAATTTTTAATTTATTAATCAAATCAAACTGTACTGCTGTAATAAGAGGAAATGGGTGTGCTATACGTGAAAATAATTTTATTTAAATTTAAATAATATTATAAATTATTTAAATTTATTTTAAAATTAATTATTATTATTTAAATATATTTAATTTTATATATTTTAATTAATAATTTATATAAATAAATTTATATATATATATATTATATATATAAAATTTAAATTTATTATAGATATTAATTTTTAAATAAAAATCTAATTCAAATCTGATTATACATTATTTAACTATATTTTATTAATATTTAATTAATTTAAATATTTAAAAATATCTAATCCATTCTAAAAAACTCAACTTCAAATAACTCGAAATATTTAAAATCTAAAAAATAAATAGTAAAGCATTCAATATCTTAATTATTAAACTGTTAGTTGTCTAAATAATTATCAAAATAATTTTTTCAAAAAAAACATTATAGTACACTTAATAACTAAATAAAATAAATCAAACTGGTCCAATCCAGGATAAAAATATTATAATTAAATTAATATAGATATAATAGCAATACAAATTGGATTTTATTTAATTTGAGATTAATTAGGGAGATTTAGTAAGTATTTCTCTATCCCGTAAATAAAATTATGTATTTTAGTAATTTAGATTAATATATTTGTTAAAAGAAATTCAATTTTTAAATTGATTAAAACCAAATCAAATAAAAAATTAAATAAATCAAACCCCACAATTTGATTTGAAGAACTTAATTCTGTGAATCAGATTTGGCTTAAAATCGAACCAAGTCCCTCCATGACAGGGAACCATCATACAATTTTGTGGTTAGCGAGCCCTACGGTCCATATCCAATTGAGCATGAACAATTATTTCAAGAGTTGGGCCTAAACGATTGGGCTTCACTTCGTATGAAAAAATGAATTGGGTTGAATTCAACTCGACCCATATTTGAATAACGGAAAATGGAGCCACCAACCGTTATAGCGCTCTGCGTCGTTAGTAACAATGAAGGGTGCAAAAACAAAGCTAAAAGATCCCAAATATTAATCGATTTCTCCGAAATTCATGCTCTCTCACAAGTACCCAATTATTTAATTCCCTTGAATCTCGATTGCTTTTCGCGGGTTTTGAAGAATTTGAGAAACTGTTGCGTGCTGAATTGTGTTTGTGCATTTCTTCGGCATCTATGGAGTCTTCATTGAAAATTGGGTCGTCGATTGGTTTGCCCATTTCTTCATCTACAGTAAAACTTAATCAATGCCACAAAAATAAGGTCGGTTATGGGTTTCGATTCGATGGAAGCCGGTCCATAGGGAAAATTTGTGCCATCACTCCCAATGGCTCTGTTTCTCCCTCTTCTTCTCATGAGGTCAGTCTTTCAGTTCCTTTTTTTTTTTAAAAATAAATTTTTATAGCTGTTTCCATTGTAGCTTGTGCTCTGTTGAAGAGAATTGGCATCTGGGTAATCATCCGTTGGATATTCAATTACTGGTTTCGAGTGCTATCTCATTTCACTTTCATTTATTAGTTTTACTTTATAGTGGTTTTAGCCTGAGCTTTTGGTTATTAATGGGTCAAAACTTGAGCCTATGTGTTGCTTGTTTTAACTATATGTTCCTTTTTTCGGGAAATGATCGTTGTATATAGTAATTGATTTAGTTATCACATTTGCTTTTAATCATGCTTCTCGAGTTGTGCTTCTTTCAATTGAAAGGAAATCACTTTCACTGAACGTTTTGACCCATGAAAAAGGCTATCTTAAATGTCCATATTACTTAAAATTGAAGTATGTGTATGACCAGTATGTTAGCCTAGGTGCTTACAGGAGTGAAAGGGTAACCTTGAAGCGAATAAATAAGAGAATCCAACATAATCAAATCGATTTTTGATAGTAGCTACTTATTTTCTATGGATGAGCTATGTGGTGCTAGTGTTATTATTTAATGAATCATGAGCGCAAATTCTTTAATAAGGTATTGTTTTAATTGTACAGGCAGAATCAAGGGCAGTGGGAAATGCACATAGACAAAGAAGCAGCCTTGAATCACTTTTTTGTTATGATAAGCCAATACCAGAGGAGAGAATTGAGAAGCCTGTTGGTACATCTTTAGCTGAAAAAGCAATTGGAAATAATCCTCGATGCATTGATTGTGAGGCCAAAGGTGCTGTTCTTTGCACCACTTGCTCGGGTTCAGGGTTATATGTTGACTCCATATTGGAGAGCCAGGGAATCATTGTGAAAGTGCGCTGTTTAGGTAAATTTGCTTTCTCTTGGAATGGCATATGATAGCAAATGAACATACTCATCTATTGACTATTTCATCTCCTCTATGCTCTTATATCCCCAGCACGACTGCTTGTTTATATTATTACCATTCAGGTTTTGCATCAAATTATCTACCTTATGATGCTGCAAAAGGAAGTAACCTTGACAAAGGATTGGACAGTTTTAACTAGAATCACTGCTCTGAGCAATTCTTGACTTATATCTCCTGAAAATTGCCATTTTTTTTTGCTTTTCTAATTTTCAAAGGAAAGCCTTGATTGTGGAATAATGTCTCCGTACCTACTTCAGCAAATTCCTAATCCCAAAATTTTAGGGCATTTCTCTCTCTCTCTCTCTCTCTCTTCTTCTTCTTTTTTTTTTTTTTTTTTTTTTTTTCCATTAAAGGAGATCTCTTTGACCTTCTTTTGTATGGACTCTTTAGGTTGTTCTCACGGTCCACAGACGGGAAAAAATAATTTCTGGTTCTTTTTCCCGTCTTGTCTTTTTTAATTAAAAAAAAAAGATACCTTTCCTTTTTTCTTTCTTTATTGTAAGAAGGAATTTATTGGTTTTCTTAGGCTTTGTATAGAATGTTTAGGTTTTTCTCATGATTCACTGACTTCCCCCTGTACTTTTCTACCCATATTTTAACAAGATGATTATTACATTGAGCTTAGGGTCTCTGCTTCTCTTTCTGTTCTGATCAACACAGTCCCCACAGGAATTCTGTGTTTAAGAAGTTTTCCTTTCATATTCTAATGCAAGTAGAACATAAATTCTCAGAAGCAATTCTCTGATTAGACTACTCTGCGATATTGGAATTTGTATTGCTAGTTCTCCTTTATGGTTTATTAAAATAGACATGTATTTTGTTTGTGTTCTTGTCCGTCCATTTCAATTTGTTGTATTTTCTAGATATTTTTGGTTTATTCATATCCAGCCACTTCAACCTTGACTTAGTTTTGTATGAGGGCCTTATAACCATTGCAAGACTTACTTTTCTTTGTATAACTAGGATCCTTTATGCTACCTTGAATTAGTTTTGTTTAAAGTAAATGTTGCCATATTTTAACCTTAAAGCCGTGGGGCTTTAGTAGGTTCACAATTTCTTAAGATTTGTTGAAATTTTGGACTTACAACTGGATGATTTGGCTAGTTTGGTTTAATCAGGAGATCCAGATTTTTTGTGATCTTTTCCGTGGGGGGGGGGGGGGGAATCTATATTTTGTATTATCTTTATTTAGGGGATATTATGATGGTTTTAGGAGTAAATAATTGGTTTGGTGGAATAAATATTAAATAACTTCACTGAGACTAAGAATGTGGTTGTTTTATTGGAATTTTTTATTGAAATATAATGTTCAGAATCATGACTAACTTTTCTACTATGGAACTTCAGTCATGATTGTGGCTTAGGAAGAAAAATAACATGGTTACCTGATTGTTAGTTATCTTGATTTACTGCCTTGTATTTGGGAAAGAAAATTATTTGTAATGTGATATTTGTTATTTTGCAGGTTGTGGAGGAACGGGTAACATTATGTGCTCTGAATGTGGTGGACGAGGTCATCTTGGACCCAGATGACCTGCCCCTTTCTTCTGAGGATTTTGTTGTGGCCTGGTTTGCTCAAACATTTGCGTGTTAAAGATTATCATTGTTATAGTTATGTAGTCTTGAGATATTGTATGGTTCCATCTTTGGTGATTTCGGATTAATTTTGTGCAAAACTTTCATGTATTTGGCTTTATTTATTTTTTAATGGAATTCTTCCACTATGATTCGTGCCTCATTAATTCGTTTAAAGTATCAATTTAATTGCAAAGGTTAATCCTTTACGACTTGATGATACCAGGTGGGATTCTGGTGTATGACCATAGTCCATGTTTGTTTGAGTGAAGCTTAATATTTTTGAAGATCTTCGTACTAAAACAGAAAAATTGGAGATGACATTCGATCTAAAAGAAGATTATGATTTACATTAGGTATATGTCATTCCTAAACCAAAAGGTTAAACTCTTGAGGTATTTGCACGTTTCTAAGTGTCGATCAATCATCTTCGGTCGTATATCCAGTACAAGTTTTTTGACTCAAATGTAACCATAAGTCCAATTTCAGTAACCATGTCAAAGTTGGCTTCCAGGGTTGTTAGGTACCATATCTTTGAAGCTGTTGAATGCGAACTGGAATGGTTGGGTCAAGCCACAGGCTGTGTGGATTGTCTGCATAAGCAACGTAGTAAGCAGAAACACATGCTTGTGGCCATGCCATTGCTATCCGACACTGAGGAACAAAGAAATTGACAACAAGCCTGGTCAGTTACAAATTTTTTTGGAAAGAAATTGTTTAAGAAGCTTATTTAATGTTCAACTGCTAGCGAGTTCTTACTTTAAGATAGCCTATCAAGAAGGCATAAATTGACACTTCAGTTACATAATTCTTATGAACTACAAGTGTCCATGTTCCTCCCACCAGGGTGCATACTGCACCTCCTGCTATCCCAGATAAGAAACAGAATGATCCTGTAAGGTCTGAATCAATTAGCGGTTCCAACCCCACTCTCATGAAAGTCTCCCATGTATCCATGGATGCTTGCACAAACCCCTTATTGTAAACCCCTACCTGCACAAAACCCCACTTATTCCCATAGGTCACTAGTTTTGAAGCTATAGCAGAATAACAGTTAGCACAGGAGCACAAAAACTCATCTGTACCCCCCGCAACCAGCCTAATCGCACGGGCAGAGCCTCGGATTACAGTAATAATCGGGACAAGGGTAGAGCCTATCAATATATTACCCATCAGGTGTTTGATTGTGTCTCTCAAAGCAACTCTTGTGCCCATGTCTCCCCTACATGCAAAGTGCAAGTACTTGATGCGTGCAACTGTAACCTGCAGTGTGTTTTTCATCACTTGCATACTCCATATCAGGCTTAGGAGGATCACCTATATGAATAAGATATATATTCCAGTTCCAATAATGGTGGCGCCACCTATCCCACACACCAAGAAGCTGCAATACATGAGGCTTGTGAGGATGGAAACAACGACCAGAGCAGTAGTTTTAGCAGGCAGGAAAGCTGTGGAAACTGACAGAACTTTGATGGCATAATTGAATCTGGGATTCACCCAACAAGCATAAAGCGATTGCACGAAGGCAAAAACAAGTACAATTAAAGCTATACCTAGGCTTGCAGCGGAGCCAATTAGCACCAGCAGTATCCCAACTGCGCATGTTAGTAAGGGGCTAAGCCAAAATGCTGCTCTTATGGCTCTTGAAGGGTAGCAGAGGGTGATCCATTGCCTAGTGAAAGCCACAATTCCGGAGCATGCTGTTGCAGTCAGAAGTGGGGGATACCCTTCTTGGGGTGGAAATTACGGCTGCGAACAGAGAGGAGTCCACGAATGGTGAGGAAGATTACTGGGATGGTGGTTAAGACTATGTGTATAAAGAAAGAAAAGGACTCGGAAGAGCCTCTGGACGAATTGCCTCGCCATTTGCAGTCTTGATTCTTGAACCTGCAAGAAAACAAAGCAAATAAGTTGATAATTTAGAAAGTCAAAATGTACGTGTGTGACACATTAAATAACAATTTTTTTCTATATATTGAAATATTTTAATTTTTTTACTAATATTTAATAATTAAATTTAATAGAAAAATTAATTAAAAATATATAATTTCTTAAATCTATTTTATCATTTTTCTTTATTTTTTCTCAATTATCTTGGTTGTATATTAACAAATTTATGGAGCGATGATTATTGAAAAAAATAGATGAAATAAAGAATAATTTGATCAAAATAAGACATATTTTATCGTCATTTAGATAAAAGGGAACGGAACGGAACGGAGTAATATAAGTAGTTTGGGCCATGCTTGAGGCCCTATCTATCATCAACCAACCAAAAGCAAAAGCCATAGGGCTTGTTTGGTAACTTTCTAATTGAAACACGTGCAATCCCCTCTTAAAGAGGCCGTCTATTTTCTTTCCATTCAAGTCCCACTCCAATCTGATCCCTTCGCTCACACAACCCAACTAATATAGTAATTTTGCACCTACCATGACTAATTAAAAACTCTTCATACCAACTAATACAGTGACAAATGGAGGCCTTCCCTTCAAAGTAAGGAACCCAAACAACATCTACTCCACACACTTCCATGCCTTTTTATGTTCATTATTCCCATCTCCCACCTTCCACCATTAACCATTTAAACTACCTTTCATTTCCTCTCCTCTCCAAGAACTTCCCTTTTCAGTTTCTTCTTGCTCACCAATGAAATGGGTATTAAAATTTTTGCCATTCTCTTCATGGCAACTTCAATCTTCCTCTCCCTCTTGTACATCCCGGCAAAATTAACCATACCCATGTCCAGATTCACCCCAGTCATCAACATTAACATGCTTAAAGACCACAAGCCTTACCCAGTAAACTTTGCTTACTTAATTTCTGCTTCTAGAGGTGATTCCAAGAAGCTAATGAGGGTGATTAGGGCACTCTACCATCCAGGGAATTATTATCTGATTCATGTGGATGCTGATGCACCAGAGGTAGAGCACAGAGCAATAAGAGAGTTTGTGTCCAGTGACCCAGTTTTTAACCTTGTAGGCAATGTTTGGATTGTTGGGAAATCAAATTTGGTGACTTATAGAGGCCCTACAATGCTTGCTACAACTCTCCATGCTATGGCTATTTTGTTGAGGACTTGCAAATGGGACTGGTTTATTAATCTTAGTGCTTCTGATTATCCCTTGGTGACCCAAGATGGTATGGTGAGTGGCCTTGTTGATATTAGCATAAGCATATACTCCATTACTGCCTGCAAAATTTTCCATATAGATTTCTCTTTTTATCATGAATTTATTTATGTATTTATTACTAATTAATTTCCTTTCCTTCTACTCTTTTATCCTGTTAATAATGTGATTTCTGTGTCCCAATTTTGTTTCCAGATCTAATTGATGCCTTTTCTGCCTTACCAAGAGATCTCAACTTCATACAGCACAGCAGTCACTTGGGGTGGAAGCTGTGAGATTTTTTTTTTCTTTAATGAAATTTCTGAACTTTTTATATTCTTTGTTCTTAAATATCTTGTTATTTTAACTTATAAAAAGTGAAATCTTAACCACTGAAAAATGCATATATTATTAATCAGGAATAAGAGAGCCAAGCCAATCATAATAGATCCAGGGCTTTACAAACTCAACAAATCAGAGATTTGGTGGGTTATCAAGCAGAGGAGTCTCCCAACTGCCTTCAAGCTCTACACAGGTTTTTCCCCAATCTTTTTTCTTTTTAATATATGAAAAAACTACATTGCATCCATGCTCCACAAATTAATGGCTTATATATTCATTTTTGTGTTTATCAGTAGCATGTGAAGTGTGGAGTTTTTGCAGTGGAGGGACATGGATCTCATAATAGTTTAATTTTGTTTTAGATTGGGCCCCTGTGTTTTGGATATATTAAAAAGTGTTCCCCTCTGTTTCCCATTTTTTATACTTCAACCTATATTGTCCCAGATTGTCATCATATCAGACCCCTGCCGACAAGGATTCTTAAATCCCTCACATCCCAAAGGATTGATTTGAAATTTCCTAATGGCAACATTAACATTAATTAATAAACTAGGAAAAAATATATAATAAAAAAAAAACCTCAACCTCCTTTTTGTTTTATACAAGTCAGTTTAGCTTGCATCATCTGGCTACCAAAATCTCATTTTCTACCATTTTTCTTCTAATTTGTGAATCATGGTTGCTTGCTTCAAATGATGATTAAGACTTTAGGCCTAATCTTGGAAACAAAGTAACATAATTGGCTAAGATGTCTATTTACATATTCTGTACTTAGAAGAAATTAATGTGACAAATGTGTGCTAAGTTACACCAATTCAAGGAAGCTAATAGAATGAACTTTCACTTTGCAATTGTAGAATCATCCAACTAAATGTTATAGAATTACTATTTAGTCCTTGAGTATTGGAAAATCACTAATTAGTTCTTCAACTTTTAAAAATACATTAAAATATCTTAAAATTTTAAAAATCTATTATTTAGTTATTCCATTAATTTTAACTATTAAATGTTAAAAGAAAAATTTTAAATGCCTTTACACGAACAAATTAATTAATAGATAATTTTACAGAACTAAACACCAACTAATGAATTTTTTCATAGCACAAAAATTAAATAATTAAAATTGAAATATCAAATAATAAATTTTAGTAAATTTTCGTTAAAACAAGAGTTAAATTTTTTTTTGTTCTCACGGAGTGCTATGTGCATTTGGGCTAATTACGTAGGTGATGTCACAAATATTCAATTCATGTTAAAAAAGGAAAATGGGTGTTAGTGCAGGACAGTGTAAAAGGGGTGGAGATTAGATTTGAGTAAGAGCATAAGTAGCAGTCACTTCCTGTAATGAAAGGTTGATATGTTCACTTTCATGAATCTGTAGTCTATGTGATTGTCTTGTCCCTTTCTTTCTTTTTCATTATCTATTGTCATTGGTCCCTCTAGATAAGTGGTTCTTGTTGCTACTTAGCTGGCATTCATGTCATAATCTGCATTAACAATTCCTCTTAATTTTGATTATATATAAATATATGTTGACATTTTATCAACCCACTTAACTATGTGGGTCCACCATTGAAATGAACCAACAAATTCCTTAAGCTTAACTTTAAATTTTAATTTAATCACTATCAAGAATGATCATATAGAGATTGGATTTCTAGAGAAGCCCTTCAAGGGATCAAGGACAGACAGCAGCATGTGCTAATTGATGTTGGGGTCCTTGGGAAACTCTCACTGTCACTCTTACGGAGATTAATGTATTAATATTCTTGTCAGAAAGAGAACCACATGGATTTATTTAATGTTCATGTCAGTTGCCCTTCATGTGCATGTATTTTATCAAGTACGGACAAGAAAATCAGTTGAATTGCAAAGAAATTATGGTTTCATCTCAGTAATATGTTTATAGTGGAATTCACAAGAACATTTTAATGCTGGAACTGAGTTTTGTTAGTACAGTCAAGAGTGAATATGGGCATATCTACTTTTGATTTTGCTTTTTGGAAGTGATATTGTGTGAATGTGAATTTAGTGAAGTCTGATCTTTTCCTCGTGCTATTTTTGCAAGAAAAGAATATATTATGAGAATATAATTTATGTAATATCAGTCACCCATGTGTTCTGTGGGCCGACAGGCTCTTTATTCTCAAGAAACCTATAAAAATATTATTTAATTTATAAAATTTTTTTTTATTTATTCTCTTAATTTAAAAAATATATTAAAATATCTATGATGTTTTAAAAGCCTATTAATTAATTATTTCGTTAATATTAATGGTTTAATATTTTATTATTTAATCTCTATAATTTAAAAAAAAAATTTAATTAATCTCTCATATTTGTAAAAATTTATTAATTAATTTTTTATTATAATATTTAATAGTTAAAATTAACGGAGAAATTAATTAATAGACGTTTTAAAACGTTAATAACATTTTAATATATTTTTTAAAACTGCATTTAATGAATTTTCTATAATATATAGACGAATAGTAAATTTTCAAAAAAAATTAATAAGAAAATTTTATATAAGCGGCACTTTTGATTTGTTAGATTTGTTAGATGCTGATTATATTTAATGTTTATACAGGTTCAGCTTGGACAATATTGTCAAGATCTTTTGCAGAGTATTGCATTCTGGGTTGGGACAACTTGCCAAGAACTCTCCTCCTTTACTATACCAACTTCGTATCCTCACCAGAAGGCTACTTCCAAACCCTCATATGCAACTCTGAAGACTACAGAAACACTACAGCAAACCATGATCTTCACTATATCACTTGGGATACACCTCCTAAGCAGCACCCAAGGAACCTGGGGCTTAAAGATTATAGAAGAATGATCCTGAGCAGCCGTCCATTTGCCAGAAAGTTCAAGAAAAATGACCCAGTTCTCGACAAGATTGATCGTGACCTTCTTAAGAGATACAATGGACAGTTTACTTATGGGGGTTGGTGTTTGTGGAGTGGGAAGAGGCAGAAAGCATGTTCAGGCTTACAAAATGAGAAATATGGTGTTTTGAAGCCTGGACCAGGGTCAAGAAGGTTGAAGAGTCTGCTCACAAAACTTGTATCAGAAAATAATTTCACTAAGAGACGATGTAGATGAATACATTTCTCCATTAATGAGGGGAATCCTTATTTTCCAGTATGTTGGATGCATATAAAAGCTACAATGAGATTTATAATGAAATAGTTTATTCCAGAATGAGCATTTCAAAACTCAAAATCCATTACTTTCTGGCATGAGCTAAAGGGGCCCATGGCTTTATGTCATTGAGCCTTGGACTTTTTAAGTAGTTCTTTTTATAAGGCCTAGGTTATGATCTTCCTACATGTTTGGGAAGTCCCACTTTTCATCTAACGGTCACCTTACTTAAATATCTACAACAAAATCATTTCACTTTTTTTCATTTAATTCTCCACCGCCCCACAAACAATATAACGGTCAGTTTTTTCGCTTTATGCATATCCCAACACTCAGCTTTTTTACAAACTTAAGCTCAAATCCAAATAAACAATAAAATAATGATTTATAACCTTAGTACAGCAATCAAAACGGCTACCTCAAAATGCGGCCATTACAAGTCTACAGAATTTGGTCTGACAGCGACGGTAGTCGCCGGAAAAAGTTAAGAGGGACAGACGGCATGTCGTCACGGAACCTTGGGTGGCGGAGATAATAGACCCCTGACCCTAGCACAAACACCTTAAACGGCACCACGTAAAATACCAATGAAGCTAGCAAGCAAAACACAACAAAAATCCCAGTCGCTCTTGGATCCCTCCAATTACACAGTGCCTCTAAACGCTCCCCTTGAGCTGCAAAATCACCTAAAAGTGTCTGGGCCCGCCCCGATAAAGCTCGCAACCTATCGTATCGAATACGAACCACGTCAGCTGATCGTGTGGTAGGAAATCCATCAAACTCTTCGTCAAGTTCATCCTGCCCCACAGCATCCACGTAAGAGAGCCTTGGGTCCATGTTGTGTGGAATCCTTTGGCGATATCGAAACCTCAATGCTAAAATCAAGAAGGCATACATGAATACGGTGGGCAGCAGTAGATGTGGACATAACACAACAGCCACAAGCAACACATGGACTAGAATAGTAGTTGGTGGGTGTACCCACGTGCGAATCCCATCCAACCAACGTGCCAATGCAGCGGCACGTGTGAGACATCCAACAACTCTGAACCAGTTTGCCTTGCTTCTCCTCATGCTCCACATGTGTGTATCACTATCTAACATGAACTGAACCACTTCTTGACCCAATGGCGGCTCGGATCGGACTAGCCGAGATGTGACTATACGCATGGCTGTATGGCGTAATATGTCTTGTTGGGCTGGACCTAAAGGGCGTACGTAGTGCATTCTGGGAAGCATTGGAGTCGTGTACGCTTGGATTAAACTCAGCCATGATGTGCATGAAAATCTAACGGCTATCTCAATGTCTCCCATTTTCTTGGCCCCACCAGGTAACAATACGGTAAGCGAATAAGAATTTAGGTACACTCGATTTGTATCAAGTGTTGATAAGCGTATCCGTATTTTTCCGATTCTGATATCTTTTCCTGGTTCATCCCGCTTGTACCTTCCATTGTCAAACACTCCAATGGTGAGTACGGTGCATGGATCATATACATCCCACGTGTACTGCTCATTCCACCGTGGATTAAATCGGTCAAGGATTGTGCGAGTGCGAACCCACTTGGGTCCATACTTGGCCACAACGTAAGCATCAGTAGTCCCACGTGTACCATCCTTTGTTTTCACCGGAAGCAGATTCGTGGCCCCTCGGATCCCCACCTCTAATAGCCCAATGGGAGCTTTGGCTAATTGCTTAGCCGCAGCTCTAACATCGCTAGTCACGTGTGCTGCCTCATCTAGCACGTGATAGCCGCCCTCCAAACATACTCTCACGTGTATCCTCCCTGTGTACGGCCTATTTTCATCGCCAATCAAATTGAACCACCTCGACTTCAGCTCCGTATGATCATCTGTACGGCGCTCTACGCTTGCCATATGTATTTTAGCATGGCCCACAGACTGCCCATTGGTCACATCTTCCACTGTCACAACCAAGAACGGCTCAAATGGCTCAGCCGCCACAAATACTAAATCTTCATTCCACGTGGGATTAGCGGAGTTAGAGGAGGAAGACCCAGCTGAAGTCCTTCCCGTTTTGAAAACCTGTGCGCCAAGCTGAGCCTTAACATATAGCTCCGGATTCCTAGCCTTAGGTTCGGTTACCGAAGCTAGCTGCAAATCCTGGGTTTGGATAACCGTTAATCTCAAATACCAAAGCTTTGGCGACAAGTACACCTTGGCTCGGGTCTCGGGTATCAGGCCGCCTGAATCCGACTGCCAAGCCTCCTGAAACGCCTCATCTGCTTGAGTTCCAATCCAAACTGCCAGCATGACGTCATTTCCCGGCGACTTCTCTGATTCCAAACTGTACCATTGAGGAGCCAGAGGACTGTCAGGTGGTACTCTCTTTGGTACCTCCTGCAAATCAAATGATACTGTACCCAAACAACTCTCTGTTCTCTCCTCGTTCTCTTTCTTCTCCTCTGCCCACACAGAAACCTCCAGAGAAGTTGAGTTCAGTCCCTCTTTGTCAAACGCAAAAACTTGGTCCCAGTCTTTGTCATTCTGGGTCGTTGTTTTGATGCTGTGTGTACCGATCGCAAGCTTTGCATACATGGCGGGATTAGATTCAGAGCTTGCTCGTTTGGCCTTCACAACGCGGACATATAGGAATGCCATGCGATCTACTAGATCGTAAGCACCGCGGCTGCGATCGCTTGCCAATGACCGGAGTTCAAGGTCATTGATTGTGAAATCGGAACTTTTTCCGGTTGCTGACGGTTTATCCATCTGCTGCTGCTTTGAGGCCTTTTCCTCAGTGTGAGCCAATGGTGGATTATCCACCTCAGCAGGTGCTGCTGGAGGTGCTGGAGGAGGTTCCTCAGGTTTTTTCGATTCTTTTTCCTCCTGTGGTGGATTTGGCTTCTCCTCTTCCTTTTTAGCTTCAGTAGACGGCTCTGCCTTTGGCTCTTCTTTTTTCTCCTCCTCTTTCTTCTCTTCAGCTTTCTCTTCCTTCTTCTCACCTTCTGGTTTTGCCCCATCCTCAGGTGGCTTCTCCTCCACCGCAGCAGGAGCCGGCGCTTCTGGCTTTTGATCCTCTGGGGCGGCCGGTGGATCCTCATCAATATAATAAACTTTCAACGCAATCTCTCCTTTAATCTGTGAAAACACGCTTCTTTTCTCCAACGGATAGTAAATCAGAGTCTCCGATCCAGATTTAACAAACGCACTCCCGGCGATCTTTACTTTACCAAGAAAAGTACTTCGTTTTCCAGTCTTCTTATCATTATAAAGATTGATCTCCAAGATCTCAGCAGGCATGGAGTCGTTGTCATGGACTAAAAATTCAAGCTTTTCGTCCCACTCTGGATTGAGATCTCTGAACTTAGTCTTGGTCCTCCGCCGCTGGCCGTCAAAGTCTACAATAGCATAAGCACTCGCAGTCCCTTGGCCGTCTTTTGGCATCAGATTCTTCGCGTTGCAGACTTCAACGATTAGCTTTCTACTGCAAGTTCCCGACATTTTAGGATGATCGATCAGTGAACTCGATTAGCTAAAGACAAACTTTACAACGATGTTTAGAGAAGAAATAAACAACAGAGCGAAAAGCAGAGTAATTGAACAAAAGTGGTGTAGTGTAATGAAATGAAACGAAGTGGGACGAGGGGCTTTTAAAAGTCTGGAGGAGGAGCGTGGACACGTCAGTAAAGACACATAGGACAAGAATGGCCACGTGGATAGATCTTGGAGAAGGAAGAGCGTGCCTGGTGCTGAGTTTTTAGATTAATGGGCAGGTAAATAGCAAATGGTAATTACAAGACAGTGATTAGTTTAATGGAAATGGAATAAAAAGATGAAGATTCCCATTGAATTCAGTTAATTTGGCTGGCAGCCTTCCTAAACTAACAAATAATAATAAAGGCACACAAGTTGGTGAACAGTGATCAGTAGTCTCTGCAAAAATGAACGTTGCTTTGTTGGTGTGTTGTCAGATAGAGAAAGAAGAGAGTAAATAAATAAAGTTGGCGTAACGCGTTAGAGCAAAAAAAAAAATTCAGTGATCCATCTTCCCCTTGCTCTCCGTCACTGACACAAAGATGTTTTTTCCATTTATCTAATAACAGTGGATGATATGATCCGATTTAGCCTTAATGACATGTGATTAAGTTATATATAAAAAAACTAAATAATAATATTACAAAAAACATGCAGCAGAATTCAAGTAAGCAAAGCTCTATGCTCCCTTAGCTGAAATCTCTTTTCGAGAAATCGTTCTAGAGATTCTCTCAGCACTAACCCTACAATCATTATATATATACATATATATATATTGCTATTATTTCTCATGAATGATGTTTACTTTTTAATCTAAGATCGCTCACAGAGATTTTGCAAAAATAAATTAAATTTTAAATATAATATTAATAAAAATAATACATAATCGTATATATAAAAATCAATTTTTTTTTTTTAAAAAATAGGGGTGAGCCCTTATTTTATTAATCTAGGCTATAAAAGTCCCAATTTATCAGCGTCTAGTCAAATTTTGATAATTGAGATTATATTATTCTACACATTTTATTTATACTCGAAATAAATTGCTTGTAAAATATAATGTAATTGGATCTAATAATTATGGCTATATTTTTTAAAGGGAGATTTATAATTTAGTCTATGAATATTGTCATTATTAATAAATCAGTTCCTACATTTTCATAAACCTATTAAAACGTCTTTATCTTTTATCTCTGTCAACATAATAGTCATTTAACCTATTTTTACCATTAAAAATATAGCAAAAGACCAAATTTACTCTCCTCCTCCTCCTCCTCCTCCTCCTCCTCCTCCTCCTCCTCCTCCTCCTCCTCCTCCTCCTCCTCCTCCTCCTCCTCCTCCATTGATTCTTCCTTTTCCTCTTCTTTTTTTTTGTTATTCTTTGTCTTATTCTCCTTTTCTTCTTATTCTTTAAAGAATAAGTAGAGGAGGAGATTCTTCTTATTATTCTTTTTTTTTTCTTCGTCATCTTCTTCTTATTTTTCTTCTCCTTTATCATCATTATCATCTTTTATTTTTTTTTTTTAAAGAAGGAGGAGGAACTATTTCGTTGACAGAAAGAGGAGTGATTATTTTATTAACAGAAAAAAACAATAAAAACATTTTAACAGGTATAAGAAAAAATAAAAATATTTTAATAAATATAAAAAAATATAAAGACATTTTAATAGATTTCTGAAAATATAGGAACTGATTTATTAATATTAGTAACATGTAATGACTAAATAAAAAGTTTTATTTGAGGGTAAAATTAGATTTTAAAAATTTTCTCTATCATTTTTCATCTATTTTTAATGGAAAAAATGACAGAAAAACTATTTCGTGTACAGAAAAAAAAATATAAGAACGTTTTAATATATTTTTAAAAATGCAGAGACTAACTTATTAATAATGACAATATTCAGAGGCTAAATTATAAATATTTATTTTTTAAATAAAAAATAAATAATTTCATGAGAATTAACACAAAATAATAAATTTATTGATTTTAATATAGAGAATAATAAATAAAATATTTTTTTATTGATATTCAATTCGTTCAAATTTTACTGGGACAAATTTGAATTGAAAAATAATACTTATTAATTTTTAATAGGATACAATTTTTGTGTATAGAGTTTCCGCTATTTGAATTGGTTTGACTAATAAATTTCAAATTTAGAGTACTCCCAATCAAACCCGTTTACTTGTAGCGGGTTTATCTAATTTGTGTTGTTATGATGAATTTGTATAGACACTAATAATTTATAAAAATAAATAATAATAATAATAATAATAATAAAAAAGTAATTGAAAAATTAAGAATTGAGACTTGTGATTGTGAAATTTCAGTTCAAAATAATTTTTAGTTAATCAATTTTCTTGGAAAACATTAATTTTTATTTCAATTAAATTTCAAATGTATTCCTTTCTAATTTTAATAATTTATTTTGTTTTAGTCAAAAAAGTATTTTAATTCAAAGGGTTAATTTATTTTTTAACATTTACTTAGACAGATTTTAATTACATTTATTTTCAAGAATTTTTGTTTCAATTAAACTTCAATTTATTTTTTAATTTACCTTGTAAGAGCTTCTTTTATCTTAATTTAGTATTATTTTAACCTTAATTGCTAATAAAAAAGACAAAAGAAAAAGGAAAAAATGAAGAGGATAAATTAATTTTAATTTCAATTTTCAAATTTTATTTTAATACTTTTAATTTTGGCCTTTAATTCTTAATACTTTTATATTTTTTTTTAACTATAAAATCAAAGTTACTTAAAGTAAAATATACCTCTAAAATCCTCAGGTTCTTTTCTCTCTTTGATTTATAGCCATTCGATCTACTCCCTAAATTTTTCGTTCCCCGTCGTTCCATCAGCGACCTCCTGAACACTTAGCTCCCTCAACATCTGCTCCATCAATCACTAGACCAACGCCCCCACAGAACCGTTCAATTCTCTCCGCCTTAGCCGACGGCGTTTCACTCCCTCGCGTTGCCCGGCACCAGGTCCCCACTCTCCACTACCTTGCGCCACCGATTCCCCTTTTTCCCTCTCTGTCGACAGACCCATTCTAATACCCAAAACCCATCTCCCGAACCAGAAGCTCACAGCCCTACGCCATCTCCATCGACACAGCAGCCCCAATTTTGCTCGAAAACGCTGCTCTCAACACAGGCTGCTTCCGCTCCTCTACGCTAAATCGGAACAACACCACTACTGTTCCAGTTTTCATTCGTATTGGGGCAGAGATTCAACTCCATAATTCGAGCAACTCTGGAAATTGGTCTTCAAAGGTTGTATTTCATCTTTAGTTTACATTTTATTTATCTTCTTTTTTGAATAAATGTAAATTACCTCTTATTATGATTGTGTATTCTTGATTTTGAGAAATATTGATGACAAATCAATGGGTTATGGTAGAACTTTTCATCTCTGTTACTGGTTAGTTGATTTTATGCAACATTGTAAAGTCCATGTCGGGCAGAATCTGGTTGCCGTTCGTGTTTGTGATTATATTGATTCGTTTAGTCCTGATAAGAGTTGCTGCTCGATATTTGTGTGGGTAATGTGTACAGTTTTTATAACTGAATTCATTATCTGATCAATTTCAAGTGATTTATTTGTGCCTTCCTGCTGTTTAGATATTGAGTTAGCATTTTTATGCAGTATAATGGGAAATGTTTCCTTAAAACAGTTTTAAAGAGTTAATTATTTGATCACTGAGGTTGTTTTGGTGCATATACCATGTGTTATCTGGTTTTCTTGTATGAATATACAGTTGGGATCTTGAGTTTGAGTATGCATGTTCTAACTGGTTGGGTGATTGAACAATGGGGTGTGACTGGGAGTTGCATTTATATCCTGTGTTTTAGTGGGTGGTTGGGACCGTTCAGATTGAGCCTGGTTGTTAGAAAGGTAGGAAATTCAAGAGGGGAAACCAATGTAGCTTGCTGTTCTTTGTCTTTATCCCGTCTGTTCAGTGAATAGACCTTGGTTTATTGGTTAGGGTGTCCTTCTGATAAATCAAATTCTCTAGATCGTGGTTAATATGTATCCTTCAATTAGGGCCCAATTGGTGATATTAAATTGAAACCCATAATAAGTTTTTTTCCTTCTTAAACATTTGCTTGTTTAATTGGTTGTCTATTATTTTAGTTTATGTCAACCATAATAATAATAATAATAATAATAAAATAAGTAAACAAATAAATGAATAAAAGAAATTAAATTAATATGGGTTGTGATTAAATGTTAATTGGGTTAATGATGGGACCTTGGTTTGGCTAGGGCGCCTTTCTGGTAAATCAAGTTATCTAGATCACAGTTAACATATATCCTCCGGTTGGGGCCCAATCGAATGATATTAAATTGGAACCTATAATAATTTAGTTTCTCTTCATAATTGTGTGTTTATTGAATCTGCCTGCTTATTACTTTGGTTGTTTAGTTTCTTTAGGTAATAATAAAAATAATAAAATATGAATAATAAAAGATAAATTAAATTAATATGGTTTGTGATTAAATATTATTCGAGTTAATGACAAGATTTTGGTTTAACTCTCTAGGCTGTGATTAACAAATATATCTCGACAGGGAGTTCAATTGGATGTTATTAAGGTATGATCCAATATCCATAATAATTTAATTTCTCTCCATAATTAGACGTCTTGCGTTTTTGCCTGCTCTTTGTTTTTCTTATTAAGTAATAAATGAATAATGATAAAAATTAAATTAATATGGGTAGTAGATTAAACATAAATTTAGCTGATGACGAGACTCTGGTTTGTTGGCTAGGGGTTCCTTCTGATAAATCAGACTCTCTAGGTGAAGTTTAATGAATATTTCTTAACTAGGCGCCTAATCGGGATGTACGCATTTAATCCTTCAAATTTTAATTTTCAGTAACTTTAAAGTTCAAAGACTCAAGGTCAAATTTTAAATTCAAGAAAAATTTTAATTTCTTCTACAAATTCCCTTTTAAAATCTCCACTTCTAATTTTAAGTTACTGTTATCTTTTCTTAAAATTTGTCCATCTGTCAAACTTGGAAGCCTGTTTTTAAATAATAATTTACACCCTTTTCAATTTTTTTTTAAAATAAAATAAAATAATAAATGGGGTCAAAATTCACTCAAGGGTTGAATTATTTCCAGTTGTATTTAATTAATCTCTAATAAGTGAGACATTTGTGTGTTCCAATAAGTGTTTTAATTTATTTTCTAGTCAAATACAAGGAACTAATATCATAATTTAAACTCCATTATATATTATTGATAATTAATTTATGTGAGCACAATCTTAAATCCACCTACCTTGTTTAGGGACGATGTAGGGTGCTAACACCTTCCTTATATGTATATGGATCTCGAACTTAGAATCTGTAAAACAGAAGTGGTCTTTTTAATCTTTTTTCAAAATAAAATTGTTTTCTCTAATTTCTCCCAAAATTAGGATGGTGACTCCTCACTTCTCACTTCATTCAGTTTTCTGCCTCGCAACCGCAAAAACTCTTGCGACAATTTGTATAATTTTTATTTGGTTTATTTATTTTTAAATTTGCAAGTCTTATTTGCACACTTTTGGGTTTGGTAGTCAAATACTTGAATTTTAAAACTTTTTGCTATTGAATTGAAATAGAAAATTGGGTTCGGTAGTATATGGGTATTATTAAACGGGCTTGGGATGGGTATGGGTATTGAAATTAAAATGCTAAATGAGCTGGGGAATTATATTTATAAATGGGTTTGGGTATCCTCAATTTCACGGATATCCTACTCATTTACATCCCTGCTCTGAAATTTTCATTTTTGAACTTTGTAGCTAAGGGCAATTTGCTGCTTGGTTGTCAAGAAAACGGATGAAAATAAACAAAAAATAACTGCAAGGGAAAGAAATTGGAAGCTTTGAATTTTGCAATGACAGTACTTGCATAAATAATGTAATTAATTACACACTTATTTTATCGTACGTCTGTTGAGTATTATTTCTTTACTTTGTTGATTCGGATTGGAATTGTGTTATTTATTTGGTTTGAATGTAGGTTTTGTGGTACTTGCTTTCTATGAGATGGTGTTTTGTAAAGCCTGTGCAAGAGATGTTCCTGGAATTCGTGATGGTGATGGGCTTTTGTAAGTGCTTTCTGCATTCATACCTTGAATTACCTGAATTGATTTTTGCAATTTTTTTTTGATGAATAGAAGAGTGCATCCCGCTTTTTCTCTCCCATCTCTAGTTTGTAACTGTGATTATGCTGAAGATTGACGTGGGAGACTTTTTTTTGTTTTTGGGGGTTACGGTGTTCAGGTCCTGTAGCAGGTGTGGTAAGGTTCTGAAATTTGATAATTATTCAACTGAAGCCACATTTGTAAAAAATGCATCGGGACAGGTATGTTATTATTTTTCTTGTATCGTTGTTTCACCATCTTTATGATTTTTTTGGTTAGTTAATGGAGCATATTTAACAGTCATTAGGAAAGAATTACAAAGTGACAGGGTTTGCAGCTATCCTGCATGTGTTTGCCTTTAAAACCTGGAGAATTTGTTTTCCTTTTGGTAACATCATCTTTTGTAGACTAGATTAGAGCTAGTTGGTTCCTTCTCTTAATTACTTGCGTGGTATGAATAGGGTATCATCTAAAAAGTAGAGAAAATACACAATATGAATTGCTTTCTTTTTCATAGGGGTTAAGGAGATTGATCAACATTTTAGCCAGAGAAGTAGAAAATTGACCACATTTCCAGTTTCCACAAACCATACTCAACAAGTGGAACTAACTAAATTCAGAAAAGAAAAAAGAATTGAAGGTTTGTTGGTTTAGTGTTAGGCAGCATGATGCCTCAAGTGAATATCCTTTCTGATTCCTAAAAATAGTGCAATTACAAGCAGGCCAGTTTGTTTTTTTTTATGACTATGGTTCTTGTTCATGTTGATCAACTTGTTTTGTTTGATTTATGGACTCTGAACTCTCAGATGTTCTATTCGTAACATTACTACATGACTACTTATTTACTCTTCCTAAGACATTTAATTGCATTTGATCTTTAATTGCTTTAGGCTTTGTTCTTAATTTTATGTTTATTGTTTGTATACCCATGTCCTTTTTTTTCTATCTTTTTGTAGAGCCAATTGGCAGGAAAGTTAGTAAGGAGTATTGAAAATGAAAATTTTTCAAGGCAAAGGTTATATGATAAAGGTATGCTTTATTTTCTTCCATTTTTGGCTTCTATTATAAATATTTATGGATATTGTTATTTACTTGTTCATGGATACTAATAATGTTTCTGAAAGCTGTGGGATTGTGGAAATGTTATCATTTATGGAAGTTTGTGGAACTTTGTGAGCTTCTCCTCCCATATATGATATCGAAATATATGTATGTAGCTGTTAATTTTTTCCCTTGATGCAGCTTATGATGATTTGATAAGTATAAAAAATGGCTTGGGCATGGGTGAAAATCTTGCCATAGTTGACCAAGCTATGGTGTATTATCGAGTATGTTATCTTGTACTTAAACTTTGCTGCTAGATACATATGTTTTGATCAACATATTAATTTTCTTTTATCTGCCATATGAAGATAGCAGTTGAACGAAATTTCACTAAAGGACGTAGAACAGAGCAAGTCCAAGCCGTTTGTCTTTACATTGCATGTCGGTAAGGAGTAATTATATCCATTCTTTTTTTCTTGTACGTTTGGTTAACCAACCATCAGGAATGTCTTACAATGTGGTTGAGGAAAGGCCATAATTTCGATGTTTTGGCTTCCCTCTCCTCTTTCTCCCCTTTTTATAACTGCCAATTGGTTAATTGTTTGATGTGTTGATAAATGTAAGGTGTGTGAGGTAAAGTGTTGAGGATCATATTCTTTTCTGGGACTCTTTCAGCTACATTTTTTAGTACCTTTGATATGCTGGACGTTTTCTGATTCTGTATTTTCTTCTTCTTCATCTGCGTCCCCTTTTTTACAATGTGGGATTGCTTTGTGCATTTAGTCATCCTTTTTTTCCTCATCGATCTAAGTTTGGCTAGTGAATATATTGGTCTGCCCTTGAACTGAAGAAGTTTGTCTCAAAAATAGTAGTTGATGTTTATGTTTATACTTCCTTAGAATTGCCATTTTGAGGGTTAAAGTAGGGAGGGATGTTGTGCCTGTAATTCACATTGGTGAAATACTGGGTTATATAATGATCCCAGTTGAAATTCTCACCAGTTTTTGAATATGGAAATTTATAACCCTAAAGTTTCTTGCATTAGACAAATTATGTTCTTGTTTTTATGTGAAAGAAGTAGGAGTTATTTTGCTCCTATTTTTATTTGTTAATATGTTTAGTAATATAATTATACTTCAGTAGTTCAGTTAAGTGAACATGTCATAACATAGCTCTTGAATTTCATTTGCAGGGAGAACAGAAAGCCATATCTTCTTATTGATTTTTCGAATTACTTGAGAATCAATATGTAAGGAGCCTTTCTTTCTTAAGAGCAAAGTTCAGCTCATTTCATCTTGATTGCCCCTCTTGCTTTGGCATAATCTTCTTTTACAATTTTTTGCAGTTATGTGCTAGGTGCTGTTTTTTTGCAGCTCTGCAAAGTTTTGAATCTTACAGAACATCCCATTTGCCAGAAACTTCTTGATCCATCCATTTTTATTCATAAATATACAGCTAGTAAGTATGTATAATCACTTGGATGCTGATTGCTTATTGTACCACAGTAATGAAACATAGATGGCATTTGATACTCCATCTTGTCATTTTAATTATCATGGTTGCCTTGTTGGATTGGTGCAGGAGCAGTGATGTTGGGTTTTCTTTCCCTTTACCTTGTGTTAGGATAGGTGAATTTGAAATATGAGATCTGAATTTGATAAAATTTATATTTTATTCAATTCATTAGGGTGATGAATTTATATTAAGCTTTATAAACAAGAAACTATCATACTTAAATGTAGATTTGAAATGATCTATATAATAGTGTTATTAAAGAATCTACACTAAAATTAAATCCAAATTCTTAATCTCAAATCTAAGTATCCAAACATAGCATTAGTGATTTTCCCTTTCTTTTAGATGAGATATGAATCTTTTAAAAACGGAATGAAGCAAAGGATTTAATCGAGGATAACAGTGCATCCCCCTCTAGGGGGAACAAGAAATGAAAGGGATATTAAGAATGTAAAGGCCTTAAATCACGCTGGATATCCGCTAGAGAATTCTATGAGATTCTACAAACAGAATGTGCTGAACCTGAAAAGAGAATTTCATCCTATTCTAATTCATAAGGTGAAACCTAAACCATCAATTTTTGACATCTTTATCTAGTTGATGACACCCAAATAACTGCAATTGTATAATTGCACACCTGCAATAATGTCAATTTTGTGTTCTGCCTCACTCTCCCTGCTAGATCGTAGGTAAACAATTCTTCCAAACTGGCCAGGTGGACACGTATCTTCAAAGCCTATAAGAAGCTAATTAGTTTGTTTATGGAGGAACCCTAGTTAGCTTTCATCTTTGATCAAATTAGTGTTCTCGTCACTCTCTTCCCCTGAAAACTCCTACTTCAACTATCCCCTTCTTTCTTTTGATGTGTTTATATGTTTAGGATGGTATTGGGGTTATGGTATACCATTTGATGTTATGAGATATTATGCCCTAATGATAAGATCTTTATTGTTTTCTACCTGACATTCTGAATTATCTGAAAAATTTAAATCTTTCAACAATAATTTATATTGAGGGGAGTATAATGAATAATGCTAATTGTAGGTTTAGCAGGAGGAAAGAATAAGGATATTTCTGATTCTGCACTGACCATTATAGCTAGCATGAATCGTGATTGGATGCAGGTGCCATATTTTTTTTAATATTTATGAAAGATTAAACTTTCTTGATGCTGCTTTAGTGTAATGTATAGTTTCAATTAGATATGCTTTCCGATTAAAGATTGCTTACAGACAGGGAGGAGGCCTAGTGGGTTGTGGGGCGCAGCATTATATATATCTGCACTGTCACATGGTCTCAACTGTTCTAAATCAGACATTGTAAGTCTTTTTTTTTTTTTACTTGCACTGCTTAAGTTGACTGATAAAAAAAAGGAAGTGCATGTTTGATTCCCTGTCCTAATAAAGCAACACTTATTTATCTTGCTGGTGTAGCATTAAACATATTATATTGCTGCTGCACTTAAAGCATCTATTAATGAAAGTGCTACATGTTCTATTTTCTTCCAAACAGTTGTAGTTTGCAGGTATCTTGAGGTTTTAATCAGCTGGAGGTTGAGTTTTACCTGTTGTGCATTGGTGGTCCTTTATGAGGCTTTTCATAAGTGATTATATTATGCATCAATTTATTTTGTTGGCAAACTTGTCTTTATTGTTGAAAAGTGAAATGTTGTCATCTTAAAAATCTTAACCTAGTACTTGGGATTTATCATAGAATGATGTGAGATCAACAGTTCAAGATTTTAGGATGAAGTTTATGGGTGATATGGCATCTTGAGTTCATATATCGTTGCCTTTTTCTTTTAAGATATGAAACAATATGATCTTTGATTCATGAGTTAGTTGTATTATTCTTGCTGGATTATTTAAGCCTACTTGAGGTCTTCCACTCTGAGATTTTTCACGTTATACAATGTTAAAATGTTATACAGTTAAAGCTGGTGCATGTTTGTGAAGCAACACTCTCAAAACGATTGGTAGAATTTGAGAGTACGGAGTCTGGCAGCTTAACGGTATGTTCCTTTAAGCAAATCTGAAAGATTGTAATGTTTATTTTTATTTAGTTGGCCAGAAACAATTGGTTCTTATACTGAAATAGATGAAAACTGTGAATCTACCCCCTTTATCCTCAGCCCACTCTCTACATGCATGCTATACATATTAACCAAGTTTAATGGCATATTTCTTGTATGGTTGATCTGTAAGCAGTTCAGTGCAGCTGCATTGTTGGAGACTTGGTGATGCAGTATTCAAAGAGAACTAAATAGGAATCTTATTCATTGTAAAGTTAGGAAGTTTAGAATTATGTTATTTAGATTTCCATTATTATTAGGTTTATTCTTGTTTTGGAATTTTATACACTCTATAGGACTAGGTTTACTATATTAGTTTTGATTGGGATTTTTATTGCCTAGATCTGTTGGACTTTTAGAAGAATGTAATTATGGACAGCCCGCTGTCCTATATGGAATCTTTAACACATCTTCTGAAAATGAATTCTGTTCACAGTTGCAATCTGACCCTTAACAAAAAAGGGAAAAGTCACTGGAGTACCTAACCACGTACCAAACTCATTCAATTACTCTTTCTGTCCCCTTTCATCTGTTACTTTTTGGATGTTGTCTTGTCCAAAATTATTGTCTCCTTTGAGAAGATTAAGGGGTATTAATTAATTTTTTCTAATTTATCCTTATCTTAACTAAACATAACTACTTCTATAATTTCTTAAGACCTATCTTAATATCTTATCATTTCTTTCTTTCTTAGTTATCCAAGTTTTTTAGTGGTAGATTAATAGAGAGAATTATTGAAATTGGAGTAATTAGCATTAGATGAGATAAAGAGTTATTCAGTTAAATTAAAGAGTATTTTGTTACAATATAGGTGATTTAATTGCTTTCTCAATCACTATGCAAAAACCTTGAACGAAAAATTAAAGTATATGGAGTGAGTATATTATTATGACAAAGGATCTTCTGAAGTGGGTTCTATAGATTGTTGATTACCACATTGGACTGGCCATTAGTTTTCAATTCAATGGATTAAATGTTACAAACACTAAAATATATACGTAGTGGAACTTGGGAAGTAAACTTAATTATTTTGGTTCTATTAGGTTCTTATTTTAAATGCCAACAAAATGAATTAACTAACATTTTCACTCATCCAGAGTTATCTTTCACCCTTCCTTTTTCTTTCTGATATTAAATTCCTTTTTACAGTACCATGTGTTGTAAAACAAGTTCGTTATCTTCCTGTGCAATTAGATTGAGGAACTGAATGCAAAAGCAGAAGAGCTTAAAGAAAGTTCAACAGATCAATCAGATGTTATGTTGAAGACGTCAAGCTCAAAAGAGTTGCTTTGTCATCACAAGGGTACTAGTAGACTTCCTCATGCCTATGGTCTTTGTAACGAGTGTTACGCATATGTGAGTCCTCGCATTCTAAGGTGTCCTTTATTTTCTCTCTAATATGTATATGACTTTGAACATTTCAATTCATGTTTCTGCCTTGATGTAGTTCATAGGATTTGAGGGTGGAATGGATCCTCCAGCTTTCCAGCGTGCTGAGCGGCAAAGAAAGGAAAATCCATCTGCTATGGACAAGACTGTAGACCCAAATGCGGTTAGTATAGCCTAAAAGTCTACAACATTGGAACTTTTGGATTTGCCTTTTCCCCCCTCCCCCCTTTGTGGGGTTTGTCACTTTGACTTAGTTAAGGTAACTTGCACTATGAGGTATTGTGTTTCCATTGCTTGTCGGAAAGGTGGTCTTCATTTATTTTTTAAAAATCTTTAATTTTATTTCCTAGCTTCTAACAATGCATGTGTCAGACACAAACAGTGATTTGCCAATGAAAAGATTCATTTTCAACATCTGAGTGCGTACTTTTCATGTATGTTCCTAATACATCATGTGTTCTTAAACTCATACAGACTTTCATTTCTGTTTTACATGGATATGTTAGGATTTTCTGAATTTGTTATGGTAGTTAACTCTTGAAATCATGTAGTTTGTGAGGACTGTAGAATCATCTGATGTAGTTAGTTATATTAAGTTTAGTTCTACTGCACTATCTTCACAAATTGCAATATTAGCAACTTTGTTGTGTAGCAAATAGTATCAGTTGACTAATTGGCAGAGAATTTCTGATTTTCTGCTTCCTTCTAACTTCTAGATAACATAGATCTAACTTCAAAATAATTCTGCTTCTTGTTTTTCTGTTAGTTTGAGGAGTTGAACAGCCAACATGTGGGCAGAGATGAAAGACTGCAGTCTACTGAGCCACAAAGCCTTGGTAAGCCTATCTGTTGTTTCCTTGGGAAGGAATTCAATGACTGGACTCCGTTGGCTGAACTCTTCACTCTTCTTATTTGAAACTCTTAACATTTCAGGGGGAACTGCTCAGGACATGCCTGCTAATGATGGTGGTTATGGTAAATTTAATGGAGAGGACGATACATGTTCTAAAGCTCATGATGAATCAGACAACTTTTCTGATATTGATGATGCTGAGGTGAACAGTTAATATTGCTGTAATGCCTTTTGTTTCTTTATGCACATTATTAATAAAAATTCATTTTTGCACTTTCATGCATCCAGTTAAAATGAACTGGAAGTTACTGTAGTGATGAAAAATAATTTGAATGCGTTAAGGTTACATTATTTGTTCTTTTGAACTGAATGCCGGAAAAATCATGCAAAATACGTTTATTTTAAAGTGGCATTATGCATATTTATAACTTGCATTTACCAAATTATACACGCCATCTTGCTCTTGTATGATGGGAAATATTTTCATGTGCCAAGTGCAAAACTTTAGTAGTGTTCATAAACTCAGCTTCAGATTCAAGAGTTTTTATTATTACATTTTGTCATGTGGAGGATTTTGTCAAATTTGTTTCTCTACCTACTTCATCCCTGCCCAGTTGACTATCAGTGGTTTTATAACTGCCAAGTAATATTGTGAATCAGAAATTTAGAATGCTTCTTCAGCTTTCAGATTTTCATCTAATATTCTTTAAACAGAATCTATGCCATTTGGTGGTGAAAAATGTTAAGGTTTCTTTAATATTTCAATGGGTAGCTTTGTAATTGATTCTCTCTTTATTAACATGAAGCAGAAAAAAGGTTTTATTACTTCTTTCTCCAACCAACAAAGTGGAAGGGGAATAAAAAAGAAAAATCTTTCTCTATTTGATTCTGGATCTCAAGGCATTTATAATATCCATTTGGACCACTGTTACTCTGTTCTTCTCCTTGATAGTTACTGTGATCTAATTATTGATTTTCATAACAGTTTTGCTCTTACTAATTTTATATTTTTGTGAGCTTGGCTATTCCAATAGCAGCTACCTAGTCAATTGTTTTCTGCATAGTTTACCCGTATCAAGTCCTTAGAATGTTGAAATATTTTACAGGTTGATGGCTACCTTCACAATGAGGAGGAGGCTAAGTACAAAAAAATCATTTGGGAAGAAATGAATCGTGAGTATCTTGAGGTAATTCATCTTTCAATCTCAGTATCTTATCTATTTTTGAGGCTCTAGTTTCCCATCCTGTACTTGTACCAGTCATTTCACAAATATATGAATTTTTATTCCTTTGTTTGGTAAGCAATGAGATGACTCAGGAGTTATCATGGTTTGTTGAGGTTAACAAGCTGAACTTGGAATTCCAGATGTGAATTGAATAGTATGGGGACTAGGGAAACATATTAGCTCAATAGACACTTGTCCATCATCATTTCTATTTCTTAAATTGTCTGTGAAATTGTGGGATGAGTTTTTCTCATTGTATTATACCTTCATATTTCTTATTTATTTATGTGCTTAATTTAGAACTTTGGAGAATTGCCTGGTAATTGTGACAGTACTGTACTGATTTTGTTCAGACATTTTTGTTTGCTAATGTGATATTGTTGTTTCCCGTTTCTACAAATTTAGCTGGTAGTTAATCTGCAATGCTGCAACACTGTAACTGTTTACAGGAACAGGCAGCTAAGGAGGCAGCTGCAGCAGCTGCTAAGGAAGCTTGGGAGGCAACTTTTAAGAACTGTCCAGAGGACGTGCAAGCTGCAAAGAAGCTTGAAGCAGCCGTTGCAGCAGCTGTAGCAAAATCGAAAAAGGTAACTTTGCAATCTATTGGTTTGAATAATTTGGTTGTTTATTCAGTTTACTTAAAGAAAGTAAAGAGTGGCATCTAAGAAACTTGATTACTCCATTAATGGATATACGTATATACAAAATATAAAGAAAAAAAATACCAAATTAATATAGCATACTAATATCTTTAATATTATTGGTTCGTTTGGTTCTCTAAATTAGTTTTAGCTAGCAACCATAAACCAAACAAAGCCAATCTTTTTGGTTTATTAATTATCAAACTGAAATAATCAACCACTAGAAGCATTATTAATATTATTGGTTTGGGTTGATTTGGTTCCGATCAAGTCAGTTTCAGATTGGCAGTTGTGCGTGTTGATGTACCACCCTAGACAAAAGTATAACTTTGATCTCTATGATCTTTTTGTTCATTGTGTCCTAGTGTCTACTTTTGATTGTTCATTTTATAAATTTCTCTCGAGCCTATATTTTCATAAATTCTTTGTTTTCTTAATTTACAGGAAAGGCAACAAAAACGAGCTGCAGAAGCAAGGAACTCAGCTCCTCCACAATCTGCTTCAGAAGCTGCCCGCCAAATGCTGACAAAGAAGGTAGTTGCATGGGACACTACATGGGAATTTATTGCTATATGTTGCATAACCTAGTTTGCAATGTAGATTGGAACTGTTGTAGCGTTTAAGATGTTTTATAGTCACGTCTGGAAAGATATTTTGGAGCAGAAAATGTGGGTGATAAGAGAATCTGATTTTAGGGTTGCAAACATTTCAGTCTTGGACTGTATATATCAGTATTTACCCTCACTACCTACTTTCTATTTGTGGATGAATTACTTTTCTTTTATAAGGGGAGAAGGAACCAGTTAAAAAACAGCAGTGAATACCTTCATATAAAAGTTGAATTTCAAAATAACGGACAATTGTTTGGGATGGTTCAATGTATATTGCGGTTTTCAAAATAACGGATAATTACTTTTCTTTTCTATGTGGTCCAATGTGTATTGCATGCACAGACAAGTACTACTTGTGTAAATATAACATTTTTGTGTTCATTCCAATAGCATATTGCAGTTTCTGAGAAAGTCCATGGTTTCTTTTGCAGAGAATCAGTTCAAAAATCAATTATGATGCCTTGGAGAAACTCTTTGATGAACCTGTACGATGTCTTTTTATTGTTTTTATCTATTTTTGTTGTTTACCCTAAAATAAGCAAAATCAAATTCCTGAGATTTCATTTTTTCCTTACAGGGCTCTAAGGATCCCAAGAAACCAAGGACAGAATCACATTCTGATGATGATGACAAGTTCCCGCATACAGATAACGAAAAGGATGACCTGGGGCAAGAAAATAAAAATGTGGACGAGGAGGATGCCGAAGCATATAACTACACAAATGATCCTTATTATGAAAATGGCGAAGAAGCATATGGCTATGATTACAACGAGAACGATGATTATAGTGTTTATTAGCCATGGCAGGCGGTTGTACTTAATTCTTTCAAACCTTCTTGATAAATAGCTGGAGAGGAGAGGAGCAATTCATCTTGCTGGAAAATATCAGAATATGGACACATTCTTCTGCAGCATTCTTCGGACAGTACATTAGCTAATTTAGACTCTAGAATAGACTCCACTCTTTTCTGTAGAAGTTCGCGTCATCAATTTTTTTTCTCTTTTTTAGTTCTTTATTTGTTTGATATACTTTTAGGAGCCTTGGGTTTGATTTTCTTTCTTTTTTTTTTTTGAGATAAAAAAAGAGGGAGAAAATAAAAGGTGTAATTATTAGGATACATTGACGTACCAACTGAGTTCTTATTAACATAATTATTAGAAAGATACAAATTTTATAATGAAATCAATGAGCAACTGAACATGAACTCCCAACTGTAGAATTTAGTTAACAATTGCTATGTTTTCTTGCCATTTTCTATTTCCTCTGGAAATTGGAGATCATTTCATTACTTCTGTCTAAGGTGATCAAATATGTAGAACTATTCGAATGAACTTATCCTTCTATTGGAAAGATTTAGTAGCTTCTCAATTTGTAATAAATATAGCCATTAGTCTGAAACTTTAATTTTTATAGTGTAAATTTTAATTTTTAGAGTGTAGGTTGATTATGAATGTGATTTTAGTTCTCCACGTACCTCATCTGAGATATCATTGATGTTTTGATAAATTTGTGGTATTGAAGCAGCAAAGATGAGGTGTTTACATTCTAATGATTTTCATACCCAAGTGTCTTAACTTTTGTTGGTACTAGACTTTTAAAGAAAACGTAGGTTACAGGGGATAGTTATTATATAGAAAGTAATCTGAACATAGGCAATCAATCAAAACAAACACACAAAAAAAAGTGCATAAGGGTACGTAAATCTTAGATGCCAACTAAAGAAAAAGAATAGCAGATGAGCTCTTGACAGCCAAGTGGCCTGGCTGAGATGAGTAAGCATCCACAATTCTAATTAGTCACAAATCTCAACATACCACCACTAAGCTTCAAAACACATGTCATAACATCATGGACATTCTCATATTTAATTCTCACTCTTTCAGAACTAACATTAAAACTCTGTTCACTAGTGTTTGTATTTAAAAATTGAGGAAACGGATAAAAAGTTATTTATTATAATATTTTTGCTAATCGCCATTAAAATAATTATTAGTTAATAAAATAATTAATATTGCTGTAAAATGAAAAAATATATATATGTATATTGTTTAATCTAGAGAACCATTTTCATTTCAACAAAAGTAGGGTAAACCAAAAACACACTATAAAACAAAGGAGGCATAGAAAGTCAGACAGAATGATAAGAACAGTAAATGGTAGAAGCAGCCACCATCTGCATGTTTCTTTGTATCCACTTGAAAAGAGGTGTCCAATTGTCAATCCCATAATGAGAATAGTGCCTTTGATGGATATATATTTTGATAATTTTCCTATATTTTAATCCCCTTTTTTTTCTAAGGTCAAATATCAGAGAAGATTTGTCAATGAAATATAATTTGTTTAGATGGTAGCTAAACTGGTAAAAGCCTAGATAGGAAGTCAGATATAAGAACACTCACTCCAATTATAATCTACATCAACTATTGCTCCAGTCAATTTTCACCCACCAGAATTAAAAATTCTATTTGGGATATCTTTTTGTCTTTGATATAGACTAATTATATCACTACATAAATGTCTTAGCCAAGTTAAGTTTAACCAGTCAAAAATTAAATGAGACAACTACTAACTATTAATATGTTTGTCAAAAAGTCTCCACCGAAAGTATGATTATCTGTAAGTGTATTATGTATGAATCTGAATGTAAAAAATTCTTGCCCACGATTAAACTACAAATTTAACTGTTTTCTTTAAATCTCATAATTCTCTTTGCAACTCTCTCCGACCTTAAACATCTCAAACATTTCATATTCAAAATTATTACTCACCTCATTTATTAAATTCAGTTCATCCTTTTAGGTGTTCACTCTTATACATATTCTACCTCATAATCATATATAATTCACGTATTTTAATCTCATTCACCGGTAGATTTATCAGTAGATTTATCGATTATCAAATCTGAAGGTTGCATTGTTTTTCCTAAAGAGAGTTCAAACAAGTACAACCTATGATTATAGCAATTCTCTTATGGTAAATGCATGCACCATTGCAATGGAGCCTTAATCAGCACCAATAATGGGCATTATAGATCTTATAAAATTTCAAGTACCCCACAGTCTCAAATGTAGCACAGCCTCACTATCCAAAAAAAAAATAAAAAGAAATCTAAGGAATTCAATAAATGAGAAGAGATAAGAATTAATTGAAAAAAAAAATTATATATCTCAATCCAAAAGGATAAGATTTCAACTTGGTGGATTATATGATTTATGTCTCTGAACCAAAAACCATGACATGTGCAATTCCCATAAGCAATTGCAACACTATATAATGATTCAACATATTGACAAAAACCTAATAAACTTCAAATAGCAATTGTCACTATTGAATATTAGGCATCCGCATTCATCATTCAGCAGCAATCTTGCAGTTTCTTGGAGTTACTAATAAAAAAAGGGGAAAAAAAATTATACCCTTGAAAGAAAATAAAGGAAATTTAGAATTAACAAACACTAGAAAAGGCAAATTTGCCAAGAAAAACAGTTTCTTGTTTGAGCTTCTCTTGGCCAGCTAAGTGAAAAAAAAACAAACATTTATCAGAAAGAATGCATTATATGAAGCACTTGAGCTACAACTCAAATATGTCAATTTTTTATTGGCCATGAAAGTAATATAATGATGATAAAGTGGAAATAAATCCTTAACCCTCTTTTAATTTTCTTTTCAAGAATTCAATGGGTCACTATCATGTAGTGCTCTAATTTTCATACCTGAAAATAGTCCGATTCTTTATTCAACTTTAATTAACATCGTTTCATATAAAATTAAATTTAATAATTAATAGCTGGTAGCTATTAGTACTTGGACCGCAGTCTAACTCTTAAAAAAGAGCGGATCCAAGACTTATCAAATTCAACTATGTAAATTGTTGTCTTCTAAACACACAATTCTGTCTAAGATTGAAATAAGGCGAGCTCACAGATTTTAATTCATCCAAGAGGAATCAGTTCGTTTGACATGATGAAAAATAGGAGAGTAAATTAATACGAGTGCTTAAAGAAAATTAAATGGCCACTGAACGATGATGGACATACAATTAGACTCGTACGTATGGTTCTGTGTGATAGCGATAGGTGGCACGATGATGAATATACTAGTACGCTCGTACATATAATTTTATATGATAGCGATAAGTGGCACTATAATAAAATAGCGGTATGTGAATCATTCAACTTAAATTTATTTATATACTGTTAAATCTTATTTTTTTTGAATTTTAAATTATTAATAATTATAAATAAGATTATTTATTATTTTTAATTAATATTCTTTTAATCATCTAAATTATGTATATTCTGTTAATGAAATAATTTAAGGGATATTATTGTAAATACATTATTATGAAACATTCAGATCCTGAAAATTATAATGAAGTCAAGAAGGTGAAAATTTTCTTTTAAATCTGTGGTTAACGGTTGAACCGATACCCAAGATAAAGGAGTGTGTGCCACCAGCAATGTACTGTAAAGTGTGGATTTTTTTTTTTTTTTTTGGGGGGGGAGGAGGTAAAGAGAAATGGGTGGTGATAAGATGTTTTCCCCTAGAAATGGTAACCATGTCTGAAAATGAAGCAATGGGGCCATGGGCACAGCCACCCCAACTCCATGGCTTAGCAACTCATCAAACACAGACAAAACCATTACATGACAAATTAGAATGTCAATTGTCTGTCCACCGCCTTTAACTATTTTGTGTGCCCCCATCTTTGGAACCTCTTCCCTTCAATTACGCCTTCTTTAGATTCCATCCTTTTCTTTCCTTTTTTTTTTTTTTTATAAAAAAAAATTATATTCATTTTTATTTTTCTCTCAATTATACAGACAATCCACCAAATTATTATTATTTACTTGGATACTCATTAAGGATTTTGATATTGAATGATGCGTGAAATTTTAAAATTCAATTTAATGTGAATATAATTTAAATTAATTTTTAATTATCTATATATATATATAAAATCTTTTGAGAAAAGGATTATAATTTTCTTGAAATGATGGAATTGAATGACACATTGGCAAATCTCAAGGTAATTAAAATTAATTAAATAGCATTGATGTAATCTGAATCAAATATCTGCTCCTCTAAAGTTAAGTTTACTGCTCAACTATGAGCTACAGCTGTCTAAAGTGGAATTTGTGAAATTTTTTTCTGTTTAAAGATTTTTATTAATTCTAAATTATTATATTAATTAAACATAATCTTAAAGTTATAACAATTATAATGAAATTTTTTTTATAATTCTCAATTTTATATTCCTTAAAATAAATTCTCAATTTGGCTACATACATTTTTTTTAAAAATCATTTATGAGAAGTCTGATCAGCAGTACAATTTAATTAATTTTTTTAAAAAATAATTTAATATTTGAGATGTTTAATTTTTTTTCCTTTTAACAAATTTAAAAAATCACCATTAGTTTATAATAATTTATTCTTTCACATTTCATATTTTATATTATTTTAGTCTCTATATTTTTAATATTTATAATAATTTAATCTATTAAATTTAAGTTATTTTTTTATTTAATATAGACCATTAATAAATTTAATAGAATAATTATTTTATTTTTGAAAAAATATCAAATTGAAATTATTTTTTAAATAAAATAAAAAAATAACAAATATAGGCTCTACCCATCAAAAGCTTTAATCAAAACACTATTTAAAGTAAATAGATAATGGACTATAAACATTTTTGTAACAGCCCGGAAACTGAACTGCTACTGGCACTAGGATCCAGATCGACTTAAGGTCGCCGGGACCCGTAGTAAGCCTGCTATACAGTCGGAATACCTGTGACATCCCACACATGATCATACATTTTCTAAAAACACATAAAACTTTTCTTCATTCCAAGGATTAACCTGTGCATGCATTACCTCTGTTCTCTAACAATCCCTACTAGAGCTCCTCATTGCTCTAGGTGGATAAAACTCATAATGTTAAGCCTGGTTTTCTTATAACCATACAACAAATATATGAAAACATAAACGGATCATGTGAAAACACAAGAAGGGATACAACTCTTATAAATCAAGCACCATTCTATACATTAAACATATACACTATCTCTTTACATATCCATGTCCACACGAACTATTACAAACTATGTACTCTTCCTGTACCCTGCTGACTTCCCTCTGAACTCTGAACCTGCACAACTGTAATTAGGGGAGAGGGATGAGCTACTATAGCCCAGTGAGTAGAACAGTCATAAAATAACAGGTGATAAAACATGCTCTCATGGAATGCATCACAAATAAGCACATCACCTCGGCCGGACGGATCAAAACTCCCTCTATCTATGTCCAGCCCACAAAGGAGCTCACAGGACTGCATCTCATCTGGGGTACCGGAGTACCATGTGCCTGGTCCCCGTAGGGCTGTTCCAGGTCTTTGTGCCTGGTCCCCGTAGGGCTGTTCCAGGTCTTTCCTCCGAGGGCTAATGAATCCTCACGAAGTCCGTGCCGTCTCATAGAAGCAATGTACAAGGAGCCATGCCAAGTACAAGGATAGATGCAATGCGTCATATTCGTGTACTCTAATGCCTTCACCCTATAGCATATTCATGATGCATGAAGCATGATAAAATATTCAGTTCTCATAGTAAAACGTTAAGTTCAGTTCCACTCACCTCTGGCTATCTCTGAACTGACTCTGCAGGTTCTGACACTGGACTCACTGCTGACCTCCCTGATTCCTCTGGTCCGTACCTACACAGGTGGACTCAAATGAGGGACCAAACTAACTCAAGAACATCTCTAAAACCTCCCCCAAAAACCCTCTAAAAGATCCTAAAACAATCACATAAAACATGCAAAAGAAGGCTGGACAGGGCACTTTCGGCGGCAGGTTCGGCGGCCGAAACCCCACTCCAGAGACGAAACTCATGCATGTTCGGCGGCACCTTCGGCGGCCGAAGGTCTCGTCCAAAGACGAAACTCACACACTTTCGGCGGCCGAACTCCCTCTTTCGGCGGTCGAAAGTCCCTGTCTAAACCAAAAGTCTAGCTTTCGGGGGCAACCTTTGGCAGCCGAAACTGCCTCCACAAGGGGTTCGGCGGCCGAACCTGGTTTTGCCCGAAGGGCAGAACCCTGCTCTGTTTCATGCAAACCTTGCCCAAAAACCTACAACATGCACATCAACTACTCCCAACTAGCACATACACATATATATGCCCAAAGGGGTCTACAACTACCCTAAAACCCCAAACAAACATAGCACATAACCCCTGAACATGCTTGAACACCACAAATCACCAAAAACCTCACCTAAACCTAAACATGCATACTACCCATACAAACTTCATAAAACCTTGAAAACTCATCAAAGAAGCTCAGGATCTTCACTTACCTCTTAAAGAACTTGAGGATGAAGGATCCTAACGTGGAGATATGAAGAAAAGCTCTTCCAAAGCTCCAAACTTCAAAACTTGCTTCTTTTGCTCAAAACCTTCAAAAATCACCAAAACTCTTAAAACCCTTGAAAGCTTTGATGAAAATCATGGAAAACATGAAAGTCAACGTGGGAGAGGCTGGAACTCACCTCTGGCTGCAAGTGGAGGAGAAATAACCTCCTTCCACCGACCCTTGGCCCTTAAATAGGTGGCTGGCCAGACCACCTTCGGCAGCCGAACGTGAAGCCGAAACCATGCAATGTTCGGCGGCCGAAAGTGACCTTCGGCGGCCGAACCTTTGCATTTCTCCCTTGTTGCTTTTCTTTCAAAACTCAATGCTTTGAACACTTCAAAACATGAAAACAAGTGCAAAGAACCTTAGAAAACATATGTAGTACCCTTCTCGAGGGTTCCGACACCCGGGATTCCACCGGACTACAGGAATTCCGATGCCGAACTCGAGCCGGGTATTACATTCTCCCCCCCTTAAGAACATTCGTCCCCGAATGTCCCTAACACAACATAAAACACATAGCAAAGGGGAAAGCTCACTAACTAACCTCAAAACAGATATGGGTATTGCTGGAGCATGGACTCCCGAGTCTCCCAGGTACACTCTTCTAGGTTGTGGTGGTTCCACAGGACTTTCACCATTTGTATCTCCTTGTTTCTCAGCTTCCTGATATGGGTGTCAAGGATCCGCACTGGCTGCTCTACATAGGTGAGATCACTTAAGATTTCCACCTCAGGTTCACTAAGAACCTTCTCTGGATCTGACACAAACTTCCTCAACATAGAAACATGAAATACTGGGTGAATTCTTTCCATAGAAGCAGGTAAATCCAGCTTATACGACACATTTCCGATCCTCTGCAAAATCTCAAAGGGACCAATGTATCGTGGGGCCAGTTTACCCTTCTTTCCAAACTGAACCACTCCTCTCATTGGAGACACCTTCAGCAATACCATATCCCCCTCCTGGAACTCTATCTGCTTCCTACGGATGTCTGCATAGCTTTTCTGCCTGCTTACTACTGTTCTGATCCTCTCTCTGATCACAGGCACCAACTTGCTGGTAATCTCAACTAACTCTGGCCCTGTAAGAGCCTTCTCTCCTACCTCTTCCCAGCAAATAGGTGTTCTGCACTTCCTCCCATACAGAGCTTCATAAGGAGCCATCCCTATGCTAGCATGATGGCTGTTGTTGTAGGCAAACTCCACTAGAGGTAGATGCTGCCTCCAAGAACCGCCAAAGTCTAACACACACATTCGCAGCATATCTTCTATGGTTTGGATGGTCCTTTCTGACTGACCGTCTGTCTGTGGATGGAAAGCAGTGCTGAAATCCAATCTTGTACCCATAGCAGCTTGCAGACTCCGCCAAAATCTGGAGGTGAACTGCGGTCCTCTATCTGAGACTATCGACACTGGAACTCCATGCAGCTTGATTATCTCTTCTACATAGACCTGCGCTAACTTGTCTACATAATAGTTGCTCCTGACTGGAATGAAGTGAGCAGATTTCGTCAATCTGTCCACAATCACCCATATGGAGTCTAGCTTGTTGAACGTCGCCGGTAACCCCACTACAAAATCCGTAGCGATATTCTCCCATTTCCACTCTGGAATCGGCAGTGGGTTAAGCATTCCAGCCGGCTTCTGGTGTTCTAACTTCACCCTTTGACATGTTTCGCAGGCTGACACGAACTGTGCCACTTCTCTCTTCATTGCTGGCCACCAATACACCCTTTTCAGATCTTGATACATCTTGGTGGCTCCAGGATGAACGCTATATCTCGCATTATGAGCTTCCCTCATAATGTCTTCCTTCAAACTATGGTCATCTTGTAACAGCCCGGAAACCGGTACCCTTCCGTAACGGTTCCAAACTGTTCGGCACTAGGATCCAGATCGGCTTAAGGCCGCCTAGACCCGTAGTAAGCCTGACATTCCTTCTATACATCTGGTCTAATCCTTTACATGATCACCGGTTTATAAAACTTTATACCTTTAAATGCCCCAGGCTTACCCCGAGGGACTGTAATTAAAAATTCTTCCTTAAAACATCTTTTCTCTTTAAACTTACTCGTTCTTGAAAACATTTCATACATCATGAAAACATATCCTTTCTTAAAACTCATGATCATGTACAACTTCTAGGATTAGCCAACCATAGACAAAACATAACTCTATACATTAGGCATAGCACATCTCTAAACCATATTTCATATACTCTTCATAGCTTTACTTTATCTCTTTACATTCATACATCTCATGTCCATACATTCTTATGTCCACAACTATACTATACATGCATACAATCATAACATATCATCACTTACATAACCATCTATTCCACTACATCTCAAACATAACTCTTCATTACTTTAGTCTCTACCATCTTTCACTTCTCATCACTATAACTGGCCCTGCAAAATGGGGAATAGGGGAGAGGGATGAGCTTCTAAAGCCCAGTGAGTGGAATCCATAAAAAACCATTCATTAAAACACATGCTCTTATGTCATACTTCACATTATAATAATACACATCAAGGAAGAAGTTGTCACCTATAGCCCTCTTCCTAACTGACTCACTTGTAAAATTTCTTTTGTACTTAACTTGCTGAAAACAGATTTGTCAGGGCGATTAGGCCTCCTGACTGAGTTCTGAAAACGTTTTGTCAGGGCGATTAGGCCTCCTGACTAGCTCATGAAAACATTTTGTCAGGGCGATTAGGCCTCCTGACTAACTTCCTGAAAACATTTTGTCAGGGCGATTAGGCCTCCTGACTATACTGATTCAATAATAGGGGCGGTTAGGCCTCCCTGCTCATACTCTTTATGCTTGACTCTTCCATTACTCTTTTCTCGACTTTTCATGTCATACTGAGGGCTAAAGGGTTATTCAACATTCATCCGCATACTTATCCAGTTATGCAATGCAGCATCTTCATGGTTCTAGTGCAACAACCTATTATCTCATGGCATTCATGATGCATGTCTCATGTTCGTCACATTATTATCTTTTAGTATTAACCATCCTAGCATTAACATGGCAATTATGATGCATGGATCATGCTGAAACATTCTTTAATTTAAAACATGCATAGTTAGTCCCACTCACCTGGAACCTCTGCTTTCCTAACTTGGGCCAACTCTGTACTGTAGCTAAACACCTCTCCTCTGATCAAATCCTACACAAAAGGACTCTTATGAGGTGTTAAACATCTCTAGCATAACGCTAAAACACCTTCCCCAAAAACCCTCTAATGCCTCAGAAACATGCATGACAATTCATGCAAAGGAAGGCAAAACAGAGCACCTTCGGCGGCACTTTCGGCGGCCGAAAGTCTCCTCCAGAGACGAAACTCACATACTTTCGGCGGCACCTTCGGCGGCCGAATGTGCATGACAGATCCGAAAGTCCACCTTCCGGAAGCAGCCTTCGGCAGCCAAAGCCACCTCCACAAGGCATTCGGCGGCCGAAACTCACTTCGGCGGCCGAACCTGAGTTCTTCCAGAACCCAGTTCATGCACCAACACCTCTCCTCAACCCTTCCTCACATACCCAACATGCATAAAACCTAACATATAAACACATAGTGCACAAAGGGTCCCTAAAACCCTCCCATGCACACCCATGCTCATCTAACCCTTTCTTCCCATAAAACTCCTAAAACGATCCATAAAACATGCTTAAAACATCAGAAAACACAAGGATCAACACTTACCTCTTGAAGAACTAGAGTTGGTGAGATCCTATCTTCAAAACGTGAAGAAATCACTTCCCAAAGCTTAAAACTCCTTAACGAGCTCCTTTTTGCTCAACACCTTCAAAATCAAGTTAAAAGCTTACTACAACTTTGAAAGAACTTGGAAAAACTAGGAAATCATGCCAAGGAGGACCTGAGCTCACCTTGGGTGGGAAGAGGGAGAAAACTTTCCTCTTCCACCGCCCTAAGTGGCTTTTATAGCGGAGCTGGTCAACCACGTTCGGCGGCCAAACATGCAGGCGAACCATGCAATGTTCGGAAGCCGAACTTTTCTTTCGAAAGCCGAACCTCAAGCACTTTCGGCAGCCGAACATCACCTTCGGCGGCCGAAACTGCATTTTGTCTCCTTAGCCTTTTTCTCTTCAAAACTCAAAATCCTTTTGAAAACCTTTGCTTAAACCCTTACTGGCAACTCCAACATCCGAAATTCCACCGGACTACAGGAATTTCGATGCCTGAGTAAGCCGGGTATTACACATCTGGTACACATAATCTCGTACCATGGCGAAGAATCCCCTCACTGTCAAATCTAAACTCTGCACTGTTGCCAGACTGAACAGTTCTGGCAATCTTCACTAACTCAGGGTCTTCGTGCTGTGTCAGAGCCACTTGCTCTAGAAACACTGGTGTAACTCTCATCTGTGCGATTAAAGCACCTGTACCAGATAACTGCAACTGTAGCCCTTCTTCCACGAGTCTGTAGAAGTCCTTCACCACCGGTCTTCTCTCTACTGCAATGTGGGATAAACTGCCTAGTGACTTCCGGCTTAAGGCATCAGCGACAACATTAGCCTTACCCGGATGATACTGGATCTTACAATCGTAATCACTGAGCAATTCTACCCACCGTCTCTGCCTTAAGTTTAACTCTCTCTGACTTAAGATGTGCTGCAGGCTCTTATGATCTGTATAGATCTCACACTTTACCCCATAGAGGTAATGCCTCCACATCTTAAGTGCAAAAATAACTGCTGCCATCTCCAGATCGTGTGTCGGGTAATTTAGCTCGTGCTTCTTCAGCTGTCTAGAAGCATAAGCTATCACTCTGTCATTCTGCATTAACACACAACCTAATCCCACTCGGGATGCATCACGGAACACTGTGAAAGCTTCATCACTGATCGGCAGAGCTAACACCGGTGCTGAAGTTAACCGTCTCTTCAACTCTTCAAAACTCTCCTCACAATCCTCTGACCATATGAACTTCTGATTCTTTCTGGTCAGTCTGGTCATAGGAGCAGCTATCTTCGAGAAGTCCTGAACGAACCTCCGATAGTAGCCTGCCAAACCCAGAAAACTCTTGATCTCTGTTACTGTAGTGGGTGTAAGCCAGTTGGCTACTGCCTCTACCTTTTTGGGATCTACTGCTATGCCTTTCTCTGATACTACGTGTCCCAAAAAGGAAATGCTCCTCAGCCAGAACTCGCACTTGGAGAACTTAGCATACAAGCTATGCTCTCTCAAGATTTGAAGCACTATTCGCAGATGATGGGCATGCTCCTCTGCATTCCTGGAGTACACCAAGATATCATCGATAAAGACGATCACAAAACGATCCAGGTACTCCCTGAAAACTCTATTCATGAGATCCATGAATGCTGCAGGGGCGTTAGTCAACCCGAACGGCATTACTAGGAACTCATAATGCCCATATCTGGTTCAGAAAGCAGTCTTGGATACATCTCCTTCTCTGATCTTCAACTGGTGGTATCCGGATCTCAGATCTATCTTAGAAAAACAACCTGCTCCTGACAGCTGGTCGAATAGACCATCAATCCTGGGTAAAGGATACTTGTTTTTGATCGTGACTTTGTTCAACTGCCTGTAGTCGACACAAAGTCTAAGTGGGCCATCCTTCTTTCTGACAAATAATACTGGAGCACCCCAAGGGGAGGTACTCGGGCGGATGAAACCTTTTGCTACCAAATCCTGTAACTGGTCTTTCAACTCTCTCAGCTCTACTGGTGCCATCCGGTAGGGAGGAATAGAGATCGGTCTAGCACCGGGCATCAACTCTATCTCGAACTCTATGTCCCTATCAGGTGGTAGTCCTGGAAGCTCTTCAGGAAACACATCTGGGAATTCTCTAACAACTGGTACTGAGGATAGTTCCCTAACCTGACTGTCTAGCTCTCTCACATAAGCGAGGAACCCCTGACACCCCTTCCTCAACATCCTACGAGCCTGGAGGGCTGATATCAAACCCCTAGGTGTCCCTCTCTTGTCTCCTCTGAAGACACACTCTGACCCATCTTGGTCTCTGAGACTCACTACCTTGTCCCTGCAGTGCAAAGTAGCACTATAGGTCGATAACCAATCCATCCCTAGAATGACATCAAAATCTGTCAACTCTAGAACCACCAGGTCAGCTGGAAGGTATCTACCCTCTATGCACACTGGACTGAACCGACAGACTGACTCTGCCAAAGATGGATCACATTTGGGTCCACTGACCCAAAGAGGACACGCTAACTCGGACACCATTAGACCCAACCTCTCTGCTGCTCTAGAAGAAATAAAAGAGTGAGAAGCACCGGGGTCCATCAAAGCATACACCTCTGAACACCCAATGATGAGATTACCTGACACCACCGTGTTCGAAGTGTCTGCCTCCTGCTGAGTCAGGGTGAAAATCCGTGCTGGAGCTGACGGACCTGCACCTCGGGAACCCATCCCTGATGAAGAGGCTGCCCCTCTTCCTCTACCTCTGCCACTGCTTGGTGGACGAACTGAAGCTGCGGACTGGACGACACTACCTGCGGTCATCTGCTGGGATGGTGCAACTAAAGTTGCCTGAGGACATTCTCGTGCATAATGTCCCTCCTGCCCACATCTATAGCAGGCTGTAGATCCCAACAAACAAGCTCATTTGTGCTGTCTCCCACACCTATTGCAAACTGGAAGATCTGTGCCAGAGCTGGCGCCGCTACTCATTCCCAGACCCGTCTTAATCCTGTTCCAGAACTTGCCTTTCTTTCCTCTGAATTTCTCCCATCGCTTCTTGCTTGCACTTGCTGTACTCTGTGAGGAGGAACCTGGTTTAACACCAGAAGACTGTGCCTTGACTACACCTTGACTTATGGCACTGGCCTCCATCTTTCTGGCAGCATCCACAATGGAGTGGAAACTCTCCTTCTCCGCATGAAGAATCAAAGAGAAATACCTGGGATGAAGCCTTGTGGCATATCTCTTTGCCTTCTTCTGATCCGTATCATACGCCTGACCCACGTATGGCAACAATTCCAAGAACTTATCTGTGTACTCATCAACGCTCATCGACTCCGTCTGTCTCAACTGCTCAAACTCCACAACCTTTAACTCCCGAGAACTGTCAGGGAAAGCCCACCCAGCAAATTCATTAGCGAACTCTTCCCATGTCATACTGTCAATTCTGGGGTCCACATAGTTCTTGAACCATTCTCTGGCTTTCTTGCACTTTAATGTAAACCCTGCCATCTCAATGGCCCTACAATCATCTGCTCCCAACTCACTTGTGATCATTCTGACTGCGTTGAGATACTCAAAGGGATCATCTCCTGTATTGAATTTAGGAGCATCCAACTTTAAGTACTCGGTCATCTTCACCTTACTTCCCCCTGAAGAACTGGGTTGCTGTGCTTCCACAACAGGGGCTACTGGTTCAGGTGGTGGTGGTGGAGGAACTGGTTCACTCACTTCAGGCTGTGCTGGACTTGGATGAACAGGTGGGGGTGGATACATGTGATATGGTGGATAGAAGGAAGGATAGGGCATATAGGGCATGTAGGGTGGATATGGGGCAAAGCTGGAGTAATCCGATGTGCCTCCCATCGGATACCCTGGGCCCTGTGGAAAGGGTGGATAGCCAAACCCCGAGGCCTAAACGCCTCCCTGGGACTCCCCCATGCCTTCTTCTGACCTTCCTACCCCCATACTGACATCTCTACTCTGAGCCTCCTCCATAGCAACTCTCTCTTCTTCTGATCTTCCCCCTCTGCCTATTCCTCTTCTGCTCTCGTCAGAAGACCTTCTCGGGTCTCTTGACATTCCCTCCCTGCTTGACCTGTGCGATCTTGCCCTTGGCAAGGCAGGTGGACGAGCAGCTGTACCCTCACTTACAGGTGGGACTCCAGTCAATCTAACTGATCGACGAGTTCCTAGCATCTCAACTCTCTGGAAAACAACACATCACATAACACATAAGCAACACATCAAAAAAATGCACATGCATGAATTATGGCATTGCACATCAACATATAGAGACAGGACTGACATCCTATCCTAGTGGACATGTTATCCTATGGTGGTTGACCTGCTAAACCTCTCTATGAGCCCAACTCTCTCTCTATAGGTCCGACCATGTGAACCTAGGGCTCTGATACCAATCTGTAACAGCCCGGAAACTGAACTGCTACCGGCACTAGGATCCAGATCGACTTAAGGTCACCGGGACCCGTAGTAAGCCTGCTATACTGTCTGAATACCTGTGACATCCCATACATGATCATACATTTTCTGAAAACACATAAAACTTTTCTTCATTCCAAGGCTTAACCTGTGCATGCACTACCTCTGTTCTCTAACAATCCCTACTAGAGCTCCTCATTGCTCTAGGTGGATAAAACTCATAATGTTAAGTCTGGTTTTCTTATAACCATACAACAAATATATGAAAACATAAACGGATCATGTGAAAACACAAGAAGGGATACAACTCTTATAAATCAAGCACCATTCTATACATTAAACATATACACTATCTCTTTACATATCCATGTCCACACGAACTATTACAAACTATGTACTCTTCCTGTACCCTGCTGACTTCCCTCTGAACTCTGAACCTGCACAACTGTAATTAGGGGAGAGGGATGAGCTACTATAGCCCAGTGAGTAGAACAGTCATAAAATAACATGTGATAAAACATGCTCTCATGGAATGCATCACAAATAAGCACATCACCTCGGCCGGACGGATCAAAACTCCCTCTATCTATGTCCAGCCCACAAAGGAGCTCACAGGACTGCATCTCATCTGGGGTACCGGAGTACCATGTGCCTGGTCCCCGTAGGGCTGTTCCAGGTCTTTGTGCCTGGTCCCCGTAGGGCTGTTCCAGGTCTTTCCTCCGAGGGCTAATGAATCCTCACGAAGTCCGTGCCGTCTCATAGAAGCAATGTACAAGGAGCCATGCCAAGTACAAGGATAGATGCAATGCGTCATATTCGTGTACTCTAATGCCTTCACCCTATAGCATATTCATGATGCATGAAGCATGATAAAATATTCAGTTCTCATAGTAAAACGTTAAGTTCAGTTCCACTCATCTCTGGCTATCTCTGAACTGACTCTGCAGGTTCTGACACTGGACTCACTGCTGACCTCCCTGATTCCTCTGGTCCGTACCTACACAGGTGGACTCAAATGAGGGACCAAACTAACTCAAGAACATCTCTAAAACCTCCCCCAAAAAAGATCCTAAAACAATCACATAAAACATGCAAAAGAAGGCTGGACAGGGCACTTTCGGCGGCAGGTTCGGCGGCCGAAACTCCACTCTAGAGACGAAACTCATGCATGTTTGGCGGCACCTTCGGCGGCCGAAGGTCTCGTCCAGAGACGAAACTCACACACTTTCGGCGGTCGAACTCCCTCTTTCGGCGGCCGAAAGTCCCTGTCTAAACCGAAAGCCTAGCTTTCGGGGGCAACCTTTGGCAGCCGAAACTGCCTCCACAAGGGGTTCGGCGGCCGAACCTTCCTTCGGCGGCCGAACCTGGTTTTGCCTGAAGGGCAGAACCCTGCTCTGTTTCATGCAAACCTTGCCCAAAAACCTACAACATGCACATCAACTACTCCCAACTAGCACATACACATATATATGCCCAAAGGGGTCTACAACTACCCTAAAACCCCAAACAAACATAGCACATAACCCCTGAACATGCTTGAACACCACAAATCACCAAAAACCTCACCTAAACCTAAACATGCATACTACCCATACAAACTTCATAAAACCTTGAAAACTCATCAAAGAAGCTCAGGATCTTCACTTACCTCTTAAAGAACTTGAGGATGAAGGATCCTAACGTGGAGATATGAAGAAAAGCTCTTCCAAAGCTCCAAACTTCAAAACTTGCTTCTTTTGCTCAAAACCTTCAAAAATCACCAAAACTCTTAAAACCCTTGAAAGCTTTGATGAAAATCATGGAAAACATGAAAGTCAACGTGGGAGAGGCTGGAACTCACCTCTGGCTGCAAGTGGAGGAGAAATAACCTCCTTCCACCGACCCTTGGCCCTTAAATAGGTGGCTGGCCAGACCACCTTCGGCAGCCGAACGTGAAGCCAAAACCATGCAATGTTCGGCGGCCGAAAGTGACCTTCGGCGGCCGAACCTTTGCATTTCTCCCTTGTTGCTTTTCTTTCAAAACTCAATGCTTTGAACACTTCAAAACATGAAAACAAGTGCAAAGAACCTTAGAAAACATATGTAGTACCCTTCTCGAGGGTTCCGACACCCGGGATTCCACCGGACTACAGGAATTCCGATGCCGGACTCGAGCCGGGTATTACAATTTTTCTCTCAAATATTTAGTCTCATTTATAAAAAACAAAAAATTTAATTAATATATAATCACTATTCAGAATATTAGAAGACTCGTTCTATATATCTGATCAAATCTCTCATTAAAAGATATTATATAGTAAATTTTGATTATTTCTATAATTACAGAATCTCTTATTTATTATTTAATACCAATAGCATTTTTAGGAAAATAGCTAATCATCTTTTTATAGTATAAAAATAAAACATGCATAGAATTCAAATTATATATTTTTATATACTCTTTTTAAACTTAAATAATTTTCTTATATTCGCATTTTATAGTATAAAAATAAAATATGCATAAAATTTAAAGCATATATTTTTATACACTCTTTTAAAATTTAAATAATTTATTTATACTCGCACTTTTTAATAACTTATTAATTTAAACATTAAAATAATTATCAATAAATAAAAATTGCATTACCTTTTAAATATTTTGAAATCTTTTTCAGCCACATTAAGAACCAACAACACATTTGAGAGATTTTTAAATTAAAACTTTTTAATTATACAACTTCAATCATAAATATTTTTGAGAATCAAATCAAAGTTTTCATTGAATTTGTTTCCTAGAAAACAAGTTGATGATATGAAAAAGAGAAGAAGTGAAAGATAAAGTTAGGCAAGTGGGAACACACCAACACAGAGACCAAAAAGAAGGGTAAGTTGACTTTCTGAAGATAATTACCTTTCATCCTTTTGCAAATTCAAAAGCACTCATGTGAGTCAGTGACTGAGTGTGCTCTCTATAAATCTATATATAAACCACCATGCCCACATGCTTTGTCTACCCATCTCAGATTTCCTTTCATCTATTAATTTTCTCTTCTCTTCTCTTCTCATCATGGTGCACAAGTGTTTTCTTTCTCTCAATCTTCTGCTGCTCTTTCTGGGTTTCTCCTTTGTGTTCTCTTCTCTTGCAGTTCCTTCCACCAGTGAGTTTCAATTTTAATTAATGGGTGCCTTTCTTTGATTAGATCTTCTGTTAAATTATTGATATTTTTTTATTGTTAATTTATTTACAGGAGGCCTCAAATCATTTGAGGAAATCCCCTCATCAGTTGAAGATTCTCTGACTCAGGTCTTTTTTCTTTCTTTCTCTCTCTTTTTTCTCTGTGGTTTTGGCTCAGAGACATGTTCTTGAACTTGTTAATAATTTGCATACTGAACTAAGCAAGATCAAGCACCTAAGCTGGCATTTAATGACTAATATAGCATGCATGCATGGGTTTAGCATAATATTAATTATTTCTTTCTGTTTTGCATTTTCTATCTGAATTCTTGTATGTCTGTATACATTTTCTCTCTCTCCAAACACAATTTTCCTGAGGTGTTGTACTGTTAATTGATTGCAGGATGCAGTGGGCTTGAATCTTGGAGAGGAACAAGTTATTGATTTTGGAGAAGGATATATTAATGGAAGGATGGATTTAGAAAGCACAGACTATCCAGGAACTGGAGCAAACAATCACCATGACCCAAAAACCCCTGGAACAGCTTAATTTCAGAAAAATTGACAAAAAGAAGAAAAAATTGAAGAAGGAAGAAAATGTGAATGGGTTTGGGTTTGGGTTTGGGTTTGCTTTTGATTCATTATCTTAATTAATTATGAAGGGGAGACTTGTTTGTCTCCGTCTATTTGGAGTGTAGTAATTAATTAATTAATTAATTAATTAATTAATAATCTAACTTTTAATTAAGATTAGAGTAAGGAGAGGGAAGGTTCCATTTTGTACAAGGAATTAATTATATGGGTCTGAAATGTGGTGGGTTTTTAATTTAAGTATTAACTGAGGATGCAAATTGTAATTTGTACTTTGTATCTATAGAGTTGTGATGATTATGATTTCTGTTTTTTTTTTTTTTTTTTTTTTTTTTTTGAAATTTGGAGTTTGTGGCCTAAAGAGCCTATTGGATTTCAACTCAAATCATTACACTAAAAACAAGATATGCTCTGAAAATTGCTCTTGAGATTTTAAAATGTTTCTTCAACTTTTTTTTTTTAAACTTTATTTAATTCATTCTTAATTCAGAAAAAAAAAATTAATATATATCTGGGAATACTTAGCTTATAACCCCTTAATAATAGAAACTATGATGAGAGAAATATTAGTAATTTAATTTGTTAAATCAATTTATAATCAATTTTTTTAATTTATAAATTGTAGTTATAAAATCAAATAATATTATAGATAAACGGATCAATTTATTTTTAAAATTTATAAATTGATTTAATCAGTTTATAAATTTGAATCCTATGTAATTTATTAATTAAACAAAAAGTATATTTTGAAGGATTTGTGAAGCAAATGTATCTCGTGATTTGTTGGGTGTGGCACGTTGTGGTCCTTCAAGATGGACTTGGGCATGGGCTTTACTTCTCTTATCCCAAGTGGTCGTGTGAGTTTGCAAGTGGTGGAACATGAGGCTGTGGTGTAAAGCCGATCATGTGATTGAAGCTTTGGCCCAATAGGTTTTCTATGTGAGTTCGAGTTGCTAGTTTTGCTTGCAGGCCCTGTCCTATACTTGAATTCCTCTAATAATGCCTCTGCTCAACATTTTCCATTTTTTTAAAAAAAAAAAAAAAGAAATTACAATATGGAATCTATCTTAACAAGTTTATTTACGCAACTCTCAAAAAATGATTTATGATTATACACAATTTAATAGTAATTTACCCAAAAAATTATCAAAATTTAAATTTCTTTAAAACATAAAAATATCTGAAATAAAGTAAAAAGTGGTAATTGGGAAAAAGGAAGTCCAAAGTTAAGGTAAGTGGTGGGACCAAGGGATTAATTATTGGGTTAGTGTTAAAATTTTGCTTCCTTCTTATTCCTAAATATTTGTGGTCCCACTTTCTATTTGAACACAATTCTACCTCTAAATCTTCTTTTATCCCTAATCCCACTTGCTTAAAAACCATTTTTTTAAAATATAATTATTTCAATTAATTAAACCTCATTAATATTATTATTTATCTTTTTTATCATGCTTTATAATTTAATTTTCTCTTTATCAAGTTGTTTCAGAAATATCATCCCTTCTAGTAAAGTTCCTAGCTTTAATGAAAGGGTGACACAGAGGTGAAGATGGACTTGGAAAACTCTTGGTGGGAGAAGAGTTGAAGTAGGAAAGAAAGGAGAGGAAGGAAGATGAGAGAAGTGAAGAGTGAAGAGTGGGTGAGATAATGTAATTTACGCTCAATCTGCTACACCAACCAAGATATTCTTGTTTATATGGAAAACCATTTAATTATCTATATGTACGTATGGTGAGTGTATTCGAAATTTTATCGAATTAAATTAATTTAAAATTTTAATTTAATATTTTTATTTATTTTAATTTAATTTAATTTTTAATTTTAAAATATTTTAATTATTTTAATTTAATTTAATTTTAATAAAAAAATTAAAAAAATTAAATCGAACCGATCAGTGATAATAATATGTTATTTTTAATAATACAGAAAAATTAGATGATATTGACTTTAAAATATTTTAATTAAATTTTAAAATATTAAACATAAATTATAAAAAATAAAAAATTATTAAAAATTAAAATCGATAAAATCAAATCAGATTGATTTAGTTTCTGGCCAAAATTGATTCAGTTTAATTTTTATAAATATTAAAATTTTTCTATTCAATTTATTCAGTTCGATTCGATTTAAAAATAAATCGTCTGAATAATCATAATAGATGTTTGTATATTTTAAAAAAAATTTAAAAAAAATATTGAAATTACTTTTAAATCATTATAAATTGAATTAATTTTAATTTGAAATATAAATAAATTGAACTGCGAATCGACTTTTGCTGCTAGATTTTGGAAATCAACCAATTGAATTAAAATTTTGTTTGAGAATGAGAATTAATGAGCCTTAATTGAACATTGAAGGGACCATTTCTTTCCATAAATTTTAGGAATGAATTTGGACATAAAAAACAAAACTTAAAATAGGTGGGGCCTTAGGTCATCTGGCCCCACCTCATCTTCTCAGATAATCTTTTTCTTTTCTCCTCTCAGATGGACCCCACATAAGCATGGGCCTTTTTTCGCTTTTCACTTTGCTTTCTCTTTTTCTTTCTAACATCACCCCCTACATCCTTAGCCACTAACAATCTCTTGGTCATTAAATCTTACAACTTTGCTGATTGGATGCCACCTGGCACCCAAATCTGTCCTCCTTTTGTCCACCACATAATTCACTCTCATTCATGTATAACAATACAAGACGTTAGTAATATATAAATTACTATTTTAATTATAGTATTATTTTATTAAAAAGGGAAAATTACTTTGTAGTCCCTGAGGTTTAACGTAATTAACACTTTTGTCCCTCTATTTTGGCGACCCAACACTTAAGTCCCTCACTTTCTTTTCTGTCCAACTTCGTAGTCCTTCCGTCCAAAATAGCCGTTTGGGACACGTAAATTGACAAAATTAACCTTCTTCTTCTTCTTTCTTTTTCTGCAACTTCTTCTTCTTCTTCTTCTTCTTCTTTCTTCTTCTTCTTCTTCTTTCTTCTTCTTTCTTCTTCTTTCTTCTTCTTCTTCTTTCTTCTTCTTCTTCTTCTTCTTCTTCTTCCTACTCTTTCTGCAGCAGCTTCTTCTTCTTCTTCTTCTTTCTTCTTCTTCTTCTTCTTCTTCCTACTCTTTCTGCAGCAGCTTCTTCTTCTTCTTCTTCTTTCTTCTTCTTCTTCTTCTTCTTCCTACTCTTTCTGCAGCAGCTTCTTCTTCTTCTTTCTTCTTCTTCTTCTTTCTTCTTCTTCTTCTTCTTCTTCTTCTTCTTCTTCTTCAACTGGAGAGAGAAAGCATGAAAGAGAAAAAAAAAAAGGAATTTCACATTAAGAGAAGGGTATTTCTGGAAAAAATTATCACCTCTCACTTTTGACTCTTTGACCAAACGGTTTAAATGGACGGAAGGACTACGAATTTGGACGGAATAGAAAGTGAGGGACTTAAGTGTTGAGTCGCCAAAATAGAGGGACAGAAGTGTTAATTACGTTAAACCTCAGAGACTAAAAAGTAAATTTCCCTATTAAAAATAATAATTATACATTAATGTTTAGAGTATTTATTTATCAATATATTTTTAATTAAAAAATTATTTAATTAATTTATAAAAATTATTTACGATTATTCACTGAAATATAAAAAAATATCTAAATATTATAAAATAAATATTATATAGAGACAACGTACATTAATTTTATTATTTTAATATGATTAAAAAAATAAAAATATATAATTGACTTTAATAAAATTAAAAAGAATTTAATGGCAACACTTATTATATTTTATTTTTTTAATTTTTATAATTGAAGATAATATTAAGGTATTTTTAAATAATTTAAAACAGATAATATTTTAGTATTTTAAAATAAAAGTAAATTTTAATTAATAAAAATAAATATATATTTTTTTCATTAAAAACAAATGAAAAGAGTTAAATTGAAACTCTGCTCCTTCACGTTCTTTATGCTTAATCATCTGGGACTTTTTCTGGGAGACTTTTACTTGAGTGGGTCTTTTATGGGTTTTCAGTGAAGAGGAAGAAGAAGAAGAAGAAGAAGAAGCAGAAGAGAGAGAGAGAAAAAAAGGTTGCTTTATAAAGTTTCTCTAATTCGCCAAAAAGTCCTTTCTTTTCTCTCTATTTTTTCTTTTTCCTTCAATCTTTTGACGTTCTTTCTGCTATTTCTATGGCTCTTCCCATACCTCTTATTCTTCACACTTTGCTGCAATTTCTTTGATACATAATGAACGGTTCAGATATGCCTCTATCTAAAGATCCAGCTTTCAAGCTCTTTGGTCGAAAGATTCCGGTACCCAATACCCAGATTCCGGCCAAACCACCTTCCCAGGTACATATCCCTTATTTATATATGTGTAAACGCTTCCTTGCAATTTTAACTCCATCCCCCTTTTTCATTCATGGATTGTTAAAATTTTTTTCAGGTCTTCTTATAGTTTAAGCTTTGAACTTGTGTTTTAGTTGAATATTGTTGATCTTGAAATTTCTGGGTTTTAGCTTTCCGAGTTGGTTTTGTGGGCTAGTTTTGTTTGCTTACAATAATCAAATGTCTATTCAGCTTAACTGAATCTTGAAAACTAATGTAATAGGACTATGTTGTTAGCTTACAGGAACATAGAATTGATTATGAAAAGCCAAAAAAAGAAAAGAAAAAATTGTTAGCTGAGTTTGGTCTAAAGGGGTTCTGTACTTCTGTTTCATTTGCAGCAGAAGCGTGAGTTCTCTCTTATCTTCTTTGTTTTTCCTTTAAATCATTTCTTTTTGTTCATCATTGGCTTAATTTTCAAACACCACTAAAAAAATGTTGTTAAATGAATCTTAAAAGAAAATTTTTAGAATTAATACGTTTTGTGTTATATTAGCTATATGGTAACATCCTATTATTGATTTATAGCAAGATGGAATTAATTCCTTATGTAAGGGGGAAAAAAACTTCATCATTTCCCACTTTTTTTAAAAAAAAAAGAAAGAAAAGAAAAGAAAAGAAAAAGAAATGATAAAAAGCCTTTGCAAAAAGCTGGCATGCTTCCTTTTTAGTTTTTCTAATGATCTTGTTCTTTTTAATTTTTAATTTCATTGCTGTGGTATGAGGACAACTAAATACATGATTTTATGATCAGATTGAGTCATTGAATTTAGGCATTCTGTTGTTCATGGCAAAAGTGAAATCATTCAATTTAGTTATCTGTTGGTTGTAACTATTTTTTGCCTGTAGCTTTTGAGGTTTGACAATGGAGATCGGACTCCCAAGTGCTTAGCATTTTTTATTTCTTGCAAAGTTAAAAGCTGGTCAAATTTCACCAAATAAAAAAAGTTGCCTTTTTGATAGTTAAAAGTATGTTTCTGAGTTGTGAATCATATTATAATGCGGTTCATCCATATCTGATACTTTAACATGATTACCTAATAATTTATATAAAATATTATGGAAATAATTTCTTATAGAATTCTTCTAGCATAAAGCCTGTTTAATTCGTAAAATTTTGAATGTATTTGGTCCTGTAACTTTGTTTCTCTTGAATCTTGAATTCCAGAACAGCTGCAATGAACTTAAAAAAGGGGGAACAGATGGTCCCAATGATGACAACTCTGGAGAGCCGAATAAGTCCAATGCTTCAGGAACAGCTAAGGAAGAAAGCCAAACTCCTATGCTAGTGGATGAAACAAAAGGAACTTCCAAGTCAAATGTAGACCAGGTAGAGAATAATAGTGTAGACCAAGAGAAAGTTTTCAAGAAGCCAGATAAGATCCTACCATGTCCGAGATGTAACAGTCTAGATACAAAATTTTGTTACTTCAACAACTACAATGTCAACCAACCAAGGCATTTCTGCAAGAATTGCCAGAGATATTGGACGGCTGGTGGAACGATGAGAAATGTCCCCATTGGTGCTGGTCGGCGGAAGAATAAGCACTTAGCCTATCAATACCGTCAAATATTAGTATCTTCTGAAGGGGTACCTATTACCAGAATGGAAAACTCGGACTCGGCCAATCATCAAGTTGTATCATCTGTTGATTCTGCTATCACTTTGAGTCCTTCAACAACAGGAAATGGGATGGTTCTAAAATTTGGTCCAGAAGCACCGCTTTGTGAATCCATGGAGACAGTGCTTGATCTTAGAGACCAACAAAAATATGCTGAGATGAGTTCAGTCAATTGTCAAGATAATACAGAGGAGCCATCCTCATGTGGATCGTCCATGACAGCCACCGGTTGCCAAGGCAATGAATTACCAGAAACTGTTATGCAGAAGGAGCTGGTTGGCTTGCCAGGATCTCGTAATGACCTCGGTGTGTCAAATCCTATGCATTGTTACCCAGTTACTCAATGGGTATTCCCCTGGAATCCCAGTTGGAATAATGCAACTTCCACTGCAGCAGCTCAGCATTCTGCTGGGCAACCTTGCATACCAAATAGCAATAACTCCAGTCAAGTTCAATGGTGCCCTACACCAATACTGGCAGTCCCAGGCTTCGTTCCACCGAATATTCCTTTGCAATTTGTACCAGCTTCTTATTGGGGTTGCATGCCTGTGTGGGCTGCTAGAACAGGAAACAAATCTTTGAATGGATCTAATGGTTGCTCTTCTCCATCATCCTCTACTAGCACCAGTTGCTGCTTTGGAAATGGCTCACCAAACCTAGGCAAGCATTCTAGAGACTCAAATCTTATGAATGAAGATAAAGCAGAAAATTGTATATTGGTTCCGAAGACACTCAGAATTGATGACCCAAATGAGGCTTCAAAGAGTCCTTTATGGGCCACATTAGGTCTTAAACTTTACGAGAAGAATCCTGTACCAAAAGGTACCATCTTCAAAACTTGTGAAATCAAAGCCGATGGAAAAGGTCATGCATCAGAAGCCACTCATATATTAGAAGCAAACCCAGCAGCTCTTTCTCGCTCTCATACATTCCAAGAGAGCAGCTAGAGAGGCCCTGCTGAAAATTTTCTCGATGAGCTTCTCCTTTGCAGTCTTTTCCTGTGGAAATGCAGAGACTTGTTTTCTGTGAAGAGAATCTCCTCCTCTTCAGAAATCGTGCTTTTATGCTAAATTCTGATTATTTGAAGTCTGAAAAAGCTCTTGGAATGGTAAAAATTTCATTACAATCAACAATGCTGTCAATGTCTCTTCAAAAGCGTGCACACTGTAAATATTGGAGGATCTTCAGTGAGTGTTTTTCTGATTTGCGGATTGTGGTGGTTCCAATGGTTTCAATTCACACATGCCTCCCTTCTGCTTTGAGTTGCCAGAAAAATAAAGGGTTCTGCTAAATGTTGTATCTATGATTCAAAACCATGTTCAGTTACAAAGCTAACCCATGTTTTACAATGATCACCAATTTTCAGAACTCGATTGCTATATTCTAGTCATAATTATTTAGAAGTATTTTTTTTTCCCATATATTCTTCTCTCATAATTTAGATTATTTGCCAGTTCTTTTCTAGTGTCTTGTAACATGCGTATAAGAATTTTCGTTAAGATATATTACATGAGTTGTCAATCAAGTTGTGACACGTGGCAGTAGTATTGGATTGTTTAATGTCAGTCATGGTACGTTTCATTTATGGGTTGTTCACAAAAGCCGAGTTCTTTTGTGGGGGGTCAGGATTTCCAATAGGGAAAAGACCTTGAAGACGTGGCAGTAAACTTTTTGCTTTCTTCGTTTTTGTCTCCTCTCTTTAAGCTAGTCCAAGTGCTAAGTACAAGCTATGTCCAGCCAAATAAGCCCATCTGTAAACCTTGCTTATGCAGTTATGCCCATCTTCCTTTTTCCTGGAAAAAGGTTTCTTTTCCTGTGCCAGGAATGATTTAACACTCCAAAGAAACAAGTCTCTTTTGGGTTATCATCTTGAGTTTCAAATATTTTTAAAAAGAAACGTAAAGTATTTTCTTATTCAAATAAATTAAAATACCCATCCTGGTACCCTCTTTCAAATTGCATCAGAGTTCAAGCTGATAAAACAGCTATTTTCAACTCTTAAGATTGAAGGTTCTACAGCAAATTATATGCAGTAGCCCTCCGCCAACTCTACTGCGAATGCATAATTGCTGACTCCCAAGACATCATCTTCGGCGACTCATCAATTGTAATCCAACAATCCCTGATTCTTGTAGGGCAGCCACTCACGCCTTAAAAGTTTACCGCAGTAACTGGGCAAGGCAGGAGAGAGAGACCACAGGATTTGTGTTACAGTGTCCTAACATTCCTGGGCCGCCCACAGGAAGACATTTAAGAATGATCATTATCTAATTTTACATTGAAAAAAAAATAAATTAATCCATAGCCTAAATCCAAAGGTCAGCATATGGAGGCCCAAGCTTTCCAGTAAGCCCATGCTCCGCCCAAAACAGCAATTTGGCCTATACCTAGAACCAAATCAAGAAAACTGAACTTAAAATTTTGGTTTAGCTTAATTAAGTTTAATCTTACTAGTTTATTTGGTTTGTTAATCATAATCCCCTATTATGTTATTTAGTTTTACTAATTCAACTTAATTAGAAATTAGACTAAAATTAAATTTTATTCACATCTAATCGACTTAAGTATAAAGTGTTTCAGTAAGTAACTTTTGTAGTTACTCTGATACCGTAACTCCGATTTTCAATGAGTAACGTAACAGAAAATAAGAAAATAAAAAAAAATAAAGAAGAAGAAAATACAAAGAATTTTACAAGTTCAAATTGATTCTTGTGGAGGATCATATTACGTTTCAGAAGAAGAAATTCTTTATTCATGAAGAATTATAGAGAGAACAACCACACATGAGCATGAACTCGATTATAAATTAACAATGGCAGAAAAAAAAATAACAATCACAACGCTTTTCACTTTACCTTTCACACTTCTCACACTTTTCTATATACAAAACAGAGAGACGTTTGCTCCTTAAATAGCAGACTCAACGACTTTGACTTTCAATGTAAAAGATTGAAAAACCCCTCGGTTCTTTTAAATGAAGGCGAAAAAATAAAACGTTGTCGTTCCTATCCTCTCAAACATTTCGACATCTTTAAAAAATTCGCGTGTCAGACCTTCTGAGCGCTTTGAGGAATTTGTGCATTTTGAACTTCCACATCCGGACTACTCTTGTGCTGATGAGTCCTCAGGTTTCTTAGTTACTCTCACCCTCCAGCCTTCCTGACTTCTGAATTCTCAAGCCTTAGTGAATCTTCGAGCCTCCGAGATTTCCTTCTTGCCTTACAAGCTTTCGAGCATTCGAGATTTCCTTCTTGCCTTACAAGCTTTCGAGCATCCGAGATTTCCTGGACACCTGGCCTGCTTTGATAAGCATCTAGGCTCCACCAGCCCTACGAGCATCCCGGGCACTCCAACCCTTCTCTTATCAGGCAAGTCAGCCCTTCCTTCAGGCAAGTTTGCCCTTTAGAAAAATACCCCTGTCAACAAGTAGTCACACCTCGTTACAGGTATGATCATCTACCAGGCTATTTACAGATTATCTGATCTCTCTCTTTGTTTTTATCCAGAAGTTCTGAGCTTTTTTGAAGAATTAGAGCATTAGTCCTACAATTCTTTACCTTGCTTGAACTTTTTCAACTCATGTGAATCCTCATCCCTTCTTCGACCTAACCCTCTTTATTCTTCGATCAGCCTTAACAAACTCAACGTTCTTTTGAACTTGTTAACCGGTAAAATCTTAGTGAGTGCATTGGTTGGGTTTTCTTCTGTGTGGATCTTCAAAACTTTGACAATGCCTTTAAATATCAAATCTTTAACAAAGTGCAATATGATATCTATGTGCTTGATTCTTTCATGATGCACATTCTTTTTTGACAAACTGATCAAGCATAAATTAGCCACATTTTTATTATCTTTTTTATTGTTTATTTACACATTTTTTAGTTTAATTTATGGTTTTTATCTTTGATAGGCGGTTGTCGAAGCCGTCAAAAATAAACCTATTAGACAATCAACAATAAACTTGTAGATAGTGGCAATAGGGTCGAACCACAGAGAATTGACACCAATGATTTTCCTAATAATGACTAGGTCAAGTAAATAACAAGTAAATAAAAGAGGGGGGTTTTGTGTTGAAGATGTACTAAAGCTAATTAACAATAGCAAGCAAATAATTTAAAGATGAGTAAATCAATAAGAGAAAAGCTTCTAGTTGAAGTATGGATCTTATTTCAGATTGTTTAGAATTGATCATTGATTCTTTAACACTCCTATTTATTCCAATAAATTAGTTTTGGATGTGGAAGACGCTTCTCACAATCCAAATTCCTCCTTAGTTCTAGTTTGATTAGGAAACGTTCGCTAATCAAACACTAGTTAACAAGTTGCCAAGGAACGTCCTTGGGGCATTATAGCATCGAACAACTGTTAACTGCATTAAGACTTAGAGAAACCTAATTCTAACCTTGCCAACCGCGTGGTCAAGTTTAGATCATGCAACTTGATTAAATGTGAGTTTAAACAATTTAAGCAATTACGGACCTAAATCATTCAAACAATTTATCACTTTAGCAATTTAAAAGCAATGGACCCTTATTGATTCTAAAAGCAAAGTAATAATTATGGAAAAGATCAGATTGCATAAATATTGAAATAAACAAGAGTTCAACAATGGAGTATTAAATCTCCCAATTCATCACAAAATCTAAAATTCACCAACTTCAACTAGAAAGGAAGGAAATTAGCCACTCATGGTGGACTAAGTACACAAAAGATGAAAAGAAAGGAAAAAGGAAGATGCTGGAGAGTTTCTGGCGAGTTGAGTTGCTGATCAGAAGCCGCCTTTGCTGGTTTGGAGGCTCTCCTTTTATAGCTGCAGAATTTCTCTCTATCTAGGGTTTTGAAATCCCTCTTTGATTTGGTGTTTGACTCCTCTTTTGATGTTGATTTTAATTGCAATTGGAATTCCTTGGATGAGAGACTCTTTCGTGGCTCTTGGTTTTGTGTTGGAAGTGATTGGATTGGATTTGGACTTCTGAAAATTCGGATTTCTGTTTTCTGCCCATTTTCCCGCTCTGCTGTAAGTTTCTGCTGTCAAAGTGATTTGCCCGGTGATTTGAGTATTTTGGGCAAATCACTGCCCCAATCACTTCTCTGTGAGTCAGTCCTCTATGTCTCTGCGAGTGATTTGGCCAGTGATCTTCGAGTGTCTTGGGCAAATCACTTGCCATATCACTACTGCCTGTTGCCTCCGGGTTTCTGCTTCAGCTTGATCTGGGCAGTGATTGGAGCAGATTATCTGGTGATCTTGGGCAAATCACTGGGCAAATCATCCTTTTGTAAATTTTCTGCACTTTTTCTTCCATTTTTCAATTTCTTCCTTTTCTGTAAAAACAAGATAAAAACCATAAATTAAACTGAAAAATGTATAAATAAGCAATAATAATTATGATAAAAATGTGGCTAAATTATGCTTGATCAAATACCCCCACACCTAGCTTTTTGCTTGTCCTCAAGCAACAAATAACTTAGCCAATCAAGCCCCCTTTTTCCTTAGAGCCTAAGTACCACTTAATCAGCCCCCCTAGACTCCTAATCTGAATTATCACAGTATAGAGTACATGCACTAAGGTCATCCTCTCCTTTCCTTGTTTCCTTTCACCTACCATGGTCAAGAGAAAGGTTTTTGAATCAATTATGCTTAATCCTTTATGTTAGTTTTAATGCAACCCCTAGGAGTGACTTGCCCCTTTTCTCTTCTCTCTTTTTTTTTGTTTTTTTTTTATTTTTATTTTTATTTTTATTTTCAGCAGCACTTATTCTTATCCTTGCCTGAAAAAGTCACTAACATTTTTACGCGATTGTGTACATGGGTGATACACCCCCGGTTACTCAGTTAGTCACTTGTTCAAGTGGCTACTAGCTCTGTTCATAGTCTAGACCATCGAAACTTATTTGCTTGAAAAAGTCACTGACCTTTTTACGCGATTGTGTACATGGGTGATACACCCCCGGTTACTCAGTCAGTCACTTCTCCAAGTGGCTATTAGGCTCAGTTCATAGTCTTAGACCATTGGAACATGTTTATGATTTGTGCTTTATGCTGGTTTTTCATGATATTTTGGGCAAATCAGCTCTTAGGGAGTTACACTAACTTTGTGTTTGCATGTATTTGTATTTTTATTTCCCTTGACCTTAGCAAATTTGAGGATTCAATTCAAGAGAAAAACTCCCTAAGTGAAGGTAACATACTGTGAATGATTCAATTTAAGCTTAAAGGGGTGGCAAATCAATGGGGTCATGAGATAAGGAAACTCTTTCAGCCTTGTTATCTATGTTGAGTAAAGCAATTAGCTACAAAATTTTGTGTGTGTGCGCTAGGAGTGTGAAAAAAAATTCTGGTGTGTGCAAAAAGGGGTAAGAACAATGCAAAAAGAAACAAAAAGAAACAACAAGAAACAAATAGAAATCAAAAGATGGTGTGATCAGTGAATAAATACTCTTCAGTACCCCCACACCTATCCCAAATATTGTCCTCAATGTTTGAATATATATATATAGAGAAATGAAGGAGAAAAGGGAAAGGGACTTCCTGGCCTGTGGGTGATTTGACCAGTGACTTGGGCAAGCACTGGGCAAATCACTGGGCAGATCGCTATCTGTCACGGTGCTGGGGCAGAAAATGGTCCACCAGCAGGTCCAACAAGTGCTCCATCCTTTGCATTCGGTCCTCAATCCTACTGAGACGAGCCTCTACTGTCTAGTTGGGGGCTTCGTCTTCTGGTGGCTGAGGAGCATCCTGCTGGGGTCTGCTGGAAGTGTATTTGCTGGTTCTTGCCCTATTTCTTGTGTTGTCCCATCTGCAGGGGCTGCTGTGGAGGGGTGTCCCGCGCTTCGTCATCACTGTCGGAGGGGATGGGTCTCGGCAGCCCTAGTTTCTTCCACATGAACGGTCCGCCGGTGGCCTTCATCTTAATTCTTACCATTGTGGTCTTGAGTTTGCCGGTGGGTGAGTGGTGGGTCGGAGAGGAGAAATCTTGAAAAAGAAGAGATAAAAACAGTAGATAGCGTAAAAAGTAAAAGAGTAAAAGAAAATAACTACTTAAAGTGATTTGGGTATGTGAACTGCCCTGATCATTTAATGCTGGCCCTCTGGATTCTTGACAGGGTGATTTGACCAGTGATTTGGATAAGCAGTGGGCAAATCACTTGGCCAGACCGCTTCTCCTTTGCAGTTGCTGGGCTGGTACTGTTCACGCCCTTTTCTGATGATGTGCTTGATTTTGCGATTGGACCGGTGATCTTGGTCAAATTATCTGGGCAATTGGGCAAATCACTGCCCCGATCACTTGTGACTATGGTATATTCAGTCGATTTGCCCGGCGATTTGGGCAATCACTGGGCAAATCACTACATCTGGGCTGCCTCCCAGTAGCGCCCTGTTTTCTGTCTTGGGCTGGACTTCAGTGTCTTGCTCAGCAGTCTTGGGAAGGGGGATCCAAGGGAACCTCTTCCACAACATGGACAATAAAACCTTCATAGAATCTCTTCAAACGATGCCCATTAACCTTGAAAACCTTGCTTGTTTGTGGATTCCGTATGTCAATAGCTTCATGTGCTGTATCCTGTCTCTGATTCTGGTGAGATGAGCCTCCACCGAATGGTCTTGAGGTGCCTTTTATGTCCTCCAAGGTCCACCCAATTGCTTTTTTGTGCTTCTTTAACACATCAAGGAGCTTTTCCTCTTCTTCTTGGCTGAGCTGGTTAGAAATAATGACTGGAAGTGAATTTCCAGCTCCCAAGTAGGCATATTTGAGGTGGCTTGGCAATGGTTTCAGTTCTAGTGCTGATTTTTGCTGTTTGCTGTCTGATTTGGGCTGTGATTTGGGCAGATTATCTGGTGGTCTGGGCAAATCACTTTCTGTCAAGTCTATCTGCTCCAGTGATTTGGTCTGTGATTTGAGCAGATTATCTGGTGGTCTGGGCAAATCACTGGGCAAATCACCCACATCCAGCAAGTTACAGCAGTCTGCTGTTTTTTCTGCTTCAGTGATGTTGCTGTCCACTTCTCCTTTCCTGCAAAGACCTTCATAAAGTAAGTTTTCTTGATCAAAATCAAAAATTTCTTGACTTAAATCATCAATAACATCAAGGCCATAAACAAGAGAAACATTATTGGGGAATTTCATGGCATCATAAACATTAAATTTGATAACTTCCCCTTCAAACTCCATAGTCAATGTGCCATCATGCACATCAATTTTTGTTCTTGCTGTGCTCAAGAATGGTCTCCCAAGTAAGATGTCAGAGGTGATTTTGCCCTTATCCTCCTCCATGTCAATCACATAAAAATCTGCTGGGAAGACTAGTTGGTCAACTTGTACCAACACATCTTCTAGCACTCCCTTGGGATGGACGACGGATCGGTCAGCCAATTGGATCACAATACTGGTGCCCTTGAGTGTACCTGCATTCAACAAGTTAAAAATGGAAAGTGGCATGACATTTATTGAAGCTCCAAGGTCACACATGGCCTTCTTTATTCCCACATTGCCTATTTTGCATGAAACCGCGAACATTCCTCTATCCTTGCATTTGGTTGGAAGTTTCCTTTGGATGACAGCTGAAACACACTCCCCCACACTCACCTTTTCACGTTCAGCAAGTTTCCTTCGGTTGGTGCATAGTTCTTTGAGAAACTTGGCATACCTTGGGATTTGCTTTACAGCATCAAGTAGGGGAATGTTGATTTCCACCTTGCGGAGTGTCTCAAGTATCTCTTTTTCTTCTTTCTCCTTTTGGGACCTTGCAAATCTCTTTGGGAAGGGAGGAGGTACCTTGAATTTCTCTGCTGGTTGTTGTTTCTGCCTTTGACTGGATTCTGCCTTCTCTGGTGATTTGGGCAAATCACTGCTGGACAGCTCAGTTTCCCCAGCGATCGGGTCAGTTTCTACTAGTGAATTGGGCAAATCACTGCTCTGATCACTTTCTGGCAGAATTTCTTCCATGCCCTGTTTTTGCAATTTTTCAGCCCTATTGTCTTGCAACTCTTTTCCACTCCTCAATGTGATGGCACTAACATTTTGTCTTGGATTTATCTCAATTTGGGAGGGTAGCTTCCCTTGAGACTCATATTTGCTCATTGAAGTGGCCATTTGGCTCACTTGTTTCTCAAGATTTTGCATGGTACTTGCTAAATTCTTCACAATCTCCTCAAGAGGTGCATTGGAGTTCTGAGGTGCAGCTTGAGCTTGATTGTTTTGCTGGTAGTTTGGATATTGATTTCCCCTTGCATAACTAAAATTTGGATGGTCCCTCCAACCTGGATTATAAGTATTTGCATAAGGATCATACCTTCTTTGCCCATTGAAGCCTCCAACAGCATTGACTTGCTGGTCCTCCTCTTGAAGGGAAGGACATAGATCAGTTGGGTGGTTGTTGGCACATATTCCACATGTCTTGGGCTGCTGAATCTGCTGGACTTGTTGGGTTTGACTCACAACAAGGCTACGGACAGCATTGGTGAGTTCAGAAAGTTGGGATGATAAAGTGGAATTACTCACCTCATTTATATTCCTTGTTGGCAGCTCTTGGTCTCCAAATTGTTGAGAAGCTACAGCCATGGAGGAAATTAAGTCCCTCATCTCTCGAGGTGATTTTTTTTCAATTGTTCCTCCACAGGCTGCGTCAATAAATTTTCTCTCTGAGGGTAGCAAACCTCCATAGAAGTACTCAATGAGAGATTGGTCAGAAATATCATGCCGAGGGCAGCTTGTGCACAACTTTTTGAACCTCTCCCAGTACTCATACAAGCCTTCAGAGTGCTTTTGCTTTATACCACTTATTTCTCGACGGATGCCTATGGCTTTTGAGGTTGGAAAGAATTTTCTCAAGAATGCTCTTACCATATCAGCCCATGATGTGATGGATCCGGGTGGCAAGTAGAATAGCCATTCTTTGGCATAGTCTTCAAGGGAAAAAGGGAAGGCTCTAAGCTTGATATCGTCTTCTGGAATGCCTTGGGGTCTCATGGTTGAGCACACAACGTGGAATGCCTTTAAATGCTTGTGAGGATCTTCATTTTCTAGGCCTCTGAATTTAGGAAGGAGATGAATCAGACCTGTCTTTAACTCAAAAGGTGCTGTCAGTTCAGGATAAGTTATGCATAGTGGTGCATGGTCTTCAGCTGGCATAGCTAGCTCTCCGAGGGTTCTCTCCCTTTGTTGTGGAGCTTGGACAGGCAAGTTTCTAGCTTGATTTTCAGCTTCAGCAGCAGGTTGTTCTGCCATTTCAGGAATTTCTGCAGTAACCCGGATTCGGGTATCTGGTTCAAACGCAGCAGTGTTTGGCGTGACAGCAGGTATGTCTGCTGGTGCAGCAAATTCTGCAGCAGGGGCAGATGTGACAGCAAGTGCTTCAGCTGGTGCAGAAAAATCAGTAGGTGCAGTAACCGTTCTGTGAGATGGTGTTGCTGATGAAGATGCTTTTGAGGCTTGGTTCCTCATATTTGCTTGCTTCCTTAAGTGCTTGGCGGTTTTCTCAATCTCAGGGTCGTAAAGAAGAGTGTCTTTACGGCCAGACCTGGTCATAAAGGGAAAATACGTTAATTTAAATCAATTCCCCGGCAACGGCGCCAATTTTTGATAGGCGGTTGTCGAAGCCGTAAAAAATAAACCTATTAGACAATCAACAATAAACTTGTAGATAGTGGCAATAGGGTCGAACCACAGAGAATTGACACCAATGATTTTCCTAATAATGACTAGGTCAAGTAAATAACAAGTAAATAAAAGAGGGGGGTTTTGTGTTGAAGATGTACTAAAGCTAATTAACAATAGCAAGCAAATAATTTAAAGATGAGTAAATCAATAAGAGAAAAGCTTCTAGTTGAAGTATGGATCTTATTTCAGATTGTTTAGAATTGATCATTGATTCTTTAACACTCCTATTTATTCCAATAAATTAGTTTTGGATGTGGAAGACGCTTCTCACAATCCAAATTCCTCCTTAGTTCTAGTTTGATTAGGAAACGTTCGCTAATCAAACACTAGTTAACAAGTTGCCAAGGAACGTCCTTGGGGCATTATAGCATCGAACAACTGTTAACTGCATTAAGACTTAGAGAAACCTAATTCTAACCTTGCCAACCGCGTGGTCAAGTTTAGATCATGCAACTTGATTAAATGTGAGTTTAAACAATTTAAGCAATTACGGACCTAAATCATTCAAACAATTTATCACTTTAGCAATTTAAAAGCAATAGGCCCTTATTGATTCTAAAAGCAAAGTAATAATTATGGAAAAGATCAGATTGTATAAATATTGAAATAAACAAGAGTTCAACAATGGAGTATTAAATCTCCCAATTCATCACAAAATCTGAAATTCACCAACTTCAACTAGAAAGGAAGGAAATTAGCCACTCATGGTGGACTAAGTACACAAAAGATGAAAAGAAAGGAAAAAGGAAGATGCTAGAGAGTTTCTGGCGAGTTGAGTTGCTGATCAGAAGCCGCCTTTGCTGGTTTGGAGGCTCTCCTTTTATAGCTGCAGAATTTCTCTCCATCTCGGGTTTTGAAATCCCTCTTTGATTTGGTGTTTGACTCCTCTTTTGATGTTGATTTTAATTGCAATTGGAATTTCTTGGATGAGAGACTCTTTCGTGGCTCTTGGTTTTGTGTTGGAAGTGATTGGATTGGATTTGGACTTCTGAAAATTCGGATTTCTGTTTTCTGCCCATTTTCCCGCTCTGCTGTAAGTTTCTACTGTCAAAGTGATTTGCCCGGTGATTTGAGTATTTTGGGCAAATCACTGCCCCAATCACTTCTCTGTGAGTCAGTCCTCTATGTCTCTGCGAGTGATTTGGCCAGTGATCTTCGAGTGTCTTGGGCAAATCACTTGCCATATCACTACTGCCTGTTGCCTCCGGGTTTCTGCTTCAGCTTGATCTGGGCAGTGATTGGAGCAGATTATCTGGTGATCTTGGGCAAATCACTGGGCAAATCATCCTTTTGTAAATTTTCTGCACTTTTTCTCCCATTTTCCAATTTCTTCCTTTTCTGTAAAAACAAGATAAAAACCATAAATTAAACTGAAAAATGTGTAAATAAGCAATAATAATTATGATAAAAATGTGGCTAAATTATGCTTGATCAATCTTGTTTTTACAGAAAAGGAAGAAATTGGGAAATTGGAGAAAAAGTGCAGAAAATTGACAGAAAAGTGATTGGGTCAGTGATTTGTCCAGTGATCTGCCAAGATCAAGCTGAAGCAGAAACCTGGAGGCAACAGGCAGAAGTGATATGGGCAGTGATTTGCCCAAGACACTCGAAGACACTGGCCAAATCACTCGCAGAGACAGAGAGGACTGACTCACAGAAAAGTAATTGGGTCAGCGATTTGCCCAATCACTCGAAGAAACTGGCCAAATCACCGGGCAAATCACCTTGACAGCAGAAACTTGACAGCAGAGCGGGAAAGACAGCAGAAAACAGAAATCCGAATTTTTAGAAGTCCAAATCCAACTCAATCACTATCAATACAAATCCAAGAGCCACGAAAAGGACTTCTCATCCAAGGAATTCCAATTGCAATTAAATTCAACATCAAAAGAGGAGTCAAACACCAAATCAAAAAGGGATTTTGAAACCCTAGATGGATGGAATTCTGCAGCTATAAAAAGAGAGCCTCCAAACCAGCAAAGATGAGCTTCTGATCAGCAACTCAACTCGCCAGAAACTCTCCAGCATCTTCCTTTTTCCTTTCTTTTCATCTTTTGTGTACTTAGTCCACCGTGAGTGGCTAATTTCCTTCCTTTCTAGTTGAAGTATGGATCTTATTGCCCAGCCACCTCAAATATGCATACTTGGAGGCTGGAAATACACTTCCAGTAAATATTTCCAACCAGCTCAGCCAAAAAGAAGAAGAAAAGCTCCTTGATGTGTTAAGGAAGCACAAAAAAGAAATTGGGTGGACTTTGGAGGACATAAAAGGCACCTCAAGACCATTCGGTGGAGGCTCAAGACAGGATGCAGCACATGGAAAGCATGTTGCAGCTGCTGGTTCAACATTTTCTGCCCCAGCACCGTGACAGATAGCGATTTGCCCAGTGATTTGCCCAGTGCTTGCCCAAGTCACTAGCCAAATCACCCACAGGCCAGGAAGTCCCTTTCCCTTTTCTCCTTCATTTCTCTATATATATATATTCAAACATTGAGGACAATATTTGGGATAGGTGTGGGGGTACTGGAGAGTATTTATTCACTGATCACACCATCTTTTGATTTCTTTTTGATTTCTTTTTGATTTCTTTTTGTTTCTTTTTTCTTTTTGCATTATTCTTACCCCTTTTTTGCACACACCATAATTTTTTTTTCACTTTTTGCACACACACACAGAATTTTTGTCTTAGCTTTTGCTCTACTCAACATAGATAACAAGGTTAAAAGAGTTTCCTTATCTCATGACCCCATTGATCTACCACCCCTTTAAGCCTAAATTGAATCATTCACAGTATGTTACCTTCACTTAGGGAGTTTTTCTCTTGAATTAAATCCTCAAATTTGCTAAGGTCAAGGGAAATAAAAATACAAATACATGCAAACACAAAGTTAGTGTAACTCCCTAAGAGCTGATTTGCCCAAACTATCATGAAAAACCAGCATAAAGCACAAATCATAAACCTGTTCCAATGGTCTAAGACTATGAACTGAGCCTAATAGCCACTTAGAGAAGTGACTGACTGAGTAACCGGGGGTGTATCACCCATGTACACAATCGCGTAAAAAGGTCAGTGACTTTTTCAAGCAAATAAGTTTCGATGGTCTAGACTATGAACAGAGCTAGTAGCCACTTGAACAAGTGACTAACTGAGTAACCGGGGGTGTATCACCCATGTACACAATCGCATAAAAAGGTTAGTGACTTTTTCAGGCAAGCATAAGAATAAGTGCTGCTAAAAATAAAAATAAAAATAAAAAGAAAGAGAGAAGAAAAGGGGCAAGTCACTCCTAGGGGTTGCATTAAAACTAACATAAAGGAATAAACATGATTGATTCAAAAACCTTTCTCTTGACCATGGTAGGTGAAAGGAAACAAGGAAAGGAGAGGATGACCTTAGTGCATGTACTCTATACTGTGATAATTCAGATTATGAGTTTAGGGGGGCTGATTAAGTGGTACTTAGGCTCTAAGAAAAAAGGGGCTTGATTGGCTAAGTTATTTGTTGCTTGAGGACAAGCAAAAAGCTAGGTGTGGGGGTATTTGATCAAGCATAAATTAGCCACATTTTTATTATCTTTTTTATTGTTTATTTACACATTTTTTAGTTTAATTTATGGTTTTTATCTTGTTTTTACAGAAAAGGAAGAAATTGGAAAATTGGAGAAAAAGTGCAGAAAATTGACAGAAAAGTGATTGGGTCAGTGATTTGCCCAGTGATCTGCCCAGATCAAGCTGAAGCAGAAACCTGGAGGCAACAGGCAGAAGTGATATGGGCAGTGATTTGCCCAAGACACTCGAAGACACTGGCCAAATCACTCGCAGAGACAGAGAGGACTGACTCACAGAAAAGTAATTGGGTCAGCGATTTGCCCAATCACTCGAAGAAACTGGCCAAATCACCGGGCAAATCACCTTGACAGCAGAAACTTGACAGCAGAGCGGGAAAGACAGCAGAAAACAGAAATCCGAATTTTTAGAAGTCCAAATCCAACTCAATCACTATCAATACAAATCCAAGAGCCACGAAAAGGACTTCTCATCCAAGGAATTCCAATTGCAATTAAATTCAACATCAAAAGAGGAGTCAAACACCAAATCAAAAAGGGATTTTGAAACCCTAGATGGATGGAATTCTGCAGCTATAAAAAGAGAGCCTCCAAACCAGCAAAGATGAGCTTCTGATCAGCAACTCAACTCGCCAGAAACTCTCCAACATCTTCCTTTTTCCTTTCTTTTCATCTTTTGTGTACTTAGTCCACCGTGAGTGGCTAATTTCCTTCCTTTCTAGTTGAAGTTGGTGAATTTCAGATTTTGTGATGAATTGGGAGATTTAATACTCCATTGTTGAACTCTTGTTTATTTCAATATTTATGCAATCTGATCTTTTCCATAATTATTACTTTGTTTTTAGAATCAATAAGGGCCCATTGCTTTTAAATTGCTAAAGTGATATATTGTTTGAATGATTTAGGTCCGTAATTGCTTAAATTGTTTAAACTCACATTTAATCAAGTTGCATGATCTAAACTTGACCACGCGGTTGGCAAGGTTAGAATTAGGTTTCTCTAAGTCTTAATGCAGTTAACAGTTGTTCGATGCTATAATGCCCCAAGGACGTTCCTTGGTAACTTGTTAACTAGTGTTTGATTAGCGAATGTTTCCTAATCAAACTAGAACTAAGGAGGAATTTGGATTGTGAGAAGCGTCTTCCACATCCAAAACTAATTTATTGGAATAAATAGGAGTGTTAAAGAATCAATGATCAATTCTAAACAATCTGAAATAAGATCCATACTTCAACTAGAAGCTTTTCTCTTATTGATTTACTCATCTTTAAATTATTTGCTTGCTATTGTTAATTAGCTTTAGTACATCTTCAACACAAAACCCCCCTCTTTTATTTACTTGTTATTTACTTGACCTAGTCATTATTAGGAAAATCATTGGTGTCAATTCTCTGTGGTTCGACCCTATTGCCACTATCTACAAGTTTATTGTTGATTGTCTAATAGGTTTATTTTTGACGGCTTCGACAACCGCTTATCACAAACTGATGGCCCTTTGAGAATCACAAAACACCTCCACTGTCTCTTATTTGAACTCGAGCTCCTCCATTAGACCTTTTAACTAGATGTCCTCTTTAATGGCTTCTATTAGTGCCATATATTTAGCCTCTATGGTTGAAAGAGTTACGACATGTTGCAGACCTGACTTCTAGCTTACAACATTTCCACCAATAGTGAATACATACCCTGACACCGACCTTCTTTTGTCCAAAGCTGCATAATCAGAATCACAAAAACCTTTGACCTTCAGACCTGATTCCTTAATATAATTGAGTTTTAGCTTCTGTGTACCTTTAATATACCTGAGTATCCATTTCACAACATTCCAATGATCTCTTTTTTGTTTGCTCATGAACCTATTGTTAACTCCAACTGGATAAGCCAAATCTGGCCTTGTTCTGATCCCCCTAAAATATCTTGGGTTATTGTCTCTATGAGTGACACTTCAGAAAGTCTCCAGAGAAAACAAAAACCCATCTGGAATCTTTGTAGAGAAACAAAACACTATACGGCTCTGCCCCATGTTCCAAAGTGATCTTTACGCTAGGCATGCTTCACTCCATGCTCCTTTCTGTTTCTGCTTAGTAGGACTTTCGAGCTTTCGAGCATTTTGAGCTTTCGCATACTCCGAGCTTCTGGGCAACTCTGCCTTCCTTGCGAGCATCCCGGGCACACCAGCCTTGTGAGTATCCCAGGCACACCAGCCCCTTTCTGAGTTTCTTAGGCAACTCTAGCTCCTCCGAGCTCCTAGCACTCTTTTGGCCTTCCGAGCTCCTTGGCACTCTTGCCTTTTAAAGCTCCTGGATACTCTTGCCTCAGCCTCGTATCCACATGATGCTCCACCTTTCGGCATCTCGTCCCTCTAACTGCTCATTTTGCTAACAGCTCTCACCTGCTCTGTGACTCTTCCTACTTGGCTTGGCAGGTCGTCCTAGCCAATCTGACCTCAATAGACCAGCACGTCCACCAGACTCCAAAACCATGCCCCGCCTCTAAATTGGCCATGATTTCCTGATTCAATTTCGATCTCTTCTATAGATGTGAAGGCAAAAGTCATAATCTTAGCCTCATTATATCTTGAAGGGGGTTTGACCTCCTTTCTACCTCTATCCCTTGTAAGCATATAATCACTAAGATCTTCTTGCTCAGAATCCACCTCTTCTTCTAGCCTTTCTCCCGATTCTACATCTCCAGTGTTCTGAGATTCATTATCTGAAGAGATGTCATTCTCTTTATATCCTGATTAACTCTCACTTGTTCTATGAGGAACTCCACCTTGATCTTTAGTCCTTTTACTGTTCTTGATCTGCACAGTAGGAACCTAAAGAGTAACGGTCTCTTTACCTGAGATTTGCCCCGTAACCTCTTCCTCTTTCTCCTCCTATAGGTCCTTGAACACTTGTTCTTCATTGAATCTGACATCTCTGCTAATGACACACTTCTTTTCCTCCAGCAACCAGATCCTGTAACCTTTGATTCCTTGAGGATATCCAATGAATATCCCCTTCCTTGCTTTTAGCAACAATTTACCCTGATTTGTATGAATGTAAGTCACACAACTAAACCTCCTTAAGTGTGAATAGGAAGACTCGGTCCCTGACCACACTTGTTCTAGAACATTTAACTCTATAACAGTAGATGGGGACTTATTAATTAGGTACACACAAGTGAATGCAGCTTCAGTCCAGAAATTTTGAGATAAACTCGACTCATTAAGCAAGCTTCTGACCTTTTCTATTATTGTCCTATTCATCCTTTCTGCAACACCATTCTGCTGTGGTGTATAAGCACATGCCCTGTGTAATACCCGGCTCGAGTCCGGCATCGGCGTTCCTGTAGTCCGGTGGAATCTTGGGTGTCGAAACCCTCGAGAGGGTAATACATATGTTTGCTAAGGTATTTTCACTTGTTTTCATGTTTTGAAGTATTAAAAGAATTGAGTTTTGAAAGAAAAGCAACAAGGGAGAAATGCAAAGGTTCGGCCGCCGAAGGTCACTTTCGGCCGCCGAAGGTCACTTTCGACCGCCGAAGGTCACTTTCGGCCGCCGAAGGTCACTTTCGGCCGCCGAAGGTCACTTTCGGCCGCCGAACATTGCAGGGTTGCGGCTTCACGTTCGGCTGCCGAAGGTGGTCTGGCCAGCCACCTATAAAAGGGCCAAGGGTCGGTGGAAGGAGGTTATTTCTCCTCCACTTGCAGCCAGAGGTGAGTTCCAGCCTTTCCCACGTTGACTTTCATGTTTTACATGATTTTCATCAAATCTTTCAAGAGTTTTAAGAGTTTTGGTGACTTTTGAAGGGTTTGAGCAAAAGAACCAAGTTTTGAAGCTTGGAGCTTTGGAAGAGCTTTTCTTCAGATCTCCACGTTAGGATCCTTCATCCTCAAGTTGTTTAAGAGGTAAGTGAAGATCCTGAGCTTCTTTGATGATTTTGAAAGGTTTTATGAAGTTTGTATGGGTAGTATGCATGTTTAGGTTTAGGTGAGGTTTTTGGTGATTTGTGGTGTTCAAGCATATTTAAGTGTTATGTGCTATGTTTGTTTGGGGTTTTAGGGTAGTTGTAGACCCCTTTGTGCATATATGTGTGTATATGCTAGTTGGGAGTAGTTGCTATGCATGTTTGTAGGTTTTTGGGCAAAATTTGCATGAAACAGAGCAGGGTTCTGCCCTTCGGGCAAAACCAGGTTCGGCCGCCGAAGGAAGGTTCGGCCGCCGAACCCCTTGTGGAGGCAGTTTCGGCTGCCAAAGGTTGCCCCCGAAAGCTAGGCTTTCGGTTTAGAAAGGGACTTTCGGCCGCCGAAAGAGAAAGTTACGCCGCCGAAAGTGTGTGAGTTTCGTCTCTGGACGAGACCTTCGGCCGCCGAAGGTGCCGCCGAACATGCATGAGTTTCGTCTCTGGAGTGGGGTTTCAGCCGCCGAACCTGCCGCCGAAAGTGCCCTGTCCAGCTTTCTTTTGCATGTTTTATGTGATGGTTTTAGGATCGTTTAGAGGGGTTTTGGGGAGTTTCTTAGAGATGTTCTTGAGTGAGTTTGGTCCCTCATTTGAGTCCACCTGTGTAGGTACGGACCAGAGGAATCAGGGAAGTCAGCAGTGAGTCCAGTGTCAGAACCTGCAGAGTCCGTTCAGTGATAGCCAGAGGTGAGTGGAACTTAACTTAATGTTTTAATATGAGAACTGAATCTTTTATCATGCTTCATGCATCATGAATATGCTATAGGGTGAGTGCATTAGTGTACACGAATATGACGCATTGCATCTATCCTTGTACTTGGCATGGCTCCTTGTACATTGCTTATGTGAGACGGCACGGACTTCGTGAGGATTCATTAGCCCTCAGAGGAAAGACCTGGAACAGCCCTACGGGGACCAGGCACATGGTACTCCGATACCCCAGATGAGATAGAGGGAGTTTTGATCCGTCCGGCCGAGGTGATGTGATTACTTGTGATGTGATGCATTTCATGCGAGCATATTTTATCACCTGTGATTTTATTACTATTCTACTCACTGGGCTATAGTAGCTCATCCCTCTCGCCTAACTCCAGTTGTGCAGGTTCAGAGGTCGGAGAGAAGTCCGCAGGGTACAGGAAGAGTACAGAGTATTGTAATAGCTAGTGTGGACATGTAAATGTAAAGAGATAAGGTTTATGTATAGTGTATAGAATGGTGCTTGACTATAAGAGTTGTAATCCCTTGTTCTTTTCACATGATCAGTTTATGTTTACATATATGTGTTGTATATATGGAAGAACCAGGCTTAACATAGATGAGTTGAGCCGCCTTGAGCATAAAGGAGAGCTCTGGCTGGCGTTTTGTAGTTCAGTGACAGTATGTGCACAGGTTAAGCCTTGGTATGAGAAAAGTGTTCATTTTTACAGAAAATGTGTGATCATGTATGGGATTTCACAGGTACACAGAGTTCATAGCAGGCTTACTACGGGTCTCGGCGACCTTAAGTCGATCTGGATCCTAGTGCCGGTAGCAGTTCGGTTTCCGGGCTGTTACACCCTGTGCCTCCGGATTCCTTGCTTCCTGTAAAATGAATCAAACTTTTGATTACAGAATTCAAGACAGTTGTCTATACTCAACGTCTTGATCTTCTTTTCTGTCTGATTCTCCACTAAGCATCTCCGTTCCATAAACTTTTCAAAGGCTTCATCCTTTGATTTTAGAAAGTGAATCTAGATCTTTCTCGAATAATCATCAATAAAGGGGATGAAATACTGATACTGTGAGAAAAAGAAAGGAATGTTTGGTGATCCCCATAGGTCTGAATGAATATAGTTAAGAATTCCATTTGTTGTATGCTTTTCGGTCTCAAAGGACAACCGTGAGATTTACCAAAGATAAATTTTTCACAGAAACTTTGAGATGATAGATTGGTACCCTAAAGCAGACCCTTTTTTACCAGAGTCTCCATTCCCTTCTGACTCATGTGTTCAAGCCTGCTGTGCCAAAGGCAGGTTTGATCTTGAGCAGCACCGGATGGATTTGCTTCACCAAAAACTATTTTGCCTTGCAAAACATATAGATCTTCTATCAGCTCTCCTTTCATGATAACTCTACAGCCTTTGACAATCTTCATTAAGCCTTTTTGAGTCTTGTACCAGCAATCCTGCAATTTAAGTGCACCAAGAGAAATAAAATTTCTTTTGAGTTTAGGAATAAGCCTAACTTGAGTTAACATCACAGTTGCGCCATCATGCATCATGATCTGTACTGTTTCGACTCCTTTGAATTGCAGGTTATGGTGTTTCCCATCTTGACTTTGCCTCCATCTTTTCCTTAAAATGTGGCAAACCATTCTTTTTTCTGAGTTATGTGGAATGTGCAGCCTAAATCCAATATCCACTGTTCTTTAATGTCTGACTCAATGGTGGACATTACCTTTGAAGTTTCTACAGTCAAAACTTCAGGATCTTGCATATTGTTGTTTGCAATTGTCGCTTCACCTTTCTTATTTTGAGAAACCTTTTGATTGTTTTTTCTCGAGTAGCAGTCCTTCTTGAGATGGTCTTTCTTGCCACAATACCAACATTTGGCTTTGCTCTTGGACTTCGATCTTGCCCTTGATTTGCTCCTTACTACAAGACCTTCACCCAGATTTCTTGTACCCTATCGAACATTGAGTTCTACTTCTTTGGATCTTGCTGCAGTCTTCACCTCTTCAATCGTGATACTGGTTCTTGAATACTTTAGAACCTCCCTCAACTTTTCATAAGGGGAAAATAAAGAATTCAACAGGTACGCTACTTGAAATTCTTCCTCCACATTAACATGCAGAGTTTGTAAGTCGAACAACATCTTCTGGAAAACGTCTAAATTCTCCTCAATGGTCTTGCCCTTGTCCATCTTGAAGTCCGAAATTCTCTGCATCAGGTACGTTCAGTTAGGTAAAGATTGTTCCAGGTAAAGTTTCTCCAAAAGTCTCCAGATTCCAAAAGTAATCTTCTCATGGATCACTTTTCTGAAAATATAATATGAGAGACACAGAATTATTAAGTTACTGACCTTCTTACTCCTTTCTCTTATTGACCATTTAACCGGCTCCTCAATCTCTTTCTTTTTCGATCTTGCTTCTTGATCCGAGGTGATGACTGAAGCAGACCCAGATAATTCTGAGATTTCTAGAGTTAAAGAAAGGATCCTTTTCTAGTTTTTTTCGATTGATTTTCTTCCTCAAGATTCCATTTTTCTAGATCATTATTGAGAGCATCTTGCAGTCCCATGATCTCGAGACTTATCTTGATCTTTTCTTTCCAGAGCATGAAATCTCCTCTTCCATCAAACTTCTCAACATTAAGTTTGTGCATCATAGATGCCATTCTTTTCTAAACCAGACTTTCAAAAAAAAAAATAACTGGCGGCGAACTTCTCCATTCACAAACCTTACTCTGATATCACTTTTAGTTACTCTGATACCATAACTCCAATCTCTAGTGGGCGACGTAACAGAAAATAAAAAAATAAAGAAAAGAAAAGAAAAAACACAGAAAGTTTTACGAGTTCGGGTCGATCATTTTGGAGGATCATCCTATGTCTCGGAAGAGAGAATCCTTTACTCATGAAGAATTACAGAGAGATAACAACCACACACAAGCATAAGCTCGATTAACAATGGCATAGAAAACAACAATCACAGTGCTTTTCACTTTGTGCACCTTTCACACTTCTCACACTTTTTTGCACACAAAACAAGGAGACAACTGCTCCTTAAATAGCAGACTCAACAATCTTGGCTTCCAATGAAAAGACTAAAAAAATCCTCAGTTCTTTTAAATGAAGGTGGAAAAATAAAATGTCGTCATTTCTTTTAATCCTCTCAGACGTTCCGACTTCTTTAAAGAATCCGCATGTCAGACATTTCGAGCACTTTGAGGAATCCATGAATTCTGAACTTCCATATCCGGACTACTTTTACCCTGACAAGTCTTCAGATTTCCGGACTACTCTCTCTCTTTAGTCTTTTGGGCTTCGAGTTCTCAAACCTTAGCAAATCTTCGAGCCTCAAGTCTGCCCTTTAGCAAAACACCTTCGTCAAAAAGTCATCACACCTCATTACAGATCTAATAATTTGTTAGGCCATTTACAAGTCATCTGATCTCTCTCTATTTTTATCTAGAAGTTTCAAACTCTTTTGAAGAATTCGAGCATCAATCCTACAACTCTTGAACTCATTGAGAGAGGAAAGTGTCGAATCCCTTATCTTCACACTCATTGATTTATCTGTAAGGATAGAACACTTAAACTTATTAAGAGAGAAAAGTGTCGAATCACTTATCTTATGACTCGATGATTTATTTTTTGCTTTATTCTATATAATTAATTTTTATCAAAAAATGATTTTATACAGCGATACAATAATTAACTGAATTTTAACCGCTAATTATTATGAGGCCTATTGCACATTATATTGTAAAATTTCTTGGGTCTTCGCCTATATTCATTAGTTAGAGATTGCGATTGGTGGATATTTCCAAATATCCGACCTTACTCACTATGACTATCATTTATAATATATTTCCGATGCAACTCAGTGTCTCCAACGTGCAAGCCTGTTTCCTTCTCAGCTCATGGTCTCCAGGAAATGTTAGAATATGGTTAAAACTTCACGTATATATGAGCCGGCCGAGCTCTAAGATGATTTTTATACATAATAATATACACTAATTAACAATATTCAATATCTTATTGGCTTGGTTGGGTGTATGCATGCATCTTGCCGGAAACCGTAGCCATATGGAAAAAACCCTTGCTTCAATAACCAAATATTTTGCTCGCATGTCCTGCCTGCTTTTTTCAGAATTTCATAATGCTATTACCTCTTCCTCTCTCTCTCTCTCTCTCTCTCTCCATATATATATGCACTCTCCAAGCTCCTACACCTTCGTATAGCTAGTAAGCCTAGAACCCAAAATTAATCTAGTTCATAATTTCCTGCAATTTATATCTAGCTATATAATTCATAGGCAAAATGGGAATGGAAGCTTCGTTTATATTCTTTCTTTTGGTCCTTCCCCTTGTAATGGCTGATCTAAGAGTTGGCTTTTATCAATCAACGTGTCCTCAAGCAGAATCGATAGTAAGTCAAGTGGTGAAATATCGATTTAATACTGATCCATCCCTACCTGCAGCCTTGCTTCGCATGCATTTTCATGATTGCTTCGTTACAGTACTAAGATTTTCATCTCTAAACACTCAACATATTAATTGTGCTTTGAATACTTTGGTTTAGTTTGATCATTTAAGTTCTTTTCCACCACTTGTGTCATTACAGGGTTGTGATGCGTCGATTCTTATAGACTCAACCAAGCAGAAAGAATCCGAGAAAGATGCACAACCGAACCACACAGTTCGAGGGTACGAGCTAATCGACGCGATCAAGGAAGCCGTAGAGGCTGCCTGCCCTTCGATGGTCTCCTGTGCAGACATCATAACACTTGCAACTAGAGATGCTGTGGCTCTCGCAGGAGGCCCCAACTACACTGTGCCTACAGGAAGACGAGACGGGCTAGTTTCCAACATTGAGCACGTGAAACTGCCAGGGCCAACATTTACAGTATCTGAAGCATTCCAGGTTTTCAAAGCCAAAGGGCTAAACTTTGCTGATATGGTGACCCTTTTAGGTGCACACACAGTGGGAGTTGCTCATTGCAGTTTCTTTGAGGATAGGGTTTCAAATTTCCAAGGCACTGGGAGTCCTGATCCTACAATGGATAGTAATTTAGCTGCTAATCTCAGCAAGATTTGTGGTGCTTCTAACACTGACCCAGCTGTGTTTTTGGATCAAAGCACAGGCTTTGTGTTTGATAATGAATACTACAAGCATCTGCTTTTGAAGAGAGGAATATTGCAGATTGATCAAGAACTCGCCATTGATAGAACTAGTATCGGAATAGTTTCGAGTTTTGCCACGAATGGGATTGGATTTAAGCAGAGTTTTGCAAATGCAATGGTGAAACTTGGAAGTACTCAGGTTATTGTTGGAAATGCTGGAGAAGTTAGGACCAATTGTAGAGTTTTCAATGTCCAAAAGTAAAGCAAACACAATAATATGATAATTTCCAATTTCTTCAATAATATTATATATATATATATATTATATTTGTTCCTCATTCATTTTTATTTTTATTTTTATTTTTAATGAAGTGAATAATTATATAAAAAATAACAAATAAAATCACATATCGGACATATTTTTTATTCAAAATAGTTTATCATCTTTTAATTATAAAACAGTAAAATAATAAAATAAATTTTCTAAATTGTTTTTTTAAATAATGTTTAAAATGTTAAGAGTGGTGGATTATTGGACCAAGCAACATGTTATGGGCCAGGCAGTCCTTGGTGGATTTCATGCAAGAGCTCTGCTTCTTTCGCTGGATCATCACTCCAATGCAACTGCAATTATTTGGCAATCAATTTTTCCATTGTGGTCTTTTAATTTGCGATGAAAAAATTATAAATGTTCACAAAATATAAGAAAAAAAATATTTTTATTTTACTCTACCTTTATCTCAAACACAATGGATCCATCTTCTAATATAATAATTTCATATCCTATCCTATGTAAACTTAGTCTTAAATATTTAATATTACATAATCAAATTTGACAATGGTGGTTAATGAAGCCAGTGAAATTTAAGTTCTAAATATGTTAGTTGTTAGAGATAATTATGTACAGAAATTATTTATTTATTTATTTATTTTTAGTCGAAACAGAATTATCCTAAATAGAGCTATAATAAGCCTAGAATGGTGTCTCTTGATTTATGATGAGAAATGATGGCCAAAGTTAACGAGGGCAAAAATAGAATTCCAGTAAGGCATTGTTAAGTCCAAGCAGCCTATCAAATCAATCAACAAAGGAAGTGGGAAGTGACAGTCACATCTGCAGTAGGCTAAAACTAATAAATTAATAAAATAAATAAATTAAAAACTAAAAGCTGTCACCAAAGCAAGCTAGATAAGCTAACCACAGTAGATTCCTTTCACTAAAAATGCTAAGTAGGCAGTTTTCCATTTGTAGCTACAGTCCAAAGCCCTAGAAAACCTTGTAAAAGTCACACAAGTGGTAACCTACCAAACTCACGTATACCCATGATTTGATTTTTCATCTTCTTTTTTTTTATTTGCTTTTTTTTTTCAAAAAATTAAAAAAAAAAAAGGAAATTTCTCTTAGGACAGATTTTTGAAGAATTATATCTTTATGGGACACCGACCAACATCTAGTTCTGCTTTTAGGGCACATGTAGTGAGCAATTTAGGTTTAATTTGCTGGTGCTTTAACATGTGTTTCACCAACTTCTTCAATTGCTGCCTCTGGACACCAAGTGTTTCTGCAGACAGAATATATGCAATAAAACTTTGCCATTAAATAAAGTTTCTCTCTTTTTTTTTGTTTTTTTTTGGAAAAATGGGAACTTTTTTTTTCTTCTAAGGACATGCAATTTTATGGATTTTTTCCTTAACCAACATCAAGCATGGCCTTTGCCTTGTTGATTGTTGTTTTGCTTTAATCTTTTCAAAGAACTAGTGAATAACATGTTGAAAATTCATATTTTTAATTTCGGAATTTCCATATTTTCATAATTAATTGAGAAAAATAATTTATGTGATCTATTTATTGTTCTTGCGAGGTTATATTGATAATAAGAGCAGGCTTTTTTTGAGAAAATAGTAAATGGGTGACATGTAAGTAAAACATATTCCACTCAAGAAGTTTGAAATTGAACTTAAGCTAAGTTGAATTTATATGCTCGAAATCTATGGAAAATATAAATTGATGTTTAAAAGTCCAAATTATATAAAAGTTAAAACAATTTTTCTATGTATTTCAAAAGCTTTCCATGGTAGAAGATCCACTTCTCAATTCGAGCAATGTCCTCAATTTGAATTTCCAGTACACAAAATCAGCTGCAACTTCACCATATATCAATCAGATTTTCCGAGGAAACAAACATAAAAAGAATTCCTGTGTCGAGAAAACCCTGCGGTTTTTTTCTTTAAAAAAACAACATGATAATGAAAAGAATAAAGAGTAGTTAAAAACGAAAGCAAGAACAAAGAAGCAGAGGGTGGAAACCGTGTCTGAAAGAGAAGCAGAGGGTCGGTTTCAGATTGGTACATAAAAAAATAGTAAAAAAGGAAGGAGAAGAAGAAGTGTTCGAAGTTTAAGCCAACCTTAAGGAGAGGTTTCCTTCCTCTCGTTTAATGTAAAAAGGTGGTGAGAGAGAGAGAGAGAGAGAGAGAGAGAGAGAGAGAGAGTCTCTAAGCCATGTTTCCTTATACGTCATTCTTAATAAATTATTGCACGGTTTCTTGACCATCTATTTGGATTCTTTCACTCTTTGTTCCCCATTTTTTTCTTTTTAAATATTCCTGACTCTACTTTCCATGCAGTCCTTCACATGCACTTCCCTAGCCGAAAACCCTAGCCAACTTTTGCTTCTCTTCCCTCTTTTCACATTACCATTTTTGACCATACCCTTTTCTTCTTTTTCCCCATCATAGTTTTCCTTCCTTCATCTAACCATTCCTTCCATTTTTCAAGCTTATTACTAGACTACTGCTGCTGCTACTATGATCTCTTCAAATCTATTCAGTTTCATGATGTTTCAATAATGTTTTCTTTTTAACGTGAGAGAAGGATATTACATATAATACTCGACAATACTGTTACCAATGTTTGATTTTTGAAGTACATACTATTTGTTAGGGGTAGAGATGAATGGAATAAAAAACTATAAAGTTTTTATATTAAATCCCTATTTAATATGTATATAAGAGATAAAATTATTTATTTATAAGATAAAATTAGTCAACTTAAGTAGTAGAGCAATATATATGAATTAGTGATATATTAGAAAATACAGTAAAAAAATTGTTGTTTAATTATATTAACTATAGTTTTTCAAAATATATAAAAATGATTATAGAAAATTATTTTTTACTTATTTTTTTTAATATCAAAACAAAAATAAGATACTTCAGATGAAACAAACTTGATCTAATTTAATGATATTAATTAATTGAAGTTATTTCTTTGACCGATCATAATCCTTAAACCTATTAAACTAAGCAGGGCCAGGTGTAAGAAGGTTGACTATTGTAAGATCAAAATAAAGCTTAATACAGATTGACATGAAATTTCATCAAGGCTCCTGCCGAACTCAAAGGTTAATATCGTAATTTAAATCAAAGTAACATTCTTTCCTCCCCTTTATATATCTTCTTCAGCTTTCGATGCATTCTTGCTTGTGTTATGTGCCTCTTTTTTGTTTTTATTATTTATTAAACATAGGATTTTGCATCAAAAAAATTTCTTTTCAATTCTAATTTCTTCTCAGTTATGGAAGATAATCAAGGTCAATTTCTCAATAGTCCAGGCCACCATGGCACTGAGAGAAGTGAACCAGTGAGGTCAAGGTGGACTCCAAAACCTGAGCAAATCTTGATACTTGAATCCATTTTTAATAGTGGAATGGTGAATCCACCCAAGGATGAAACTGTGAGAATAAGGAAACTTCTTGAGAAGTTTGGTTCTGTTGGGGATGCCAATGTTTTCTACTGGTTTCAAAACCGACGGTCAAGATCTCGTCGACGGCAACGCCAGATGCAAGCTTCTCTGGCTGAAGCTCAAAGAAATCAACAAGCTCAAGCTAGTGGTGGTGTAATTCAATACGAAGGTGGTTCTGGTGGTAGCAGTGGTGGCAGTTCTTCCCTCATGGGGTTCGCAAATTCTTCTTCATTTGCTGTGTCTCCTTATCATGTGGGTTCCTCTTCTTCCTGTGGAATTTTTGGACATGAAGATGGTGTAGCCAATTTGTTTCCAATGCCTAATCAAATGGGTTTTCAAGAAATCGAGCACGGTTCTAGTATATCTTCAATTTTATCCCCATCAGAAACATCAAATTTTGGTAAGGGTTAAGTGCATGGCTAAGTTTCTTGATCTCTGATTGCTTTCTTCATGGAAAATTATTTCTTCCCTTGAAGAAGATATCTTTCATTAGCTTCTGGTTCTACATATCATTTTTCTTGATTCCTACCCTAATTAGATTTCCTTAGCTTAAAATATTATATAATTATTGATCATGTTAGCTCTAACTCTAAATTTATCATAAATTTGAACAAGCCATGACTCCTGTCTCAGAAAAAACAAGGTTTATATGTATATAAATAAAGCTCCTGTCTAGGTTTCATAAGAGTGTGTATGAGAGAGAGCTACAAGCTTTTCAATGATGTAAACCGCAGTCATGTTTTATTAAAATTTTACTTCAATTTCCGTGAGTAAAAAATGGTCCCCCCCCCCCTGCCTGTTGCAGTACCTAGAAAAATTCCACATGAAATCTTTAACTGTACTAGGCCATCGAATTATTCAGTGTCTTGTTCAATTTTAGTCACTGCATGTGCTGTTCTATTTTTTATCATTAAAAAACATCGGAAAGATGTGATCTCTAAGTTTTTAATTTAGTTAGTAGCATTTAGAGATGGAATGACAAGGATGATGTTGTGTTGATGTTGATCCAGGAGGGTTCATCACAGTTTTTATTAATGGAGTTCCGACAGAAGTTCCAAGAGGGCCATTGGACATGAAAGCAATGTTTGGTCAAGATGTAATGTTGGTTCATTCCTCTGGTGTGATTTTGCCTTCTAATGAATATGGGTTTTTAATGGAAAGTTTACAGCATGGTGAAAGCTACTTCCTGGTAAAAATCATTGAAATGATTCATTTTCTTCATCATCTTCTTTTTCTAATTTGTTTGGAAGACTGCATTCAAGTAGTGCTCAAATCTAGTCGTTAATACTGATTTTTGGTTCTTTTGCTTAATATGGGTAAGAGGGAATGTCTTGAATTCCATGAGAACTCTCTCTCTCTCTCACCACTCTTCACGATCACATTTCAAGATTTCACATAAATCAAAGAATCCAAAGATGGGATCATTTTAATGTACTTTATTCAGTTCAAGATTCTAAAAGGTTGAGACGTAAAGTGAAGTTTACACGTAAAGTGTTGTTTACACTCAGGAATTCCACTAAAAGATTGTCATTAGGGTTTCTAAACACAGTTAAAACTAGTTACTTTAATTAGGAATTGAAATGACAGTTCCCAACTCTCTGTCTCTCTTGTTTTCCAATATTTATATATAAGTTAATTAATTTTTTTTCTTTTATTACAGGTTTCAAGACCAACATAAATTGGTGTCAAAGCTGCATAAAGAAATGGGAGCTTCCTCTTCGTTGGTTTGCAGCATATGTTAGGGCACTTATGAAAATATATATATATAAAAAGGTAAAAAAAAAAAAAAAAAGTGCAATGGATTTTCTGTTTTGAATTGTTTGTGGTTCTTCTCTCTTGTTAATTTCAGAGGAAGCTTCCCAAGCTGCGCAGTATAATTTACAGAAACCATGTGTCAGAAAAGACAATCTGTCGCCGACTGGTTTAAATCATTAGATATATTAGTAAAAAAAAGCCTAGAAAAATACTTTTCATACTTTACCTTGCTTTGCTGATTTCCTCTTCTGGGCTTCCCAAAAAAAAGTTGTGTATTTAATTATTGTAATACTACTGTCTATCAGTAACAATGTACCATCCTTGTGAGTGTTCAAATCAATCTGCTTGTTCATGATTTGATTATCAAGTACTTGTTCTTCTATTCAGTTTCAGTTCTCCATGTTAGTGTTACCCTTTCACAATGTCTTATTTTGCTGCAAGTTATTGCTGATTGATTATTTTTAAAATTTAAGAGTCTTAAGTCTGAATTTAAGGTAAAAGTTTGAGAAAATACATATAGAGAAGAGCCTATTAGATATGAAATGCAGCGCAGCTCAACTTGCAATTGTTGTCAAAATGAGAACCAAACATGTCTGCTTTTCACATCAAAAAGCAGAAAATGAAAGAGTGGATTTGCTGCATGGGACATTGAAGACCATGGACTAAAGGACTTCACCTGAGCATCATGATGAAATTGTATTATAAATATTGTGTTCACTTTGCATGAAATTCTGGCTAGTTTTGTTTGGAATTCTCCTAGAATTATGGATGAAATGAATGGGAATAATGGACCCATAAACAGATGATGAATCAATTGCAATGGCAAGATATGAAATTATATCGGTTTTTACACGTGCTTTGTACATGAAATTAAATCAGTTTTGATGTTCTGAATCCAGATAACAGGATTTACGGTGTGCATGTAAATTTAGCTGGTAATCTCCTTTTATTTCTTTTTTTTGTCTGCTAGTGATATTTAACGATTTTTCTACTACAGTATCACATGTTTATATTACGTAGGTATGTGCGGAAGTGTCAAAATTCCTTTCAGCGCCAAACGGCCATTTAATTTTTCACGGCGCTCATGTAGGTAGGGTGGCGAAGTGATTGGGTCTGTTGTCCTTCCTCGCGTTACATCACCGGACTGGATTCTTCTTTACCGGTCTTGGACTTGTGAGCGATCTGACCTGCCTTATGTATTTGGGTTACGACTGAAGATACTGGATCAAACAAAAGAGATGGGTCCCTAGAATCTTGGGCTTGCGGAGTATCTTTGGACTTGGCCTTCCCTCCGCGTAAATAAATCTCGGTGGCTATCAAGTTTTTAGAATTTGAAGTTACTTTCTTTAAAAAAACATAAAAACACTGATCGTTTAATTTAATAATAGTCATGGATATATATATTATTAACAATTATCTTTTGAAGGGATGAATATAATAATGACAGAGTAATGTTGCAAATTGAAAGAAGAAGATGGAAGTGCATGCATCTTCGTGCGGGTAATTTGGATTATGTTCAGCAGAAAGGGTTCTAAAACATAAACTATAGATGCAATGTTTGGTCTAAATGAGTGTTTTAAGGATGATGATGATATGAGTGAAATCAAAATCATTATTACCACATAAATATATTTGCATTAAGCTAATTTTAATTAAGGATAGAATTCTTAAAAAGAGAAGAAAGTGAGTGAATTCAGCAGTTTCCTAAGGAAAAGTTTGAGAAGAATATTGTAGGGTCCTCAACTCGAATGGCTGTCTGTGTTGCCTTCACTTTATTACATTTTAATCTTTAGATTTTTAGCCCTTGATTTATGCTTAGAATCATTATTCACCCACCACTTCATAATGACCCCCACATAAAAAAAAAAAAAAAATAGAAAATACAAAGCTTCTCGTATCACTCTTTTTTTTCTTACATAAAATACAATTAATCTACGATATTAAGTAAAAATATTGTCAAAATGCATCAAGAGGCAGCACGAATGAAGATACAAAGCACTTAGAGCCTAGCTCCGCAATAAATCTATTTTGTTGAATTTTGAAAGTTTTCAAACTCAATACTCCAACCTCTTATTTAGTCTTTGTGCTAGGGTTAATTAATTAGTTTTTCGATTTTAATAAAATATTATTAAAAAATAAATAAATGAAAATTATAGAAAAAAAAATAATTATACTAACATTAATTTTGTCACTTATATTAATTACTTATGAGGCTTAAATAAGATTAAAATAACTAGTTATATTATACTCTCAATTTGTGAATTTAATTTACATTTTTTTAAATTTTTGTATAATATTTTAACTACAAATTCAATTTTTTAAAAAATATTTATAAAATTAAAATAACTTATAAACAATTATTTATCTGTTTATTTTCATAAAAATAAGTTAAATAATATCTAAATTGCAATATTTTTTGAAAAAATTGTAAAGCTAGATATATAATTGAAGTAACAAAATAAAGAAACAAGTATATGAGATGTAGCATAGTAATATTAATATTATCTTTAAAATTTTGAGCTCTTAAATTTAGAATTTAATTGAAATTAGATTGAAAAAGAAAAAGCAGGTAAATTTCAAAGCCCAGTGCAACAAATAGCTATTTTCTCCTATTTTGTATTTAGACGTCCATGGCCTTTATTCATTTGGGTTTTCCTTTACTTTGGGCTCAAAACTGTTTCTCCAACTACTGCGTTTTTTATAATAATAACTTATAAATTAATTTTACGTATTTAATTAATAAAACGGTAAATAAAAAATTTAAATTAATTTTTTTAAAAATTAATTTTAAATTTTAAATTAAAAATAAAATTTCAATCCACTTTGAATAACATATAGAGCTAACATTTAAGTACACAAATTTCAATCTCATCAGCTACTTAATCATCAAAATTGTTATAGTAATTGCTTCTCTTTAAATTTTTAAAAAGTATTAAAATTATTCATTGATTTTCTTTTGATATCAATTAAAAAAAATTAATATTATTTAAATTTTAAATATTAAAATTATTCATTTATTCAGACAAAGCATCAGTTATTTTTTAAAAAATATTATTTAAATTTTAAAAATAAATAATAAAAAGATATTTCATATACTTTCGACTCAAGTCTCCTTCAGCAGTACTTTCATGCCTCCGTACTCTCGCATTTTTCTCTTTTTTAAATCTAACTTCTTCTTTCTCCTTCGCTATGTAAGACGATTTGAGTCAATTGATTATCAATGAAGAAAAAAATATTATTGTCCTTATTAAGAACTCCATAGATATTCTGATAGTCACTTATAATTTTCGTATAATGAAAATATTTTTCACATATAATTCAATTAATTTTCAGAATATGCAGAACTTTTTGGCAGATTTATGGCGGCAATTCTCGAACAGTTATCGTATTGAAAGATTTGATTTCTAGTTACAAGCTGGACATTTTATTTTTTATGGAAACAAAAACTCTTAGTTTTCGTATGAAATTTTTTCGTAATTATTTACATTTTGATAGTCGCTTTTTAGTCCATAGACAAGGATTGGGATGAGACTTTTGGTTAATGTAGAAGAGTTATTAGTCTATTTTTCTGGTTGGCTTTTTTTTAAATTTTATTGAATCGGTTGTTTCAGAAAGTAATGTTTAATGGAGGTTTACTAGTTATTATGGGTTTTCGAAATCGCAACGACAATCTTGGAATCTTATTCGAAATTTATCTTGTAGAAACTCTTTTCCGTGGTTTTGTTCGGGAGATTTTAATAATTTATCATTGAGAGATGAAAAAGAAGAAGTAATATTTTATCAAATTATTTTATGCAGGGATTTAGACAGACACTTGAAGAGTATTTTTACCAAATTATTTTATATAAGAGTTTAATTTTGAATAATTGTAAATTTTTATTAGACTGTACAACTAATATTTCTGTTAGATGGGATCGTCGTAATACTACTTTAACTCATGTTTTAGTTAAAAAATCTATGAGATATAATTATCTTTCTGTTTGAAATAATATCTCTATTTATTTGATAAAATTTGATTTGATGAGATTTTATTAATATAATAAGTAGTTTTATTTTAAAAAAAATAAATAATAAAAATAACAATAATAATAACACAATCATATTTTGGCTTTGGCTTTTGCCTCTCTTCCACTATTACAAAATGCCTTGTAGGCATATACATAATACATCACAGATGATCACTTTAGCCTGAGCCCATATGATTTTTTTTCTACATAAAATAAGTCCAAAACTAAGAGGGGTTTCTTTTTTTTTTTTTAAGGATTATTTTTTAAACAAATAGGGCTGCTGCTGCTGCTTCCCATCCTATTTACCTGTTTTTTTACTGCTGTTCTCTTTTTCTACTTATGGAACTAACTGTATATGAAACTCTGTAAGCCTGCAGCAATGAGAGCTGAGGATGAGAGCCTAACACCCACTTCTGCCTGGTTTCCTCTAATTAATTTCTACCAAAATGAATTCACCTCATGAAGCTCCGACCCCGAGGAAGTCAATAAAGGCCGAGTTGATTTTCTGATTCCCATCTTCATTGTCACCAAAGAGAGAGGGGCTGATCCTGTTGGTTCCAACTGACTCAGTTCCAGATACTTCCGAGTTTGAATCTGACTGACCACATTGGTCCATCACCCTAACCACTCCCATGGACCCAGTTTGATACAACTCTTTGCCACCACTACAGCTATAGAACTTGTCAAATGCTATATTTCTCATCATCACTTCCTTTTCTGCAGATGAATCTGTGAACCCACAAGTCCATCAACAAAAAATAACCATTTAGTCAAACAAAAATTTAAAAAAATGTAATAGACCCACTAAGGAAAAATACATATATTAAGCATACCCATGGGAGCTCCTTGGAGACTGAACCTAGTGAAAAGCTTAGGGTGTGGTTTGGTTGAAGAAGGGCTGAGGGAGAGATCAGTGCATGTTGAAGCAGATTCATCAATGGTGCTAGAGATGGTTGTTGATTCACTGCAAGCATTGGTTTGCAAATTAACATCAAGTTCTTTGATGGGTGGGACTACTTTAGAAGAAGAAGAGGGCTTCCTCCTTCTGTAAATGCTTGATTGTTCTCTATGTTTTCTAGCCATGATCACATGCCAATGATTCTTCACTGCATTATCAGTTCTGCCGGGGAAGAGCCTCGCAATTATAGCCCATTTGTTACCATATAATCTATGAGCAGCTAAGAGTCTGTCTTCTTCCTCCTCGGTGAAAGCCCTTTTGTTGATTCTTGGATCCAGTTGGTTGAACCACCTTAATCTACAGCTCTTCCCTGAAAATCCAAACATGCTTAACTTCAACAAACAAATATTCTAAAAGATCTTAAAAATTAGATGTTTCTCATTAAATAAATTAGATGGTGACCAATGCAGATTTTTTTTTTATTGGGGGCTTACCCGATCTTCCTTGGAGATTCTCAGCAATTAAATTCCAGTTTTGAGGGCCGTATTGAGCCACAAGCTCTTTGAGTTTAGCATCTTCAGCAGGTCTCCAATGGCCTCGTGCACAAAGCTTTGTATACCCATTTTTACCAGGAGTAGAGCCATTAGGCTCCTCTTCTTCATCTAAATTCAAAGAGAGAGCTTTCTTTTGAACTCCGAAAAGCCCATCACTCCCATCATTAGGCCTCTTAGTTCCCCTGTTTTCTACCTGATGAATACTCCATGGGTTTCCGTTTAGGTCCATTGAATGGCGCAAAATCTGAAACCCCACATGAGTATTTATGGTTTCAGTCTCTATAGGCTTACCAATTACCCCAAATGTGTTAACCAGAGACAGCTGAGAAGCAGCAGGTGGAGGTAAAAAGTTCAAGTCTTGATACCCACTCTTTAGGTGTTGAAGACTCATATTAACCAAAAAGAAACCAGAAAAAACCAGACAGGAAAATGAGGTAAAACAGAGCTTGATAACCCCAAAGCCGCCTCCTCCTCTCTATAATGCCTCGCAAGCAGAGTTAAAGACAGATCCCTCTATCTCACAATCTGAGGAACCATAACAAAAGAGGCAAGTAATTAGTTTGGCAAGAGAGAAAGGAGAAGACTTGCTTAGTTTTTATGAAGCAGAGCAAGAGGAGGAAACAATGAAAAAATAAGAAAGTTTGTTTAAAAAAAGAAACAGAATGGGGTTTGAAAGTGTTTGTTGAATGAGAAAGAAAAAGAGAAAAGAAGAACCCACACGATTCTCACTTTTTTTCTCTCACTCTTTATACGTAAATATGCGAAAACAGAGAGAGAGGGTCATGGTATTGTGAGTGGTGAGTGATCTGTGTGTTAAAAAAAATGAAAGGTTTGTTTATAGTTGCATGGAAGTCGAGAGGCACTCGTGTGGGTGGGTGGGTGGGTTGTGTCTCTCAAAAAACATATGCTTTGGCATTGGTATTGGTGTATGTGTTTCTCTTTCTTTCTGGTCTTTCTTGGGGTTTGGAGAAAACCAGAATCTGTTTGTCTGCTTGTGAAACTCTTTTAACTTTTCTTTTCAAACCAAAACGGAAAATTAAAACCTCCCACCATCTCCACCACTGCCTGTCCTGTCTGTCCATTCTCAGCTCTGACCCCTTCCTCCCTCGCTTCCTCAGTTATATATGAATCCCATACTACCCATTCTTTTCTTTGAAAAGAAAAAAAAAATCATTACTTTTATTTTTATTTTTTAAAAAATTACTATTTAATTTTTACTTTAACTATCAACTATTTTATTATTTAATTTTTATAATATAAAAAACTAATTAAATGGTATCTCAATTTTATAAAAATATTTATTATTTAATTTTTAAAGTTGCACCTCTTAATGAATGTTTCTATTTTTAACCATTTAACTAATATTATCAATTAAGATATAGTTTTAAATTAATAGTAACCCACATTTAAAATCATATTAAACTTATTTTTTAAAAAAAATGAAAATCAATAATTATTAGTTAATTACATTGGGTTTATATTCAAAATTATTAGAATTTCAAATTTAATATAATTGAAATTAAATAGAATAAATGAAACGTTTCTAAATACTATTTCATGTTAATGATGCCTTGCTTTCCACATGGTAGTCACTAAAATTAATTGTACAAAATACCTTTTTTTACTTAAAAAATTCTTTAAAAAATAATTATTCTAATTCACCCATTTGATTTATAGGGGAAAATTAAAAATAAAATAAAATAATGTTGTTAATTTTGAGTGGGGACTCAACACAATCTCCTTTTAATTTCTTTTACCAGCTTTTGATCATTTTTTTATAATTAATTATATGATAATGTTCAGTTAGCTAAACCTAAAACTACTAAAAGATGAACAATTATTCCATTCTTGTATTCTTTCCTCCTGAATCTTTTTGACTGTTGGGATCATTGCCCCACTCCTATGCCTTTGAAAATTTTTCTCTCTTCTCTTTATTTTTTTTAATTATTATTTGGCCCCACATTATGGATTTTACCTCAAATATAACCTACAATTTCTCCCATATGTCTTTGATATATTATCCTCTATTTGAGAAAAAAATGCCCATAAACCTCAGGGACCCACAAAAATAGATCAATCCTACAATTAAATGAATGGCTGGATGATGTAACTCATCATTTTTATCATACAAATGTCTACTCATTTCATCTCCTCTTCTCCTTTCTCTCTAAAATTTTAAGGACTGTGATTAACATTGAGATCAGGTGAAAAAACCCTGAAAATTCATTGAAAAAGGTTGTATTTCCCTTGCCCCGAAACTCATTAACAGAATCAAAAAAAGAAAATGAAAAGAAAAAAAAAAAGCATAAAACGAATCGTTTCAGTGCGTTACAGTACGTTACTTTAAATGCACACGCGTGAAGGTTCAGGTTTCTGTTCCAACAACTATCTTCCTTTTATCGCTAACCGTAACGTATGACACTCAAAGCCACTGAGAAATTATATTCTACAAGCAAACACACACAAACACAAGTGTTTTTTTTTTAATTTATTAATTTAAATACATAATAATTAATTTATTTATTTATTAATTTCTCTTTTCCTGGAGCCACTGGGTAGGCCTCGTGCGTGGCTTTTGTCTCCTTCTAGAAACAGTTCCGATTTTTGTCGTTTTGTGGTTACGATGACGATATTGTGTGGGTGCGAGCAGGGGCGTTACACGTGCGGCTTAACTCCCACCGAACACGTGTACGGTCCTAATTGGAGTTGGTTATTAAGGATTTCTTTTTTACTAAACATATGTCCAGTCTCTTGTAATGAAATCTATGAGGATATTTGAAGTGGGCCCCGCCGTTTTCGTTTTCAATTCGAGGGCTCTCTCCTCACGTGTGCCTATTTCCTTAAAAGACTTAAATGCCCTCTCCTACTTTAACAAAGATTACTTAATTCTTATATTATAAAAAAAATCATTAATTAATTTATCAATTTTAAAAAATACAGATAAAATTTTTAAAATTTTATTAATTAATTTTAATTATTAATTATTATAAAAAATTTAAGATATTCTCGATTGTCTTGTATTTTACATCCATAAAAAATTAAGACTAAAAATGGTGATAAATAATAAAATATAATTTATCTGAATTTGTGGAGGAAAACTTTGAAAAAAAAGGAATAATTGGTTAGGTTTGTTATCTTTAGGAAGCAAAAAGGACAGAAAATGCAGCCTTTGTTGAAAGAAAAAAAGCACATCATCCATTCATTCATAACTTTTTTGGTTTGTAATTAATTGGAAGCTCATTGATTCTTTTTCCTTCCCAACCCTAAAACAATAATCCAACATTTCCCACCATCCAAACATCAAACACAGCTAGCAAAAGCCACTTGCCTAGGCATAAACCTAGTTTCTTCCTTCAACAAGGTTTATTTTGATCTTCTATGGAGAAAACTAAAAAAAAAAACAAAAATCTTGAATTAACAACATCATTAACTAAGAATCACTTTAAACAATAATTATTATTTACTAAAAAGGGTATTATGATAACATAAAACAAATATTTAATTATCAATTATAGTTAGAAGTTGTTATAATTTAATTAGTAATTGAATGTGACTAACATAAGAGATATCTTTTGGTTGTATTTCCATTTGATTAGTTAACTAACTAAATAATTAAGCATTGTTTAATGGGTAATGCGGATTTAACTAAAGCAATAACTTCTAGTTTAACAAACATCATTTGTTGTCATAGAAGAATACAATAAAGGAAAAAGGCAAAAGTAGGTGTTTTTGAAAGAGAAATAAAAATTAATTAAATTAAAATTCATAAATATTTTTCATGAAAATGAAAAGGGTGAGTATCATGTTTGTCCCACCCAATCTCCTTTTGTCTAGCCTTTTTCTTTTGATTTTGGGCTGAATGATAACACTAATTTTGTTGCATGTGGTTTTGACAGTTGATAGAGAGAGTGTGTATCCAAAAGCCTACAAAGTTGCAATTTTTGTGATAATTTCTTTGTATAATTTTTAACACTTGGCCAACCCACCACTAAATTCAACCATATTTCTTTACTAGAAAATTAAACAAATCAGAATTTATCAATACCACTAAGCTGTAAACATACTATATAATATAAAGAGTTGTGCATAGTTATTCAACTAATCTTTACATCCTAGGTAGGACAACTACACCATTAAGCATACAACTAGTTTTATAATTATATATTTACAAGTAGCTTTTTTATAACTAATTTTGTGAATATTTGGATTTATTTGAAAAAAATACATAAAAAAAAGGAAAAATAGAGATTGCATATAGAAAATATCGATCAGCATCACGAAAATATCTTTCTAGGCAATTGCCGATTGAGTCACAAACCACCAAAATTTTCACCTAATAAACTAAGAAATAATAATCTTTAAAATTCCCAATATTCCTTCTAGGAGCATAAAAAAAATAAATAAATTGAGTACTCAAGGAATGACGTTAAAGGGATAAATACAATGGTCTGCATTTAAATTTAAAATATTAAAAATATACATTTTAAATTTTAAATTTATTTCTAGAATTTAATTTTAGTAAAACATAATTTAATTTATTAACTTTAAAAAATAGAATATAAATTCAAAATTTATCTGCTCATTTTTTAAAATTAAAAATTTAGAAAGGTGATACTCTGCCAGCCGTCAGATATATTAATGATTATAAAAATATTATTAAAAAAATAAAATAAAATAGTGAAATCTTAGTCAGATTCATCCTTTCCTTTAAAAATTTATTTTGTAATCTTTAAAATTAAATAAATTTTTTTATCTAATTTTCAAAATTAAAATAATAAAAATTTATCTATAATTTATAATTTAATAAAAAATACAGAAAATAAAAAATAAAAAATAAAAGTTAATATCTTTATAAAAATAGAAACTATTTATTATAGAAAAATCAACCATTGTATATAATTATAAAAATTTTGTGATAATATAATAAAATCATAATAATCATATTTAATATTATATTTAAATTTCATAAATAAAATATTTAATAACTATAAAATTTTTGATGATTATAAAATCTTTAATGAGTATAAAATCTTCAACAGCCCTAAAATATTTAATATTTATAAAATTTTTTGAAATCTAAACTAAATTTATAACATTATTTAGTTATTATTATCATATAAACAGTATATATGAATAAGTTTAGTGAATAATGAAATTATTTATAATAAATAGGTAATTAAAATTATTCTAATATAAAATTGAGTTTAGTAATAATAATAATAATAATTAATTGGATTTATTCGTTGTCGGCATATCATCCCTAATTGCATTTCCAAGAATCTCATGTCTTGTAATTTAAAAATAATAAAATATTAATTTATAAAATAAGACATTGAGATTTATCTAAAAGGAGAAAATGTACATTTTCCCGTAATACAAAATGGAGGGACTCTAAGCACGAGGGCCAGCACCACCGTAACACATACCTATTCTTTTTTTTTTTTAATCTTTTTATAAAATTTAGAGTTACAAAGCTTTATAATATATATATATATATTGTAAATATTCTCAATACTATGTATTAATGTCGGCTTAGATTAAATTTTTATGATAAATAAATAATTAATTTGCTATATATTTTATATTTAAAACATATATTTTTCACATATAAGAAATTTGAGTCACTATCATGGTTGTTAAACTTGCAAATGAGAATCAAATTGTGATTTGGTGTCCCCATTGAATAATATCAAAGGACATGCATTTATTTTTAATAAAAATAACAATAATCTCATGTTTAAATTATTTATCCATATATAACTTATAGCAAGGCTCATATTTTTTGGGCATATCAATAAAAATATTTTACTTGAAAAAACTTAATTTTTTTAATTTAAATTAAATATTTATATGTGAATTTTATTAATATTTTTTTTATGAAAAATAATGTGTTATATATAAAGAGCATTTGGGCCATAAGTAAAATGAGAGAATGATGGAAGACCTAATTTGATATCTGATTTGTGGGGTTCAAAATTGAAAAGCTTTGTTGAGGGGAAAATACTTTGAATAAGTCACTTTCAAATTGGACTAAGATTAGATCTTTGCCACATTCATGCATGCACCTTTTTAATTTCTTACCATATAATACTATATAAATATAATCCCATTAAATATTTGTAGGTGGTATTTTTCTCCCTCTCACTCTCTCAATACATAGCTACCATGGTCTTGTGTCAATTATAGCATAAAATTACCTCTCTCTGATAATAAATGTTATGGCATGATAAGACATATAATTCATCTCTTAAATTTAAATTTGAGTTTTTAATATATATTTCTCACAATTAATTATTTAAAAAAAAAAAAATTATTCTCCTACCCTTAACCCAAAAATACCTTTGTGATCAAGTACAATCTTAGATCAAACAAATATTGTATTGTCCTGAAAGTGATCCATTAGGACTATAAAATGACCCATAAAAGAGTGTGATGATCTAAGATCCATAGGAGGATAAGGTTTGTGTATGTGTCAGTAAGCCTTCCTTAAATGGTTCATACATTCTTCTTTTATTTTCTTTTCATTTGTTTTCTAATGATATATAACCGTTATCCTGCTACAGTGTCACCTGTCGCTATTATATAGAACTGTACGTACAGGTGTACTCCCCCTCTCTCCATTGTCAGACGGCTATTTAATTCCCACCGGCGCTCGTACTGAGAGGATCATAGGTGTAGATGGGTCCGTTTCCCCACTGACCCATCAAGTCAGGTGAGCCGGATCCCTCCTTGTTGAGCCCGGGCCACGGTCTACCAGGCCTGCTCGAATGTGGTCTGAATTGTGCGCTAGTGGACAGGTTTGTGTAGTGGACATTAGTAGGTTTTGGGCCTGACTTTTTTACGAGGGCTCAACTGTGGCCTGGGTGTCAGAGGCCCAACGGTCATCAAGTACCCCTTTACCTGCTCATTAGTTATTTCATGATTAATGAGGAGGTAAATCCCGAAGTCTCAATTATGACCGCGCGGCTCTAGGGAGGCTTTTATTAAAAAGTCTTTTCTCCACCTTTACCCATTTCAAATCTGTATTCTCAATTTTGCTCTCGATTCTTCTTCTTGCTTTGCTCCCGTTAACTCGTTCTCCTTCGCCTCTGCAATCTCTGCTCCGTGGTATGTCTCATTCTTTTCATGGCTTCCATTAGAATTCCTGATATCGTGGATTTGATATTCTCTATCACTCCTTTGTCCCTTTTCAGTTTTTTCTCCAGCGAGTATGTCGATACCTCCATTTATAGGATTAGGGCTCCTCTCCTCAACGAGAGAATTGTTCTTTTCAATCCAGCTCCGGCGGGCTTGGTAGACCCCAACAGGGTCGTAGCTTAATTTTCTTCGTTAAGCAACGCAATTTTGGCCTGACTTTTCCCTTTACCCCCTGTTTCATTGAGGTTTTTACCCATTTCTGTGTGACTCTTTGCATGTTATCCCTAAATTCTATGCTTTTCATGCTCTCCTCTGAATCTGTTTGTGGTGCCGGCGGTCATATTCTGATACCGGTCACTTACTTGATCGAGGGCTTCATATTCCCAGTCAGTTTTGTGGTGGCGGCAATCATGTTTCGAGACCGATTACCTACCTCACTGAGAGCTTCATCTTCTCAGTCGATTTTGTGGTGCCGGTGGTCATGTTTCGAGACCGGTTACCTACCTCACTGAGTGCTTCATCTTTCCAGCTGGTTTTGTAGTGCCGGCGGTCATGTTCTGAGACCGGCCACCTACCTCACTAGGGTCTTTTCCCTCTCAGCCGGTTTTGTGGTACCGGTGGTCATTTTTCGAGACCAGTCACCTACCTCAGTGAGGGCTTCATCTTTTTCGCCGGTTTTGTGGTGCTGACGGTTATATTCTGAGACCGGTCATCTACCTCACTGATATTTCATTTTCCCAGCTGGTTTTATGGTGCCGACAGTCATGTTTCGAGATCGGTCACCTACCTTACTGGGGTCTTCTTCTCTTTAACCGGTTTTGTAGTGCCGGTGGTCATGTTTCGAGACCGGTCACCTAACTCACTGAGAGCTTTATCTTCCCAGTCGGTTTTGTAGTGCCGATTATTTTTCGAGACCAGTCACCTACCACACACTTCTTCATTCCTTTTTAAAATTTTTCTGCAAAATAAAAGTTTGTACAGCGTATATTACAAGTGAATACAAATATCAATTTTGGTCAATCCTATCTTTTTATGAGATTCAAAGAATTCACCAAATAATAATTCATGATTTATTTTACAGTTTTTTCTCAACAGTATGCGTAAACACAATCCTTTTCTTAATGTTTCTCATGTTAAAATTCATGCCTTTAAGCTACTTCAGTATACCATCATGTTCAGTCTCATACACACAAGGCTTTCGTCTACAATCTTAATTTTATAACTAATCATGATAATGAAAATATTTTGACTTAAAGAAGTGACCGTGCAACTTAGTTATAACGCCTTCTTTCATGATTTATGAATCACTCCTACATTGCCCTTTCTCTTTATATCGACATCTTCCTCTATCTGACTTTCACCCTATGACTTTTTGATGTAGGTGGTGACTCCTGGGTCTTTCACCGTCTCCTGGCACTACAGAGCTAGGGAATGAGGACTGCGGTCATTCCCGAGCAGTTCTCAGATTGTTTGGAATGTTTCCTGCATAATTATCGACGTGATTGGCCATGTGGATCTTAGTAGGTGTAATAAGGATGAAAACTACGGTGACGAGAAGATCTCATTCGTTCCCACAAATAGCGTCAATTGATGATATGAGATTTAGAAGAGGGTAGGGTTTGTATATGTGTCAGTAAGCCTCCCTTGAATGGTTCACGCCTTCTTCTTTTATTCCCTTTCTATTTATCCTCTAGTGATGTATAATACCACTTTGCTACAGTGCCACCTGTCGCTATCATACAGAGCCGTACGTACGGACGTACTCCCCCCTCTCTCCATTGTCAGACGGCTATTTAATTTCCACCGGCGCTCATGCTAACAGGGTCATGGGTGTAGATAGGTCCGTTCCTCCACTAACGCATCAAGTTAGGTGAGCTGGATCCCTTTTTATTGAGTCCGGATCCTGGTATGCCAGGTCTGCTTGAACATGGTCTGGATTGTGTGTTAGTGGACAGACTTGCGTAACAGATTCTGGCGGGTTTTGGGTTTGACTTTTCTAATACAATTCCAAATTTTGCACTAAGCAACGTCTTATTTCTTCATGACATTAATTGCTATAATATTTTGTTTTAACATTAACTTTTTAACCTTTCTTTAATATGATTCATTTAAAAAAAAAAAAAAACCAACCAGCCTCCCACTCTTCTTCTAGAAAAAAGGACATAGGAACATGAAGGGCAGCCTTTGTTGAAATTGGTACTCTCAAGTGTAAGATATATATATCGAAGCTTTTCCTACTTTATTTGACTATTTGCCTTATTTATATTGGGCAAAAAATATATATATATATACACATTAGGAAAATGAATAGACAAGTTTAGTAAATTTTTGTTAGTCAATTATTATTTAATTAAAAGAAACTATATATGTTTACCTAATAAATTCCACATTGTATCAAACATTCATTCTTTGAAGTTGAATGTGAGGTTAGGATATAAATTAATTACTTAAATAATTATATGTCATCAATAACATCACAAAATAAATTAAAAATATGTATATATCCAATTTAGAAATGATTTTGATCATAACATTTTTGAAAAATTAAAAAATTGAATGATATTTTAAAAGGATAAGAATTGTTTGTGTGTAGAAATCAAATTTACTTCAAATATTTAGTTATAATCGATGAAAAAAAAATATAATTTTGTTTGAAATTTAAACTCGAACGAAATAATTAACTTATTTTAAAATGTATATTGAGGTCCAGCTCAATTTAATTAAAATTATTTTATTGAATTGAAAATGAAAGCATTTCAAGAATAATTATAAGATAATATATAGCAAGTGATTGTCGATGGAATGCACATTTCCCATAATCCAAACGAGTACCCTAGCCCTAGCCCTAGCCCATTATAATGGATATTTACATATTAAGTCAAAATTTGTGTGGAAGAATTTATCAATACAAAAAGTAGTAATCAATAATTTTTTTAAGCCAAACTACCAGACTTTCCCTTTTTCTCCACAAGATTAAAAGTACATCATTGAAAGAAGAGTTTGAAAACAATCATGAAAATATTTTAAAACATACCCTTATGCTATATGAAACTAAAAATTCCCTCAATAATTTTCTGAATATAATATAAAAATTTAAAAATTAAATTATGCCCATGAATGGATATATACACTTGGTCGCTAATTTCTTATTAGTTTGAGTTTATTTTTTAAGTAAAATTTGAAGCCCAACAACTTACTAATTAATGGGCCTTTCATATTACATCACAATGAACACTTTTCTCAATGGGCCTTTGACCCTACAAATCTAAATTAAAATATATAAATTAATTATTATAAAAATATTTAAGTTTTTATATATGTATTTATTTTATCTGTTGTTTAATTTTCTGAGATAATTTAATAAAGTGTTTGAAAATTGAGTTATTATTTTTTTATCATGTTTTATTTTATAAATCACATATTATTAAAAAATTAAAATAAATAATGCATATTTTCATATTTCAACACACACATATATTTTTTAAAATATAATTTTAATATTAATCATTAATAAAAAATACAAGATATTTCCAGCTTGGAAATAAGTGTTCGTGTTTCTTAGCCACTAGCCAGAGTCTCCACTGCTCTCAAATCCTCACCACCTTTAGGGTTTTAGCGCCACCGTAATCGCCAGTTGCCATTTCATGCATTTCCACCTCTAGCATATCTGAAAATGGGTGGCGCCACCAGGTTCCTCATGCTTCTTACCACCACAACTCCTTCCCCGCTGCTCCACCGCCGATGCCCAGCGCTTCTCAGTTTCTCCCGCCATCGGCACCGGGTCCCGTCGTCTTCCTTCTACCTCTCTTACCACCACTACCACCACCTTCCCTCCTCTCTTTGTCATTCTGTTCGCCGCCCCTTAAAAGTTGAAGCCTCCAAACAACTCCACACCCAAACCGCCTTCCCCCATTACACTGAACCTCCCTCATCCTTAACTCGTACCCCCCATCCGTGGCCTGAGTGGAACAATTTTATCAGTAATTTATCTGCAGCTGGGTATTTTAATAGGCATAAATTTGGCATCCAAATCGAGTTAGAGTTCGTGGCAGGCGTTAATTTGCCAGAGGATTTTGCAGATGCTGCCACTGCTTGCTTGGCTTTTGCTCGCGAAAGGCCTGATCTCTTAGGGTGGGTCATATATAGTATTTTCTCTTCAATTGCGTGATATGTGATACAGGGATTTTCATGTTCATGTTTTTATTCTCTTGCTTTGCCCGTGAATAGGATGCTGTCGAGGAAAGATATTGAAGTGATTGTTGAGAAAGGGATGCCCTTTTTGTTTAAAAATGGTGATGACTCAGGAAGGAGGATGAGGTCATTTTTGGGCAGTGGCCATAGTAATGTAAGCCTTTGTCATTGACTTATTTATCAATGCTTATGAATATTTAGCATCTATTTTGTCAGTTGCTTATGAGTAAAAATTTATGATGTATATGGAATTCAAGATGCATACTGAACTATTGTTGTGGCATACTCGCGAATTGGGATGCCATATTAAAATTCCTACTAGTTGTTGAAGGTGTAAATATAGAAGCTGTGACTCTGCAGAAAATGATAGCTTGGTGAGGGGAAATTTTGATTTTTTTAAAAATTTTTTTATATTGGAAGCATTCAAATCCTTGCTGGGGACGTTAAATATCTGATGTTATCGTATAAGTAAATTTGCTTATGTAGTTAAGAAAAGCACCCTTAGAATTCATGAAAGCCATTGAAGAATAGAGGGAGAGAAGAAATTAAGAAAAAGAGGGTGGAGAAAGGTTGTAACAAGAAATTCATAAATGCCATCACCCTGAATAATAACCATAGGTCTTTTGAACCTGTCATGATGTTTTTTAGTTCTTATCCCTCTCTGGAAATGTAGAAGGACCAGGTCATGTACATGCACAGATTACTGATGGTTTATTGGTGTAGCAAAATGTACCAATTGCTTATCCAACATGTATCTTTAGATGCAGATTATAGATAGAGCTCACACTATTGACTTGGTGAGGTTTCTATTAAGTTATGCAAGCAATCTTGTTTTATTGGAGAAGAATGATGTACCAAATAGTGAACTTGTGGAATCATCTGTTCGGAATCTATTGAGTGAATTGGCGCAGCTGAGCTATGCTCCAGCCTCAAACCAATCTATGTCCGTGCAAAATCAATTCCCAGATAGATATGGACAAGCAACAGGTCAAGCACCACAGCCTCTTGGTCAAAACATTGAAATGAAAAGAGGTGACTGGATTTGCCCAAGGTAGAGTCCTTATTTTTCTTGTTTCTGCATCATTTTTCCTCAACTTCTTTCCTTATAACTCATCATTCTTTTGTATGGGATAACATTTCTATGTTCGTTTGTTTTATGAGCAGGTGCAGTTTCATGAATTTTGCTAGAAATGTGAAATGTCTTGAATGTGAAGAAGCACGGCCAAAGAGGCAGCTAACTGGTGGGGAGTGGGAGTGTCCTCAGTGAGCATTGTTTCTCACTTTTCTTCTATAAGCTTGTTGGTTGACATGCCTACATTTCAATTATTAATCAGGAAATTCTCCTTTGCAGATGTGATTTCTTTAATTATGCTAGAAACACGGTATGCTTAAGGTGTGATTGCAAGCGGCCTGGTGAGGTTTCGTTTGGTACCAACAATTCTGGATCAGGTCTGGTGTATGGCAATGGTAGCAACACAAATGCAGCTGATGTGGATAGCAGGCTGGCTGCCAATGAAGAGAAGGCGCAGCGATGGTTTAGTAAAATTTCTCAGCTGGATAGTTCTTCAGACATGAGCAGTGCCATAGCTGATGAAGATTTCCCTGAAATCATGCCATTAAGGAAAGGAGTCAACAGATTTGTTGTCAGCACAAGGAAGACTCCACTTGAAAGGAGGCTGGCCAATGCCCAGCATCGGAGAAACTTGGGCAATGATGACACTCTTGAGGGTGGTGGTGGTGTTCAAAGCACGCAATCAATCAAGCCAAGCTTAGATGAGATGCTTGGTCATAAGGCAGCTGCCTCCGGATTGGAAAACAAGACCCTCAGTAGTGGTCAAATTGCAGGAACAAATACTCCATCTTCTGCTCCTAATTCACCTTCACAAGGGTATGGTGCCTCTAGAGGAAGCAATTATGTTCCATTTGTGCCACTACCTGCAGATACATTTGCCAAGAAACCTGATGAATCGAAGATGGCTAGGAGTGATAAGTTGGAGATGGACGATAAGTGCCTTTCTTCAAGCACCTGTGAGCAAGCTGGTGCAGTTTCTGGAAGAAAAGAAACTGGTATGTTATCAGAAAATTGGCAACCCTCTGAGAAGCCTGTGGACCGGGCTCTGAGCAATGAAAAAGAGAAAGAACAAGCTGAAAAATCTGAGAGATGGTTTAAGAGAGTTGCAGAGCTGCATAATGTTACAGATCTGACTAGTGCAATTTCAGATGAGGACTTCCCAGAAATTATGCCAATGCGCAAAGGAGAGAATCGATTTGTAGTCAGCAAAAGGAAAGATCGATCTTTGACTAATCCAATGTACAAGAGACGTATGGCCATGGAGCAAGCCAATGATACCAATTTTGTGCCCTTTGTGCCCTTCCCGCCAGACTACTTCGCTAAAAAGGATAATCAGCAGCCAGGTGTAGCTGATTCAACTGATAATGAGACAAGTGGAACTGCAAATTCTGCCACACTAGAGAAGTTCCCTGAGAAGTCGGATGACAGTAAAGCTGGCATGCCTGGTGGATCACATGTTCAAGGGATGGAAAATAAACAGTACAGTGCATGGAGCACAGATTCAAGAACTTGGGAAAACTCAAATGGAAAGAAAGCAGGAGCATTAACTAGTGGAAATTCAACTCAAACTGTTGTTGATCCCAAGTCTAGTAGCAGGGATGGTTGGAGCAGTGAATATTCTAGAAATGAAAATGTTAGTGGGACATCAAATCTGATAGGGAGTACGCCACAAGATTTTACTAATTCCCCAACAAATGGCAAGGACAGCGGGAGCAGTGGATTCCACAGTAAAGAGGATGTCAATAATGCAGCAAGCTTGACGGAGACTACATCTCATCCATCTGAGAATCAAAAAATTAGGGATAGCTGGACTGGAAAAAGCTTGGAAGGGTCAGCAGTGAAGGAACCAGATCCTTTGGACATGTCAGAGGAGGCCAAGGCTGAGAGGTGGTTCCGACGCGTTGCTCAGATCAAGGACATATCGGAGCTTAGCCAGATCCCAGATGAAGATTTCCCCTCAATAATGCCAATGCGGAAAGGTGTCAACAGATTTGTTGTGAGCAAAAGGAAAACACCATTGGAGAGGAGGTTGACATCTACTCAGTACAGAAAAAACCTTCCAATTGTGAGCTCTGATCCAGTGAAGAAAAGTGACAATAGCTGATGCACTATTGAAGATTATACTGAAGTATTTGAATCTGAGATGGACGTTTAATCTTTTCAAATTTTGTTACTTATAGTGAAGTAAAGAAACCTATCCATGGAGACACACTGTTAATAGTAATTATTTTTCACGGCTAGAGCATCTGGGTGGAGGATTTGGTCAAACTGGAACTGTGATTTGGATATTGCTTGCCTTGGAGTTGCAGGGTTAATGTGTAACATGCTTTGTTTTTTCATCTTCTACATTGTTCACATTTGTAGGCTGGAGAATTTGATTGTACAAATATTAGACTGCTCAGCTTCATGGGAGGTTTACACATCACGTCGTGTCTCTGGGGCAGGAACATTTCTATTTAGTATAGCAGCCAAGGAATCTACTCTACAGCTAACCCTCAGTCTCACCTCCAGAATTCTTTTTCAGTAGAAGAAGAAAAAGATGGAAATTATGAGGATTTGGTATATATTGGTTGTTTCTAGGGAAAGGACATATTTGATGTTTACATAATGCAAGTCTTTACATTCAAGTGTAGCGAATACGAAGTGGTTTATGCATCAAATTCTTAGCTTCCTTTTTAGGGTAATTTTTGTCTAGAAATACCTAAGAGTTGGTTAGAATTCCGTTGGTAAGCAGTTAGAGTCGCTGTGACAAAACGATTAATATATAGTATTTTTTTATACTTTTTAATTAAATTAAAGTATAAATTTATATTATCCTCTTTATATATAAATTTATATTATCCTCTTTATATAATTGAAGTAAATGGAACTCAATTTATTTATTTATTTATTTCAAATGAATAAATAATCTTTAATTAGAAATGTTAATAATAAAATTTATTTATTAAAATCTAAAATATTAAAAAAATAAAAAAAAATATAGGCCATCCATTAAGCATAAATACAAGTCCATTTGGTCCTCAAGCTCTGAGTGTACCACTCCGCCCAACATAGACGCTTGCTTGTGGACGGAAAATCACCCAACCAACTTCCATTTAATTCCTAACTTCCCGATTGCAAGACATGACACGTGGTTCCATCTTTTCTTTCTTTGCTTCAACTCGCATGCCTCCTGTGGTTTAAAATGATCTAATTAGATGGAAGTTAATTTATTGAGGGACACATCTAGAAAAGTTATGTTTTAGAAATTATAATTTAAATACGTTTGGTTAATATATTAAATTCTAATAATATAAATATTTTAATATATATATATATATATATATATATATAATTTAAAATATAATATTTTATTTAATAAAAAATTATATATTAATTAAATATTCAAAATTTAAAAAATAAATACTCAATCCACATAATAATTAATATATAAAAAATTATATGATAATAATACAAATTATCATAAAATATAAAAAATATTTATAATTAATTAATTAATTTATTTTTTATTTAAATAAACATGATGATCTGAGATCTAATAGAATAGGGTTTTACAAGGGTTTTGTATTAGAGAGTAAAACTTAAACATTCTGAGGAGGGGACTCCCCTTTTATCTATTTCGTCTTGCTTGCTGGTGACGTGTAAAGGTCTCTCCGGGATTGGGCCACGCGTCTCTGCCATACAGATTCGGGCGTACGAGGGTATCAGGCGCCTGCCCCATGCGTAACGGCCTCTGATTCTCCTTGTGCGTACGTTCGTGCGGATCTGCCAGGCTGTCTGGGGAGTATCATTCTGGATCCTGGGTTGGGCCGAGAGTTGGGCTAGAGAGGGAAGGGCCTGTGGTCGCGGACTGGGTTGATTTAAGCGGGGAAGACTGGTCGAGCCCGTCCTTGAAGGTTGGGTGAGCCGGGCCTGCTTTGAGTACCAAGTAGGTGGGCCTTTACTTTGTGGGCTTTAGGTTGTGCCGAGGCCCTGGACCGGGGTGAAGAAATCCAGCGGTCATCAATTGCCCCTTCACCTTCTCGGTAGTTATTGCTCCAACTGCCGAGGGGGTGAATACCGAGAATCATTATGGCTGCGCCTGCTCGTGTTCAGATGCCTTCATAATACCCTTTCATCTTTTTGTCATTCCTCATTTCTCGAATCCTATCTGTCTCTTTCCTTTTCTGGCCTTTCCTTACCTTTCAGATACTCTGCTCTGCTTTACTTCCTTGTCATTATCGCCTGGACGCGCTTCTTTTTCCTTGTCCATGAATATCTTTTAAAGGTCCTGACATTGTGGGCTTAGAGTCTAGAATTACTTTGCGCTAAGACTTCAGATTTCGAGTATATATCAGTGTTGACTCTTCTTTACTTCTAGGCCCTTTGTCGGAGAAAAGGAGTCTTTCCTTCCCGCGAGATTCTCCTGTTTTTTCCGCAAAGGATGTATTTGACGTTTTCTTCAAACGGATTAAGGTGAGTTGGAGGCTTCATAGCTTTGCTGCCCCAGGGATTTGCTTTAACTTTGCTTTCATTACTTTAACAAAAAACTATCCTCACTTCTCTGTTTGGAACTTTTTGCAGTACCTGAGAGAAAGATGGATCAGTCCAAAACTCTTGAAAATCTGATATTACCTCGAGGGAGTCTGAGTATTGCTTCTGAGGTCCTTCTAGCAGGGCGGTTGATGGGTGGAGTCATTTGGCAGGTCGTTGAAACTGTTTTACCCAGATCGTCCGGCTGGCCTCCTCCTTTGGTTGTTGTTCGGGCTTCAAAGAGGCTATGGGCTGCTGGGAGGTCTGTTTTGACTCTATCTTCCTTTGAGAAGGAAATTTCCCCGATGTCCATTTTGTCTTCTTTTGATATAAATGGAAGTGGCGAAAATGATCAATTTATTACCCCTTTTGGTGTGAAGTACCTGTATTATGAAAGGCTGAGATCTGCTGCACTTAGTCAAGCTTCCGGCGATGCCTTCGAATATATACTCTGTGATCTTCTTGAGGCCGTAACTCGAAGACTTATGTTTTTCATGCTCGACATCTGAACAGCATATAATATCTGAGCTTGTTCGAATGTATCGTGCATCACACTTGGGCAACCGAATGTTTGTCCGTAGGGGAACAGTGAGAAATGCTTATGGGAATCAACTTGTTCAGTTCTCCTATAATAACGAAGCAGGGTTCGGCCGACCTACTGAGCTCGTTTCCCTTATTCAAGAGTTCCTTTGTGTCGAAAACTAGGATAATGATAGGTGATAGTGATGTAAACGTAGACGATGTATTTGGTCATGTAAATCCTCTAAGGATAGCTTTTTGTTCTGTAATGTGGGTCTTTGTAACGCGCTGTAATGAAACTTTCATTTTTTCGTTCATATCCGAACTATTCTTTATTATGCATGAGATGACTTTTTTCTTCGTGGTTTTCTCTGATCCGACCTGGAATCTATTTAGCCAGTCTGAGTTTTTAGTTTGCTCTTTCCGAGCTGTACCGACCGACCTACGAGCTTACTTTCGGTTTACTTTGTCTCAGCGAGACTAATCCGACCTCCGAGCTCTAAGTTTCCTTAACTTTCGATTTTTCTTTTTCCGAGCTGACCTGACTGACCTATGAGCTTTGCTTTTAATCAAAAAGGTTGAGCTTCCGACCCATAACTTTGTAAGATTCTGAGGCGTCTTCATCGCGTCGTTCTGGGCTCCTGGCCTTTGCTTAATGATGATCCTTCTTAGGTGGTGGGCTGGTCTGACCTTTATTATGTTTCCTCCTGTTTGTCTCCTTGGGCTTTTTTATGACTTATTCTTTTTCCTTGGTTTTTACTGCCTGAGCGGTGATGATGTGCATTTTGCGCGTCAGGTCGTCCTGAGGGAGAGATTCGACTGGAGCTCGGTTTTAAGGTTTTGACAACTTGTTTGTCTTATGCGAGTAGCGTGCGGGTCTTCAGCTGATGGGCCATTGTCGTGGGCCTGGCCCTTTGTAGAGGTGGAGAAGCCCAGCGGTCATCTCTTTGCCCCTTTACCTTCTCGCCGGTTACTATCGAACCGTTGAGAGGGTAAACTTCGAGAGCAATTAATGATCGCGCCGCTCCATGACAAAACTGCTCAGAACAACGTTTCATCTCATTATTGCCTTTCCCTTCGAATTCTCCCTGTCTTCTGAAGAAACTCGCTCTCTTCTGCTCTCTGTTTTCCTGCAACTTCTTCTGTTTCTTCTATCTTATTGTGCTTTCAGGTACGCTTCTTTGCTCTTGTATGGAGGGTCCAAAACTCCCCGATGTCGTTAATATTAGGTCGCATATTACTTCTTCCAACATAACTAAGCACATTTCCTAGAGGCTCTTAGATACTCCTTTGTATCTCATTCGAGCGCCTTTGCAAAACGAAAGGATAGTCCTTCCTAACCCTCCTCCTCCTGGTTTGATTGATCCCTAAAGGGGTCGCTGTATAGTGTTCTTTCTCAAACAGAGGGATTTCGGTCTACCGTTTCCTTTTACCCCTTTCTTTATTGAGGTTTTCGAGTACTTCGGGGTAACCCCTCGGATGTTATCCCCAAATTCTATTTTGTTTCTGTCCTGTTTTGAGTCTATCTGCCTGAGTTGGGGTTTTACCCCCACAACGTGTCTGTTTGTCACTTTTTTCCGTCTGGTTAGGGCAGTTCAGAATTTTTATTACTTTTCCCCCCGTAGTGGGTTGTCTCTTTTCACGGGCTACAAGGATTCCATAAAGGGATGGGTAGAGAATTTTCTTGTGGCGGAGCTGAAATTAGAGTCCGCCCGATTGTGGGATGTGGATCTAAGTTGGGAGGAGGTCCATCCGGGTTGCAACGAGCTGCCCCAATTGAGCCTTATTGAGCAGGTGGGGTTGCTTCGATTGACTTCCGTTGAAAGGAAGTATGACGTCGAGAAGTGTATGTTCGTGTCCAATCTTAGGGATATCCGGGACACGGGTACATTACTTCGTCCAACGATTCTGTTTCTTCTTTGCTTACGATATCAGAATGTATGCTGACTCTTTATAATTTTGTGTTTTTTGCAGCTTCTGAGGTTAAAATGGATGAAATCAAGCTCCCCAAGAACTTTGTCCTGTCTCGGGATAATATGCACGCAGTTTTCGATGCTTTTTCGGCTGGGCGTTCGGTGTCTGAGGCTTGTGAAGCGCATCTTGATGAATATAAAGCTTCCGATGAGATGGGGTCGGCTATTTTTAACAAAGCCTTCCGTATGTACGTAACCGGTTACAATCGTGGTTTAAGGGAAGCTAGACATGCTCCCGATATTCCTTTGGAAAAGCTTCGTAAGCCCGAAGTGGACTCGGATGGCGAGCTGGTGTTATATGGGGAGGATGATTTTCCTATGCCCAGAGGGGATTGTTGCGTTGCAGGCCGGCCATCTGTGTCTTCTTCGGAAGAATCCGAGCTGGAGGGGGACGATGAGGAAGTTCTTGGTTCAGAGGGAGATGACCCTAATTCTGAGAAGGAGGACCCCCACCTAGGGTCAGAGATTGCCCCTGTTATGAATGTTGAGAGGCCTGATCCTAAGGAGGCTGTGTTTCCTCCAGATGTAGTTATACATAAAGATAGTGTAGGCGAGGATGTTCTCACAGATGTGAGTCCTTTAAGGACTATTTTTCCTTCCACCTCGTCCGAAAAATAGATTGTAATAGCTTTGTTAATGAAATTTTGATTCCTTTTTCCTTGAACTATTCTTGTTCTTCATATTTATCTCTGCTTTTCATACTTGTAATATTTACACGACGTATTCTCATTCATAAGCTTTTTCTCCACTGAATCAGTCTTAAGTTGCGAGCTCAGTTTTTTAGTTAATTGTCTGAGAGATCAAGTCTCATCTTTTAATGACGACTAGAATGTCTGTTTTTCTTATTTTTAACCCTTTCTTCTTGGTTGTCTGTTCCAGACAAACTGATTTGGGTTTTGAGGGAGCTCGGCTTTTCGCTCGGCCTTTATACTTCGAGTGTTGGGGTACAGGACTATCCGAGCTGGGAGCTCGGCCTTTTCTTCTTACCCAGGCTTTAAGTATTAGCAGTCATTTCAAGGTCGGTGCTTATTAGCCGTTATACCCCGAACCTTTTCAAGAGGTCGGAACCTCTTCGGGAGGTCGGAATCTGATTTGTCTTTGATAGCCTTGAGCCCCCCCTTTTTTGTGAAGTTGGAACAATATTTTTATAAGTTGTCCCTGCATATGATATGAGAAGTTTGTACTTCGGGAGGTTTTTGGGACCTTCACCGACCGTTCTTGTTTTGTTTTTCCGGGAGTTCTTAGGGGATCCCAGTTTTCATGCTCTGGGAGGTCCTTTAAGGTCCTCACCTGCCATTTTTGTTCCGGGGTGACCTCGGGGCCCCGCCGGTTGCTTTTGCGCCAGGAGATCTTACGGGATCCTGGTTATTTTTGTTCCGGGGTGACCTCGGGGCCCCGCCGGTTGCTTTTGTGCCAGGAGATCTTACGGGATCCTGGTTATTTTTGCTCCGGGGTGACCTCGGGGCCCCGCCGGTTGCTTTTGCGCCAGGAGATCTTACGGGATCCTGGTTATTTTTGTTCCGGGGTGACCTCGGGGCCCCGCCGGTTGCTTTTGCGCCAGGAGATCTTACGGGATCCTGGTTATTTTTGTTCCGGGGTGACATCGGGGCCCCGCCGGTTGCTTTTTGCGCCAGGAGATCTTACGGGATCCTGATCTTTTTTGTATATCCTTGAGGTTTTGCACAATATTCAGGCACATTGGCCTTACTGTCGCTTCGTCATCTCAGCTGGTTTGGTGTCTAACTGAGGTCTTTGTTTTTCAAGGGGTCTCTCTGAGCCCTATTCGTTCTTTTTCACGGAGGAGTATTATTCACAAAGATAATCACATTGTAAACAATTTTATTCACTCATGTGTCAAAATTCAATGTTTTTTTTTTGTTTTTTTTTTATTTTTTATTTCTTTACAAATATATTAAGGGAAATACCTCTTTAAGTGCTGGATATTCCAAGCGTGGGGCTCAGAGTTTCCTTGCATATCCTTGATCCGGTATACCCCTAGCTTGACCACTTTTGTCACCTTGAATGGACCCTCCCAGGTCGGTGCTAACTTGCCCGCGACCGCTCTTTTCCCTGTAGCTTCTAGGTTTCTTAAGGCCAGATCTCCCACTTTCAAGCTTCTCTCTCTAATCTTTTGGTTGAAATATCGTGCTGCTCGTTGTTGATAAGCAGCAGTTCGGATTTTGGGCTTCTTCCCTAACTTCTTCAAGAGCATCTAGGTTGCTTCTTAACTTGTCCCCATTAGTGTTCTCACTAACAAATTGGACTCGGTGAGTGGGAATCTGCAACTCAACTGGGACTACGGCCTCTGTGCCATAAGCAAGCGCAAAGGGTGTTTCTTTAGTGGGTGCTCTGGGAGTGGTTCGGAGTGCCCACAGGATACTGTTAAGTTCTTCAGCCCAATTCTCCTTTGCTCCATCTAGCCGTTTCTTTAACCCTTAGAGGATAGCTCTGTTAGTGACCTCTGTTTGGCCATTAGTTTGAGGATGGGCCACCGAGGAGAATTTGTGCCATATGCCCATGTTCGTCGTGAAGGCTTTGAAGGTACTGCAGTCAAATTATCTGCCATTGTTTGAGATAAGCACTCTAGGCATGCCGAATCTACAGATGATATGCCCCCACACAAAATCTATCATCTTGCGAGCTGTGATTGTGGCTATTGCTTCTGCCTTTGGCCATTTTGAGAAGTATTCTACAACCACCACTACGAATTTCCTTTGCCCTGTAGTCTTGGGGAACGGTCCCAGGATATCGATTCCCCATTGTGAGAAAGGCCATGGACTGGATATGCTTGCTTGAGGAGTGGCAGGGGTCCTGATGGCATTAGCAAATCTCTGACATACATCGCACCTCCGGACAAACTCCTCTGCTTCTTTTTTGACAGTGGGCCAATAGTATCCTTGCCTGAATATTTTGTTGGCCAATGTTCCTGCTCCCTCGTGGGCTCCACATAGGCCTCTATGTATCTCTTCCATTATCTTTGTAGCCTCTTCCGGGCTCACACATCGGAGCCATGGACTGGATTTTCCTTTTCTGTATAAGGTCCCTCTTATTGCTTGGTAGTTGGCGGCACGAGCTGCTATCTTTCTGGCTTCATCTTTATCTTCGGGGAGCTCGCCCTTTTCTAAGTATCTCAGGTACGGGGTCATCCAAGTTGGGCTTTGTTCTACCTGCAATATCGTGTTAGTTTTATTAAAAGCAGGTGTATGGACCTGTTGTATGTATACTTCATCGGGAAGCTGTTCCAGTTCTTCTTTGGATAATCGGCTGAGCAGATCTGCTTCCTCATTTTCCTCTCGAGGTATTCTTTGAAATCTGATGGTTACTCCTCGACCCACGAGCTCGGCTTCCAAAGTTTTTACTTTATCAAGGTAGTTCTGCATGACGGGGTCTCTAGCCTGATATACTCCCGTCACCTGGTTGATCACTAGCTGAGAGTCGCTATTTACCTCGAGGTCGGTTACCCCTACCTCCAAAGCTACCAACATTCCATTCACCAAGGCTTCATATTCTGCTACATTATTCGAGGCTTTGAACTCTAAACGTAGGGCGTAACACACTTTAAACTCCTCTGGCCCCTTAAGCATTATTCCGGCACCATTGCCTTCAGTGCTTGATGCTCCGTCTACATACAGCTTCCAGTTAAATTCTGCATGAGGCTCCCCTTCACACTGCTGTTTTGCTATCCCTGAGGATGATCCTCCCCGCTCCTTGTTGAATGAGCACTCTGCTATGAAGTCAGCCAAAGCTTGAGATTTTATAGCTGTCCTGGGTCGATATTCTAGACAGTAAGGGCTGATTTCTACGGACCCAGCCAACATTCGTCCTGAAGTTTCCGGCCTGCGTAGAATCTTCTTTAAGGGTTGGTCTGTCATCACAACTCCTTGGTGGCCCTCCAAGTAAACCTTGAATTTCCGAACTGCTAGCAATAGGGCGTAAGCCATTTTTTCAATGTTTGAGTATCTGACTTCGGTATCTCTGAGTACCTTGCTGACGTAAAAGACGGGTTTCTGCTCCCCCTCTTCCACCCTCACTAACACTGCGATGACTGCTTGTTCTGAGGCCGCCAAGTATATCAAAAGTTCCTCTCCTTTTATAGGGCTGCTGAGTACATGGGGCGAACTAAGATATTTCTTAAGCTCTGTGAAGGCTTTTTTGCAATCTTCCGTCCACTCGAAGTTCGGTACTTTCCTCAACTTTTGGAAGAACGGCAAGCACTTTTCTGCCGATCTTGACATGAATCGGTTGAGCGCCACTACTCTCCCGGTTAGTCTTTGGACGTCCCTTACACAGGTCGGCTCTGGCATATTCAATATGGCTTCCACCTTCTCCGGATTAGGCTCGATGCCTTTTCCGCTTACCATGAATCCCAGGAATTTTCCTCCTCGAATAAAGAAAGCACACTTTGCTGGGTTCAACTTCATTCTGTACTGGTTTAATACCCCGAATACTTCCCTCAAGTCTGCCATGTGCTATTGGAAGTTTGGGCTTTTGACCACCATATCATCTACATAAACTTCTACATTCCTGCCAATCTGATTTTTGAAGATTTTATTCATCAATCTTTGGTATGTTGCCCCGGCATTCCTCAATCCGAATGGCATAGCTCTGTAGCAATAAGTCCCATCTTCAGTTATAAACGAAGTCTTTTCCTCATCCGACCTTTCCATTGGGATTTGATGATAACCAGACATAGCATCCAAAGAAGACATATAATCAAAACCGGCCGTAGAGTCGACCATTTTATTAATGTCAGGAAGTGGATAACAATCTTTAGGGCAGGCCTTATGTTGTCCCTTGAAGCCATTTAGGTCTAACACCTTATTTAGGTCAGTAAAATCTATGCACATCCTATATTTGCCATTGGCTTTTTTGACTAATACATGATTTGCTAACCATTATGGGTACATAACCTCCCTAATAAAGCCTGCCTCCTCAAGTTTCTGCACCTCTTCCCTGGTGGCCTGCTGCTTCTCTCTTCCTACTACTCTCTTCTTCTGTTTTACTGGCTTGGCTTCGGGGAGTACATTCAGCTTGTGTGTCATTACCGTGGGGTCAATTCCAGGCATGTCGGAGGGCTTCCAGGCGAAACTAGACGCATGACCTCGGATCAGGGCCATGACTTCAGCTTTCTGTTCTTTAGTGAGGCCGGCGTTGAGATTAAAGACCTTTTCTATCTCTGCTTCTGATAAAGGGAAGGTCTCCAGCTCCCCCACCGGTTCTGTCCTGGCCTCTGTTTTCTCATCTCGAACCTCTAGGACTTCCGAGTCAAGAGCCTCTCCAATGGAGCCTGGTTCTGCTACTGTGGCTAAGTATACTGCTCTTGCCTCTTCCTGGCTGCCCCAGACTATTCCCACTCCTTCTTCTGTTGGAAACTTAAGCGCCAAATACCTGATACTGGTGACGGCTTCGAAATTGAACAGCGCAGGCCTCCCCAATATCACATTATAGCTTAACGGAAGTTTGACCACTAAAAATACCTCGTGGTGAGTATGAGTCTTGGGTGCTTCACCTAAGGTGAGAGCCAGTTTCACCTTCCCTTCCACGACCACCGGTACTCCTCCGATCCCTTTGATTGGTGCTTGGTCTCGGACCAACTGTTCTTCCGGAATTCCCATCTGCTGAAAAACCCGGTACGGTAGCAAGTTGACTTTACTCCCATCATCCACTAAGACCTTCTTTACCCGATAATTGTGAATGACGGCTTCAATGACCAGCGCGTCATCATGGGGCATCTGAATACCCTGAGCATCTGCTGAAGAGAAGGTGATTGTCATGGGAGAGTGGTCAACGATCTGCATGACCTCGGTGCTGCTGGTCTCTCCCTCCCGATTTCTCTTCTTCCCTCGGTGGCCCATCCGTCCTCCCGTTCCTCCAACAATCATGTTGATGGTCCCACTGGATCCATCGTTCACTGGTCCCGCCCCTGTTCTCCTCGGCGCCTGAACCGCCGGGCTGGATTGAGGCCTTTGTCCCTCTGATTTCTTTACAAAATTCTTTAGGTGCCCCCTCTTTATCAACCTCTCGATCTCTGCTATCAACTGGAAGCAGTTGTTAGTATCGTGGCCATGCGTCCGATGATATTGACAATACTTGTCAGGGTTCCGGTGGTTAGCTTCCGACTTCATAGGTTTGGGCCACTGGAGAAAATCCTTATCCTGGACAGCCATGAGCACCTCGGCTCTGGATGCATTTAATGGAGTCGGCTTTTCAGGGACCCAAGGGGGAGGCAACCTTGACTCAGGGACCCGTGGAGGGGGAGGCCTTTGATCCCTTTGCTCCCAGGCCTGTTTGTACGGCTCGAGCCTTTTGCCGTGTTTCTTGTCATGTTTCTCCGGCCTCCTTTCTTCTGAGGCTTTTTCTTTTCCTGCCATCCTTCTGGCAAATCGGCTCGTCACTAAGGCGTCATCCTGCCTTATATACTTCTCCGCTCTCTGCATCAGCTCGGCCAGGGAGGTCGGCGGCTTCCTGCTCAAGGAACCGAAGAATTCGGCAGAGGTCGTTCCCTTTTGCATTGCCTCTACCGCCCTTCCTTCATCAAGATCGGGAATCTGCAAGGCCTCCGTATTGAAACGAGCAACATACTCTCTGAGTGATTCACCCTCTCTCTGCCTTACTGTCTCCAAGTAGCTCGTCTTCCTCTCCGCTGGCACTCCGGCTATGAATCGACTGATGAAGCGAATGGCTAGGTCTCCGAAACTCCTAATACTTCCGGCCTCAAGGCTGTTGAACCACGCCCGCGCTGGTCCCGAGAGCGTCGTTGGGAATACTTTACACATTAAGGCATCGGATAGAGTTTGCAACTCCATGAAGGTTTTATAGTTGATGACGTGCTCCCTCGGGTTACCAGTTCCATCATAAGCCGCCATTGATGGCATCATAAACTTCTTAGGGACAGTCTCTTGCTGCACCCACTTGGAGAAAGGGGAAGAAGTAGGCAGAGAGGTTTGGCTTTGGTCTTTCTTACCTAACTCGGCAAGGAGCTGTTCTCTCAGTTTCTTCAACTTTTGGTCCACCTTCTCGTCTTCTGGGCTGAGTTTTTTCTCCAGGGGGTACTCTTCCTCCTCTGCTTCAGTTCCCGTCCACCTGGTTATTTCGGCGGAATAGTTATCCACCTCCTCATTTTCTATCATCTCTCTCACCCTCCTCCCATGGATTCGGGCCTCCGGTCCTTCCTCTTCGCCGGCTCTTCTCCCTCTTTCTTTAGTATCGCGGCTGCTGGTTTGAAGACGGTCAGGTGCAGGTCGGGGGTCATTGGTCTGAGGTTCCTCTACAACCGGGAGTGTATTTGCTGGGGTGTTGAGGCCTCTCTGTTGCATTATCTGCCCCAACCAGTGGGCTGTGTTCTGTAACTGGAAAGCCATGTTCTGAAGATCTTGGTTAGACAAGGTGACAACGGGAGTATTCCCTGCCAAACTTGGCGAAGGATTAAGAGGAACAGGTGTTTGGTTGTTTAATGCCGTAGGACTAGAAAAGGAAAATTGTTGCCCCTCTTGGGCAGAGCTTAGGTCATTCGGGACGTTAAGGTTACTTTCTTGGTGATTAGCCATCGTGGATCTCAGTGGGTTTCTTTAAGAGTGAAAACTCCGGTGATGAAAAGATCTCCGTCGTTTCCCACAGACGGTGCCAATTGATGATCTGAGATCCAATAAAATAGGGTTTTACAAGGGTTTTGTATTAGAGAATAAAACTTAAACATTCTGAGGAGGGAACTCCCCTTTTATCTATTTCGTCTTGCTTGCTGGTGACGTGTAAAGGTCTCTCCAGGATTGGGCCACGCGTCTCTGCCATACAGATTCAGGCGTACGAGGGTATCAGGCGCCTGCCCCATGCGTAACGGCCTCTGATTCTCCTTGTGCGTACGTTCGTGCGGATCTGCCAGGCTGTCTGGGGAGTATCATTCTGGATCCTGGGTTGGGCCGAGAGTTGGGCTAGAGAGGGAAGGGCCTGTGGTCGCGGACTGGGTTGATTTAAGCGGGGAAGACTGGTCGAGCCCGTCCTTGAAAGTTGGGTGAGCCGGGCCTACTTTGAGTACCAAGTAGGTGGGCCTTTACTTTGTGGGTTTTAGGTTGTGCCGAGGCCCTGGACCGGGGTGAAGAAATCCAGCGGTCATCAAAACATATAATTTAAATAAAATTACATTATGAAATTTTTTACACATTATTATTTATCAAAAAACATAAGATATTTTTTACACATTATTATCGTCTCAACCCATGTTTTCTTATTTACCACTTTTACCCTTTATTAGGATCTACACCAAAAGAAAATTGAAAAGAAATTTAAAAGAACATAAGAAAAAAAAATTAAATCTTTAAAAGAAAGGAAGAAAAATAATTATTATATTTATATTCCACGGTTCTTCCATAGAATTAATGATAAATATTCAGTCAGTTTTATTAAAACAAATTAAATTGAATAAATTAAAAAAATTTAAATATTTATAAAAATTAAATTAAAATAAAATTGAGAAGAAATTTAATTGAATCCGGTTCAATTTAATTTGGTTGATTGAATGTTTTATTTTTTAAAATTTAGTTAAAATATTTTCATTTTAATTAAAATTAATTTTTTATATGATTAAAATAATATATTATTAACTAATTGATTTAATTTAATTTTATTGAATTCTTTTTAATTAAATTAAAATAGTTTAAATTAATTCAATTAATTAATTATTTCAATTTGAGCAGGACAGTCCTCGCCCCCAACATAAAACTCAATAACCTATTTATAAGAAAGCATTTAAGTATTTTCTCCTTATTCCTCTTCAGTTCCTAAGGTTTTGGGGGGAATTTGATTGAAAAATACAAATTCTTACTCCCACTCCCGTTTCTCTTCATTTCTCCCCTTCGTTTTCTGTGCCACCAACAAAAATTTCATAATTCTCATCTATTGAACTTTTCCCTCTCCATTTCTCTCCATCCAAACAAACCATGACCATTGCTTCGCTAAATCCTATCAACTTCGTCAATTTTTCTCTCGTTTTCTATTACTTCTCCATGTTTCCTGCTCTTTTTGTAGGAAAATGGGCGAGAAAATCCGCTTCCACAATCATCTCTGCCACCACCTACATTGTTTTCCTCATTTTTGACTTCCTTGACATGATCTTTTGCATTATTTATGGGTGTCTTGATGAGTTGTTTGAAGGGAAGCCCTCCCATTGTTATTGCGGAGACAGGGGAGAGATACAGGGGAGGGTGTGGGATGATGGGGACAATGAGCTTTCAGAGACTTTATATGGAAGGAACAACGTGTTTAGGCAAATGAGATTTCTGGGTTTTGGAAGAAATTGGGAGAATCGCAAGAAATCATTTGGTGGTGGCAGTGGAAAAAGGATTTGGTCTGATTGTGGGTGTGAGTCTTGTGTTTCTTGGATGAAAGATGGTGGACAGAATCTGCATGTAGTTGTCAAGGAGCCTTCGGCCAGTGATCCACTAAACCTTTAATACTTTTCATTTACTGTTCTTCCTATTCCTTTTTCCCTTACTGTGATTTGCTACTTAAATCTATGGGCTTTGTTTGTTTATATCACTTAAATCATTAAAAAGCTTTATCAGATAGAAAACTTAGATGCACATGAGATTTAAAACTTGACAAAAAGTGAGCATTGTGTTTATAACTATGGAGGATTTGATTCTGCGGTTGGAAAGCTTCCAGTTATCGTTTTAGTTTCTATTTGTTTGCTGAGAAATGGAAGATAAGAGCTAGGACGTATTCTGCTTCTTCATGGTTTGTTTTTGGGCAGCTTCATTGCTCAATTAGCTAATGCTGAATTATGCTTAATCCAGGCACTAATCAAAACAAGCACTGCTAGCACTGTTAGAATTTAGGACTGGAAATAGCCAGGTAAAACAGAAAATAGCTAACTAAAAATAACAAACATCAAACTCAGAAAAATAGAGCATAGAGCACATGATTTCTGCAACATTTATAACTAACTTTGCAGCAACAAGACCTTTACTTCAACAAACACTAACAAAATACTAACTTTGCAGCAACAAGACCTTTACTTCAACAAACACATAACAAAAACATCAAAATACCAACAAAAGATAAAAACAGAGCAATATGAAAAACCTTTTTCTTTTTTTTTTTCTTCTTATTTTTTCAGCATTTATTTACAGAAAATACACTCTTTCCCCTCTCTTTTACTGCAGCAAATTTTTTCTTTTTATAGGCAAAAGAAAAGTCTTACGAAGTTAACAACTACTTAACTATCACCTAATACAAGACAAATAAATCATTCAGTTTCAGCTAAAAATATGGAAGCTTATTCCTCTTGAACTAACCCAATCACATAGTAAGAGATCACCTGGAGATGATTGAAAAATCCGTGATTAATCCATTTGAATTGAAGTCTTTCCATATTGTTGCACATTCCATGGGCTGCATTATTTCATTAGCTCTTGCTGCTAAATACTCAAACTGTGTGAAATCAATCACCCTCGTTGCACCAGTGAGTATACAAGACTTAGATGCCATGCTTGATTGAAATATTTTGACCCTTTTCTGCAAATTTTAGCATTAAACTTATAGCCAACAACTCTTAACAGCCATGTCTTGATCTTTTGCTCAGGTGGTGTTGTTTAGAGTTTGGTTATGTGCATATCCTTGCTCTGACATTTTTCTTCCTCTCTAAATACACTGTAGCCTTACTTCTCAAGTTTAAAGGAAGAAGCAAGTTTTACGGCACTTCAGAAACTTGCTGGGAAGAGATTGTGGTCACCATTGCTGTTTTGTTCATCATTCATGTCATGGTATGAACACTTAGGGCGATTCGTCTGTTTTCTTGTCAGCCAAAACCACAGGATATGGGAGAGGATTTTGAAGCTGCTCACCTGGAGAAGGTAACACCAGCTTTAATTTACGCCATCATCAGGACAACAAACTTTAGCTTATTACAATTTGAACATGAGATATTATCAAAACCATTGAATTAAAAGTTCATTGTTTATCAATAAAACCATGTTCCGATAAGCTTATTGATATTTTTCGGGGATCTGCATTTCATCATTATTGACATGACCAGGCATACTCATCATTCAGCTTGGCATTCAATGCATAATGTGATATGTGGAGGGGCAAAATTTCTGGAGGAAATGTTGGAGAATTTGATGAAATCTGAAGTGAAAATATGTGTTATCCAAGGTGATGGCGACGAGGTCGTCCCCTTGGAGTGTAGCAAAAACATCAAGAGTAAGGTTTCTAATACAGAAATCAGTATCATCCCAAATGCTGATCATATTTCTGTAATAATTGGTAGAGAGAAGGATTTTACCAGGAATTTAGCCCATATATGGGCCTCATCTGCTGATAGTGAATAATTCTTTTTCTTAGTTGAAGCAGTGATAGCGGGTTGTCGAAGCCGTCAAAAATAAACCTATTATCAACCAACAAAATAAATTTGCAGATAGTGGCAATAGGGTCGAACCACAGGGATTTGACACTACGAATTTTCCTATTAATGACTTGGACAAGTAAATAACAAGTAATTAAAAGAGGGGGGTTTGATTTGATGAGTTAATATTAAATAGCAAGAGAAAGCAATAATCTAAAAAGATGAGAATTTCAATGGGAGAAGGATTCTAGTTGAAGCATGGATCTGTTTCAGTTTGTTTAGAATTGATTATTGATCTTTTTAATACTCTTATCTATTTCAATAAGTTAGTTTAGGACGTGGAAGACGCTTCTCACAATCCAAATTCCTCCTTAGTTTAAGTTTGATTAGGAAACGTTCGCTACTCAACATTGCCAACTGCATGGTCAGGTTTAGATTATGCAACCGATTATATTTGTGTTTAAATAATCTAAGCAATTACGGACATAAATTATTCAAACAATATATTACTCAAGCAATTTAAAAGCAATAGGCCTTAATTGATTCTAAAAACAAAGTAATAATTATAGAAAAATCAAGTTGCATAAATATTGAAGGTAAATAAGAGTTTAATAATGGAGATTTAAATCTCCCAATTCATCACAAATCTGAAATTCACCAACTTCAACTAGAAAAGAATGGATTTAGCCACTCATGGTGGACAAAATCACAAAAGGAAGAAGAAAGAAAAGAAGAAGAAACTGCTGTATTTTTTGCAGAATTGCTGAAGATGAGATGCTGGTTTGGGTTGCCTACTTTTATAGGTGAAGAGTCCAAGTTCAATTAGGGTTTGGAGTCCCTATTTTGATGTGGTCTTTGTAGTCTTTAATTCCTCTCTTGATGTTGAATTTAATTGCAATTGGAATTCCTTAGGTGAGAAACTCTTTCGTGGCTCTTGGAACTATGATGGCAGTGTTTGAAGTGGATTTAGACTTCTCAAAATTCGAGTTTCTGTTTTCTGTACAATTTCCCGCTCTGCTGTCAATTTCTGCTGTCAATGTGATTGGGGCGGGTGATTTGGGCAGATCACTTGCTCGATCTGCCCCAATCGCTTTCTGTGAGTCAGTCCAATTTTTAGCTTTCTGTCTCTGCGAGTGATTTGGCCAGTCTCTGCGAGTGATTTGGGCAGATCACTTGCCCATATCACTTCTGCCTGTTGCCTCCAGGTTTCTGCTTCAGCTTGATCTGGGCAGTGATTTGCCCAGATCGTTGCCCCAATCACTGTCTGTGAGTTAATCCCAGTTTTCTGCTTCAGTTTGATTTGGGCAGTGATTTGCCCGGATCGTTGCCTCAATCATTTTCCAGCTTTTTCTGCACTTTTTCTCTAATTTTCTATTTTCTTCCTTTTCTTCAAAAACGAGATAAAAATAATAAATTAAGCTAGAAAATGTGTAAATAAGCAATAATAAATATAATAAAAATGTGGCTAAATTATGCTTGATCAAATACCCCCACACTTAGCTTTTTGCTTGTCCTCAAGCAACAAATAACTTAGTCAATCAAGCTCCTTTTTCTTTTGAGTCTAAGTACCACTTAATCAGCCCCCTTAGACTCCTAAATTGAAGTATCACAGTATAGAGTACATACACCAAGGTTGTTCTTCTCTTTTCCTTGTTTTCCCTTACTTATCATGGTCAAAGGAAAGGTTTTTGATTCAATCATGCTTATTCTCTTTGTATAAGCTCAATGCAACCTCTAAGAGTGACTTGTCCTTCTTTGAGCATTTTATTTTATTTTATTCAGCAGTACTTTTTTATTCTTGCCTGAAAAAGTCACTAACCTTTTTACGCGAAGGTGCATATTGGTGATACCCACCCCGGTTACTCAGTTAGTCACTTGTTCAAGTGGCTACTAGCTCTGTTCATAGCTTATTTGGCCATAGGAACAGGTTTTATGATTTGTGCTTTTGTGCTGGTTTTTCTTTTTCTTTTCTTTTCATGATAGTTTGGGCAATTCACCTCATAAGGAGTTACACTAACTTTTTATTTCCCTTGACCAATGTAAATTTAGAGATTCAATTCAAGAAAAGAACTTCCAAAGTGAAGGTAGCACACTATAATTGATTCAATTTAGGCCTAAAGGGGTGAAAAATCAATGGGGTCATGAGATAGGAAGCTTTTTTAACCTTGTTATCTATGCTGAGTAGAGCAAAAGCTAAGTCAAAATTCTGTGTGTGTGTGTGCAAAAAGTGAAAAATGTGTGAAAAAATTTTGGTGTGTGTTTATGGGGCAAAAAGAAAAAAATGCAAAAAGAAACAAAAAGAGAGCAAAAAGATAATGTAAACGAAAAAAAAAAATATAACCTAACAGTAAATACCCCTACACCTATCCCAAACATTGTCCTCAATGGTTAAACATTTATATAAAAAAATTTAAGAAGGAAAGGGAAAGGGACTTCCTGGCCTAGGGGTGATTTGGCCAGTGATTTGGGCAAATCACTCGCCAAATCACTGTCTGTCATGGTGGTGGGGCAGAAAATGGTCCACCAGCAGCTGCAGCAAGTGCTCTATATGCTGCATTCTGTCCTTGATTCTGGTGAGATGAGCCTCCACCAAATGGTCTTGAGGTGCCTTTTATGTCCTCCAAGGTCCACCCAATTGCTTCTTTGTGCTTCCTCAACACCTTTAGGAGTTTTTCCTCTTCTCCTTGGCTGAGCTGGTTAGAAATAATTACTGGAAGTGTATTTTCAGCTCCCAAGTAGGCATATTTGAGGTGTTCTGGTAAGGGCTTCAGATCTGGTGCATTTTCTGTCTGCTGGTTTGCTTGCTGATGGGGGCAGATTTGGTGTTGATTTGGGCAAATCATCTGGTGATCTGGGCAAATCACTATCTGTTAAGTCTGTCTACTCCAGTGACTTGGGCGAGACGGGGTCTGTTTGCTTAGGTGATTTGGGCAAATCACTCGCAGAAACTGCCCAAATCACTGTCTGGTCTGTGTCTTTTTCGGTGCTGGTGCTGTCCATTTTTTCAGATCTGCATAAATTAGCATTAAGTGAATTATCTAGATCAAAATCAAAGATTTCTTGACTTAAATTATCGGGCCCAGCCCATAAAAAAAAAAAAAAAAAAAAAAAAGAGAGAGAGAGAGAGAGAGCTTTTAAGCTGTGGTTTCGGGAATGTCCCGAAACATTCCCGAAACCACAGTTTCCTTCTCCCTCCCCTCTCGCGAAACAGAGCTTCTGCTCTGGTTTAAAAAAAAAAAAAAAAATCCTTTTTCTTTAATCCAAATCTCCTCCCCTCAACCCATAAACTTCTAAGATCCTTCAGCTAGATCCTGATTAAACCTATATTCTGCTTAAAACTTCAATAATTTCTTCCAGAGGCTCTAAAATTGGATAGGTGAGTTTTTATTCCTTTTATTCAATTTTTACGATATAATTTATTTTCTTTACCTTTTAATAGTGATTTTTGTGATTTGAGAATAAAAAGGTATATGTTTTAGTTAGATTTAATTAATGGGATTTTATATTTATTTTTGGATTAATGATTTTCTTAGGTTGATTTAAATAATATTTACAGCTTATTGAGTATTTTTGTTGAGTTTGGGTATTTTTGGGAGGTCTTGCTATGTCGAGATACTGCCCAAATTTTCTTAAAACTATATATAAAAATATTTTACAATTTCGTATTTTACGTTTTATATTATTGTTTTAGAGCATTTTTATTATTTGATATATTATTTTATTTTCTTTAAATTCTAGGAGAGGATCCAGCTTCCCGGATAGATAATAGGGGTCCTCCTGCGACCTAGGTCTTTTGTCCCACATATTCTGGTGAGTGGATAAATACATAACATTGATATTTTTCTTAAATATATTTATATGTGTATATGTTATTTTGTTTATTTAAAATGGGAAAGGATAAAGTTATTTTATATTTCGTAAATAAATGGAAATTTAATTTAAAGCACAGCTGAATAAATAGCCGATTACACTCTGTATATGCACCGAACAGATAACACCTTGATGACAGGTGATTTATTTTCAGCATAATATATGTTTATACTGTCTTTGGGACAGCGCTTGATATACAGATAGCCTTTGGGGCGTATGTCAGGTGGTCACCCTTTGGGGGTAGCTCTGCACATGTGTATGACCAGTATTTTATTTGCTCTTGGGCCAAATTTGTCATTATAGAGCCTAAGATGCAGCATTGCTCTCAGGCTGTTATTATTTTATTATACCTGAGATGCCAGCATTATCTGCAGGGAACATATTATGAGTGTATGCGGATTCTATTTTTCTCAGTTTATTTTATGTTGATGGAATTAAATTGTATTTATTCAGCTGACTTATTCTAGCTAAATATTTGGTACTATTAAGTACCTAAACTTATATTTTCCCCTTTGTTATTTATTTATCCGCTCACTGAGTAGTTGTACTCACCCCTTATATTTCTTTTTATCTTTCAGTTCCTTTTTGGTGATCCGTTCAGCAGTCCTCATCTCCTAGTGTATCTTTCCTTCCACATCGTCCACTCAGAGTCTAGAGGAGGTCGGACCAATCCTAGGTCTTTTGTTATTTCTGTTTGTAATTTTGTTAGATCATGTATTGAATGTACAGCCCCAATGAAGAAGGTTTTGGGTTGTTGAAAATATTTTATGAATTGACAGGTCCAACTATCAGTTTTTCTCTTTTATGCTTAATGTTTTGGTATTATAGCAGGTTAAATGTTTTTATAAGTATAAATATCAGAGGAAGTTCTGTCAGTTTTTCGGGTCATATCAGTCTCTATAGTTTGGGGTTTGGGTGTGACAATTTTTGGTATCAGAGCCTAGGTTATAGATTCTGTAGACTTTCCTTGAGTTAGTATTCTTAATTATATTCTGATAATTCTTTTCATATTTTCGTTTGTAGGACAATGCCGCCCAGAGTAGGTAATAGAAGTCGGGGCCGTGGTGTTCGTACAGCTAGATTAGCTGATATTGGTCGACCTCCTAGGGATTCTACAGTTGCACCTCCGCCTCTTGAAGGGGTGGCAGATCATGAGTTATCTGAGAGCCGAGAAGGACATGGAGCTTCTGTTTCTCATGGTGTTGAATCAGGGGCATATCCGACTACACCATCGCCTTCCTCGGCACCTGCAGTTGCACCTCCTGTTGCACCTGCAGCTCCACCTTTTGTTCCCCCTGTAGCACCAGCCCATCCTTTCCAGATAAATGCAGACTTGGGTGCTTTTGTGGCACAAGTAGTTACAGCTGCTGTTACAGCCAAACCTAGAGATCCGTGGGAGATAGAGGATCGAGCTAGACGTTTGGGAGCTTATGATTTTGAGGGTTCCTTTGATGCTGACATTGCAGATAAATGGTTAAAGAAAGTGCTAAAAGTGTTTGAATTAATGAAGTTGACTGATCCAGGTGCATGAGTACACAGCCTAAACCCTTGTGAGAAGCATCACTATACACTACAAATCCATCTGTACCTGAGGGTAAGGTAAGAACTGGAGCTGATGTAAGACACATTTTCAGCTTCTCAAAACTCTCTTGACATTCATCTGTCCATTCAAACTTTGCATTCTTTCGGAGGAGTTTAGTCAATGGTGCTGCAATGATAGAGAAATCCTGAACAAAGCGACGATAATACCCTGCTAAGCCCAGAAAACTTCTAACCTCTGTAACATTAGTTGGAGGATCCCAATTGACTACTGCTTCAATCTTCTTAGGATCAACCAAAACTCCATCTGCTGAGATAACATGTCCGAAGAAAACCACCCGATCAAGCCAGAACTCACATTTGCTCAATTTAGCATATAGCTGTTTATCTCTCAAAATCTGCAATACTATTCGTAAATACTTCTCATGCTCTTCCTTGCTACGGGAATATACTAAAATGTCATCAATAAACACAATAACAAAGCTATCCAAGTAGGGCTTGAACACCCTATTCATGAGATCCATAAAAGCAGCGGGTGCATTAGTTAACCCGAAAGGCATAACAAGAAACTCATAATGCCCATAACGAGTTCTAAAGGCTGTCTTGGGTATATCAGACTCCTTGATCTTCAATTGATGATAACCAGACCGCAAATCAATCTTAGAGAATACTTTAGCACCTTGAAGCTGATCAAAAAGATCATCAATGCGGGGTAAAGGATACTTATTTCGCACTGTGACTCGATTCAATTGTCTGTAGTCAATACACAACCTTAAGGAACCATCCTTCTTCTTCACAAATAGCACAGGGGCTCCCCAAGGTGAAACACTGGGTCTTATGAAACCTTTATCAAGTAGCTCCTGCAATTGTGCTTTTAACTCCTTCAATTCTGCTGGAGCCATTCTGTATGGTGCCATAGAAATAGGAGCTGTACCTGGAGTTAAATCAATAGAGAATTCAATCTCTCTATCCGGAGGCAACCCAGGAAGCTCTTCAGGAAATACATCAGGGAACTCGCTTACTACTGGTATATCTTCCAATTTAGGTCCTTCCCGACTACTATCCATCACATAGGCTAAGTATGCTTGACAACCCTTCCGAAGCAACTTCCTAGTAGTCATGGCAGAAATCACATAAGAAGGAAGTAAACGCCTCTCTCCAAAGAAAGTGAACTTACACCCTTCTGGACTATTAAATACCACTGATTTCTCAAAGCAATCTATTGTGGCATGATGACGAGATAACCAGTCCATACCTAGGATGACATCCAGATCTTGTAGACACAAAGGAATTAGATCCACTAACAGCTCATGTTTGCCCAACTTAACAACACAATCCCTATACACATATTCACATACTACAGAATCCCCAACTGGAGTACTCACAGCTAAACCACAGTCTAAAGGTTTTAATTCTCTATCAGCATGCTTAGAGAAGGATTGAGATACGAAAGAGTAGGTGGAACCAGGATCTATAAGAATGTGTGCATCTTTATCGAAAATAGTTAACATACCAGTCACCACCTCTGGAGATGCTCGTGCCTCCTGCTGTGTCATAGCAAAAACTCTGGCCTGAGTGCGAGGTCTGCCAGGTTGCATCGTTGGTCTAGACTGAGAAGATGAAGTAGCTCCACTGGTTCTGCTTGTGCCAGGCCCAACTTGTGCTGTAGGTACACCCTGTGATGGTGTCATACCATACCTTAGATTTTGAGGCGCCACTGATCCTTGCTGAGAACCACTGTCTCTGGCTATCAGCAATGGACAATCTCTCTTGAAATGGCCCGAAGAACCACATTCAAAACAACCCCTATCGAACTTTCTGCACTCCCCAGTATGATGTTTACCACAGGTGGCACATTGAGGAAATTGTCTCTTCCTTTGTTCAAACCCAGAATCATATCCTTGACCTTGTCCACGTTTTTGTGCCCCAAAGGAACTACCCGCTGGTTGTGCTACTGAGCTCTGACTGGATTGTGGTCGAGCAACCTGCTGCTCTGTGTTAATAAAAGAACCTCTACCACTACCATTGTATCCAGCTTGGGGCTGAAATGAACTGCTCCCTCTCTTAGCTGGTCTTTCTCTGAACCCCTGTGAGCCCTGCAAATGCTTTCTACTCATCTTCTGTTCATACTCTTTCTCTTCTTGCTTAACTTTTTCAACATTCAAAGCTGCTTCCACCAACTCTCTGAAGTTATTGCCTCTGAACCAGGTCATAGATGATCTGATATTAACATGTAGACCCTGCCTAAATCTGTCACATTTTGCTTCCTCAGAAGGTAATATATCTGAAACAAAGCAATAAAGATCTTCAAACTTGTCAACATACTCTCTTATTGAGAGGCTTCCCTGAAACAACCTGAAAAAGGCATCCTGCTTTCCTTTCCGGTAACTTTCTGATAAATATTCCTGGCGAAATTCATGTATAAATTGATCCCAAGTCAGTCTGACTCCATGTCTGCGACGAATGCCATCAAATCAAGCATCAGCCTTACCCTGAAGTAAACTTCTAGACAGCTTAGACCACATGAATTAAATTATCCCACCCATGATCTGGAATTAGCTGCAGTTGTGTTTGCATTAAAGACATGGAGGCATTATCTTTATGGCGTGACTTGCCAGATTTTTACAGATCACAAGAGTGTGAAGTATCTTCTCACACAGAAGGAGTTGAATTTAAGGCAGAGACGGTGGATTGAGTTACTTAAGGACTACGACTGTACTATTGAATATCATCCAGGTAAAGCTAATGTGGTAGCTGATGCCCTTAGTCGCAAGTCCTTTAGTAATTTGGCTTACCTCAAAACAGTTCGGCTTCCTTTGTTACTAGAGATCAGATCCTTAAGGGTAGAACTAGCAGTGGATGATGCAGGAGCATTGTTAGCAACTCTCAAAGTTAGACCAGTTTTGATAGAAAGAGTCAAAGAAGCCCAAAATCAAGATGAGCAGTTGAGTAAGATTAGTAATGAAGCAAGAGATGGCACCCGTACCGACTTTTCTCTAAGGGAGGATGGAACTTTAATGTTTGGTGATAGACTATGTGTGCCCAGAGTGGAAAGCTTGAAGAGAGAGATTATGGAGGAAGCCCATTGTTCTGCTTACTCTATGCATCCAGGCAGTACAAAGATGTACAGGGATCTTAGAGAAAACTATTGGTGGCCAGGTATGAAGAAAGAAATAGCTGACTTTGTGTCTACATGTTTAGTTTGTCAACAGATTAAAGCAGAACATCAACATCCAACAGGAAAGCTGCAACCGCTCCCTATTCCGGAATGGAAGTGGGAACACATTACTATGGATTTTGTTTCTGGGTTACCTCGTACTTCGCGTGGACATAATGCAGTAGAGATCCAAGATTCACTTCTCGTTTTTGGCCTAGTTTGCAAAATGCTTTAGGCACCAAGTTGAAGTTTAGCACTTCCTTCCACCCTCAAATTGATGGTCAATCAGAAAGAACTATTCAGACCGTGGAGGATATGCTGAGAGCTTGTGTGATGGAGTTTAAAGGAAGTTGGGATAGGTATGTGCATTTAATGGAGTTCTCTTATAACAATAGTTATCATTCGAGTATCGGCATGGCTCCTTACGAAGCTTTGTATGGGAGAAGATGTAGAACACCATTGTGTTGGAATGAGGTAGGGCAAAGACAATTAGAAGGTCCAGAACTAGTACAACACACTACAGATAAAATTCAGATGATCAGAAGTAGATTAAAAGCAGCACAAGACAGACAGAAGAGTTATGCAGATCTGAAGAGAAGGGATATTGAATATAATGTTGGCGACAAGGTATTTTTAAAGATCTCTCCTTGGAAAGGGGTTGTACGTTTTGGCAAACGTGGAAAGTTGAGTCCGCGATTCATAGGACCATATGAGATTTTAGAGCGAATTGGACCAGTTGCTTATCGTTTAGCACTACCTCCAGAGCTATCTCAGATTCATGATGTCTTTCATGTCTCTATGTTAAGAAGATACAGAAGTGATCCTTCCCACATCCTCCAGAACCAGCCTATCGAGTTGAGGGAAGATTTAACATATGACGAAGAGCCAGTAGAGATCATTGCCAGAGAAGAGAAGGTTTTAAGGAGCAAAATAATACCCCTGGTTAAAGTTCGATGGAGTAACCACTCTGCAAAAGAAGCTACCTGGGAAAAAGAAGAGAATATGCGAATTCAATTTCCACATTTATTCCCTTCATCAGGTATGTAAATTTCGAGGACGAAATTTCTTTTAGGAGGAGAGAATTATCGGGCCCAGCCCATAAAAAAAAAAAAAAAAAAAAAAAAAAGAGAGAGAGAGAGAGAGAGCTTTTAATCTGTGGTTTCGGGAATGTCCCGAAACATTCCCGAAACCACAGTTTCCTTCTCCCTCCCCTCTCGCGAAACAGAGCTTCTGCTCTGGTTTAAAAAAAAAAAAAAAATCCTTTTTCTTTAATCCAAATCTCCTCCCCTCAACCCATAAACTTCTAAGATCCTTCAGCTAGATCCTGATTAAACCTATATTCTGCTTAAAACTTCAATAATTTCTTCCAGAGGCTCTAAAATTGGATAGGTGAGTTTTTATTCCTTTTATTCAATTTTTACGATATAATTTATTTTCTTTACCTTTTAATAGTGATTTTTGTGATTTGAGAATAAAAAGGTATATGTTTTAGTTAGATTTAATTAATGGGATTTTATATTTATTTTTGGATTAATGATTTTCTTAGGTTGATTTAAATAATATTTACAACTTATTGAGTATTTTTGTTGAGTTTGGGTATTTTTGGGAGGTCTTGCTATGTCGAGATACTGCCCAAATTTTCTTAAAACTATATATAAAAATATTTTACAATTTCGTACTTTACGTTTTATATTATTGTTTTAGAGCATTTTTATTATTTGATATATTATTTTATTTTCTTTAAATTCTAGGAGAGGATCCAGCTTCCCGGATAGATAATAGGGGTCCTCCTGCGACCTAGGTCTTTTGTCCCACATATTCTGGTGAGTGGATAAATACATAACATTGATATTTTTCTTAAATATATTTATATGTGTATATGTTATTTTGTTTATTTAAAATGGGAAAGGATAAAGTTATTTTATATTTCGTAAATAAATGGAAATTTAATTTAAAGCACAGCTGAATAAATAGCCGATTACACTCTGTATATGCACCGAACAGATAACACCTTGATGACAGGTGATTTATTTTCAGCATAATATATGTTTATACTGTCTTTGGGACAGCGCTTGATATACAGATAGCCTTTGGGGCGTATGTCAGGTGGTCACCCTTTGGGGGTAGCTCTGCACATGTGTATGACCAGTATTTTATTTGCTCTTGGGCCAAATTTAGAGAGCCTAAGATGCCAGCATTGCTCTCAGGCTGTTATTATTTTATTATACCTGAGATGCCAGCATTATCTGCAGGGAACATATTATGAGTGTATGCGGATTCTATTTTTCTCAGTTTATTTTATGTTGATGGAATTAAATTGTATTTATTCAGCTGACTTATTCTAGCTAAATATTTGGTACTATTAAGTACCTAAACTTATTTTTTCCCCTTTGTTATTTATTTATCCGCTCACTGAGTAGTTGTACTCACCCCTTATATTTCTTTTTATCTTTCAGTTCCTTTTTGGTGATCCGTTCAGCAGTCCTCATCTCCTAGTGTATCTTTCCTTCCACATCGTCCACTCAGAGTCTAGAGGAGGTCGGACCAATCCTAGGTCTTTTGTTATTTCTGTTTGTAATTTTGTTAGATCATGTATTGAATGTACAGCCCCAATGAAGAAGGTTTTGGGTTGTTGTAAATATTTTATGAATTGACAGGTCCAACTATCAGTTTTTCTCTTTTATGCTTAATGTTTTGGTATTATAGCAGGTTAAATGTTTTTATAAGTATAAATATCAGAGGAAGTTCTGTCAGTTTTTCGGGTCATATCAGTCTCTATAGTTTGGGGTTTGGGTGTGACATAAATCATCAATAACATCAAGGCCATAAATAGGAGAAACATCATTGGGGAATTTCATGGTATCATAAACATTAAATTTGATAATCTCCCGTTCAAACTCCATGGTTAATGTGTCATCATGCACATCAATTTTTGTTCTAGCCATGCTCAAGAATGGTCTTCCAAGTAGGATGTCAGAGGTGATGTTGCCCTTATCCTCCTCCATGTCAATCACATAAAAATCTGCTGGGAAGACTAGTTGGTCAACTTGTACCAACACATCTTCTAGGACTCCCTTGGGGTAAATAACCGATCGGTCGGCCAATTGGATTACTATGCTGGTGCCTTTGAGTGTACCTGCATTCAATAAGTTAAAGATGAAAAGTGGCATAACATTGATTGATGCCCCAAGGTCGCACATGGCATTCTTTATCCCAACGTTGCCTATTTTGCATGAAACAACGAACATTCCTCCATCCTTGCATTTGGTGGGAAGTTTCCTTTGAATGACAGCTGAGACACACTCCCCCACACTTACCTTTTCATGTTCAGCAAGTTTCCTCCTATTGGTGCATAGCTCTTTGAGAAATTTAGCATACCTTGGTATTTGTTTGATAGCATCAAGTAGAGGTATATTGATTTCCACCTTGCGGAGTGTCTCAAGTATCTCTTTCTCCTCTTTTTCTTTTTGAGATCTTGCAAATCTTTTGGGAAAGGGGGGAGGTACCTTGAATTTTTCTGCTGGTTGCTGTTTCTGCCTTTGACTGGACTCTGCCTGATCTGTTGATTTGGACAGATCACTGCTGGGCAGCTCAGTCTGCCTAGTGATTGGGTCAGTGATTTGGGCAGATCGACTGCCCTGATCACTTTCTGGCAGATTCTCCTCCATGGCCTGTTTCTTCAATTTCTCAGCCTTGCTGTCTTGCAGCTCTTTTTCACTCCTCAATTTGATGGCACTAGCATTTTGCCTTGGATTTATCTCAGTTTGGGAAGGTAGCTTTCCTTGTGATTCAAGCTTACTCAAGGATGAAGCCATTTGTCCCACTTGTTGCTTCTTTGCTGGCTGTTCAGGAGCTGTTTCAGTGGTGTATGTTGCTAGTTCAGCAAGTGCAACAACTTCTGGTTCAGTTGTGTCAATTTCTAAAGTTGCTGGTGTTTGGACAGCAACGGATGCAATGGTGGCAGATTCAACACTTGCTGATTTTTGGACAGCATGTTCAGCAATTGCTGGTGTAATTGTGGAATTTTCAGTAGGTATAGCAGCAAGTACTGCAGTGTTTTGTGCACCAAATAAAGTAGTAGATGAAGCAAATTTAGCAGCTGGTTCAGTTTCAAGAGTAGTGGTGATTTGTGCAGCAGACTCAGCAGCTTGTTCTGTTTCTTGGGAACTTTCATCATCGTCCCATAGATCTTGAAGCTCTTCCTCTCTTCTTAATATGTGTGCGTTCACTGAGTTGACCGCTTGATCCACTTGTTGTTGGAGAATTTTCCCAGAAATTTCCAACCTCCTGACCATCTCTTCAAGTTCCATATTGGAGTTTTGAGGTGTTGCTTGGGCTTGATAATTTTGGTAGTAGTTAGCCCTTGCATAGTCATAATTTGGATTGTCCCCCCAACATGGATTGTATTGCAGATCTCTTTGGTAGTCATGGTAGTGGTCTATCCTAGCATAGCCATAGCTCAGATTGTCTCCCCAACCTGTATTGTATGTGTCAAGGTAGAGATTATATCTTGGCTGTCCATAGAATCCTTCAAATGCATGTACTTGTTGAAGTTGTTGGGCTTGACCTATACCATAATTTCTCACAATAGAGGTTAGTTTAGAAATTTGAAAAGAGAGAAAAGACATACTTACCGTAGCCATGCTTGTAAGGTCTTGGCAGTGCGTTCAATTTCTGGATCGTAAAGAATAGCTTCTTTACGATCAACCCTGGTCATAAAAGGAAAATACGTTAGTTAGATCAAATCTCCGGCAACGGCGCCAATTTTTGATAGCGGGTTGTCGAAGCCGTCAAAAATAAACCTATTATCAACCAACAAAATAAATTTGCAGATAGTGGCAATAGGGTCGAACCACAGGGATTTGACACTACGAATTTTCCTATTAATGACTTGGACAAGTAAATAACAAGTAATTAAAAGAGGGGGGTTTGATTTGATGAGTTAATATTAAATAGCAAGAGAAAGCAATAATCTAAAAAGATGAGAATTTCAATGGGAGAAGGATTCTAGTTGAAGCATGGATCTGTTTCAGTTTGTTTAGAATTGATTATTGATCTTTTTAATACTCTTATCTATTTCAATAAGTTAGTTTAGGACGTGGAAGACGCTTCTCACAATCCAAATTCCTCCTTAGTTTTAGTTTGATTAGGAAACGTTCGCTACTCAAACTCTAGTTAACAAGTTGCCAAGGAACGTCCTTGGGGCTTTTAGCATCGAACAACTGTTAACTGCATTAGGACTTAGAGAAACCCAACTCTAACCTTGCCAACCGCGTGGTCAAGTTTAGATTATGCAACCGATTATATTTGTGTTTAAATAATCTAAGCAATTACGGACCTAAATTATTCAAACAATATATTACTCAAGCAATTTAAAAGCAACAGGCCTTAATTGATTCTAAAAACAAAGTAATAATTATAGAAAGATCAAGTTGCATAAATATTGAAGGTAAATAAGAGTTTAATAATGGAGATTTAAATCTCCCAATTCATCACAAATCTGAAATTCACCAACTTCAACTAGAAAAGAATGGATTTAGCCACTCATGGTGGACAAAATCACAAAAGGAAGAAGAAAGAAAAGAAGAAGAAACTGCTGTATTTTTTGCAGAATTGCTGAAGATGAGATGCTGGTTTGGGTTACCTCCTTTTATAGATGAAGAGTCCAAGTTCAATTAGGGTTTGGAGTCCTTATTTTGATTTGGTCTTTGTAGTCTTTAATTCCTCTCTTGATGTTGAATTTAATTGCAATTGGAATTCCTTAGGTGAGAAACTCTTTCGTGGCTCTTGGAACTATGATGGCAGTGTTTGAAGTGGATTTGGACTTCTCAAAATTCGAGTTTCTGTTTTCTGCACAATTTTCCGCTTTGCTGTCAATTTCTGCTGTCAATGTGATTGGGGCGGGTGATTTGGGCAGATCACTTGCTCGATCTGCCCCAATCGCTTTCTATGAGTCAGTCTAGTTTTTAGCTTTCTGTCTCTGCGAGTGATTTGGCCAGTCTCTGCGAGTGATTTGGGCAGATCACTTGCCCATATCACTTCTGCCTGTTGCCTCCAGGTTTCTGCTTCAGCTTGATCTGGGCAGTGATTTGCCCAGATCGTTGCCCCAATCACTGTCTGTGAGTTAATCCCAGTTTTCTGCTCCAGTTTGATTTGGGCAGTGATTTGCCCGGATCGTTGCCCCAATCATTTTCCAGCTTTTTCTGCACTTTTTCTCCAATTTTTCATTTTCTTCATTTTCTTCAAAAACGAGATAAAAATCATAAATTAAGCTAGAAAATATGTAAATAAGCAATAATAAATATAATAAAAATGTGACTAAATTATGCTTAATCAAGCAGTAATAATGAAAGTTTGATTTTCTCTTCCAGTTTCTTCGTGATTTAAAGATGTGCAGAAATTTGAAACTTTGAATGTCATATTTATTAAATAATAATTATTAAAAAAAGTCTTATTGTATTTATCCTCTCAGTTTCATGGGAGGTTTATTTACACATCACGTTGACGGTGTTTCTTTGGAGCAGGAAAAAAACGACATTAGTATTGCAGCCAAGGAATCTACTCTACAGCTAACCCCCTCTAGAATTCTTTTAGGCTGAAAGGAAGAAGAAAAGATATAAGTTTTTCTTAGCTTTCCTTTCTAGGCCGTCTAAATCCATGGAAGATGGATTTCATTTAATTTTCTATGAGATCCATTTATTTATATCTGGGATCTATATTGGACTGTATTTGAGCAAAATTTTTTTCTTTAGAAGAGTTAGTTAGAATTAGTAGGCAAGCAGCAGAGTTGTCTATGATTTTTGAAAGTTTCAAATTGATTTGAAAAATTATAATTAAATTAAAAAAAATTGATATTATAAAAATTAAACTTATTTAATTATTTGATTTTGATTTTTTTGTCAAAACTATAATGCAACCGAATTAGAATCATATCAGTGTGTTTTTTAATAATTTTACTAATTATAATTTTATTATATAATTTCAATTTTATATCTCATATAATTTCAAAATAATCTTATAAATTATATTATTAAAAATATATGCTTCTATTTAAAAATTTCAAATCTTAATTTTATAAATAGTTAAATATTATATAATAAAAACAATAAATATATTAAAATATAAATAAAAGAATTATTTTTAATTATTTGAGATTTAATTTAATAAAAATTTACTTCATTGCGTGCATGTATATATGCACTTCTTTTATTATTTTTATATTTAGTATATTTAAATATTTTTATAAATGAAATTATTCATATAATTTAAATATAACTCTCTTTCTTAACTATTAAATAGTTATTAATTTTATATTCTAATTAGTTATTAATTTAACAAAATGATTTAAACAATCTAATTTATTAATTGTCATTTATTCCACCTAAATAGATTATAGGTGTGTATTTGTGTGTATATATTTATTATTTCAGCTATAATGTATTAATTATTTTATAATTTTAGTATAAGTGAATCTTATATTAATAATATTGATGTAACTGACATTTGAATTGATAACATGACCGGAAGGGGACTTAGACAGCAATTATCTGAATCTGCAAGGGAGATAACACGAGGTAGTGGTGTGTGCCCATGGTAACTATTCCGATACTCAAGTCAGTAACTGGATGAGAGAAAGTGTAATGAAACACTTAGAGTTTTAGTGTTTTAGAATAGTGTACTTTTGTCTCTGCAATTTTACTCCCTTTATATTGTAGGAGATTAAGAGTGGTATTTCTCTGATATTTGGCAATAATACAGTTGTTCGCTTGATACAGGACATTGCCAGCTATTAGATGGAAATTCCGCAATTATAGGTAGAATAAAGATACGTCAGGCTATGTTTGATAATGGTAACTTCATGTCGAGACTCGTCTTGTTGAGGGAGGAGCAAGCCTTTTAGTGATAACTCGGGTGCTAAGATGTCTGTATCTTCCTTATTTCAGAATGGATCGCGTCTTTAATTTTTCGAACTATTGTCACGTGGACCTATCTTGTAATGACAGCTCATGGCTCACTTTTGGCAGTTGTTATGTACCATAAGAGATCCCTCCGTTGGTCTTTGATTTTTTAGATTCGAAAATGACCTTTCGTCTTATTGATCTTGTGGTGTAACTTGACTGTTTGCATTGTTTTGCTTTCCCTTGATCATAATGGTGTCCTCATTTTTTTGTCCATTTTAAAGATTTTGCTGGTTACGCCTCTTTATAAGAACCAATTTTATCTTTTGTGTTTGGTAACCGCCAGTTCTAGGAAAAGTGGAATGGAGTGTCTTCTTACCCCTTCTTTTTAAGGATAAACAGGTTTGTGCGGAGGATGTCATCGTGGTCTATGAAGAGCAACCGAAGATGAATTTTTGCGAAGGCATAGGCATACTGCTGTGGGTTGCATCCAGCCCACTATGATGCCTCTTTGGTGTTGTGATCCTCAAGGCTTTCGTAAAATGCAATTATACTTCTTGGCGCCGAGGACTGCTACAAGCCCAACTATAATATTTTTCCATGCCACGATCCTCATAAGAAAGGTTGGCTTATGCAAGGTACCCTCATGAGAAAGGTTGGATTATGCAATATTGATTCTAAAGGAAAGGCCAAAAAGGCAGTTGGTGTCTTCCTATAGGATCAAATTTTGAGGGTTCTGAGGTGATAGAGACTTGAATCGAGTCCGAGTCCCTTCTGTTTCCTTATAATCTTTTGTAATGAAAATGCTTATTTTGCCCTTTTTTTGGGAGCAAAGATACATTTACCTATGAATTTTAACTAAAAAATAATTTTTTTTTATAAATACCTAAAAATATGAGCCGGTGGATACTTGCCTCTACCTCGTATGACACCATGCTTATAATATATGACCTTTAATTCTTGTTTATTATTGTTTCGAAGGTCCACCTTATTCTTTAATGCCTTTCTCCATGTTCTTTGGGAATCAATATACCCCTTTCTTAGCTCGCTTTAGTGTGGGTGACCTCTTTTTTGGAGCAAAGCCCAAGCGGTCTGGTGAACATTGCCTTGGGACCTAGTCTGGCAAAAACTGTCTTATGGCCTTAATTAATGGAACCCACATCCGAGTGGTTTGACGAAAACTGTCTTGTAGCCTTAATTAATAGGACCAACGCCCGAGTGGTCTAGCAAAAACTACCTTGTGACCTACCTTGACGAAAATTGTCTTGTGACCTTGATTAATGAAACCAACGCTTGAGTGGTTTGGCAAAAATCGCCTTGTGATTTGGCCTGGTGAAAACTGCTTTCTGGCCTTAATTAATGGAACCCATGCCCGAGCGGTCTGGCAAAAAATCACCTTGTGACTTGCCACTGTAAAAACTGCCTTATGGCTTTAATTAGTGGGACCAATGTCCGAGTGGTTTGATGGGAGCCGCCTTATGACCTGACTTGGTGAAAACTGCCTTATAGCCTTGATTAGTAGGACCAATGCCTGAGCGGTCTAGCGGGAGTCACCTTGTGATCTAGCCTGGCAAAACCAACGCCTAAGTGGTCTTGTTTATTAGTGTCCCTTTTAGGGAAGGCAACCATCGTTCTTTATTACCAAAGTTCTCATCATATGGAAATAACCTCATCAACTCATTATTGATAAAATTTTCTCAAGTTACAAATATTTCATGCATGGGGAATACCTTAATCATTTAGCTTGGTCAGCTTATAGGATCCGAGGTGAATAATTTTTGAGACCTTAAACGGTCATTTTCAGTTTTCTCCTAACTTACTGGGTGCGATATTGCCGCCTGTTATGTTTGTTCTTTTGAGGACCAATTCTCTCACATTGAAGGCTCTCAGCTTGACTTTGCTGTTGAATATCTTAGACATTTTATTCCTGTAAGTTGCCATTTTTATTGTGGCATTTTTCTGTAAGAACTCAGCTTGGTCTGAATTGAATTACATTTCCTTGGGGTGTCCCGAGATTTTAGGATATTGTATTTTGAAGCTGCTTACTTGTATTTCCAGAGGGATGATTGCTTCCGCCCCATATATAAGGGAAAAGGGTATTTCTCCAGTAGCTATTTTGGGAGTAGTCCTATATGCGCACATCATGTGAGGCAGTTCCTCGGACCAATTACCCTTGACTTGATTCAGCCTTTTCTTCAGCCCCTGGAATATAGTCCTGTTTGTGACTTTCGCCATACCATTGGATTAGGGGTAGTAGGCTGAGTTGAATCTCAAATCAATCTCCTATTTTTTGTAAAAGTCTTTAAACCTGATACTTGCAAACTGAGTTTCATTATCAGTGCTTATTATTTTGTGTATTCCGAATTGGATAAATATATTTTTGTTGATAAAAGAGATTTCTTGTTGGGTGGTGATGGACTATACCGTCTCAGCTTCCACCCATTTATTGAAGTGGTCTACTGCCACGATAATAAACTTTCTTGACCCAGACGCCTTACGAAAAGGGTCAATGATGTCTATCCCCCCACTGAAAGAAAGGCCAAGGATTTCCAATGGCCGCTTGCATTGTTCCTAGTGTCCTCGAGATATTTGCGTTCACCTGGCACCTTTGACACTTTTGGATAAGTTGCTTCATATCCTGCATTATCATTGCCAGTAGTATCATTGTTTGAATGCTTTCTAAGTGATTGTTCGAGATCCTTTGTGACTCCTACAATCACTGTCATGGATGTCTTTTAGGATTTTTGGCCTTCCTCCTTTGTCACACATCACAACCATGGCTGTGGATGATCTCCTGTATAACCCATCATCAATTAGTGTGTACTTAGAAAACTTTCTTATTACCTGTTTGACTATTAATTCATCATCCAGAAGGTCATTGTAACGACCCGAAAATCAGACCGCTACCGGCGCTAGGATCCAGATCGGCATAAGGCCGCCGGGACCCGTAGCAAGCCTGACATACATCCTGTAAACCTGTTTAATTCGATACATGATCAATAGCATACATAAAAATCTGAACTTTTCTTTTCTTTTACCAATCTCAACCTGTGCATGCACATAAGCATATACATAAACATAAACATAAACCTCACACTGGAGCTCTAATCAAATGCTCCAATGGGGTAGCTCATCATACACAAGCTTGGTGGAACATAAACATCATAAAACATAGATCATGTTTACTGTAATACCCGGCTAGACTCCGGTATCGGAATCCCTACCGTCCGGTGGGACCTCGGATGTCGGAAACCTCTAGAAGGGTAAAACCATGATTTTATGAAATGTTTTCACGTATTTCATGTTTTTAAGTAAGAATTAAATGAGTTTTTGCATGAAAAATCTTTGGAGGAAAACCCAGGTTCGGCCGCCGAACTTTGAGGTTCGGCCGCCGAACATGCATGCTTTCGGAGGGACTTTAGGCGCCCGAAAGTTTTGAGTGAGGGAAATGCAGGTTCGGCCGCCGAACTCCAAGTTCGGCCGCCGAACCTTGCATGCATGCGGAGGCACCTTCGGCCCCCGAACGTGGCCTGGCCAGCCACTATAAAAGGGACCCTTAGCCGAAATGGGCGAGGTTTTCTCCCATTTTCGGCCACAACAAGCTTCCGATCTCCCTCTCCTCAAATCTTGTGTTCTTTCACTAGATCTCCTCCATCTTTCTTGAGTTTTAAACCCACATTGCAAGTTTTAAACTTTAAAGGCAAGTTTTGGAGCTTTGGAAACTCTGGAGCTCTCGTGCTTGGATCTCCGAGTTGAGTCGTCTCTTTCTCGATCTTCAAGAGGTAAGAGCCGATCTTAAGCTCAATGTATGTTTTAAATGAGTTTTATGAAGTTTTATGGGGTAAAGATGCATGTTTGAGTTAGTTGAGCATATGTTAGGTTTATGTGATTTTTTTGAACAATGTGACATGTTTGAAGTGTTGTAGATGGGGTATATGTTGTTTGAGGCCCCTAGGAACTTGTATGATGTGTATGCATGAGTAGAAACAAGTTTATGCAGGTTTTGAGGCGTTTTGGAGGCTGTGGACACAAGGGAGCCAAGTTTCTGCCCTTTGGCAGAAACTCAGGTTCGGCCGCCGAAGTGACTTTCGGCCGCCGAACCCCCTTGTGGAGGCAGTTTCGGCTGCCGAAGCCTGCCCCCGAAACTCAAGGTTCGTCTCTGTCTGGGAGGTTCGGCCGCCGAAAGTGCCGCCGAACCTGCATGACTTTCGGCTGCAAAGGGACTTTCGGCCGCCGAACCTGCCGCCGAAAGTGCCCTGTTCAGCCATGTCTTGCATGTTTTCATGTGATGTTTTCAGGATGTTTTAGGGGGTTTTTGGGGAGCTTTTCAGAGTCACGTTCATGTATGTTTGGTGCCTCATTTGAGTCCACCTGTGTAGGTTCGGACCCGAGGAACCGAGACCCCCGGTTGTGAGATAGTTGTTCAGAGTTCGTTGTCAAAGCTTCAGTTACCAGGTGAGTGGAACAACCCCCTTAAGCTTTAAAGTAAATGAATAAATGAATGAATCATAAAGCATTGCCCATGCATCATTATGCCATGCAATAGTAGGTTGTTTGCATTAGAATTCACGAATATGATGCATTGCATACTTTGTTGTTGATGTGGATGAATGTTGAATGATCCATTAGCCCTTGTATGTCATGATAGCCTATGTGAGTCCAGGTGTGCCTGCTACGGCTCTACGCCCCTGGCACTATGACTGATTATGAAAGTCCGGGTGTGCCTGCTACGGCTCTACGCCCCCGGCATGTATAAGTAAGAAGGATAGGGGCTAAATGGTGACAAGTTCATCCTTGTTGTGAAATGTTTGTGTTATGACGCATACATGAAAGCATGAATAAGAAAAAGAATGAAAATAAAAGTTATTTGATAATAAAAATAAAAATGAATAATAATGTACCTAAAAATGGAGGAATTAAAACAAATATTTTTAGTTTCCGCTCACTGGGCTTTTAGCTCACCCCACTCCCATTATCCCCAGAGTTGCAGGTACAGGAGAGATCAAGAAGTCAGCTAGAGTGAAGTCAAGTCATATGTATGTAATAGCTAGAGTATGTGGACATGACATATGATAAGAATGTAATGTAAAGTTTGAACAGTTATGTTATGTAACTATGTATTTGAGGATAGAGTTGTGCTTGACCATAGTATATGTTAATCCCTTGATATGTACATGATCTTATTTTATGATGTATATGTGAACCAACTCAACACAGATTATATCTTGCCTTTGAGGCTTTGATGAAATCCCACAGAGGGATTAATGTTTATGTATATGATGAATACAGTGCATGCACAGGTTGAGTTTGGTGTATGAAGAAAAAGAAAAGTTTTAATTCTTATGTATGTTTGTTGATCATGTATGGGATTAAACAGGTAAACAGGATGTTTGTAGGCTTGCTACGGGTCCCGGCGGCCTTAAGCCGATCTGGATCCTAGCGCCGGTAACGGGTCGGATTTCCGGGTCGTTACAGAGTGGTATCAGAGCCCTAGGTTCATATGATCGGACCTAGAGTGTCGGGCTCATAGATGTTCTAGAAGGTCAAGCACACTAGGGAAAATCATGTCCACTAGGATAGGATGTAGAGTCCTGTCTATATGATGATATGATATGCCATGATGATATGCATGTGCATAAATGCTATGATGTGATGCTATGTATGTGATGAGGGTTCATGTGTTTCCACATGAACCATATGATGCTAATGATTGCTTGTGCTATGTGCTGTTTTTCAGAAGATAGAATGAGAGGAACTCGTCGATCTGCACGATTGACTGGAGTGCCACCTCAGGACGAGGGCACTGATGCCCGTCCTCCAGCATTGCCAAGGGCAATGTCCAGTAGGTCCAACAGAGATAGAGTAGCTAGAGACCCTAGAAGGTCTTTAGATCTGGGAAGAAGCAGATCAGTAAGGGGAACAGTGCAGGGAGGAATGTCTGAGGATATGGAAGTAGACCAGAGGAGGGATGGCAGTCTCGGTGTGAGCATGCCGGAAGAGGGCATGGGAGAATCAGAAGGAGGCACTCAGGCCTCGAGTTATGTCCAGCCACATCACTACCCACCCTATTCACACCATCCAGGGTATTCGATGGGAGGTACATCGGATTACCCCAGTTTTAGCCCTTATCCTCCACATATGCCATACCCACCTTACTATCCACCATACTCTCAGTACCCTATGTACCCACCTCCACCTCCCTATACTAGTACAGCAAACCCTACCCCAGGGGATGTTGTACCTCCACCACCACCAGTATCTACTGTCCCGGAAACACAAGTACCCAAACCTACCTCATCTGGAGGGAGCAAGGTCAAGATGACCGATTACATGAAGCTGGGTGCTCCCCAGTTTGAGACCGGTGATGATCCGTTCGTGTACTTGGAGCGGGTCAAGGCAATTACAGATGAGATAGGGGCTGACGACAGTAGAGCCATTCAGATGGCCGGGTTCACGCTTAAGTGCAAGAAGGCACGGGAGTGGTTCAAGAATTATGTGAACCCGAGAGTGGACAGCATGAATTGGGAAGAGTTTTCCAATGAGTTTGCAGGATGGGCTTTCCCTGATAGTTCAAGGGAATTGAAGATGATAGAATTCGAGCAGTTGAGGCAAACTGATGACATGAGTGTAGACGAGTACACAGACAGGTTCCTGGAGTTGTTGCCATATGCTGGGTTGAATTTGGACACAGATCAAAAGAAGTCAAGGAGGTATATTATGAGGCTGCACTCCAGGTATTCCTCTTTGGTACAGTCAGCAGAGAGAGAGAGTTTCCATGCCATAGTGGATATGGCTAGGAGAATGGAGGCTAGTGCTATCGTTGAGGGGAAGGTAAAACAGTCAGTGGCACAGTCTTCTGGTTCCAAGACCCCAGGTGGGGAAAGGGTAGACTCTTCTTCTCTAAGTGCAGCAGTTGCAGGCAGTAAGAAGTGGGACAGAGGCCACAGAAAATCTAAGAAGAATAAGTTCTGGAACAAGATCAAGTCAGGTCTGGGTTTAGGCAGTGGCTCAAGCTCTGGCGCAGAGGTTACAGCATGTATGAGATGTGGGAGACCACATAAGGGAGTATGTCTGGCAGGGACAAATACATGTTTCAGATGCGGACAGGCGGGTCATTTGGCTCGAGACTGTCCTAGAGGAGCCTTTACAGCACCGTCTCAGCAGACAACCTCCGGCAGTGTGGTGCAACCAGTAGCTCCACCCGCAACACAGGCCAGTGGCAGAGGCAGAGGGAGAGGGTCAGCCTCTTCATCAGCAGGATACAGAGGTGAAGGTCCATCAGCTCCGGCACGGATCTTCACTATGACTCAGCAGGAGGCCAGCACATCCAACACCGTGGTGGCAGGTAATCTCATCATTGGTTGTTCTGATGTGTATGCCTTAATGGACCCGGGTGCATCTCATTCTTTTGTTGCTCCGAGAGTCGTGGAGAGGGTAGGATTGATGGTCTCTGGGTTAGAGTGTCCCCTATGGGTCAGTGGACCCAAATGTGACCCGTCAGTGGCAGAGGCAGTCTGCCAATGTAGTCCAGTTTTCATAGAGGGAAGATGCCTTTCCGCCGACCTTGTGGTTCTAGATTTGACAGATTTTGACGTCATTCTAGGGATGGATTGGTTATCGACCCATGGTGCTACCTTGGACTGTAGAGACAAGGTAGTCAGATTCAGAGATCAGGATGGGTCAGAGGTCGTCTTCAGAGGAGACAAGAGGGGTACACCTAGAGGTCTGATCTCAGCTCTTCAGGCTCGTAGGTTGCTTAGGAGGGGATGTCAGGGGTTTCTAGCTCATGTGAGGGAGTTAGATAGTCATGTCAGAGAGCCCGCCTCAGTGCCTGTGGTGAGTGAGTTCTTAGATGTTTTCCCAGACGAGCTTCCAGGACTACCACCTGCAAGGGAGATAGAGTTTGAAATAGAGCTGATGCCTGGAACTAGGCCTATCTCTATCCCTCCCTACAGGATGGCACCAGCTGAATTGAAAGAACTGAAGGAACAGTTGCAAGAGCTGGTAGATAAGGGTTTCATCCGACCGAGCACTTCACCTTGGGGTGCTCCGGTTTTGTTTGTGAGGAAGAAGGATGGATCCCTTAGACTTTGTATCGACTACAGACAGTTGAACAAGGTCACTACCAAGAACAAGTACCCTTTGCCGAGGATCGACGATCTATTCGACCAGCTAGCAGGAGCGGGTTGTTTCTCCAAAATAGATCTGAGATCAGGGTACCATCAGTTGAGGATAAGGAATGAAGATGTACCGAAGACAGCTTTCAGGACCAGGTATGGGCACTATGAGTTCCTTGTGATGCCGTTTGGGTTGACCAACGCCCCTGCAGCATTCATGGACCTCATGAACAGAGTATTCAGTCAGTATCTGGATCACTTCGTTATTGTCTTCATAGATGATATCTTAGTGTATTCCAGAAATGCAGAGGAGCATGCCCATCACCTGAGGACAGTTTTGCAGACCTTGAGAGAGCATGGCTTGTATGCCAAGTTCTCCAAGTGTGAGTTTTGGCTTAGGAGCATTTCATTCTTGGGGCACATTGTGTCAGAACAGGGTATTGAAGTAGACCCCAAGAAGGTAGAGGCTGTAGCTAACTGGCCTAGACCCACCACAGTGACCGAGATCAAGAGTTTTCTGGGTTTAGCCGGTTACTACAGAAGGTTTGTTCAGGACTTCTCAAAGATTGCTGCTCCTATGACCAAATTGACAAAGAAGAATCAGAAGTTCATATGGACCGATCAGTGTGAGGAAAGCTTTGAGGAGCTTAAGAGGAGGTTGACTTCAGCACCGGTGTTAGCTCTGCCAAAAAGTGATGATGACTTCTCAGTATATTGTGATGCGTCCCGTGTGGGACTGGGTTGTGTGCTAATGCAAAATGAGAGGGTGATCGCTTATGCTTCTAGGCAGCTGAAGAAGCATGAGCTGAATTACCCCACACATGACCTAGAGATGGCAGCAGTGATCTTTGCACTCAAGATGTGGAGGCATTACCTTTATGGGGTAAAGTGTGAGATCTTCACAGATCATAAGAGCCTGCAGTACATCTTGAGTCAGAGAGAACTGAACATGAGGCAGAGGAGATGGGTAGAGCTGTTGAGTGACTATGATTGCAAGATTCAGTACCATCCGGGTAAGGCGAATGTTGTGGCAGACGCCCTAAGCCGGAAATCACTCGGCAGTCTATCCCACATTTCAGCAGAGAGGAGGCCGGTGGTGAAGGAGTTCCACAGACTTATGAGTGAGGGATTACAGTTGGAGTTGTCTGGCACAGGTGCTTTGATTGCACAGATGAAGGTAACACCAGTGTTTCTGGAGCAGGTGGCTCAGAAACAGCATGAGGACCCAGAGTTAGTGAAGATTGCCAGGACGGTTCAGTCAGGCAAAGATAGTGAGTTCAGATTTGATGATAAGGGGATCCTCCGCTACGGGAACAGATTATGTGTGCCAGATGACATTGGTCTGAAGGGAGGTATTATGGGGGAAGCCCATAATACCAGGTATAGTGTTCACCCTGGAGCCACCAAGATGTATCAGGATCTGAAGAGAGTGTATTGGTGGCCAGCTATGAAGAAGGACGTGGCACTGTTCGTGTCAGCCTGCGATGTGTGTCAGAGGGTGAAACTAGAGCATCAGAAGCCGGCTGGAATGCTTAACCCGCTACCTATTCCAGAATGGAAATGGGAGAACATAGCTATGGACTTCGTAGTAGGGCTACCGGCGACGTCCAACAGATTGGACTCCATATGGGTGATTGTGGACAGACTCACCAAATCTGCTCACTTCATCCCCGTCAGGAGTGGTTACTCTGTGGACAAATTGGCGCAGGTGTACGTGGATGAGATTGTCAAACTGCACGGGGTCCCGGTATCTATAGTGTCAGATAGAGGGCCCCAGTTCACCTCCAGGTTTTGGCGGAGTCTGCAGAACGCTATGGGTACCAGATTAGACTTCAGTACTGCCTTCCACCCACAGACGGACGGACAGTCAGAGAGGACCATCCAGACAATAGAGGATATGCTCAGAATGTGTGTGCTAGATTTTGGCGGTTCTTGGAGGCAGCATCTACCTTTGGTGGAGTTTGCCTACAACAACAGCTATCATGCTAGCATAGGGATGGCTCCATATGAAGCTTTGTATGGGAGGAAGTGCAGATCACCTATCTGCTGGGAGGAAGTAGGAGAGAGGACTCTTGCGGGTCCGGAGTTAGTAGAGCTTACCAGCAGGGTAGTACCCATAATCAGAGAGAGGATCAAGACTGCTGCCAGTCGGCAGAAGAGTTATGCAGATATTCGCAGAAGACAGCTAGAGTTTCAGGAGGGGGATTTGGTTTTGCTCAAGGTGTCTCCTATGAAAGGAGTGGTTCGGTTCGGGAAGAAGGGTAAGTTAGCTCCACGGTACATCGGTCCTTTCGAGGTGCTTCAGAGGGTCGGTAATGTGTCGTACAAGCTGGACTTGCCTGCTTCGATGGAGAGAATCCATCCGGTTTTCCATGTTTCTCTGTTACGGAAGTACGTGTCGGATCCTGGAAAGGTTCTTAGTGAGCCAGATATGGAGATCCATGAGGATCTCACCTATGTAGAACAGCCAGTGCGGATCCTAGACACTCAGATCAGAAAGCTGAGGAACAAGGAAATCCCGATGGTGAAGGTCCTTTGGAACCACCACAACTTAGAGGAATGCACCTGGGAGACACGGGAGTCCATGCTCCAGCAGTACCCCCATCTGTTTTGAGGTGAGTGTTAGTTGTTCTATGTGTTGCATGTATGATATGTCATATGTTATGATTGATGCCATGCTTTATATGTTAGTTGAGGAACATTCGGGGACGAATGTTCTTAAGGGGGGGAGAATGTAATACCCGGCTAGACTCCGGTATCGGAATCCCTACCGTCCGGTGGGACCTCGGATGTCGGAAACCTCTAGAAGGGTAAAACCATGATTTTATGAAATGTTTTCACGTATTTCATGTTTTTAAGTAAGAATTAAATGAGTTTTTGCATGAAAAATCTTTGGAGGAAAACCCAGGTTCGGCCGCCGAACTTTGAGGTTCGGCCGCCGAACATGCATGCTTTCGGAGGGACTTTAGGCGCCCGAAAGTTTTGAGTGAGGGAAATGCAGGTTCGGCCGCCGAACTCCAAGTTCGGCCGCCGAACCTTGCATGCATGCGGAGGCACCTTCGGCCCCCGAACGTGGCCTGGCCAGCCACTATAAAAGGGACCCTTAGCCGAAATGGGCGAGGTTTTCTCCCATTTTCGGCCACAACAAGCTTCCGATCTCCCTCTCCTCAAATCTTGTGTTCTTTCACTAGATCTCCTCCATCTTTCTTGAGTTTTAAACCCACATTGCAAGTTTTAAACTTTAAAGGCAAGTTTTGGAGCTTTGGAAACTCTGGAGCTCTCGTGCTTGGATCTCCGAGTTGAGTCGTCTCTTTCTCGATCTTCAAGAGGTAAGAGCCGATCTTAAGCTCAATGTATGTTTTAAATGAGTTTTATGAAGTTTTATGGGGTAAAGATGCATGTTTGAGTTAGTTGAGCATATGTTAGGTTTATGTGATTTTTTTGAACAATGTGACATGTTTGAAGTGTTGTAGATGGGGTATATGTTGTTTGAGGCCCCTAGGAACTTGTATGATGTGTATGCATGAGTAGAAACAAGTTTATGCAGGTTTTGAGGCGTTTTGGAGGCTGTGGACACAAGGGAGCCAAGTTTCTGCCCTTTGGCAGAAACTCAGGTTCGGCCGCCGAAGTGACTTTCGGCCGCCGAACCCCCTTGTGGAGGCAGTTTCGACTGCCGAAGCCTGCCCCCGAAACTCAAGGTTCGTCTCTGTCTGGGAGGTTCGGCCGCCGAAAGTGCCGCCGAACCTGCATGACTTTCGGCTGCAAAGGGACTTTCGGCCGCCGAACCTGCCGCCGAAAGTGCCCTGTTCAGCCATGTCTTGCATGTTTTCATGTGATGTTTTCAGGATGTTTTAGGGGGTTTTTGGGGAGCTTTTCAGAGTCACGTTCATGTATGTTTGGTGCCTCATTTGAGTCCACCTGTGTAGGTTCGGACCCGAGGAACCGAGACCCCCGGTTGTGAGATAGTTGTTCAGAGTTCGTTGTCAAAGCTTCAGTTACCAGGTGAGTGGAACAACCCCCTTAAGCTTTAAAGTAAATGAATAAATGAATGAATCATAAAGCATTGCCCATGCATCATTATGCCATGCAATAGTAGGTTGTTTGCATTAGAATTCACGAATATGATGCATTGCATACTTTGTTGTTGATGTGGATGAATGTTGAATGATCCATTAGCCCTTGTATGTCATGATAGCCTATGTGAGTCCAGGTGTGCCTGCTACGGCTCTACGCCCCTGGCACTATGACTGATTATGAAAGTCCGGGTGTGCCTGCTACGGCTCTACGCCCCCGGCATGTATAAGTAAGAAGGATAGGGGCTAAATGGTGACAAGTTCATCCTTGTTGTGAAATGTTTGTGTTATGACGCATACATGAAAGCATGAATAAGAAAAAGAATGAAAATAAAAGTTATTTGATAATAAAAATAAAAATGAATAATAATGTACCTAAAAATGGAGGAATTAAAACAAATATTTTTAGTTTCCGCTCACTGGGCTTTTAGCTCACCCCACTCCCATTATCCCCAGAGTTGCAGGTACAGGAGAGATCAAGAAGTCAGCTAGAGTGAAGTCAAGTCATATGTATGTAATAGCTAGAGTATGTGGACATGACATATGATAAGAATGTAATGTAAAGTTTGAACAGTTATGTTATGTAACTATGTATTTGAGGATAGAGTTGTGCTTGACCATAGTATATGTTAATCCCTTGATATGTACATGATCTTATTTTATGATGTATATGTGAACCAACTCAACACAGATTATATCTTGCCTTTGAGGCTTTGATGAAATCCCACAGAGGGATTAATGTTTATGTATATGATGAATACAGTGCATGCACAGGTTGAGTTTGGTGTATGAAGAAAAAGAAAAGTTTTAATTCTTATGTATGTTTGTTGATCATGTATGGGATTAAACAGGTAAACAGGATGTTTGTAGGCTTGCTACGGGTCCCGGCGGCCTTAAGCCGATCTGGATCCTAGCGCCGGTAACGGGTCGGATTTCCGGGTCGTTACATTTACCAAAGGGATTACCATACAAACTCGGTCAAGCACAATTTCTAAGCCTCAATCTCAGAATTAACATTTACATGACATAACTATTTATAACTATACATCATTTTACAATTTATCATGTCCACACTCTATCTATTACATACACATGACTTCATTCATCTTGACTTCTCTGCCTAGCCCGTACCTGCAAACCTGGGAGATTAGGGAGAGGGGTGAGCTACTAGAGCCCAGTGAGCGGAATAATAAAAAAAACATTTAAATCATATGCCATAATGGAATGCAACACATCACAGACAAATCACATCACGGATGGTATTGTCACCAGTAGTCCTCTACATTCCAAAGTGCCGGGACGTAGAATGGGTCAACCGGTCTTTCTCTTAAACATATCATAACATAACATTTCCAAGGTGCCGGGACGTAAAATGGGTCAACCGGTCTTTCTCTTACATAGTGTCGGGACGTAGAATGGGTCAACCAGACTTCCATACCGTACCATACCATATCATATCACATCGCATCATATCGAGGACTAAGGATCATCCAACATCCATCCACATCCATCGTAGAATTATGCAATGCAGCATATTCGTGAATTCTAATGCAAACAACCTATTATATCACATGGCATTCATGATGCATGAACATGCTCAAACTTTATAATTTATTTGCTTTAATATATAAAGGTTTATTCTACTCACCTCAGCTAGCTCTGACAAAGACTGAAGCAGCTGACTCACTGCTGGGGTCTTCGGTTCCGCGGGTCTGAACCTACACAGATGGACTCAAATGAGGGACCAAACAACTAGAACATGACTCTAAAAACATCCCCCAAAAACCCCCTAAAACACCTCAAAACAATCATGCAAAACATGCAAAGGAAGGCTGAACAGGGCACTTTCGGCGGCAGGCTTGGCGGCCGAAAGTCCCTCCAGAGCTGAAAGTCAGGCAGGTTCGGCGGCACCTTCGGCGGCCGAAAGTGCCCTCCAGAGACGAAAGTCTCTTTTCGGGGGCAAGCTTCGGCAGCCGAAAGGCCTGCCTCCCAGGCAGGTTCGGCGGTCGAAAGTCCTTCGGCTGCCGAACCTGGTTTCTGCCAAAAGGGCAGAAACTCGGCTCCTCATGCACATTGCCTCCCAAAACCTTCAATCAAGCATACAACTCATCCAAAACATGCATAGATACATACATCAGCTCCTAGGGGCTTCAAACTATCCTAAACCCCATCTACAACACATCAAACATGCATATCCAACATACATTGTCCATAAAACACATAAAACCTAACAATGCTCAACTAACATAAACATACATTTCTACCCCATGAAACAACTTAAAACTTGTTTAAAACATATAGTGAGCTCAAGATCGGCCCTTACCTCTTGAAGATCGAGAGGAAAAATGACCCTAGCTCGGAGATGGGAGAGATTGAGTTTCTTGAACCTCAAAGCTCCAAAAATTGCTTTATACTCGAAAATCTTCAAAACAAAGTGAAAACTTGTGAAAATCGTGAAAGATTTGAAGGAAGGAACTCAAAATCGGCGAGGGATGGCGGAGAGCTCACCTTGGCCGACAATGGGGAGAAAAGCTCGCCCATTTCGGCTAAGGAGCCCCTTTATAGGTGGCTGGCCAGGCCACATTCGGGAGCCGAACGTGCCTCCGCATGCATGCCATGTTCGGCGGCCGAACATAAGGTTCGGTGGCCGAACCTGGACTTCCCTCACTTATGCTTTCAGGGGTCTAAAGCGCTCCCGAAGTGCATGCAGGTTTGGCGGCCGAACCTGAGGTTCGGCGGCCGAACCTGAGTTTTCCTCCAAGGCTATTTTCATGCAAAAACTCATTTTCCTTCTAGCTTAAAAACATAAAATACATTAAAATATTTTATAAAAACATGGTTTTACCCTTCTAGAGGTCTCCGACACCCGAGATTCTACCGGACGGTAGGAATTCCAATACCGGAGTCTAGCCGGGTATTACAGTCATATTGTTTCAAGAATTTATACACAAGCATCATCCATGACTATATTTCTTCTATAGGAAAAGATTCTTGTATTTCTTTAGTCGGAGCGTGCAACTCCTCGAACTAGAAGGGCTGGATTAAATGTTGTTCACTTGCCACTGCCATCTTAGCTAATAGATCCACCTCTTCATTGTTACCTCTGTCCACTTGGTGAAGTTTGCAGCTGCCTTGCCCTCCCTGAATTTCCTTCATTATGATCCAAAACTTTTTCTCATATTTGACGAGGTTTGGTTCTCAGACTTTGAATTGTCACTGACATTGATTGATAACCAATTGTGAGTCACTAAAAATAAAAGATTTTTTGATACTTAGCTCTTTGATGATTCTTAAGGCCTTTATTACAGCCTCGTACTCCGCTACGTTATTGGTGGCTTTGAAGGCGAGCTTCGACGCATACTGAAGTTTTATGCCAGTTTAGGACTACAGAAAGATCCTGATTCCTACGCTCCCGGCTATGCAAGCTCCATCTGCCCAAACTTTTCATTCTTTTATGGTAGCTCTAGAGGACACTGGGGGTTCAAGCGGTTGGGTCATCTCTGCCACAAAATCGGCTAGGACTTGGACTTTTATGGCTTTTCTGGGGACATACTTGATATTGTAGACTGATAATATTACTGCCTAGATGAACAACCATCCTGACAGCTTTGGTTTGTGCAAAATCTTTCGCAAGGAATAATCGGTTCTGACTTCTATGGTGTATGACTCGAAGTATGTCCGTAATTTTGTGACTGACATGAGTACTGCAAATGCTAATTTTTTAAAAGGAGGATAATTTAACTCCACCCCTTTTAGAACTTGGCTAACATAAAGTACCTGACTTTGTTCTCTATTACTCTCTCGAATGAGTACTGAGCAAGCTGTTTTCTATATTACAGACAAATATAAGAATAAAACTTCACCTTCAACAGGCGAGCTTAGTAATGGAGGAGAGAATAAAAAGGTTTTTAAACTTTCAAAAGCCTTTGCGCGCTCTTTTCCTTACTCAAACTTACCTTTACTCGTGAAGAACGGGAGGCACCTTCTTACTGAACAGGATATGAATCGGCCCAAGGCGGTGATTCGCTAATTTAGCTTTTGTATCTCGTTGATGGTCTTGAGTGCTTCTATGTTTTGAATAACGCTGGTCTTTTTCGGGTTCGCCTCTATGCCTCTTTCTGAGATGATATATCCTAGGAATTTTCCAGCCTTTACCCTGAAGGTATACTTTTTCGGATTCAACTTCATTCCCGCATTGCCAGGACATCAAAGATTCTTTGGATATCCTCCGGAAATTCTTTTAATAATCAATTTTTAACCACCATATCGTCGACGTGCACTTCGACAGTAGACCCCAGTATGTTTTTAAAGATTCTCAATACCAACCTTTGGTATATAGCTCCTGCGGTTTTCAATCCAAAAGGCATTATCTTGTAGCAGAAAACTCCCGTGTCTGTTATGAACGCGGTCTTTTCTGCATTCCTGATATTTATCATGATTTGGTGATATCCTAAGATGATATCGAGGAAAGAGACCATCAGATGGCCTGAGTTTGAGTCTATCAATCTATCAATGGACGATAAAGGGTAATGATCTTTCGGACATCTTTTATTTAGGTCGGTGAAGTCCACACACATTCTCCACTTTCCGCTAGCTTTCTTTACCATAACTGCATTGGCCAACCATATGGGATACTATACTTCCTTTATTAATCCTGCGCTCAAAAGTTTATCAACATCCTTTTTGATCACCTGCTGCCTCTCTGGTGCAAACTTTATTTTCTTTTGTTGGACTTGTTTGACGTTCTTGTCGACAGATAGCTTGTGAGTGATAAGGGTCAGGTCTACACCTGTTACAACTTTTGGAGACCAAGTGAAAGTCGACACTCAATTTTTCAATAATCCTACTAAACGTGAACTTGCCTTACCAATTAATGATGTGTCGAATTGTACCTTCTGCTCCTTTCTTATCTGGACCTCCTCTACCAGATTGGCTGCTTCTGATTTTATATGAGATTTTGATTTTTTTAACAAGCCAATTGGCATAGTTGCTTTCATGAGACTTTCTGTTAGGGGTTTGTAACCTTCTTTGGCTAACCTCGTATGGCTTTGGACCACTGCTATACCACTTGGAGCTGGAAGCGTAAGACACATAACATCCATGTTAATAATAATACTGTAGCAGTTTTGTAATACCCGGCTCGAGTCCGGCATCGGAATTCCTATAGTCCGGTGGAATCTCGGGTGTCGGAACCCTCGAGAAGGGTAATACATATGTTTTTTAAGGTATTTTCACTGGTTTTCATGTTTTGAAGGGTTAAAAGACTTGAGTTTTGAAAGAAAAGCAACAAGGGAGAAATGCAAAGGTTCGGCCGCCGAAGGTCACTTTCGGCCGCCGAACATTGCATGGTTGCGGCTTCACGTTCGGCTGCCGAAGGTGGTCTGGCCAGCCACCTATAAAAGGGCCAAGGGTCGGTGGAAGGAGGTTATTTCTCCTCCACTTGCAGCCAGAGGTGAGTTTCAGCCTCTCCTACGTTGACTTTCATGTTTTCCATGATTTTCATCAAATCTTTCAAGAGTTTTAAGAGTTTTGGTGATTTATGAAGGTTTTGAGCAAAAGAACCAAGTTTTGAAGCTTGGAGCTTTGGAAGAGCTTTTCTTCATATCTCTACGTTGGGATCCTTCATCCTCAAGTTTTTAAGAGGTAAGTGAAGATCCTGAGCTTCTTTGATGGTTTTGAAAGGTTTTATGAAGTTTGTATGGGTAGTATGCATGTTTAGGTTTAGGTGAGGTTTTTGGTGATTTGTGGTGTTCCAGCATGATTAAGTGTTGTGTGTTATGTTTGTTTGGGGTTTTAGGATAGTTTTAGACCCCTTTGTGCATATATATGTGTATATGCTAGTTGGGAGTAGTTGATGTGCATGTTGGTAGGTTTTTGGGCAAAGTTTGCATGAAACAGAGCAGGGTTCTGCCCTTCAGGCAAAACCAGGTTCGGCCGCCGAAGGAAGGTTCGGCCGCCGAACCCTTTGTGGAGGCAGTTCGGCTGCCAAAGGTTGCCCCCGAAAGCTAGGCTTTCGGTTTAGAAAGGGACTTTCGGCCGCCGAAAGAGGGAGTTCGGCCGCCGAAAGTGTGTGAGTTTCGTCTCTGGACGAGACCTTCGGCCGCCGAAGGTGCCGCCGAACATGCATGAGTTTCGTCTCTGGAGTGGGGTTTCGGCCGCCGAACCTGCCGCCGAAAGTGCCCTGTCCAGCTTCCTTTTGCATGTTTTATGTGATGGTTTGAGGATTGTTTAGAGGGGTTTTGGGGAGTTTCTTAGAGATGTTCTTGAGTGAGTTTAGTCCCTCATTTGAGTCCACCTGTGTAGGTACGGACCAGAGGAATCAGGGACATCAGCAGTGAGTCCAGAGTCAGAACCTGCAGAGTCAGTTCAGAGAGAACTACAGGTGAGTGGAATTTAACTTAATGTTTTAATATGAGAACTGAATATTTTATCATGCTTCATGCATCATGAATATGCTATAGGGTGAGTGCATTAGTGTACACAAAGATGATGCATTGCATTTATCCTTGTACTTGGCACTGCTCCTTGTACATTGCTTATGTGAGACGGCACGGACTTCGTGAGGATTCATTAGCCCTCAGAGGAAAGACCTGGAACAGCCCTACGGGGACCAGGCACACACAGAAAGACCTGGAATAGCCCTACGGGGACCAGGCACATGGTACTTAGGTACCCCAGATAAGATAGAGGGAGTTTTGATCCGTCCGGCCGAGGTGATGTGATTCTGTGTTGCATTCCATGAGAGCATGTTTTGTCACCTGTATTTGCTTATTCTACTCACTGGGCTATCGTAGCTCATCCCTCTCCCCTAATTTCAGTTGTGCAGGTTCAGAGGTCAGAGAGAGCTCAGCAGGGTACAGGAAGAGTACAGAGTCTTGTAAGAGCTAGTGTGGACATGTAAATGTATAGAGATAATGTATATGTATAGTGTAGAGAATGGTGCTTGATTTATAAGACTTGTAATCCCTTTGTGGAGTCACATGATCAGTTTATGTATGTTTTTTTATTGTTGTATGTTTATGAGCAAACCAGGCTTAACATTATGAGATTGATCCGCCTAGAGCCATGAGGAGCTCTAGTAGGGATTGGTAGAGCACAGAGAGAGTGCATGCACAGGTTAAGCCTTGGAATGAAGAAAAGTTTTATGTTTTTACAGCAAATGTATGATCATGTATGGGATTTTACAGGTAGACAGACAGGATAGCAGGCTTACTACGGGTCCCGGCGACCTTAAGTCGATCTGGATCCTAGTGCCGGTGGCAGTTCGGTTTCCGGGCTGTTACAGATTGGTATCAGAGCCCTAGGTTCACATGGTCGGACCTATAGAGCGAGAGTTGGGCTCATAGAGAGGTTTAGCAGGTCAAGCACCATAGGAAAACATGTCCACGAGGATAGGATGTCAGTCCTGTCTATATGCTGATGTGCAATGCCATGAGTTATGCATGTGCATTTTTTTTTGATGTGTTGCTTATGTTTTATGTGTTTGTTGTTTCCCAGAGAGTGAAGATGCGAGGAACTCGTCGATCCGCGAGATTGACTGGAGTCCCACCCGTAAGTGAGGGTACAGCTGCTCGTCCACCTGCCTTGCCAAGGGCAAGATCTCACAGGTCAAGCAGGGAAGGAACGTCACGAGACCCTAGAAGGTCTTCTGACGAGAGCAGGAGAGGAGTAAGCAGAGGGGGAAGGTCAGTAGAAGAAAGAGGTGTGAGGGAAGAGGATCAGAGTAGAGATGCAAGCATGGATGTAGGAAGGTCAGAAGAAGGTATGGGGGAGTCCCAGGGAGGCGTTCAGGCCTCGGGGTTTGGCTATTCACCCTTTCCACAGGGCCCAGAGTATCCGATGGGAGGCACGTCGGATTACTCCAGTTTTGCCCCATATCCACCCTACATGCCATATATGCCCTATCCTTCCTTTTATCCACCATATCACATGTATCCACCCCCACCTGTTCATCCAAGTCCAGTACAGCCTGAAGTGAGGGAACCAGTTCCTCCACCACCACCTCCTGAACCAGTAGCCCCTGTTGTAAAAGCACAGCAACCCAGTTCGTCAGGGGGAAGTAAGGTGAAGATGACCGAGTACTTAAAGTTGGATGCTCCTAAATTCAATACAGGAGATGATCCCTTTGAGTATCTCAGTGCAGTCAGAATGATAACAAGTGAGTTGGGAGCAGATGATGGTAGAGCCATTGAGATGGCAGGGTTCACGTTAAAGTGTAAGAAAGCTAGAGAATGGTTCAAGAACTATGTGGACCCGAGACTTGAGAGTATGACATGGGAAGAGTTCGCCAACGAATTTGCTGGATGGGCTTTTCCTGACAGTTCTAGGGAACTAAAGGTTGTGGAGTTTGAGCAGTTGAGACAGACGGAGGAGATGAGCGTTGATGACTATACAGATAAGTTCCTGGAATTGTTGCCATATGTCGGTCAAGCATATGATACAGATCAGAAGAAGGCAAAGAGATATGCCACAAGGCTTCATCCCAGGTATTTCTCTTTGATTCTTCATGCGGAGAAGGAAAGTTTCCACTCTATTGTGGATGCTGCTAGAAAGATGGAGGCCAGTGCTATAAGTCAAGGTGTAGTTAAGGCACAGTCTTCTGGTGTTAAACCAGGTTCCTCCTCACAGGGTACAGCAAGTGCAAGTAAGAGGAGATGGGAGAAATTCAGAGGAAAGAGAGGCAAGGTCTGGAACAGGCTTAAGTCAGGTCTAGGAATGAGTAGTGGCTCCAGTTCTGGCGTAGAGTTTCCAGTGTGCAAGAGGTGTGGCAAACAGCATAGAGGAGCTTGTCAGTTGGGATCCACAGCCTGCTATAGATGTGGGCAGGAGGGACATTATGCACGGGAATGTCCTCAGGCGACTTTAGTTGCACCATCCCAGCAGATGAGTGCGGGCAGTGTAGTACAGCCCGTAGCTTCAGTCGTACCACCAAGCAGTGGCAGAGGAAGAGGAAGAGGGGTAGCCTCTTCATCAGGGATGGGTTCCCGAGGTGCAGGTCCGTCAGCCCCAGCACGGATTTTCACCCTGACTCAGCAGGAGGCAGACACGTCGAACACGGTGGTGTCAGGTAATCTCATCATTGGGTGTTCAGAGGTGTATGCTTTAATGGACCCCGGTGCTTCTCACTCTTTCATTTCTTCTAGAGCTGCAGAGAGGTTGGGTCTGATGGTGTCTGAGTTAGAGTGTCCTCTATGGGTCAGTGGACCCAAATGTGATCCATCTTTGGCAGAGTCAGTCTGTCGGTTCAGTCCAGTGTGCATAGAGAGTAGATACCTTCCAGCTGACCTGGTGGTTCTAGAGTTGACAGATTTTGATGTCATTCTAGGGATGGACTGGTTCTCTACGTATGATGCTACCCTGAACTGTAGAGACAAGGTAGTCAGTGTCAGAGACCAGGATGGGTCAGAGTGTGTCTTCAGAGGAGACAGGAGAGGGACACCTAGGGGTTTGATATCAGCCCTCCAGGCTCGTAGAATGTTAAGGAAGGGGTGTCAGGGGTTCCTAGCTTATGTGAGAGAGCTAGACAGTCAGGTTAGGGAACCAGTCTCAGTACCAGTTGTCAGAGACTTCCTAGATTTGTTTCCTGAAGAGCTTCCAGGATTACCACCAGATAGGGAAATAGAGTTCGAGATTGAGTTGATGCCCAATGCCAGACCGATCTCTATTCCTCCCTACAGGATGGCACCAGCAGAGTTGCGAGAGTTGAAAGAGCAGTTACAGGATTTGGTAGCTAAGGGTTTCATCCGCCCGAGTACCTCACCCTGGGGTGCTCCAGTATTGTTTGTCAGAAAGAAGGATGGACCTCTTAGACTTTGTGTCGACTACAGACAGTTGAACAAAGTCACTATCAAAAACAAGTATCCTTTACCCAGGATCGATGATCTATTCGACCAGCTGGCAGGAGCAGGTTGTTTTTCTAAAATAGATCTGAGATCCGGATACCACCAGTTGAAGATCAGGGAAGGAGATGTATCCAAGACTGCTTTTAGAACCAGATATGGGCATTATGAGTTCCTTGTGATGCCGTTCGGGTTGACTAACGCCCCTGCAGCATTCATGGATCTCATAAACAGGGTTTTCAGGGAGTACTTGGATCGTTTTGTGATCGTCTTTATTGATGATATCTTGGTGTACTCCCGGAATGCAGAGGACCATGCCCAGCATCTTCGGATAGTGTTGCAAACCTTGAGAGAGCATGGCTTGTATGCCAAGTTCTCCAAGTGTGAGTTCTGGTTAAGGAGCATTTCCTTTTTGGGACATGTTATATCAGAGGACGGTATAGCAGTAGATCCCAAAAAGGTAGAGGCAGTAGCCAACTGGCCTACACCCACTACGGTGACCGAGATCAAGAGTTTTCTGGGTTTGGCAGGCTACTATCGGAGGTTTGTTCAGGACTTTTCGAAGATAGCTGCTCCTATGACCAGACTGACCAGAAAGAATCAGAAGTTTGTGTGGTCAGAGGAATGTGAGGAGAGTTTTGCAGAGTTGAAGAGACGATTAACTTCAGCACCGGTGTTAGCTCTGCCGATCAGTGATGAAGATTTCACAGTGTTCTGTGATGCATCCCGAGTGGGATTAGGTTGTGTGTTGATGCAGAATGACAAAGTGATAGCTTATGCTTCTAGACAGCTGAAGAAGCACGAGCTAAATTACCCGACACACGATCTGGAGATGGCAGCTGTTATCTTTGCACTTAAGATGTGGAGGCATTACCTCTATGGGGTAAAATGTGAGATCTATACGGATCATAAGAGCCTGCAGCACATCTTAAGTCAGAGAGAGTTAAACTTGAGGCAGAGACGGTGGGTAGAATTGCTCAGTGATTACGATTGCAAGATCCAATATCATCCGGGCAAGGCTAATGTTGTAGCTGATGCCTTAAGCCGAAAGTCACTTGGCAGTTTATCCCACATAGCAGTAGAGAGAAGACCGGTGGTGAAGGATTTCTATAAGCTCGTGGAAGAAGGGTTACAGTTGCAGTTATCTGGTACAGGTGCTTTGATCGCACAGATGAGAGTGACACCAGTGTTTCTAGAGCAAGTGGCTCTGAAACAGCACGAAGACCCCGAGTTAGTGAAGATTGCCAGGACTGTTCAGTCGGGCAACAGTGTAGAGTTCAGATTTGATAGTGAGGGGCTTCTTCGGCACGGTAAGAGGTTATGTGTACCAGATGATAGCAGTTTGAAGGCAGACATTATGAGGGAAGCTCATAATACGCGGTATAGCATTCACCCGGGAGCCACCAAGATGTATCAAGATCTAAGAAGGGTGTATTGGTGGCCAGCAATGAAGAGAGAAGTGGCACAGTTCGTGTCAGCCTGCGAGACATGTCAAAGGGTGAAGCTAGAGCACCAGAAGCCGGCTGGACTGCTTAACCCACTGCCGATTCCAGAATGGAAATGGGAGAACATAGCTATGGATTTTGTAGTGGGGTTACCGGCGACGTCTAACAGACTAGACTCCATATGGGTGATTGTGGATAGACTCACTAAATCTGCTCACTTCATTCCAGTCAGGAGTAACTACTCTGTGGACAAGTTGGTGCAGGTGTATGTAGACGAGATAGTAAGGTTGCATGGAGTTCCAGTGTCAATAGTATCAGATCGAGGACCTCAGTTCACCTCCAGGTTTTGGCGGAGTCTGCAAAATGAAATGGGCACAAGGTTGGATTTCAGCACTGCTTTCCATCCACAGACAGACGGTCAGTCAGAGAGGACCATCCAGACCATTGAAGATATGCTGAGAATGTGTGTGTTAGACTTTGGCGGTTCTTGGAGGCAGCATCTACCTCTGGTGGAGTTTGCCTACAACAACAGCCATCATGCTAGCATAGGGATGGCCCCTTATGAAGCTTTGTATGGGAGGAAGTGCCGAACACCTGTTTGCTGGGAAGAAGTAGGAGAGAAAACTCTTGCAGGGCCAGAGATAGTTGAGATAACCAGCAAGTTAGTGCCTATCATCAGAGAGAGGATCAGAACAACTGTAAGCAGACAGAAAAGCTATGCAGACATCCGTAGGAAGCAGATAGAGTTCCAGGAGGGGGATATGGTATTGCTTAAGGTGTCTCCGATGAAGGGAGTGGTTCGGTTTGGAAAGAAGGGTAAACTGGCCCCACGGTACATTGGTCCCTTTGAGATCTTGCAGAAGATCGGGCCTGTATCGTATAAGCTAGATTTACCGGCTTCTATGGAACGAATTCACCCGGTATTCCATGTTTCTATGTTGAGAAAGTTTGTGTCAGATCCAGAGAAGGTTCTGAGTGAACCTGAGGTGGAAATCTTAAGTGATCTCACCTATATAGAGCAGCCAGTGCGGATCCTTGACACCCAGATCAGAAAGCTGAGAAACAAGGAGCTACTCACTGGGCTATCGTAGCTCATCCCTCTCCCCTAATTTCAGTTGTGCAGGTTCAGAGGTCAGAGAGAGCTCAGCAGGGTACAGGAAGAGTACAGAGTCTTGTAAGAGCTAGTGTGGACATGTAAATGTATAGAGATAATGTATATGTATAGTGTAGAGAATGGTGCTTGATTTATAAGACTTGTAATCCCTTTGTGGAGTCACATGATCAGTTTATGTATGTTTTTTTATTGTTGTATGTTTATGAGCAAACCAGGCTTAACATTATGAGATTGATCCGCCTAGAGCCATGAGGAGCTCTAGTAGGGATTGGTAGAGCACAGAGAGAGTGCATGCACAGGTTAAGCCTTGGAATGAAGAAAAGTTTTATGTTTTTACAGCAAATGTATGATCATGTATGGGATTTTACAGGTAGACAGACAGGATAGCAGGCTTACTACGGGTCCCGGCGACCTTAAGTCGATCTGGATCCTAGTGCCGGTGGCAGTTCGGTTTCCGGGCTGTTACAGATTAGTACTGGACAGCCGAGTATCACGTTGTACGAAAATGGGATATCTACCATTGCAAACTTTGCGTTTAATTCTCGCCTATATCTCTCATCACCCAACACCAGGAAAAGGTTGATAGTGTCCAATACTATCATGGTCTTGTCTCCTAATCCTACTAAAGGATAGGAAACTTTAGCAAGATTGTTTTTATCTAAGCCCAGCTTGTTGAAAACATTTAAGATGAGAAGATTAATAGAATTATCTGTATCCACAAGCACCCGCCTTACCTCGTATCTATTCAGCAGGATCTTAACGACCAGTGGATTGTTTTGAAAGAACCCTACTGCCTTATCAGCAAGACTGAATTTTACCTCCTGTTTGGCCTATGGATGATGGATAGATAAGACGTCATCTGCCTCACGCTAATTTTTTCCATTGCTCTTATTAGGTCCTCCCATAATGACATTGTAACGACCCGGAAACCGGTACCCCTTAGTAACGGTCCGAACCATCACTGGCACTAGGATCCAGATCGGCTTAAGGCCGCCGGGACCCGTAGTCAGCCAACTATACTCTCTGTGTACCTGATAATCCCATACATGATACAAACTGACTCAACAATCCTGTAAAACTCTGTAGGCTTAACTGCTGCTACTCAGATATGTCAATCTGAAATGGCCCTCAGGGCCTATACCAGGGACTACTATCTGCTGTGGGTCAAGGGATTGAAACCCTTTTAATCTATAACACATCCCATTGGTATCTCATCAAAGCCATACGTTAAGCCCAACTCACACATTTCTCATCAAGAAACGTAAAACAGGATGCATGTACAAAGGGATTAATCATACATCACACTATGGCAACGACACTAGAGAAAGCACAAGTCTATCCAGTAACTGATAGTACATATCGATACATTACATGACAACTAATCTTTTAATTACATCATGTCCACTATGCTATTACAAACATACATTCATGCATCACTGTTCTCTGCACTCTTGCTGACTTTGACTTCCCATAGCTATCTCAGAACCTGCAAAACTGGGGTTAAGGGAGTGGGATGAGCTACTACAGCCCAGTGAGAAGGAACAGGCAAAACAGTTCATTAATTACATGTTCTCATGAAATGCATCACATCACAACATATCATCAAAAGGATGAACTTGTCACCAATAGCCCTTCAGTGTATACATATAACAATATGTCCAACTTGCCAGGGGCGATTAGGCCTCACCTGGACTTCTCTTCCCTGGCTCTATCACAAGGCCAACTGTGCCAGGGGCGATTAGGCCTCACCTGGACTTCTCTATCTGAGTCAGGTCAAACTGTCTAACTCATAGTACCAGGAGCGACCTGGACTATCCAGGGGCGACCTGGTATGGCTACCTCATGCCATAACTCTATATCTGTACTCTGTGCTCTATCAAGGGCTAAGGATCATCCAACATTCATCCGCACAAATATCATCTTATGCAATGCGTCATATTCGTGAATGCTAATGCAGCACAACCTAATACATAACATGACATTTTATGATGCATGGCTCATGCTAGAATCATGACCTTTCTCTATTTAAAAATCGCAAGTTTAGTTCCACTCACCTGTAGCCTCTGCTTGGCTAACTCTGGGCTAACTAGCTCTGGACCAACTCTAACTCTGAAGCAGCTACTACTGCTAAATACCTCGTTTTCTCGGGTCCAATCCTACAATGGAGGACTTAAATGAGGTACCAAACATACTCTATACAACTGATAAACATCTCTTATACACCTTCCCAAAACCCCTCTAAAACACCTCAAAACATGCATGCAAAACAAGCAAAGGAAGGCTGGACAGGGCACCTTCGGCAGCACCTTCGGCGGCCGAATGTCTCCTCCAGAGACGAAAGTCAGGCATGTTCGGCGGCCTAACTTGGACTTTTGGCGGCCGAACCTGAGTTCATCCAGAACTCAGTTTCGTGCACAAGGATGCCTGCCAGTCCTTCCATCACCTGCTCAACCCTCAATACATGCATTTAGCCCCTCTAAAACATGCATAAACACTTTAACAAGCATAAAGGAGCTTAAAACAACTTAAACTCCAACAAAACAAGCTCACAAGGCACACATCAAACATAAAGGATTCATCAACCCTATATGCCCATCTCATGCAAACTCATGCCTAGCTCCCTTTTCCCTTTACAAAACTCATATAAAACATCATAAAAACCATGGATCAACACTTACCTCTTGAAGAACAAAGGCTAGTATGATTCAAACGCAAAGATATGGAGAAACCAAGCTTCAAACGCATCAAACTCTAAAACCTTGTTTAAAGCTCCTACCTTTTCAAAACAAGGGGCAAACTCATTAAAACCTTGAAAGAGTTGAAGAAAAAACCATGAAAACACTTCAAGGAGATCAAGAACTTACCTAGGCCAGAAGGAGAGAAGAAGTCTCCCCCTTTTTCTGCCACTCGGTGCCCTTATAGCTGAGCAACCGCCTCAGGTTCGGCGGCCAAACCTGCATGCGAAACCATGCAACGTTCGGCGGCCAAACATTGCCTTCGGGGGCCGAAACTAGGGGACTTTCGGCGGCCGAACTTTAACTTTCGGGGGCCGAACCTGCATTCTGCCTCCTTGGCCTTTTCTCTTCCAAACTCAATCATTTTCACTCTAAACCTTTAAAATACTTTCTCTTACCCTTCTAGAAACCTCTGACATCCTTGAATTCCACCGGACGGTAGAAATGCCGATGTCTGAATCTGCCGGGTATTACAGACATGTACCACTCCAGCCATTTCGAGAGATCAAAGAAGAGAAAGATCATCATTTTCTCTTTCTCTTTTTTTTTTAAAAAAAAAAAAAGAAGAGAAAGGAACAAAAGACCGGTTTCAATCCAATGAACAGATAGAGTTCAATGGATTTTCCGGCAACAGAACTAAATGATGTAGTTGAGATTTGAACTGGTGATGTGGCTAGAAAGGGTCTTGGACTGCGATTGGTTTGAACCTGATGGGAGACAATGTGAGGTAGTGGTGAGTGCCTGCGAGAACCACTCAAACGCTCAAGTTAGTAACTGGATAAGAGAAAATGTAATGAAATGCTTAGAGTTTTAGTGTTTTAGAATAGCGTACTTTGTCCCTGCAGTTCTTCTCCTTTTATACTTTAGGAGATTAGGAGGAGTATGGTATATCACTGATAATTTGGTGGTAATACGGCCGTTCGCTTAATATAGGACACCTCCACATATTTAGGTGGAAATTCTGTGATCATAAATATAATCGAGATATGTCAAGCCGTGTTTGATAATAATAATTTTGTATCGAGACTCGCTTTATTGAAAGAGGAACGAACCTTTTAGTGATAAATAATAATTTTTTATCGAGACTCGCTTTATTAAAAGAGGAACGAACCTTTTAGTGATAACTCGAATGCTAAAATCTCCGAATCTTCTACTTATTGTGTTTTCAACTCACTAGGCCATTACACATGAACTTAGTTCGTAATAATAACTTATAACTTTTAGCCAGCATCAAATATAATATATATTTTTATATTAATTATATAAATATATTTTAATTAAAATTATATAATTAATAACTAAATATAAAATATTATAATATTTTTATCATAATTGTATATAATATACATTAATATTGTTCAAATATTATTATTATTATTATTATTATTATTTTGATATTAATTATTTATTATTTTAAAATAAATGTAAAAATATTATAATTTTATTTGCAAAAATAAAATTAAAATTAAAGTAAAAAAATCAGAATCGACTGATATTAGTTCTAACCATACTGAAATCCTACTTAAATATAATTATAAATATTAAATATGATTCTTATAAATTAAACAACAGAATACATTCCTTCTTTTCTCAGATTTTAATTTTTAGTTTTCCCATTTCTTTTAGCCTTTTCATTAATCCTCAACTAAAAATTTTACAAAAATTTAATTTAATTATTTTTTTTACAATTACCTTGTTTAACATAAAAAAAATTAATTTTTTTCAACTTAAAAAAATTTTATTTTAACAAAATTTGAAATTTTATATTATTTTACAAAAAAATATTTAATTTTTTTATTACAAAATAAATCATTCCAAATGAATAGTAAAATATTTCAAAAAATTTAATTTAATTTATTTATTTTCTATCAAATTTCTTATTTATAATAAAAAATTATTTTTTTATTTATAAAATTTAATTTTTAAATAAAATAAAATCATTTATGATTTTATAACAATTTATTTTCTTTTTATAAAATGCAATGTTAAATAGAGAGTAATGTATCTTTATGTGTGCATGTAATTTTCAGTTAAAATTTATAACTTTTATTTGCTCGAAGGCATGCCCAATCCTATTTCAAAAAAAAAAATTATGAAAATTAATAATTTCTTGTAAAAAAATAATTACTTTTATATAATTACTATCTTCTACTATATAAACAATTCTATATTCTAAACCGCTTCGTATAAATTTTTCCCCGCTACTGCTACCCTGCCCAACAAAGAAGCTTCCATGTAGACGGAAAAATCACCCATAAAATTCCAAACTTTTCGATCGCAATCATGAGACGTGGCTCCATACTCATCTTTCTTTGCTTCAACTCTCAACCCAATGTTTCTTTCTCTACCGCATATCAACTTCCTCAATTTTTCTCTTGCTTCTTATTACTTTCTTCTCCATGTTTCCTTCTCCTTGTGTAGGAAAATGGGCGAGAAAATCCGTTTCCACAATCATCTCTGCAACTAGCTTCATTGTTTTCCTCATTTTTGATTTTCTTGACATAATCTTTTGCATTATTTATAGGTACCTTGATGGGTTTTTTGAAGGGAAGCCCTCCCGTTGTTTTTGTGGAGACAGGGGAGAGATACAGGGGAGTGTGGGGGATGATGGAGACAGTGAGCTTTCAGAGACTTTGTATAGGAGGAACAACGTGTTTAGGGGAATGAGATTTCTGGGTTTGGGAAGAAATTGGGAAAATAGCAAGAAATCATTCGGTGGTGGCTGTGGAAGAAGGATTTGGTCTGATTGTGGATGTGAGTCTTGTGTTTCTTGGATGAAGAAGGATGGTGGACACAGTCTGCATGTAGTTGTCAAGGAGCCTTCGACTGGTGATCCTCTAAACCATTAATAGTTTTCTTTTACTGTTATTCCTCTTCTTTTTTCACTTACTATGATTTGCTACTTAATTTATAGGTATATCAATAAAATCAAAGCTTTATCAGAGAGAAACTTGGATGCACAAAATAAAATGAGACTTAAAACTTAACAAAAAATGAGCATTATGTTTATAACTATGGAGGATTTCATTCTGTGGTTGGAAAGCTTCCAGTTATCGATCGTTTTAGTTTCTGTTTGTTTGCTTAGAAATGAAATATAAGAGCTAGGACATATTCTGCTTATTCTTGGTTTGTTTTTGGGCAGCTTCAAAATTCAACTTGCTAATACTGAATTATGCTTAATCCAGGCACCAGCAATTTCTCTTCCTTCATCTTAACTAAATCAGAATATTGATAAAGAATTATGAAACTTTTGGAAAAAATTTATGAACTTTTGATGGGTGATCAATGATTCATTGGCAATTTCCCCCCCTCTCCTCCACTTGTTCTTCTGGTTCTCAGGTAGCAAACAGCTGTTGTTGCCTTCAAATATAAAGAAGTCGCTAATGTTGTTATAATTTATTGTTTTACAGCTGCTGGAGATTTGACAGAGAATGTGATATTCTTGCATGGATTCCTCTCCTCTTCTTCATTTTGGACAGAAACAGTGTTTCCAAATCTGTCTGAGCCTGTAAAGCGTAACTACAGACTATTTGCTGTTGACCTTTTGGGATTTGGAAGAAGCCCTAAGCCAAAAGATTGTTATTACACTCTAAGAGATCACTTGGAAATGATTGAAAAATCCGTTATTAATCCATTTGTATTGAAGTCTTTCCATATTGTTGCACACTCCATGGGCTGCACTATTTCATTAGCTCTTGCTGCAAAATACTCAAACTGTGTGAAATCAATCACCCTCGTAGCACCGGTGAGTGTACAAGACTTAGATGCTATGGTTGATTGAAATATTTTAACCCTTTTCTGCAGATTTCACCATCAATCTTATAGCCAACAGCTCTTAACAGCCATGTCCTGATCTTTTGCTTATGCTCAGGTGGTATTTGCTTAGAGTTAACTTCTATGCATATGCTTGTCCTGACCTTATTCTTGCTCTCTAACTGTAGCCTTACATCTCAAGTTCAAAGGAAGAAGCAAGTCTTACGGCACTTCAACAACTTGCTGGGAAGAGATTATGGCCGCCATTGCTGTTTTGTTCATCATTTATGTCATGGTATGAACACTTAGGCCGATGCGTCTGCTTACTTGTGTGCCGAAACCACAGGATATGGGAGAGGATTTTGAAGCTACTCACCTGGAGAAGGTAACACCAGCTTTAATCCATGCCTTCATGTGGATAATAAATTTTAGCTTATCACGATTTGGACACTAGATATTATCAATACCATTGAATTAGAACTTCATTATTTAACAAGGAAAACCATGTTATTGATCTTTTCTCCAGGGATCTGCATTTCATGATCATGGACATGACCAAGCACACCCATCATTCAGCATGGCATTCAATGCATAATGTGATATGTGGAGGGGCAAAATTTCTGGAGGAAATGTTGGAGAATTTGATGAAATCTGGAGCGAAAATTTGTGTTATCCAAGGTGATGAGGACAAGGTCATCCCTTTGGAGTGTGGCAAAAACATAAAGAGTAAGGTTCCTAATGCAGAAATTAGTATCATCCCAAATGCTGATCATATTGGTGTAATAATAGGTAGAGAGAAGGATTTTACTAGGAATTTAGAGCATATATGGGCCTCATCTACTGATACTGAATAATTCTTTTTCTTGGGTGAAGCAGCAAAACTAGCTTAGCTTGATTCTCTCAAGGTTTCTTTCTTTCCTTCTTTTTCTCTGTTATATTCTCAGCAAACTGACAAGATATACCTTGTATTACGCAGAGATGATAACTTAAAAAAAAAAAAAAAAAAACTTCATGAGCCTATGTATACTCATTTGTATGTTTTAAGTAAAATAAAAATTGGCAGGAATAATCTTAGTCCAGTCTTTTTTTCCTGATTTTAACAAGAGGAACAGGGAAGGGCAGAACCAGTAAATTTTCTTTAGACCATATAAATATAAAATAAATAAATAAAAAATATCAAACTGATTAAAAAATTATAATAAGATAACTATAATAAATATAAGTATCACATTTTCTAAAGCAAGTATTAGGAATTGATAATTTTAATAATTATATATTTTTATAATGTAAAATTTTATTATTTAATAGATATAGGCACCAAAGTATTCCATCAAAATTATATAAATTCAAAGATTTAAAAGTTAAGAAAATGAAAAAAAGGGCATACTAGTATAAAATTAAAAGATACTACTATAAAATAAAACGACATGAAAAATTAAATATTAATAAAATAACAACATAATATATAATATAAATAAATAAATATATTTAAAGTAGAGTGAGAATAAAAATAAAAATTTTCATATTTAAGTTGAATAGTAAAAAATTGCTAGCCTAACATAGGTGACAATGATACGTGAATTACACATTTTTTTACCAAAATTAATCGAAGCATATGACTAGAATTGAGATAATTGTGAAAGGATTAATTTTATTGAGTAAAACATTTAATTTTCTTTTTCAATAGCCCATTTTGAAATAACACTAATTAATTAATCGTGAAATTTAAATAGAAAACTTATTCTTATATATTTATTAAAAAGTCCTCACTATGATATCCTTAAATTAATGTTAACATAGGCAGGTTCTCAATTGGAGTTGCATGTTATGGCCTAAAACACAGGATTCTTTAATTTTAGAAGGTTTAGCTTGTCGGAAATTCTTAATTCTTGCAATAAATGGAAGCTTCTCAGATGTGATCATTGAAGGGGACTCTTCAACTCTCATAAACACATACAACATTGTACAGGATTCTCTTTTCTTAGCTCAAAGCCTCAATTTTGTATCTTACAATGTTGTTTGAAGACAGTCTAATACTACTGCTCATAATTTAATTCAAAAGTTTCTTAAGAGTATTTCCTTCAAATGTAATCCATTCTTATACATAAATTTGATTCTTTCATTTTCTATCACCTTGATGAGTTAATGAAATCTATACCTTCGTTATAAAAAAAATAAATCAATGTAGAAATGTGGTTTGTATTAAAGCAAATGAAATTCAATCTATTTAATAAATAATAATTATTCATAAATATTATAAAAACGTTTATAATAAAATTTATTTATTAAAATCTAAAATATTAAAAATAAAAATCATTTTCTTAATTTTTTTTAAATTATAAAGATAATTACATTATAAGACTGTCTGAGAGGTCTAAGTAATATATAAATACTAATTTAAAAAATATTAAATAATTTACCACCCATCAAAATTGAGATAGCATCCTGTTAAGCTCAGCAGAAAATTAATTTTGATATAAAAAACAAAAGAACATAGAATAATTGAGAATGATAGCCAAGACCGATTGAATCATAATTGTTCGACCAACATGTGATAGTAATCATTGCTTCTACGACTGTATCTTGACCCTTACACGACCTTCTACATAGCCCAAAACTTGTTGGCGCGAGTGGCCCAACAACATTGACAAACCTAATATTTATCAGAAAAAGACACCTCTTGCATAGAAAATATGGACATATATCTCACCTTAACTTCAACGGTGTTTGCTTGATAAATAAAATTCACAACTGTTAATAATTAACTAACTGAGCCACAATGTATGATTATGGCAAGCCAAGCAGGTTCATAGCTTCTGCCCGTGAAGTTTGGACAAATAACAAAGTATTATCAGCAAATAAAATACTAGTAAGTGCAGGAGCAGTCCGAGATGGTTTGATCGATCACGGGCTGAAGACAACAATTAGGATAGAGCTTGAGAAACGAAGAAAAAGAGATAAAAGATCTCCACACCAGATGCCATGAGAGAGTTGAAAAGAAGCAGATGGAACACCATTACTCATAACCAAAAAACTAATGATTGATATACGCTGCATAATCATGTGCACCCACTATGTAGAACAACTCATTGTACATCAAGCTTAAAACCATAGAATGCATGTGACGCCGAAATGACTTGAGGAAATGGAAGACTTCATGGGCATCGCAAAATTATTCTGAATGACTTTAACAAAAGCATTCTGATTCTCCGGGATAAGAGAACGTATCCATGGTTTCAACCTATTAACAATAGTCCTTAAAATAATCTTATAAACAAAATTGCACAATCTAATAGATCTAAATTGATGAACACCAAAGAATGACGACATTTTGAAAGAATTGATGAACACCTATGGAATGACGACATTTTGAAAGAAGAACAATATTAATTCTATTAAACTTGAAAAGTAAAAACTCCGTGTCACAAAAACGATGCACAGCACGACAAAGGGATGGGTCAATGATATGCCAATGATACTGATAGAAAAGACGAGAGAAACTATCCAAACCAGATGTCTTATTACCTCCCAACTGAGATATAGCACTACACACTTCCTTACCCGTGATTAGGAGCTAATGATGAAGCATTAAGTGCTGGAGAGACCAGGGAAGAAATAAGATTCAAGACATGATCACAGCCTTGTAAAGAGCCTGCAGAATAAAGATGACAATAAAAACCTCTAATATAGGAACCAAGATCAACCTCACGTTCAATCCAATCACCAGAGATAGTTTGAAGGCGGTCAATGCAGTTATATTAACGCCGATATATCGTAGGTAAATGGAAAAACTGTTAGACCGATACTATGGCTAGGCGACCCATCCATTTCGCATAAATACAAGTCCACTAGTCACTACCCTGCCCAACAAAGAAGCTTGCATGCAGACAGAAAATCACCCATCAATCTTCCATAAAATTCCAAACTTTCCGATCACAAAAGCATGAGACGTGGCTCCATACTTACCTTTCTTTGCTTCAAGTCTCAACCCCTTGTTTCTTTCTTTACCGCTTTAACTTTGCTTCCCTAAACCCTATCACCTTCCTCAGTTTTTCTCTCGCTTTCTATTACTTCTTCTCCATGTTTCTTGCTCCTTTTGTAGGAAAATGGGCGAGAAAATCCGTTTCCACAGCCATCTCTGCAACTAGCTTCATTGTTTTCCTCATTTTTGACTTTCTTGACATAGTCTTTTGCATTATTTATAGGTATCTTGATAAGTTGTTTGAGGGGAAGCCCTCCCCTTGTTATTGTGGAGACAGGAGAGAGATACAGAGGAGTATGGGGGATGATGAAGACAGTGAGCTTTCTGAGACTTTATATGGAAGGACCAACGTGTTTAGGCAAATTAGATTTCTGGGTTTTGGAAGAAATTCGGAGAATCGCAAGAAATCATTTGGTGGTGGCAGTGGAATAAGGATTTGGTCTGATTGTGGATGTGAGTCTTGTGTTTCTTGGATGAAAGATGGTGGACAGAATCTGCATGTAGTTGTCAAGGAGCCTTCGACTGGTGGTCCTCTAAACCATTAATATTTTTCTTTTACTGTTCTCGCTCTTCTTTTTTCATTTTCTATGATTTGCTACTTCATTTATAGGCTTTGTTTGTTTATATCACTCAAATCAAATGTTGAATTAAAGCTTTATGCACAAAATAAATTGAGATTTAAAACTTAACAAAAAGTGAGCATTATGTTTATAACTATGAAGGATTTCATTCAGCGGTTGGAAAGCTTCCAGTTATCGTTTTAGTTTCTGTTTGTTTTCTGAGAAATGAAAGGTGAGAGCTAGGACATATTTTGCTTATTCTTGGTTTGTTTTTGGGGCGGCTTCATAATTCAACTGTCTAATGCTGAATTATGTTAATCTAGGCACCAGCAATCTCTCTTCCTTCATCTTAACTAAATCAGACTATTGAAATCAAGAATTATGAAATTTCTGGAAAAAAATTCTGAACTTTTGATGGGTGATCAATGATTCATTTGCAATTTTTTCCCCTCTCTTCCTCTTGTTCTTCTGGTTTTCAGGTAGCAAACAGCTGTTGTTGCCTTCAAATATAGAACAGTCGCTAATGTTGTTATAATTTCTTGTTCTGCAGCTGCTTCTGAGAATTGCCATGGAGATGTGACAGAGAATGTGATATTCTTGCATGGATTCATCTCCTCTTCTTCATTTTGGACGGAAACAGTGTTTCCAAATCTGTCTGAGCCTGTAAAGCGTAACTACAGACTATTTGCTGTTGACCTTTTGGGATTTGGAAGAAGCCCTAAGCCAAGGGATTGTTATTACACTCTAAGAGATCACTTGGAGATGATTGAAAAGTCCGTCATTAATCCATTTCAGTTGAAGTCTTTCCATATTGTTGCACATTCCATGGGTTGCAATATTTCAATAGCTCTTGCTGCTAAATACTGGCACTGTGTGAAATCAGTCACTCTCGTAGCACCGGTGAGTATAAGAGACTTGGATGCTATGCTTGATTGAAATATTTTAACCCTTTTCTGCAAATTTTACCATGTTTTGATCTTTTGCTGTGATATCTATTTAGAGTTTACTTATGTGCATATGCTTGTCCTGACCTTTTTCTTGCTCTCTAACTGTAGCCTTACATCTCAAGTTCAAAGGAAGAAGCAAGCTTTACAGCACTTCATAAACTTGCTGGGAAGAGATTGTGGCCACCATTGTTGTTTTGTTCATCATTCATGTCGTGGTATGAACACTTAGGCCGATGTGTCTGCTTATTTGTCTGCCGAAACCATAGGATATGGGAGAGGATTTTGAAGCTACTCACCTGGGGAAGGTAACACCAGCTTTACTTTATGCCTTCATCACGACAACAAATTTTAACTTATTACCACGCAAACACGAGTTATTATCAACACCATTGAATTAAAAGTTCATTGTTTAACAAGAAAACCATGCTTTGATAAAACTTATTGATATTCTTTCAGGGATCTGCATTTCATGATCATGGACATGACCAAGCACACCCATCACTCAGCTTGGCATTCAATGCATAATGTGCTATGTGGAGGGGCAAAATTTCAGGAGAAAATGTTGGAGAATTTGATGAAAGATGGAGTGAAAATTTGTGTTATACAAGGCGATAACGACAAGGTTATCCCTTTGGAGTGTGGCAAAAACATCAAGAGTAAGGTTCCTAATGTAGAAATCAGTATCATCTCAAATGCTGGTCATCTTAATGTAATAATGGGTAGAGAGAAGGATTTTACTAGGGATTTAGAGCTTATATGGGCCTCATTTGCTGATACTGAATAACTCTTTTCTTTTCTGAAGCATTGTTTATACAAAAAAAAAAAAAAAAAATGGAAGTTTGATTTTGTGTAATATATGCTTACTAAACAAAATTAAAAATTTAGCTTGAATTTGACTTGTTTATATACATATAAACAAATTGATGTTGTACTAGCTTCTCCAAATGGTTGGATATGAATAATGAAATAGGAAATAGATTTAGGTATCAAGAAGTTGAGTATAAATATTGATGATCTGAGATTCAGAGAAATAGGGTTTTTACAATGGGTTCTGTAAAAGTTAGAAAAAGCTTAAACCTAGAAGAGAACATTTCTCCTTTTATAGGTTTCATTTTGTCCGCTAGTGACGTGCCGATAGAACGAATATTAGTAGACCACCTGTCCCTGCCACGCTGATACGGACATAAGAAGGAATTAAATCTCTGCCCCATGCATAACGGCTTCTGATCCTCTCCAGGCTCGGGTAGGCGGGTCTACAAGATGGGTGGACGAATCCTCTTTCGGGTTCTGGGCTGGGCCGAAGAGTGAGGCCTAAATGGAATCGGCCTAAGGAGTAGAGGTGGCGTGGCCGGCCTGATGAGGGGGCCGGATGAACCTGGTCGTGAGGCTTAGTGGACTGGACCCAATTGGCGTGAATGGCTTGAGAATCTCTGAGCAGTGGGCTATTTTCATGGGCCTAGCCCTAGACGGGGATGAGGTGAACTCAGGGGTCATCAAATATAATTGTTATAAGTGTAGTCATAATAACGTGTTTCACCTATTTTATTGGAATTGTATTTGAATTATGATTTATGGGATGTTTGTATGATTCATTGTACTGACTTGTTGGCCACTGAGCTTCAGGTTTTAGGTTTCACACTTTTTTTTTTATGGGGTACATTATAAATTAGCATGTTGTAGTGAGTATTAAATCCACTGTTAACATGTTAAGAAACTTTTTTAAACTTATTTCAATTGTTAGGTGAATTATTATTATATCTACATATTTTATTAAAATTATTTATTTAATCTTTATTTTTAAACTATTCCATAATAACTTTTAAATGTTTTGTGAAATTAAACTTTTTATTAATTTTATTAAAACAATGTAGTCAATTTGTTGTAATTTTATTTCTCATAAATTTTAGGTATTATATTTATAATTTAATATTCAGATTGTGTAATTAATTTTAATTTTACTTATTGCTTCTTTGAACATCAAGAGAATGTATTAAAACCAAAACTAAAACAATAATCTGAAGTGTTTTTCATATCATCTAAGCAACCAATCCAATCATTATAAGAAAATCTATAAAAATTGAGATTTTAAACCTACATGTACTTAATGCCATAGTTTATAGTATCTTTAATATATCTAACTACACGTTTAGCTGCTTGAAAATAAATTTCACTTACAATGCATGTATCTTCACAACAAACTTATAACATGCATAATATTAGGTCGCGTTGTAGTTAGATAAATTAGGCAGCCTATTAAATTTCGGTACAATACTTCATCCACCTTTTTAGCAACATCTTCTTTTGAGATTCACAAGAGTGGTTGTTGGCTTACATTCCTCCATTTTGAACTATTTTAGAATCTCCTTGACATATTTTTGTTGGCAAGATGAAAACTTCATTTTACTCTTGATGCACTTCAATCCTAAGGACGTATGACATTTCTCTAAGGTATGTCATTTCAAACACCTCCACCATCTCAACCTTGAATTCATCTATCAACATCTATCAACCTTGCATTGCTACTTATTATTAACAAATCATCAACATAAAAAGATATTATAAGTATATCAGTCTTTGTTTTCTTCACATAAAGAGAATTCACTTAAACTTTCCTCAAACCCCAAGTTTAGAAGATGTGAATCAATTCTGCTGTACCAAGTCCGAAGAGCTTGTTTTAAGCCATACAAGACCTTCTTGAGACCATACACTTTATCTTCTTTTCCTTCAACCAGAAAACCATCTAGCTATTCAATAAAAATTTCATCTTTCAAATAGCCATTTAAGAAGCCGACTTCACATCAAGTTGATAGACTTTCCATCCCATTTGTGCTACTATAGCTAACAACATTATGATTGTATCCAAGCTAGTTACTGGAGCAAAAGCAACTCCAAACATTTGCGCATAGCTTTTGACAACCAATTGCACTTTATGTTTGTTAATAGAGTAATTCAAAGATGTTGTTTTCAATGGTCCTCCAACATCTGTATGAATAAGTTCCAGCTTTTGAGTTGCTCTCCATGTTGTGTTTATAGGAAAAGGCAATTTGGTTTGCTTTCCATATTGATATGCTGCCGGCAAATCTTCCTCCACATCGGGTGAACCTTTCACAGCCTGATTTTTCTTCATGGAAAGCAATGCATTATGATGAAAGTGCACCAATCGTTTATGCCAAAGCATAGCATTATTGTCCTTTTGTGCAACAAAAACTTGTTCCTCTTCCTGCATATCAAGAATAAAGCTTTTGTGTATCATTTTGATCTTGAACACCTCTCTTCCTTCGGGATCATTAATTATGCAACATCTATTTTTAAAGAGCACTTCATAATCATTTTCAAGCAACTGTCCAACACTTAATAGATTTAGGAACAAACAAAACATCAAAAATAAGTTTCTTACCTGATAAGCTTTTAATAGACACAGTTCCTTTGCCTTTAACTGTAATACGTTCACTATTTTCAATTCTAACTTTGGTAATGATGGTTGTATCAAGCTCCTTAAACAGCTCACA